>NW_021131507.1:0-629354 GCF_004193835.3 Ostrinia furnacalis | reverse complement strand
AGTGGTTGATCGACTAATTTAATTGATGGCCGTTCGGTTAATTAGGCATACTGGATTGCAGTCAGTTCGTTCACAGGTTCACATTCCGCGGAAGGAGAAAATGTTTGTTGAGCACGAATGTATTCAGTTATTTTAATAACGGGTCCTATGTTAGAACTACACTCGACAGCAAATAAATCGCACCACCCGCGACGCGAACTTTAAAGATTTTCTTTTGACACAATAATGGTGCCCCAACAATATTGGTGTTATTTGAAAGCCTAATAAATATCCTTAAAGAAAAACACATTTAATTTCTTAATAAATGATTAACATATACCATAAATGTGACTTGAAAAAAGACCTCACTTTGGGCTCACCTCTGGGATCAATTAGACCAAATTTTATGGTTATAAAACCAAATAATGATCACACGTGTCCTCTTTAACAGATGGATAGCGATTAATCCCAACTTAACAGTTTTATAGTCATAAAAAATGGCTATAGCGTAACTACCTATTTTTTGAAGAAGTGACTCTGGATCCTTGTAAAGACACATTTTTGGGGTAAATAATAACTATTTAATAAAATGAACTTTAGAACTAGGCTTTTAAATGGTGCAAATATTGGTGGGAAGTAGGGAAGCATACGTTTGAAAATGCTTGTCGCGGGTGGTGCGATTTATTTGCTGTCGAGTGTAGATAAAAAAACAACTTAAGTATACGACGAAAAAAATAATTTTAAAGCAATACGAGTGAAAAACGTTGACCGATTGATCCAATGTCGATAAGTAGGTAACAAAAAAAATGAGTTTAGTAACGAGGTAACGACGACACTACATAGTCATAATGGAAACGTCCCATTCCTAATAGATGGCTAAACCGGGTTAATCTACCGCTCTTTTATTTCAGATCATACTTAGGGGAAAGTAGTACGAGTTGATCCCCTGGGGTAAAATGATCTTTCGCGATTGTGCTGAAACCACTAACGTCATTTAGTTTCTTTCACTGGTAAAACATAGCTCTGGACACATCCCCGCCTCAGTCAAATCGTAATGGTGGCGTGAGCGATACATCGAATTTGACGAGAAAAAAGAAAAATTGTGTACTTCTGATCTAAAATAGGCATGACTTTGAGCTTATGTTACTCTTATTCAAACAATGTTAAATGTAATTACTGTTGTCGTTAGGCTTTCTATAATGTTAAATTTTAATATTTTGGCCATAAAAACGTAGCCGCGTACTTGTAGATTATTTTAGCAAATATTTAACCCTTTAACGCACACCCTAACTTTTTTTTGNGAAGGCGGCTGTCTCACCGGAGCTGCTAGTGAGTGGTGCGCACACCCCATGTACAGTCACGGAATGAAAAGGTTCGTCAGTTTTCAAATTGATTCCTTCAACGAATCGCGAGCACATATTACCTTTTGAAACTATGTTACAGAATAATCTCGAGTTAGAAAAAATAATCTTTAACTGTTCGCCAGTAAAGTTCAAAATTATTCAGATCAAAGTTGTTTGACGATTTAACTTGTCAAGAAGATTATTATGATTGATAAACTAAAACCTTCTTGTTGGTTCAACCTGCCATTATCTATTAAATAAATAAAAAACTACATTTTGTAACATTGCACTGATGGAATAGAAAAATAAACAAGCAAAACCTTATTCGTTAGCAAACGTCATATTTATTTAAATGTTAGCAGCTCTGTTTCTTCCACTGTTATGTTGGCAGGTTTGACTCTTACAGTAGTGCAAGCGAAAACCGACACTAAGGTGACGAACCTTTTCATTCTGCGACTGTACAATATCGGGCCCCGCCTCGTATTTAGGCTTCGCCAAATAGAACGCATACTTCCGCGGCGTAGAGCGCTAGCTAGCTTGACGTCGTGCTTTAGCGCGGAATCGTATTGGTAGAATGTAGAATCCGGTGTCACACCATCATAACGCGGCGACTATTGCTAGCGCCAGCGCTGTGTTTGACATAAAACTATCCACATTCTAACATCACAATTTGACGCAATAGCGCGACGTCAGGCTAACGCTCTAAGTACGCGTTCCGTTTGGAGAGCCTTAAGTACTGTACATATAATCCAAGTGCTATGTTTGAGTGGTGCGCAAACTTACCCCATGTGCTTGACGGGCCCCGCCTCGTATATCTGGTTGAGTATGGGCACGAGGAAGGCGGCCGTCTTACCGGAGCTGCTAGTGAGTGAACTATGACGTTCTACCAGAGTAAATACAAATGAGTAGGTCATCTTCATAGGAACGCACGGGCGCGGTTTGTATGTGGACGCGCCAACACGTATGCGGCGCGCACGCACACACTGACAAAATTCGGCGCACCTCACCGCAAAATTTTGTCAGTGTGTGCGTGCGCATACGTATATTGGCGCGCTCACATAATAACCGCGCTCGGTGCGTTTCTATGAAGATGACCTACTCATTTGTATTTACTCTGGTTCTACGCGCAAGTGCTAGGTTCGAGCGCTGCTCAAACTTACCCCATGTGCTTGACGGGCCCCGCCTCGTATATCTGGTTGAGTATGGGCACGAGGAAGGCGGCCGTCTTGCCGGAGCCGGTCTGCGCGCACGCCATGACGTCACGGTGCGCGAGAACGATCGGGATCGCGTACTTCTGCACCGGCGTGGGCTTGTCATAGCGCGCGAGTGCTATGTTCGAACGAGTTATTTCCGTCAGGTTAACCTCCTCGAACTGTTGACAAACGAAATTGGTTATTACCATAGAGATATAGAGAGATGCCAACTAATGCGCTGAGTTCGAAACTCGGTGTCGCATTAGAAATTCACACACACAAAGTAATCAAAATATGTGATCATTATCCACTGCGGTATTAGGGCTCAACGTTCGAATAATCTTTAGTACTACGCAAGCAATGTAAGCTGTTTACATTATGACGACGCTGACTGTTATAATTGCTTTAACGAGAAATGTGTTCTGTTTTTGGGCATATTGCTGGGACACCGGCCCCGCCCCCTTGTCACATCTTCCATCAGTTTCTGTGATCTGTGGTTATTACTTAGTGCTCGTTAATTAAATTTCACAAGTGGTCGTTTAGGTACTTCCATTGTAAACGTCTAACATTGTTTTCGTTATTTTACGTAAACACTTTGTTTTCAATTGAAATGAATACAAAGAAGTTTCTTTTCCGTATTTAGAGCTCTCGCCCATGGCGACTTTATGTAGCGATGCAGTCGCGCTGCTGCACTTCTGTAGTGCATTGCAAATGCGACTAACGCGCGTTAGTAGCGATGCTACCTCGCTCACGGCGACTTTTTACTTACAGATGCTTGGGATGAGATGATCAGTATTCACAAAATGATTAGTCTACAAAATATTTTTGATCCATTACTCAATCCAAATATGTACTTCTATTTATTTGATAAATGACATGACACCATGCCTACATTTGTTCTGTTCTGATAGTTGTAGTGCTGTGTATGATATTGATAACAAGGTAAATGACCTTTACTCAATTCCACTAAAATGCAAGTTTTTCTCAACTAGATAATAAATTGTGCCAATGTGATATGAATATTGTTGATTAGAATATTTAATTTCATTTTATATTTATACACATACCAAATCAAAATCAAAAATATTTTGTTCAATTTAGACCACTTGTTGGCGACAGATCTGGTAACACCGATGCTAGGCCATGGTCTATGGACTACAGCCTAGCAACGGTGTTAGCCATCTTGTTTTTGGACATAATTCTGTTGCTTTGCCTTTTGTGCTTTTTATGTAATCTGAATACAGTTTCGTATTTAAAGCTAAGCATTTTCCATTTCTGTAGCTAACACCACTAGTGGCACTTATAAAATCAGAAAGTCCAGAAATCCCATTCTTCTATTCTTTAGTGTGTTCGTAATGAGTATATTTGTTTATGGTTTGTCTATCGAAAGCAGCTGGTGAATGAATTTATCTTTTGTTAAATAACTGCATATATTTGTTACATACTCGGCAATATAATTTTTACACGACACTGACTACAGTACGCCACAGTAAAAAAAAAAAACTAGCACAAAATAGTTCAAAACAAACTCACGCTTGTAATATAGTCCGGTACGCGCTCGCCGCTGGCCTCAACCGGTATATCCTCGTATTTTGAGAAGTTGATGCCCGTGTTGCCCGTGCCAAACAGCTCCAACTCCTGCCGCTCGTCGCGAGGTAGCGGGACCGTCCAGTCATTCTGCGAAATAAACATACACGGTCAAAGTGCGTTATGATATTGTCGTCGGTGTAAAGCGGACCAGACACTGTCAGTATTTCTATTTAGAGAAAATCCCTTTGAACAAGTGATAAACTTTTTTTTCTTCTTTTCCTGTCTTTTTTTTACTGGCCTGGAACCGTGTCCATTGGCCGAAAGCTAGTTCTATTATGCTTGTGTTACTAGTGGATTCACCACAATAGTCCAGCGGCGCGGGGATCGAACCCGCGTTTTTCGGATCACAGTCTGAACCCGACACCATTGGGCTATTGTCGTGTCAAAATAATGACATCAATACTGTTATTCTTTCTTTCGGTAATTACATTCGAAATCTTCCCACATATTTATAGCTTTGTCTCACTATAGCTGCCACTACACACTGTCAAAAGTAATGACATAGCTAAAATGTAAGTGTCTGGTCCGCTTATAAGCCCATACCGTTACTGATGTGACGCTGGGCAGTCCTTTATCTTCTGTAACTACCACCAGTCCCAATCACCTGATTTTGTACTTTGGACTACATGCAATAGCTGATTTTATATACCTCCTTTTTCGTCACAAGCGCCCAGGCTTAGCAAGCATGCTTTGTACGCTTGTTATTATTTTTTATTTACAATACATAGCAGAAGCAAATTCTAGAAAGTTCCGGAAGATATCTTTATCTTTGTTTGGAAGATCCTAATACATTTGCGCAATTCCAATGCAGGTCAAATGAAGCGTAACTTAGATTCATTTATTCATACAGTTTAAACAGACGCTTAAGATTATTGAAATGGCAAGGAGATGGATAGTCCTTAAAACTAGCTATTTTTAGATGCTGTAGGAAGTCAATGTCGTATTTGTAAACTTACGTGGGTTAGTATAAATTACTTGTACTATGTCTTGAATATATGAAACCTTAGGAATGATAGAAGTTAATAACTCTTGAACTTATCCTAATCTTTAATTACATTGTCTTGGAATTGTATAATGAGGTAAGTATTTACATTCGTCTGCGAAAGGTTATCCAAGTTCATTCGGGGTCAATTAAGTGACTTTTAAATATTTTTAAGGAAAAAGCTTATGAGTCAAGAAAGAATAGGTTTTATTACAAATCTGGTGCAGGCAAGGTATTCATAAGCTGATCGGTCTTCAAAACTCACGGTATCCTGTCACCGTTGTGGCTGCAAAGAGCAGCGTTGCTCCGCTCGAGTCCGGAGCAGTCACCGTGACCTGTGGTCTTATCTACTAATGAATGTCTGAATTTCCATTTGATTGCGTATGACTCACACTATCACTAACCTCGTCCCTGCGAGAGCTAGTGCGGCGGACGTCGTCTGTGGCCCAGCGGGTGTTGCTGCGCTCTTCTGCGCGCGGCTCGGGCTCCTTCCACCGGTCGTTGCGCGGCGGCGGCGGCTCGCTGTACTCCTCGTCGCGGCGCACGTCGCGGAAGTCGCGGCTGCGTCCGCTGGAGCCCCGGTCAGAACGTTCCGACCGGTCAGAACGCTCCGGCTCCGCCCAGCGATCTGAATCGCCATTCTGGTATCCTGGCTCACGACCTGCGTAGCGGGAGGAAGTCAGTCAAATTGCAATTGTTTCGGACTGGCCAGTGACATGACTCATTTCCCTGTTTGAATTCGAATATGCAAATATACATATTTATAAAGCATGCGTGTACTTTTGCAAATGCACATGTAAAATATACAAGCTATTTAAATAATATCAAATAAATAATATAGATATAGGATAAAATAGAATGTTTCAAGCGTTTCCAATATAGAGTACATAATAATATTAATTTATCAGCAGGCGTTTAAATATAATCGACCTTGGAAGGTCGCATGTCACCACTCATTCTGTGTCGCCTTCTTACCTATATTTGAAGGGATTTACTGAGTACCATGTCACTCGACGCTCAACACGCCAATGCCTGGGGAAACTGGACCAAACAATTCTTACAGAATTTTTGGAGCAATTTATATTTCATTTTATAACCGTTACTAATTAACTAACGCGTAAATTAGCAAAGACAACATATCTTTTAACTGATGGACATACTCATTAGAATAATAATCAGACATCATATTTGAAAAGGCTAGAAATAATGCAATGACAAACAATATAACAAAGGCGTTAGACATTTACATATTCAAGTGTGTACAAGATGGTGATCAACAGTTAAATCAATATGATTTTCATTACTATTGCTACAATTCTTATAAATCTTGAAAATACAAAATATCGTTACACCTATATGGATGTCTGGCGAAGTTCTAGGTAATAATAGGTACGCTTAGCGGTCGAGCGGAATTAGTGACTCATCAACTACGTAACCGGTTGGATTGTATTAATCTAGCTATAACTACAACCAGGAGCAAAAAAATCGATCAAAAATAATTAAAATTATGAAATCTTGTTGTGAAATTTAATTTAATTTCCTTCTAATGCTTATGTTATTAATTATTAATAGTGATTTATTGGAGAAATATGAAAAACATATTTACTATGAAATTCACTAAAGGCTTTCTCCTCACATAAAATACAAAATGGAGATAGCATTTTTTTTTTATTACAAGACTAAAAATTAAAACTATAGCCCGTATTATAAAACAACACACTTAAGAATAAATCTACACTAAGAATCAAATTAGATCAAATAAACCAATAAGGGCCTTGAATTTGTGCTCGAATTAGACTCGTCGTCGTTTCAGAATACGCGCGTAAATTACAACAAAACTTTTTTGCTCCCAAATGTAAAGGTAACGTCTACAAAACGGTCTGAACAATCAAACACATTACCGCGGTCCCTGCGCGGGTATCGCGAATCGTAGCCGCGATCGTAATCACGGTCGCGGTCACGCTCGCGGTCGTCGCGCCGACCACCACGGTCGTATCCTCTAGAGTTGCTTCCGAATGATGAACGGTTCTCCGCCGGTGGGTCGTTAGAACGGCTGTCTAAGCTCTGACGCTTAGACTCTTCCCCTGTCAACAAACGTATCTGTTAAGTCCCGAACGAACGATTCCCCTGTCAACTAACGTATCTTTTAAGTCTTGAACGAATGATTGAACTATTCCCTCCTCTCGTTCCCATCGCTGCAACTCCTGTGTAACCAGGATCTACAGCTGGACCGCAGATAAAAACCCAACCAATGAAGGTCAAGTATGTCCCAGGGGGAAACAACCTGTCATTGGACGCGCAACGAAATTAATCAGAATAACTTAGAATAGAACAGGACGAACGCCTCGCTCAATGGTTGAGTGGAACGATAAACCATCAACGTCATCGTCGGCTTTTCACAACTCACGCGTGAAGATGAAAGTTAGTCATACAATCGGAGAAAGTATTCTGATGTTGAAGTCATACTTATGAGGTTCAGGGAATTTCCCGAAAATGTTTAATCGGAAAGATAAAAACTGTAATTAATCATATCAGGGAATCCCACGTAAATTTAAACAAAGGAATCGACTTATTAATAAAAAATTTAAGTTCCTAATCCGATCCGATAGATTCGGCAACATTGAATCTACAGGGCGTTCCAAAACTAGCACGTCTCATTGACACCGAAAGGCCTAAAACGTACTGAACAAGACTAATAAATAATAATAACGTCACAAATAAGTCATGAAACTTTTCTATGAAAATATTATTAGGCTTGTTTGGTGCGTTTTAGACCCGTTAAGTGTGACGTGCTAATTTTAAGACACCCTGTATGCGTGCAAAGGTTAAAAGTAGGTAAAATGATGTTAAAAAATATTTTTACTCAGGATTATCCCAACTAATATTATAAATGCAAAAGTAACTCTGTCTGTCTGTCTGTCTGTCTGTCTGTCTGTCTGTCTGTCTGTCTGTCTGTCTGTCTGTTACGCTTTCCCGCTTAAACCTCGCAACCGATTTTGATGAAATTTGGCATAGAGATAGTTTGAGTCCCGGGAAAGAACATAGGATAGTTTTTATCCCGGTTTTTGAAACAGGGACGCGCGCGATAAAGTTTTTCTGTGACAGACAAAATTCCACGCGGGCGAAGCCGCGGGCGGAAAGCTAGTTTTCAATACATATTAAAAAACAAAAAGTTTAGGTGTTTTCAACTGCTTAGGGTCATAATATGACAACATATTATGTTCGCTAACGTAAATAGCACAACATATTATTGTAATCGCAATTTGTCCATTGCTTTATTATCAGAGAACATTCGAGTTTGATGTATAGGGATAATGTGTACGATGCAACTGGGCGACTGATTTTGCATAATAATGTTATGTTAACCGAAACGTAAATGGTGCGCCGTGCGCCTTCAAATCCTGTCGCGTAGGTAGGTTACTACGTCGCAAACACCTACGGGATTATACCAAATTACCAACTCACTTCAACGAAATTCATGAAAAAACATGAAATGGTAATATAAACGTCTCATTCAGAATGCAGGTTATAAACAAAACTGCAGTGTTTTTGAGAAAACATGTCACTTGAGATTCGGAATACTTATGCAGACTGGCGAACAAACATAACTTCATTATTATTGTAACACATGCCGTAAATGGCAGCAAATCGTATCGGTGCGGCTTCATTCAGGCGTCGCGTCGTATGTCGTGACCTTGCAGCTCCGATTGCTTTTTGTTCTCTATGCACTATGACACAAAATTTAATATTCTTGTAAAAACTTTATGAAATATTTTCTTTGTAGTCAAAATTTCAGGAAACTTTTTATAGCTAAAGGATAAATTACATATTGTCTGGATATTTTCAGGCAAAATTTTATTGTAAACAAAGACCTGTCACTGTCAATAATGATATCAAGAAGAAATGTTTCTAAAAATTAAGTAGGTATTTTATTAACTACAAACTGAAAACCGAATGAAGAATTATCTAGCCAGAAATCCAGAAATTCCATCCAGAATTCGTTTTTCAAGTTTTGATAGAAATTACATGACATTACACTATCGTTATGTGCATCTATTCTACACATACACACACAAGTAAAGCTCACTCACCTTCGTGAGTTGCAAGAACTATACAGCAATTTAATTAAAGAAGTGTAGACTCAATAAATAATTTTTCTACTGGAAAAAAATGGCTACAAAATATCTAATTGCTATTGCTAAATAAAAATATTGTAAGTATAGTTTGAGAAACTACCGATTTTATACCAAATTAAAAATATAAAAATTTTAAGAGCTTTCCTGTCGAATGAGTCATATGTGACTCACATCAACTGTTTATCAATTGGTGTACTTTGTGGACATAGACATACAGTATTGAAGAATGTGGGGTACATATTAATTAATAACAGATAATGAGTTTATAGAAAAAAAAAAGAATTTAGAAAAATTTACTTCATTTGTTACTTTCATATTCCATATTCCAGTCATATCTGGTAAAAAATAAACTTATTATGTGTAAATAAGTAACTTTCCCATTTCTTTGTCTTCCATATGTCAAAACATCAGCTGATGTTTTGATTTAACTGTCATATGGAAATAACTATGTAAAAACTTAGTTATTAACATCGTCATTAACATGGACCTATAAAAAAAGGCGGACGGAACTCGCGCTACAACAAAACTGTGACGCAAAATTTTGGCGTTTGTCTATTGTGTGAGTGAATTTAGGGATGCCATGTTAGCCAAAACATTTTACCCATTTATCTTAAGAAAAACATAGATGGGCAGATATGTTACTTGGAATTTTGGAAATGTAGACGGAATTATATCTTGCCATTTGAAAAGGATGAAAGATGAATATGTTGAGGTAGACGCGAAATTTTCAAATTTTCTTACTTTGTTTGCAAGTCAGTGTCAGGTACGATTCACGCAGTTACAAATTATCAATCTTGTGTAGGTACCTACGTAATCATAATCTTATGTATCATCAATATTATTATCTCTGATAGATTTTAACATACAACCTGACACGGATTTGCAAAAATATAAGAAAATTTGAATTTCGCAGTTCCACGCCCTTGGGAAGGATCAAATCTGCCTACGAAAATATATCCCATTAAAACACAGTTATTAAGATAAATTATTTTATTTCAATAGTATGCGTAATAAACACCTAAAAAGTCTTAAAATTATAGATTTCCCACGTTTCGGGTAATTTTCCCACGTAAATAACTGAGAACACTGGCCTTTGACGTATTATTTTGTCGGGTGATTGACGTTTGATTTTAATATTTTAATGTTTATAAAATCGGGGAAATAAGTGATTAGATTATTAGTTTACCTGTGAAATGTGATTCCTTGATTTTTGTTCGTTCGATCAGAACGGTTTTTACACAATTACACCACGCAAGACATGTCGTATTTGTGTTTTTTTTTCGCCGCGTAAATGTGTCAACTGTGTGAAGTTTGCACTCGAAGTGGTGTATCAGGGTATGAATGTGTGCGTGCCGGCCTGTACGTACAGGCAAGCTGGTGTATCCTAATGTCACAGTATTTTGTTGATGAGAATCCGTCCGACTTTTTTTATAGGTCCATGGTCATTAATATCTGACTTCAGAAGAATAATATTGCGTAATAGCAATAGAAAAAGAAAAATAAATACAAAACATTTGTAGAGACAGAGGATTCTCGGGACGGAATAGGTTAAGTAAGTTGTACAAACATAATATTGTGAAACATAAAATAACTCTAAATTGCTGCAGAAGTGAATCATATGTTGAAGATTAGCAATTTAAGAGTAGGCGCACACCGTTGATTTTTAGTTGGCTGATAGTCGTGTCCAATTTTAAATTGTATGAAGAATCGGCCAAATCGCACTCCCATACATGCCCATACTGATCAACTGCCCGACTAAACTATCGGCCGACGAAAAATCAACAGTGTGCGCCTACTCTAAACAAATAATTTGTTGTCAGTAACTTACCTTGAGTGTTGTTGGCCTGCAACTGCCTTCGCAGATGCGGGGGTATGTAGCGGCCAGCACTCTTAGGAGCCTGAGGCTGCAAGTCCAGACCAGCAAGCTAGAAATAGCGCCAGGCATTAGATACAATGGCTACAACAAGAAATCTACATAACATGCGTAACATATCCGCATATCACCATAACTATGAAAGCATGACCAATTTCATACCTAATTCTATAGAGCATGTGTTATTTTTTGTACGACTATGCGCACATCTAAATTACAACATTGATCAAGTGGTAACTATAGCCAAATCTCATAATTTTTATCATTTTTTGCACTCTTCTGGAAGTTTAGCTATCCGCGAATTGTAATTTCCTCCCGCCATGACACGCATTTATAACGTGACAATGACCTCACTACAGTGGCTTGGAAAAGTACTGCATTGAAATACCCAAACGATATGTGAAGGTTGCGAATATTACAAATTCAATCAAATGAAGGGCTCTAAAGTAGAAGATTCGGGTCGCCATGTTGGTTATCCCAGGACACGTAAAATTCCATTCTTGTTGTAAGTTCACAGAAGCGTAAAGTGAAACATGTTGGCGAAACTTATGAAGGCTCATATTACATTATAATTATTCGGATAACGCTAGCTAGAATCAGATTTTCATTCAATACAGCAAAAATCAATACGAGGTGCATGAGGTACCGACCTGCTGCTCTAGACCTGTTCCATTTTGGTTGGTAACATTACTCATATTACTACCAAGCGGTACGTTTTTTTGGGAACTTTGCTCCAAAAATACTAAACAAACACAGTCTACAATGAATTTTTCACAAACACAAATCCACAAAATCACATGAAAAGGCTTCAATTTTTCTCTCCGAAATCACTTTTCATTCGTAGTTTTTGGTTTTTGTTCTTTCTTCTTCTCCGTTGATTTTTTACTTTTTATTTTTGTCTATGATCATTCATTCATTCACTCGGTTATAGTTCAATAATGCTACGGTTATATTAACGACAAATGACCATAGACAGAAATTAAAACTACTATTTAGGTTGTCTATGGTCTCCACGAAATTAAAAAAACAACTGTCAATGTCAGTTTGACAATTCATTTGTTTATTTTCGGCGTTTTTTCTTTAAAATTTTTTGCATTTTCGGAAATTTCGTACATAAAATTTAAGGTAATTAAATAATCTGCTGCTTAAAATGTATTTTTAGAAAATCATAAGGGATAGGTATAGTTTAGGGAGCAAACACTGCTCGTGTCGCGTGACATTCTTGCACACAGTTGTCTCATTGTCTTCCATTATTGCCTTATCATCAACACTCCATAATACCGTCATCTTTCGATATCGAAAAGATGTAAGTCACGTGCCTATTTTAAAACCGAATCAATATTTCGAGGAAAAAACTAATTAGAGTGTCTGAATTTCAGTATGGATACGGATGTTCATGGTCCTCCGCCACCTAGAGAGAGACAGCACCCACCAGAGCCTAGAGTTCGGCAGCCTCCCCCAGAGCCGCGGCAAAGGCAGCCGCCGCCTGAGCCCCAAAGGGCTTCGGCACATCGCCCGCCGCAACCACGCGAAAGGCAACCTCCACCACCGCCTAGAGAAAGACACGCTCCGCCGCCGCCGAAGCATTAAACTCCAACTGGTGCGCGTGCTCGCCGGCGACAACTACACGCTCGAGACGCGCCGCCGCCAGCCCGTCACCCTCCGCGTGGTAATTGACATTTTTTTTCCAACGCAGTTATCATATATTTTTCCATATCCAATCCTGCAAAGATCGACTGACGTCTGTGATGATGTATTTGAAAGAGCCCTTATATTGATCAGTCAAGCTCCACATTTTATGAATCCATGAAAGTTAATGAAAAACACCAAGTGTAGGACATGTAATGAGTCATTTATAATATGCATGATATGTGTTTGTATTGTGCAACTGGTTACTTAGGCAATGAATAATCTACAACTTCAAGATCTGTACACAGATGATATTACAATACAATAGAATTAAGTATGGGCATTTGATATTCATAATTAAATTAACTTTGGCTGTGTCAAATTGACTTGGATTTAAAGTAAAAAAATATCACTAAAGTTTTTATGAACAAAAACTTTCCAAATATTTTTATAAAATATTATATTGTTACCCACAAGACTAATCTGTTTGTGATAACGACTCATTAGTACTTGTGAAATTAATTAGTTAAGAGAGAATACTTTTAGATATTTTTTTGTTATGTTAAAATGGCGCTATGAAGCTGCTAAAGACTCCAAACAAATGCTTAGGGTCTTGGCTTGATAATATTCTATAATGTTATTTTATTAAAATTGATATTGCTGGTAAGTATGTCTAAAACCGTAACTTTTAGCACCTTTAGATACACAGTTCTTTGTTGATATGAGTACATATTATAATTAATTTGAACAATGTTTTGTTTTAAATTTTAAGATGAAAAAAAATTGAATAAATACAGGTCAAATAGATGACATATTGATTTCATTTGATTTATCATTATCACATTAAAATCAGGTGTCTTTAATGGCACTGTAAATGCCATTGCATGTATTTATTCTATTTATTTTTCGTAAAATTTAAAACAACACACTGTTCAAATTAATTAAAATATGTACTCATATCAAAAAACTAATTGTTTATCTAAAGGTGCTAAGAATAAAATTGTTTTTAAATGTATGTTTTCTAATAAAAAGTCATTTATTTGCATTTTGTTATTTCATTTCTTTAATATTTCTTATCTCCTTCAATCATGTGCAGAGGGTTTATGCTAGTTAATAGCTAATTATACTAAAAGGGTAAGCCTCTAAACTCTAAGGCAAAGTTTACAACTCAACCTTTTGGCTACTTTGGGCGTCACGAACTACTTGACGATGACTGTATGATTACGCCTAGAGAGAGATAAAATTACGTAATAACTTTGTAGACTAAAAAACATCTAAAATGACGTAACTTTAGCTAAAATGATTTGCAAAAATAATCTAATGCAGTTTTGACGGAACAGGCGGAGACTTCCTTCGCGTGGGCGAAGGATGCTGTGTATGACCTTGTGTAGTTGATAATGATCCATTATTCGGAATTACACACAAGCAGCACAATGTATCCAACATCGTTCATTATTCTGTTATGTCTTTCTGCCGTCTATTCCGCAGCCAGACCGCCAATAAGCGATGCAATGTCTGCAGATGAAGAAGTGGTCGTGCCTATTATCGTGAACCATCAAGTTGTGATGGTAGAAGCCATGTACGAGGATTCTCCGGACTACTACACGGATCCTAATTGTCCTGAAGGGCTCCAAATGGACATTATGGGAGTGTGTCGTGAAGTGTGGTAAAATGGAGTGTGAAGTTAAAATTAAAGTGTTGAATAATAAGCATAATTATTATTCCGTTTTTATGTTTATTTACTTTTAATATTTAATCTGGTATAATGCCTAATATTCTCTGGGATTAATTAAATAAAGCAAACTTCTGTTCATTATTTTTTTATTGCGTAAGTATTTTTTATATAATATTAATTAGGTAATATCGGCGTTTATTATGTGAGTAGTTACTTAGAAATTACCTAGCTAGAGATAAATTAATTCAAGATAAATATCGAGATAGATAAAAATCTAATCCTTTTATTTAAGTAGTTACGTAGACTTGTGTTTTTCAGCAACACGTGTTCTAAGTAGGATATCTATTCCGCGGGGACACGGATTAACTTTCATTATTTTCGCATTTTTTTTCTTTTTGAGCATTTAGTTATCCATAGTCAGTTTTGAAGCAGTAAAACTACTGAAAATCGCCAAAGACGCATTCATACGATTGCCAAAATTATTCCTCGTTCGTTCTCGGCATCAAGGGTGAGATGAATCTCCAGGTGTCCAGGGTGTCCAGGATGGGGTTTCCTAAGATCACTACACCAGCGGCGGTATAGCTAGCAATGACTGCTTGGAAGCGGTTGACGTAGCCGATGATGACGTCCTCAGTGATGGCGTTGACGATGGCGTCGATATCACCACCTCCAATGGCGCCGGTCATGGCTGCCTGAAAACCCAGAAAAGTTTAGTTAGGAAATTGTTATACTGTGTTATGTAGGTACAGTCAGCATCAAAAGTCGTTATAGGTACAATCATGCTCGAAATATCTTTTAATAACAGTTTGAGAGCATGGGATTGCTTATAGGTAATTTTTTTTTATTTATGTATGTTGGTACGATATTGAACGAATAGGTACCTACTAAAGTAGGTATGTGGTCTATTGTGCCATTAAAGTAAAGTAAAAAAGCATTTAATTAATAAGTAGTCGGTCATGCATGTTGTGGGTGCACTGAGTCAAAATAATGAAGGTAGAGGCAAAAGCTGTTAAATTAACCCTCGAATCATTCGTTGCGCTTAGGATTCAAATGTAGCGCCCGTGAAATAAGACACCGCTCTATCCCCTTGGTGCAAAGAATAGAATACATTTGCTAAATGGCCTACCTTAATTTTATTTAGGTACGTCATCAATACCTTGTATAGTTTCCGTGCTATAGAATTCTGAAAAAATGGTGGCCCACTATTACCACAATGGCTCGCTAACTAGGTATACTTAGCTGTAGACATTTTTTTCAGTGCTTGTGCATGCAGACTGTGCTGTTTAGAAGCTATAAGTAAGTACTTAAAGTACCTACTATTAACTTAGTAGAGATGCTCACACAAGGTAAGTAGGTACCTATCTAAATAAATCTGTAGAGAGGTCAATTCTGTACATGAAATACTTATATTTTCAAAATAACTATCAGGGGGTGATTAGTGATCGATACTGATGCCAAAAATGCAATCAGTAAAATTTTTGTCTGTCTGTCTGTCTGTATGTTCCTTATAGAAACAAAAACTACTCGACGGATTTTAACGAAACTTGGTACAATTATTCTTCATACTCCTGGGCAGGTTATAGGATACTTAGAAATTCCCACGGGACCGGGAATTAGCGGGAAAATCTTTTTGTATGAAAAATCTAAACTGCTTAAGTTAGGCGCTTGAAATTTGGCATGCAGGTACCTTAGTAAACTTAAAGCTTAGTTACAACAGGATATTGCAAAATTCCCACGGGAACGGGAGTTAGCGGGAAAAAACATTTGTAGGAAAAAATCTAAACCGCGTAAGATAGACGCTTGAAATTTGGCATGCAGGTACCTGAGTAAACTTAAAGCTTAGTTACAACAGGATATTGCAAAATTCCCACGGGATCAAGAGTTAGCGGGAAAAAACATTTGTATGAAAAAATCTTAACCGTGTAAGATAGATGAAGGGGGTAAAACGGGATCCACGCATAGGTACGAAGTCGCGGGCGGCCGCTAGTATAAAACTAAATACCTTCTTATTCAGTACTTTTATGATACTAACCTTAAATGAAGGAATATTGAAAGAAGGGTTTTCAATTCTATCAATAAGAATAGATTTCTGGTCTTCAGACTGCTTCAAGAACAGTTTCGCGGAGAAAACGAAGTTTTTCACGAGGAACCTGAAATTGGTAAATAATTTGTAACACCAATGTTTAAAGCCACCAAATTACTAATAAATCAGCAAATTAGTGCTACTGGTATTTATCGTCTGTTTTTATATTCTTTCAATCTTATTATGTCCGTGATAGTCTTTCGTCACGACGCGCAACTCCAGCTGAGCCTAGGTTTCGGGTTCGACTTCGAATCTCGTACCTATAAAATAGGTAAGGACTAAAGATCCTACTGAGAGAACTAATAAGTAGGTAAATTGTAAACCTAATGTTAAGTGTTATTTGTAGGTACCTACTCACCTAGCATGTCCTTTTCCATAAAGGGGAATGGCGGTGTAGAGGTCTCCTTTTAAGTCGTAGTGCTCTGTAAAAAACAAACACTTAACCACTGTTTCTTGAGATATTAATATTAAACGAAATATTTAATGATCTATTGTAATAATTTTATTCTTATTTGACTGATGCTGTAGGACCTGGCTGCACAGGAGTTGCAGCGCAGCGGTCAGAAAGACAGGCGGGAAAAGCACCGTAATCCTATTAATACTTAAAAATGTATTTTTCATTACATACTTAATTACTTAGCTGATTCTAATGAAGACCATTACATACCAGCGGTGATATCCAGTTCTGGGAACAAGATTTCTACGTCGAAAGTCATGGTGGAAAGGTTCAGGTTGCTGGTTACCACCACGAAGCCGCCGAAACCGGTCGCCCTAATATTTTTCAGGTCCAAGTCAAGGCTGAAATGGGAATTAATATTAGTTTAATAATAAGAATAACAAGAAACAAGTTCTAAGTGTAAAGTGTGCGTTGTACAACCGTACTTACCTACATACTAGTACCTACGTACTTAAGTCTTTCCGTAAATTTGACGATAACCAGTGTATTATTTTGTATGGAGTTTGACAGATTTTTGACTTTCCTTTGTTAAAGTCAAAGTAAGTTGGTGCAACCCAGCCTTAGTATAGATAGGACTGTTCAGTCAGCAAAAAGGGGTAAGTAAGTATTAGGATAGTTAATTCCTATTACAGGTAGGCATAATAGTCGCACTGAATGCAATGTGTGTGTGTCCGCATGACACACACTCTTCGCGACGACACCGTATTGTTTTTATTTTGATCTTTGTGTGTGTGAATTTCTAATGCGACACTGGGTTTCGAACTTAGCGCATTACTTAGTTAGCATCTCTCTAGCTAGATCTCTAACTCTATGGTAGATACTAACTTGATAAGTCCTGCAGGTATGTACAGATGGTAGTGGTCCAAGATGAGGGGGTCCAAGGGAGGGGTGCCGAAGATGGCGGATCCATTGTTGATGACGAAACGCAGGTATGTGAACAGCTGGCGGACGAGCGCGTTTACCAGGAAACTCCTGTCGTTCGTACGGGAGAATTCTTCCAGGAGATCTAGATAGAAAACTGTTGATGAAGTACTTGTCGTAGAACATTTTCTTGTCTAGGTATATCTACTTTATAGTTTTTTGATTAACGAGCCTTTAGCAAGGTAGTAAAGGTAGGGCGATCGAACGAAAGTTGACTGGGAGGAATGCCATAGCATTAAGTTCGCTTTTTGTACCTTGTTGTGATATTATATTTGTTGGGTTATTTATCTTGTTCCGTTTTTCAATTTTTAAGTATTTACCTACCTATCTACGCACAAAATATTAATGTAAGTAGCTAGGTAGGTAACTAACTTTTCTACTTAATTAATTAATCTAATAACTGGCTAAAAATATAGTTTAAGTTTAGTTTTCGTCAAGTGACGATGTTCCTTACCTGTAAACTGAGGCTGTGCCTTTTCCGAGGGTGCGGCGGCGACTACCGCACATAAGAGCAACGCTAAATAAAACTTCATCCTGAAAGAAATTTCGAAATATTACACAACCTCTGCCGTCCAGTCATTGTTGAACAAAACTACCAAAATTATGCACACAAATGAGCATAAATGATCCACTGGGGGCGATTATTTTAATGCTCTTGTTATTTAAAATAATTATGAAGCGAGTTTGATTCAGTTACAGTTTGAGTTGCCGTATTCAGTACATATCGAATTGAGCCATTGCATCGTATTATTTTTGGTAGCGCANATGCTGCGTGCTTGCTTCATGCTCTGCATGCTTATCTACTCTATTAAATTATATATGATTTTTTTAAAGATACGAGTATGTCTGTAAAGATAAAGTAAATTATTCTGAACAACAACATTATGAGTTGAAGTATGTTCTTAGTAACAACATTATTAATTAAAACAATATGATCAATGAATGTTATGAAGAAAAAAGATCTGAAAATAAAAATTATGTATTTTAAATGGTTCTTGGTAGTAACAGTATTGATAAAAAAATTATGATCACTAACTGTTATGAGCTTCGATAGTAGTAATAAAAATGTATGAATAAAAAAAGTATGAAAAATAAAATTATGAAGAGAGATTATTATGAACACAAATCGGTAGTAAGACAAAGAATAGGATTTAGAATTTTATGTGAGCCAATATAGAACCATTATTTTTATTATGAATCTTCTATCGTTGGTACTGTTGTTACAACATCAATGATCAGTAGAGTATAGAGTCGAGGTCCATCCTCCTTTTTTTAGTCCAAATATTTTCACAGACGAGTAGAGCGTGTAGAGTTTATCTATAGTAAAATAGGAGTTTATTTATTATAGTATACATTCACTCTTGCAAGAGCTGTGATGGTTTTTCACTCATACCTTGGGTAGGTAACTTCTTACTTGCTCATACTAAATGGTTATGAAATTGACGCCCTGAGTTCGGTTCTGTAGCAGTTATTATACCTACGCTCGACTTCATAATGATTAGCACGATTTTCCAACAAAGAAAAAAATAATGCGTAGGACTATCATAGATAGGTACTAATAATCACAGTTTAAAATCTGTAATTAGGTAGGCCGTACCTACCTAAAATTATTTTCGAGAAAAGTTTACGGTTATTTCCAATTTCCCATACTTATTCAGCAATTTTAATCGCGTCATAGAGGCATAAATAAGATAATAACTGTTTGTTTTGTTACTGTTTATAAAATATTCAAATTAAATGAATAAAAGTAACAACATTACCCACCTGATAGTTTCACAGCACTATTAAAAAAGCTTACTGTAATGAAAACCGTAAACAGACGTATTAAATATTAATCTGTCGATTGGCACTGATTTGTCGTTTATTATTTATTAAATACGTAGGTAAATTGTGTAGTAAGATAGCGACCTAATCATTATTGTTAATTGTGATAAAAGTATTATTTTATTGTCGTATTATAGCCCCCGTTCCCCGCATCTTAAACGCAAACAGCTGCGTTTTGAATATTCTGTCTCATCTCCATTTTACCTTTGTTTAGCCTTGGTGTTTCTGTTGCCTCTGAACTGACGAACTGGCCGCGGAGATCACAGAAACAGCAAGGCTAACCAAACCATTGGTTAACTTAAACCTGCTTACCTGGTCAGTTCGACAATGTCTCTCAAAATTTTATTTTTAAAGAATACTTACTGTCTACAGTGTCTACTCACGGACATTGCCCGCGGGCGGCGTGACCGGAGGGAGCGGCGAGCGTTCGGCGAACGAAAGAGCAATGTTCGGTTCGCGAGCGAACATCGAAGATGACGATCCTGACGCACTCTCTTCAACGACTTTGCACAAAACGGTCTCGATAACATTGTTAATTATTTATGCCGAATAGACAACTAATTGTATACAGTCCACTCTTTCATTTAATTAACTTCTACTACACTCACTATCGAAGTAACACTTACCCACTTAAAACTATTGGTAATTTGTGCACAAATTACTAATAGTCCCGTTAGCCTCTCATACTAAGCTAAATGCTTGTACCATGAGTGGGCTCACCACAACAGACGAGCGTCAGCGGAGTTCGAACCCGCGTTCCTTGGATAGCGGGTCAGTCAGTCAGACCCGTTCAGCTATCGTGGCTTGAAAGGAACATTTAAGTTCTGCATAACTTTAATTTCAGTCAAACTGAACTTGATTACCTATTTTACGAATTTTATACTACCTAGCAAATTTTGGTTTAGTAAGTACGTCAGAAAGATAAGACATTACGTTTTTTAGATAATTTAATGTTATTAGATTTTATTTTATCTTTAAATATTATACAGGGTGTTAGGTAAATGGGTATATGAGCCGACACTAGCCCATGGTAACATGGTCATATAAATGGTATGGTGAAGTCAGAAAATTAATATCTTCATTTTAATTATTTTAATTTTTATACAAATCGGATTTTATAAAATTTTATTTTGTATGAAAATTTAAAAAAAAATCATGATATCAAATTTCTGACTTCACCATACCATTTATATGCCTATGTTAACATGGGCTAGTGTCGGCTCATATACCCATTTACCTAACACCCTGTAGATATTTACCTAAATAATAGAAGATGCTATCATAATAGGCAATAGCACCAGAATTCTGAAATGTAACTATTTCCTGTAAAAACATAGTTAACTGCCTACTTAATGAAGTGAAGATGTTTACAGTAGTTGGTCACGGCGAACTAGGGTGCCACTAATAAGTTTAATCATTATTATTAACATATTTAATACAGTTTGTGTCGAGATAGGTATACCTATTTATGTAGAAAACATGATGGATAATAAGTAGTATGTTTATTTGTGCAGTATCGTAGCCAGAATGCTCCACGTCTCATACTTATTAAGAACTTCATTTAGCATACTGACGACATAGCCCTCGTAAGTCTTTGATATGAACTTGCTGAATCTCGTGAGATAGCCGGCGAGGAGGTCTTCAATCATTGCGTTCAGGACGTTGTCAATGTTTTTGTCGAACTCTGTGTGGCTCTGAAAATTAGTTTAACTTTTGAAAAGTATTAGTTACCCACATATACCTACCCTCCTACCTATACAAGACGTAGGTACATCATACTGACAAAAGCTAAGAAATTCAGGTATAAAATCGTAGGTTCGATTCCCAGCTAGGCATTACGATTTTTTCAAGTGCTTTTTAATAATTTTGATCGCGAGGCGACTCTTAATAATGCTAGAAACTTAGATTTATTAGTTTAGTAGGTAGGTATCCTTGGGTGTTATTATTCCATTACGGATTTATTCTTACCAAAATCTTGTCTACGGTAAAGCTAGTATTTTCAAGTCTATCAATGACGACACATTTTCCATTGGTTGATTGTTTCAAGTAGAGCCTACTGTAGATTGTGACATCTTTTGCAATAACACTGAAACAAGGAAATAATATTTTATGAAAAAATAAATGTCTGCGTGTAGTTATTTAACAACTGTTTTTAAACCCGTGTGTGACTTACTAAAGGAATCCTGTGCCTGCGATAGGAAATATATCTAATATTTTCCCTTCCATTTCATAATATTCTGAAAAAAATAATTTTCATGGTTACTTATACTAGGTGTGAAAGATAAGATTGGAGTATGAAACCTTTGTTTTATCAGCTATAGTTGTAGATAGGTTAGTAAGTAGCCCTACTCTAATCTTGCGCCTGGGAATCGAATGCGGGATGCATTGCATGTCATCATAAAAATGTTTACTTACCTACTTACTTACTAGTCTTCAATAACTAAGCAGGACAAAGCACACTTATCAACTCGGAAACGGATCGTACGTATGTAACCATATCAACTGGAGGCGGTCAGTATTCTTTGTATGAAACTCCGTACCTACTGCAACGTAAGTACACGTATTATGCGCAACGTAACGTACCTAAACGATTCGAAACAGTATTGATCCCTTTCCGGGTTGATAAGTATGTTTTGACTTTAAGTAAACAAGTGTAAGTAACTTACCAGAGTCCAACTTGATGACGGGTATTTTTATAACGACGTCTAAGGACACCTCATCTTTCTTGAATACAAAATCTTCGAGTCGAAAGTCGCTTAGACCGGTGACCACTCCATTGGTAATGTTTAATTCACTGCAAAAAATCACATATTGTTTTTCTCACTTCCTAAGTACTAATTTTATGATAAACTCTATTCATTTGTCAATGATTTCCAAGCTACAAAGTTAGGTCCTACATTAGCTCAAATGTAGAGAGCTCTACATGTTTTGAGCGATACTGAGAACGAACCTTGGTCTAATTAGAGTACTTACTTAAGTTTAATATTATGATCGAAATCGGGTAAGGAGGTGCCAGAGTGCACATTTTTTAAACAAGGCTGGTTAGAATTCTTATCAAAAAGGTAGGTGCCCCTTACGCATTTATTACAGCCTGAAGTTGTGCCTTTTCCAAATTAAACTTGTATGGATCCATCACCGGCACATTTTTGTCGGCATCCCCGCATTTGATTATTCCTCTGAACATTTCAAAAAGTTGGTATATTACTGCATTTTGCGAGAATCTGCTGCCAATTGAGAGTTCATCTAAAAACACAAATAAAATAAAGAATAAAAACAACTCTTGGATAAAAGTTACACTGACTGAGATTACCTAAGTACTACCTACTTAAGTAATTAACAAAAAATAAAAGTAACTAGGTAATAATGTTCCTGAAAATAAACTTACAGGCCGATGTCTTCATGGGATTGAAAAATCCAATAAAAATTAATCCAAATATTAAAATTAACTTCATCTTTTTAAGATGTCTGATAAATTGGATAACAAGAACACACTAACTGTAGCTAACTAATGAATTGAAATTAACTGTATGGTGATTTATTTTTAGTCATTATCACTCTACATATAGTGACAATTTCGAAACCAATGTTTTTCTTATCAGATTATTTCTCAATACAAAACAGTAAGGCAAGGTTAATAATTTTCCTCAGAAGTTATTAACAGTAGTTAAGTACCTAAACTAAAAATACAAGTCTAAAAAACTATTACTTATTTATTCCTCCACGCTTCAATTACTATAATGCACTATATTCTATGTGCTCAATGTCACCTAATAAAAAGTGCCGCCACTCTTGAAAGCCCACTTGACTGGCGATCTACAAAACCGTATTTTAATTGAATTAATTTCCCACCATGATAAAGAGGAGTTCAACAATCGCAGCTATGAATGGCACCGCGTAAACCTTGACACAATTCTACAGTATGTGAATAAGCCATAAAAGCATTTGACATCACCCACCGCTCCCCTTAAGGGTGACATGATGAATCTCAACATATGGCCACATGAGTAAAGATATGGCTGTGATCTTCTTGCGAAATGCAAGTACGTTGCTATGTATGGTAGGTGTACCCAAGTAGGACTTAAAGTGATTTTGGGATATTAACTATTGTGTTGCTATTGTTCTCGACAAATACGGAATGATCACCCACCATGTACGAATGGTGGTGTGAATAACGGATGGCGGCATCCAGGTTCGAATCTCGGTCGTGCTGTTACAGATATACTTACGAGTCGTAAGAAACTTAAATAGCTCGAAATAAAAATAAAAAATAATTTAAATTACA
This sequence comes from Ostrinia furnacalis, assembly GCF_004193835.3. Classification (NCBI taxonomy): domain Eukaryota; kingdom Metazoa; phylum Arthropoda; class Insecta; order Lepidoptera; family Crambidae; genus Ostrinia; species Ostrinia furnacalis. The sequence goes on along the minus strand of NW_021131507.1, from coordinate 605,387 downwards.
TTGTTTACTTTAATTACTTGACTTAAGTAGTTAGCTTCTATTCTTAATCTACAAAGATGAAAAAAATACAGTAGGTAGGTAGGTAGGTACTTATAGGTATTCAGATTTGAGTCATTGGCAATAAAAAAGATTTATAGCAGTTTAATCTAGGTCTTGATTGAGCACATGTGCCACCAGAATGTGTTTATTTTAAAACAAGTCACTTTTGAACCCGATGGCTTAGTAAGTAGGTAGTTAAGAACCTATAAATCTACACAGATGAGTCTTCCAGCCTATTTAGAAAGTCTAAAAAAATTGTTTCGTCTTTTGAAATTGTTTTTAATTAAAAAAATACAGTTTGAACACTTCTGAAACAAAAAGTTAGAGTCGCCGAATCGTCGATAAATCAATTGTTTTGATCGAGTACTTAGGAGTTGACTTCTAGAACGGTCAGTTGGTTTAAATGAAATAAGTGTAGATGACATGACAGATGGTGACTTATCCACTAAATAGGTCACTGACTGGCTTGTAATTAGAGCATGACGGAAGGAAGCCCCAAAAAGTGTAATTAAACGACATGTTAATAAATCTACGTCTGCGACCTGCGTTCGTCACGCTACATGACTGTTGGATTTTTATTGCTAACATTGATTGACGACATCTCATATTTAACTACGATGTCCCAAAGATAAATCACTCATAAATGGTCTATAGGCATAGCTGGGCATTAACTCGTTAATCCGTTAATCGTTAATTAACGAAGTTAACATTTCTATTAACGGATTAACTTTTAAGTTAACTTTAAAAAATGTTAACGGACTCGTTAACTTCCGTTAAATTATCCTAGCTAAGTCCGTTAATCGTTAATCCAGTACCTACTATTTACCAAAAAGATATAGCAGGCACGCTGAAAAACGCTAGAAAAACGCGTTCTGACAAGTACGTTCGGGCTTCCAGAACTTCCAGAACCCAAAACAACAGTTTTTGTAACCAGATCACTAACGACACTTGTTTGTATGTGTGGGACAACTCTTGCAACTGAATTTAAGACCAGTTTTCCTGAACCGATTGAGCTGAAATTTGATATACTTATGTAAGTAGGTACGATGACAATGCAATGTTATGGTACCATTGAGCTGGTCTGATGATGGAGTCATGAGGTGGCCATAGGAACTTCTAAATGAAACGGCGGCATCGCATCGAATTTGGGTTCGTTGGATTTCTCTTTCCGAGCACTTTGGTACTAGATGATGTCCAGGGTCCTGATGATAGAGTCAGGAGGTGGCCATAGGAATTCCTAAACGAAACGGTGGAAACTTATCGAGTTTGGGTTTGCTGGATTTGCCTTTTCGAGCACTTTGGTGCTAAATTGTATTGTAATTAAACCAAAGCTCTGAGATTGAGATACTACTAAAAAGTGTTTTAAACTTTTTTAAGAACAACCTTTTATTCTGAAACTAGCTTTCCGCCCGCGGCTTTGCCCGCGTGGAATTTTGTCTGTCACAGAAAAACTTTATCGCGCGCATCCCTGTTTCAAAAACCGGGATAAAAACTATCCTATGTTCTTTCCCGGGACTCAAACTATCTCTATGCCAAATTTCATCAAAATCGGTTGCGAGGTTTAAGCGGGAAAGCGTAACAGACAGACAGACAGACAGACAGACAGACAGAGTTACTTTCGCATTTATAATATTATATATAATATATATAGTTGGGATTGGTGCTAAATTGTATTGTAATTAAACCAAAGCTCTGAGATTGAGATACTACTAAAAAGTGTTTTAAACTTTTTTAAGAACAACCTTTTATTCTGAAATGCAGTTGTATTAAAACGAAAAAAATAATTGTACCTACTTAAGCAAGGTTCAAATAATTTCGAAAGCTTGTATCGCGCATGGAATTTATTCCTCTTTTATGTTTGCGCTACAAGCTTTCGAAATTATTTAAACCTTGCATACAATTATTTTTTTCGTTATAATTATCATGTGTTAACGGATTAACGATTAACGTTAACTTGCGTTAAATCTTGCGAAATGTAACGTTTTAACGTTTAACGAAGTTAATTTTTTTATTAACGGTTTAACGATTAACGAAGTTAACTATTTGATTAACGGTGCCCAGCTATGTCTATAGGTAATTATTTTGAGATCTTCGTAATCGTATTGACTGCACGATGGCTTAGTGGAGCAAAAATCACTTGAATGGCAGTCCCAAGTTCGTATCCGGATACGAACGGATTAGGTATTTTAATGGCATATTAAGATGAGAGATCAGATGGACGTATTATAATTACTTAAGTATGTTTTTTTTCATGCTTCCTATTTTCATACGAAGGTAGGTACTTATGCATCATAGGTTTGACACTTATTTCTTAGCATCCAAATTGCACAAAATTAAAAATAATAATGATCGAAGGTTCATAATAATAAATTTTTTAAATGAAAGTTAGCCAAATCCCGTAGTACCTACTTACTTACCCAGCATTAAACCTACGTAGGTAGGTACTTTAGGATTACGAATCGCACCAAAAATAATTCGATGGGCATTTACACGCTTCACGTTGTACTTGGCAACTGATCTATTAACGGCATGGATGGGTTCCGTAAACAAACAGCAGCTCAGTCAGTTTTAAACTCACTGTTGTGTACAATCCAAATTTATTTTATTTATTTATTATATTAGATCATATTACCTAGGTAGACCTAGGTACCTACTCGTAGTTAGTAATTTTTCAGCCATCAATATCATAGAAAAAAATGCGTATGCTACTTACTTACTCGAATTCCTCGTTTGGCCTATAGGTTAACTGGTAGAGAATGTCACATGGCATTAATGTCGCCTTATCTACCGCAATTTTTCAATTTTTGAGGGCAATAAAGATTTTAAATAAATAAATAAATGCTTATAATGTAAATAAATTGATTGATTGACTTATTATACTTAATACTAGCTATGCCTTTACAGGGTGCATGTGATGTACTACCCTACCATTTACCAGCTCTGTCAAACCACACATGTACCTACATAATGCAATAAATGATTTGATTTGATGGAGAAAAAATATGGAGGGTTAGATACATTCTCAGATTGATTGTATTTCAATTCAACAGATTGAAATTAATTAGTTTTAATGTAGTTTGGTTTTGGTGAAAACTGTTGAACAAATCGCGGAGTTGATGATGGGCCTGTGTTTGTTTTGTTAAAGCGCCGTTTTTCTATTTTCAGTTTCGATTGATCTTGAACTTCAGGTATACGGCTATTATAGTTAACTATTTATTACCTGAGTACATAGTTAACTTCTAGTTAAAACTATGTGTCTGAAGTACTGCATTAAGTACTCGCGCTTTAGTTTGGTTGGACAAGATTCAATTCCTATGGTTATTAGGATTGTTGAATAAGTACTTACTTACCTAAACTCTTTTGTAGTGCATGGTGCACTCTACATTTAGTGCATGCTGTCTAGACTACAGTCATCATGATCCATGATGTCAATGACAATAAAATTGGTACAATGCCCCAGACATATTCTTTCAGTTGGGCACTATTCTGTTTAGGTAGGTACAATTTAGGTGGCTCCATCATCCAGCACTATTTATTTTGACTCAGAGGAGATCGCGCTCAGTGCTCTGAAATCATTCATGCAACACACAACTTGTAGGGTATCTCTTAGAAAATAAACTGAAATATGGATGAGTTATTCGGAAAATCAGTGTTGTAAATAGTGAAGGAATAATTAAATGTTGTGATCGTTTAAATACTTCGAAATGTGGACATTTGTGTTTAGTTTGGTGTTGTTTACGTACACTTTCGTGACTTTAGTGGGCACAGCTCCAGCGTACCACCACAGTAAGTGAATATTTTGGTAACGTACTATCACTTGATTCCTACTCAATACCCTGAGCACGAATAACACTCGTAATCGTAAGTATTCTTAAAAACAGCTAAGTACGTTGTTTTAAGGAATAAGTACTTACGATTTCGGTGTTATTCCTGATGTTGTTTTGTTTTTCATAAAAAAAAAACGATTAAGTAAAGTAGAGAACGATATTTATTCGTTCTCAGGGTAAAGACACGCACGCAGTAGATAACTGGATAATTAGTAAAAGCTGACGTATCCTAATTAATATAGCTTGAATAACATTTAAGTAGGTAGGTACCTATTAAGGTAACATACTTTACCAGACGTAAAACCTATATCTAGCTTTTCTTAGTAATAAATTACCTACCAATAATATATTCTGTAATAAATAAATTTCACTCTACAACGAAAGGCTGTATTCCGATTTCTTCTCTGACGAGGTCGATATCGATCGATGGTTTTGTATTTATTTTCACATGTTCAATTCATTCGCACGTCGGTCACAATTGGTTGCTAATTGGCCGCTGGTATTGTTCCAATTTTTTTACATACCTACATTCGTACCTATTAACTAAGTGTTTGTCAGTTGGCCTAAAACAGGAGCGCGTGGGCGCAAGACAATATTATTATTAGCATTCATTATTTACCTTTGTTTTCCCTTATACATATATCAGTTCAAACCCAGATAGGTAGGTAATAGGAACTTCATCTAAATTGATATTAGTGTCCTACCTGAAAATCAACCGCAGAAGTAGAGCGAGTACAACTGGTTCGACAGGTGATTCGTCAGGCTTGTTTTTAATTTAGTTCTATCTTTTTTAGCCACACATTCTATTGTAGTTTGAGCATCTGAGCATCTCATAACGATTATGCCTATCTATCGTATTCTTCTGCTCCATAGAATATTTTTTCTTCCGCCTCTTTCCTCCTTTGTTCAAAAGTATGCCATAGTGTTTGTATTGCTTTAATCTCTCCTATTACTTAAAAGGAGTACAAATTAGTTTTTGTCCATGAAGTTTCAATTAGCCAATTTTACACTTTCAGTACGAGGCCCCCATTACACGATTAGCACCTCGCCAGACGCACACAAGCAGCCGTTCATAGAGGTCCGGAATGTGACGTACCACGGCAGCGGGCCCAGAGAGGAGGCCCGGGCCATGTGTTCCGTCCGCACGCAAGAGGTTAACGCCACCGCCAACGCTACCATCACAAGGAGACTGCATGGAGTCGTCACGTCAAGTAAGAACTTATTTGCTAAGATGTACAGTATCATACAACGTTTGACGCACACAAGCAGCCGTTCATAGAGGCCCGGAATGTGACGTACCACGGCAGCGGGCCCAGAGAGGAGGCCCAGGCCATGTGCTCCGTCCGGACTCAAGAGGTTAACGCCACCGCCAACGCTACCATCACAAGGAGGCTGCATGGAGTCGTCACATCAAGGAAGTGCAGGGCCGGATTAACCATCTCGGGGCCCCTAGGCACAACTCGTTTCGGGCCCCCCCTTTTTCATACCACAACAACGCAATTTGGAAATTTTTACTGTCTACATTACGAAATTGAATGAAGGTACCATCATTATCAACAACAGACTTTAGTCATAACATTGAAAAGGTATACTTCTAATTTTTTTAGATACAAAATCGTTTAAAACTTCTTGAAAATTGACCTTTTCTGATACATCATCATGTTTTTTATTTTTCATTTTTTTATCGGGAGTGCTGGGCCCCTGGTCATAGTGGGCCCCTAGGCACTGGCCTAAAGTGCCTTATGGATAATACGGCACTGAGGAAGTGACATGTTATCATGTAGGTAAAGTCGATAGCACATCCGCATCAGACTATTTTTTCTTGTAAAACACCCCTATTTTAATACAGGGTGACCCATTGGTGGGTGATAAAAAAAAGAATTGATTCTACTGCTCAAATTCAACTATACTTTCCACAAGGGAAGAAAGTTTAAATCCCCCAAGAAAGTTAATCTTTCCATACAAATTGTGACCAGTAACCAGCCAATTTTGTTTGGTAAATCACCAATGGGTCATGGGTTATTAATTTTATTGATGACATCACAAACCTGGACAGCGCGTCATATCGTTTGTATGGAAATACACTAATTTAGGACTCGTAAATGGGTCGGTCGTGGTCGTAAATGCTAAGCCGGAACGGATTCGATCTTCATGGCAAGGCGCCGAGTGAAATAAGAGGTCAATATCGCGTTTGATTCTGCACACATAGATATTACATTTTAATGTGCTGCTGCTATCTTATTTCTTACTCCAAACTCTTCAAAGACATAGTGCCAATTACCAGATATACGATACCTACCTATCTGTAAAGTTGTAGGAGGATGTTGGATACAGACCGCTACCACCCGGCTAATCTGAAAATCGTTGAGGGAGGCCATTTTCAGCAGCGGACGTCGTGTGGCTAAAATGATGATAATAATGATAAAAGAGTATAGGATCCTATCTATACTCCTTTAACAGCGATATCTAGAGTGGACCCAGTCAAACCATCATAAATCTGTAATTAAATTTTGACGTCTTATCCATTTTCTATTTTTTAATTTACAGTTTTAATACTTATTTTCACAGGAGAACTCCACAGCGCTATACAGCGACTGGAAGTGATAATATTCGGGCAAATGCAGCAACTCTGGCAGAGTCTAGATGCGCTCCGCGGCCATCTTGCGGGTGACACTCGTACTACGCGCACGGCTTTCCCTGACCGAAGATCTATCGCGTTCCGATACAAACCGGGCATGTAGTAGTTTAAGAATAACTTGTGTCAATAGCATAAGGTTTATTATAATGTACCTACCTTCAATCTACCTCTTTCGCAGCTGTACCAACCAATTGCCACCGGTGTAGATTTTTTAGGATTTTTAATTTATTTTAGAATAGATCTCAATAAGTGTCATAGAAAAGTTTCGTTACCAGCTTCCAGCTTGTCTACCAGCTTTATTTTACTTTGGGTGGATCAATGTCTTCCTAAAATGTTATTGTCGAAGCCCTAATTTCACCTAACATTCTTACTTACGTTTCATTATTACTTTTGGGGCAAAGGAAATCAAATTAAAAACGGCACGTAATAAATTTCAATTTATTAACAATTAGTAACTGAATAGTTCAGGTTTACACGGTCCAGTTCAATCGTACGATCCGTAGCATGAACTTGACCGTGTAATAACAATAAAAATACTTCGTTAGTTACAATAGTTAAGTTAATTAAATGATTATAAGCCTAAATGCCATTAATAAATATTAACAAATAAACAATTTATTATGTTTCCCTTAAGATTAATATTTTGCATTAATATGTATGTACTCGTAGAAAACGGGAGATTCGAGAGATTAAAGATTTTTGAATCTTTACCTTATAATAAATGGACGGATTGTCAAGAGATGCCGAGTTTTATTTAAGCTACTTACAATATTTGTATAGGCTTAGAAATTTTAATGTATTTGTTCATTGCCGTATACTCATTTGAACATTGTCAACATAACTATTTTTACTATTGATTTTAATTTTTTGTTGTATTGCTATTTTTTCTTATCCACAAATTTCTACTTTATACTTTAAAGCGTGGAATAAGTTGTGTTACTAGGAAATGGTTTACTTTAATCTACAGTAAGTACAAATTGGCAAAATGGGTGGTCTATACTATAAAATATCAAGTTTGTAAGAGATTATTTAATAACTTTTTTCGTTCAGGTGGACGTGGGAGTTTATTTATGCAACGAAAGTATGTCATGATTATAAATTACGTGTAGTTAAAATAGTCATAAAATTCGTTTGAACATGCTGCACAGTTATTTTAACGAAAACTGTCCGATCGCGTAATAAGCTACAGACTTGCAAGCAAAAAGGCGCAGTTCACACAGAGGCACGAAGTTTTATATTTTTGGTGCCATAGTGTAATGTCCACCAAGATTGTATTGATTTATTTCAGTTTTAGATATTTAAATTGCTTGCATCTCAGTGTAAACTAGGCCTTATAAATTGAGTTATGTAGTACCTAGATGGCAGGGTCGTATGTTAGTGTCAAGCGGCGGTGGCCTGTATGTACCGGCGGAGCTCCTCCTGGGTGTCGAATATCATGACCGGGAACGGAGACCCGGGCACGTGGCGGCCGGCCCATCGGACCTCTACGCGGTAATCTCCTGGCTCGGTGGGCGAAAACTGTATGGGAATATTAATAATTAAGACATTTGTTTCTTTAAAAGAATTATAAATTAAGAGTAGGCGCACACCGTTGATTTTTAGTTGGCCGATAGTTGTGCCCGATTTTAAATTGTATGAAGAATCGGCCAAATCGAATCGGCGTAGTGTGCGCACTCCCATACATGCCCATACTAATCAACTGCCCGACTAAACTATCGGCCGACGAAAAATCAACGGTGTGCGCCTACTCTAAGGGCTGTTTAACTTGAGTAGACTTCTTATTTTAATTAGATGCTGATATAAATCTCTTTTGACTAAATGAAACCGAACCGTCGAATGACGTAACGTGCCCTTCGAATCACGAAATCTTATTCTTGTTAGAGTATCAGATTTATTTTAGTCTTATGAAACAGGGATGAAATACATAAATTGATTAATATTATGTGTAACCTGCCCAAGATTCTAGCTCAGTCAAATCTGTTAACCGCGGAGGCAAGAGTACTTTATATTAATTTGAATTAAAAGGTACCTTAGCCTTATCAAGTTATTGAAATTGAAGGATTTAAAGACCGTGAGACGATTGCCACCACATTCTATGATAAGATAAATATAAAACACACTTGTTTTTTATGAAGGAGATAAACTATTTAATCTTTGATTATTTTCCAATCAGTATAGTGGCAAAGGTATCTTATCATAGTTAATCTAATCAATAATCCTCAGTACTTGAGATTAAAATATGCATATTGTTCATGAAGAAGTTTTAAGTTTGACCGTCAAAATAAATGATAAGTTAGGTATTTGGAATATAAAGCATGGTTTGAAACACCACACTATATTGCAGAAGAAACGCGACTGGAACGTTGCTAGCAGCCTGGTTCTACTACGAGACTATTCCCACCCATCGTTTCCACCGCTGCAACTTGTAGCCAGGATCTACAGCTTGACCGCCAATTAAAACCAACCATTGAAGGTCAAATTTGTCCCGGCCTTGTTAATAAGGATCCTTGATATTTGGTACGCGATCCTTCTGGTTCTAACGCTGCATCTCGACACGGAAGGCGCATGGTCAGCTGGCCGGCGCCCACGCTACGGGTATCGCAAAAGAACAGCGATTGGAACGTGGCTAGTACGCTTGACCCGTATATGCTGACCTGTTAGGCACAGAACAGACGGTGAAACGCAACTGCAACGAAACTGCAACTTTCTGATGATTCTTATGAATGAAACTGAAACTGAAAGTTTCAAACTGGTCGCGTCATTTGTGGTCTCTCAACGGAAGCTATGGCAGAAACTTAGATGCAACTCAAAAGTAACTAGCAGTTGCAGTTTCGTTTCACCGTCTGTTCTGGGCCTTAGTAAGGCTTATTGAGACTAGTTACATACCTTGCACAGTATAGTGCGGTCCTTCTGGTTTTCGCGTTGCATCTCGACGCGGAAGGCGCCCTTAGGGCCGCGCACGCGCACCGTCAGCTGGCCGGCGCCGGCGCCGCGCGTGTCGCAGAAGAAACGCGACTGGAACGTTGCTAGCACGCCCGGTTCCACGCCCGGACCGTATACGCGGACCTGTTATTAAGGCTCATTTTTATAACAGCTCTTGGGTAAAGGCAGTAGGATGTAGGGGATGGAGGCAGAAAAGAGCCACAACTGAAACGTGCCTTGTCAATAAGGTTCATTTTGAAGCAAGATTTGGATATGTGAGGTTTGAGTGTCTTTGTTACGGGTCTGAGAGATTTTTCAATCAATAATTCGGTCGGGTTGGGTTTTTCAATCCAGGAATTGTGGACCCCTCGAAGCCAGATAGGCTCGCTCGAGATCAACTCTGAGCCTGAGATCAACAGCCTGAGACGGAGCCGCGGTCTCATATGTCAAAGTTAGTGCTAACACGCGGCTCCTTCCGTTTTATTGGGCCTCGGTGGAAACCCTCGGGTATTAATGATTAGTCCCCGCCCTTTTGGCGGCGAGAGACCTATATAACCCTCTGGCCGTCTCCATCGACTAGTGGGTTTGATCAAAAAATATTTCTCGACGTCAAAAAAAAGGCATTGTAAATAGTTCTTTAACACAAATATTACCGTTTACCGTGTAATAGATTTATAAACGTTAGTTCAGTTAATAAAATCTCCCATTAATTTTCCTATATCGTCTAATCAACCACTATAAAAAGAACCATCCCTGTTCCATTTAGCTTACCTTAGAAGGGTCGGGCGCTCCAGCCACCTTGAGCACGAAGGGTGAGCCGGGCACGTGGTCGCCCGCAAACTGTATGCTCAGCACGTGTCGCCCCGCCTCAGCTGGTTTGACATTTAACGTGAACGTGCCGTCTCCGTGCTCGTATAGTTCGCAGTACGCCACCTGGAAAGGAGTGTTTTTTCAGTATGGTGCAATACAAAACTTCAACTGGATAAGACCGAATAGGAGTCGTAAAAACAATTTGTTGAAACATAGTTTTGATGGCAAACAGAGCCGCATTATGAACTCTGCTTTGTCATCAGCAACCGACTTGAATCGATGTCTGACGTTCAAGTTTGTGATAAAAGGCCCGGTTTCCACCAAGGCAGAGCAGAGCGGAAAAGTGTTTTGAATAACCAATAAAAGGTGGAATTGTGAAAAGCAATCGTAATCATTTGACAGTTCATAACGTACGATAAAGTCGGTTAAACAAACCGGTTAAACGGTTGACAGAATAATCGTACGTTATGGACTGTCAAATGATAACGATTACTTTACACAATTTTTCCTCAGATTTTATCATTTCCACTACCCATCATCACTCCGCACAGCTTCGCTCCCCGCTATAGAAAAATTTGACAGCCCGACACTTCTCCGCTCCGCCTTTGTGGAAACGGGGCCTACGTTACGGCGCAAAATGATCTATTCTATGACAATCTTTGGCCAGAAAGTCCAGATATTCCTGGAGTCTTATATGCTCGTCACACAGCCTACCTTGTTGGGCCCCGTGCAGTGCGCCGTAAGCTCGCCGGGCCCGGCGCGCCTGGTGTCGATCCACGATCGTATCTCCATTCCCACGACGCCGCCCACTAGTCCAGCGCCCGAGCAAACGACTCGCGACGCGTCACCACTCTCGGAGCCGGCGTTTACATTCACTGTCAATGGGCAGCCTGGTGGAGACAAAAAGTAGGATCTTAAAATATGGTGATATACAAGTTGGTGCAAAAAAAGTCACGTGACAGGCAATGGGCGTGGTTTACAGATGCGCAATGTATATGACCGCAGACTGGTTCGCACACACTGGCTTATTATGACTCATAACATAAGCCGTGTGCACTCATAAGTTATGACTCAAATGTTACCCAACTGCGCATGTGGTGGTAATGCAAGTCAATATATCACAATTTTCAATTTTGAATTTGATGTTAATAAATAAACAACTTGAAAAAATCTAACTGCCTAAGGCGGGGTTTTAATAACGATTGTACAATTTTGATTATTATTGATGTACCTATAAGTTATTAAAATTCAATATTTGTTTGAGAAATAAAGTTATAGAACCATCGAGCTAACTGCGCACTTCACTGAAATGCGACTCTCCTTTCCGTTTAACCGCACACCTCCCCGCGTTCGCTCCGTCCGTAACAGAGCGTCGTTGTGAAGTCACGTTAACTAGACCGGATTGTACTAATACAATTCTATACCTTTAAAGTAACTTACCCTTAACGAGCCGTCCCGCCCACATGACCCTGAGCTGGTGATCTCCCGCTCTTCTTGGAGTATAGGTAGCTCGCCACAGACCAGGCCCGGCGGCGGCCAGCGCCACCGGGATCTTATCTCCGTCGGGAGATGTCAGCATCGCTTCTGGAGCACCCGGCCCGGCTGCACTGCCATCTGGGTGGAAAGAGAATCGGATTATAATCATCAGTCATTATGTTAACTACTTCGATAGCTTATCCGAATATGAGTTCCCCAGTGTCGTCCAGGCACAAGACAATCAACAAAACACAGAAACAATCGAACAGGTACCTTGTCTGCCGCCGCGCTGCTGGTAGGTACTCTGTAGGACTCCGCCGGCCGGTAGTTAGGGCTTCGCCCGGTGTCTTCGGTGGTTCACTTGAGTCACTAACTTCAAGCAAAGTACGGTGGAGGCCTCACACACAAAACATTTCCAAAAAGTCACCAAATTTCACATTTCCGTTGGAGCACACAATAAGCGAGGCACTCGCGAAGCCGGCCCAAACGCGAGAGAGCGCGTTGCATAGTTTTCGTTCGTTTGCCGTCGTGGAGCGCGGCGCTGCTGGTAGTCGCGCGCGCTCGCCGTGTAAGTTTTGGCGGGACGGAGTTGGCGGCAGATTTAAATAGGTCCCGCGCAATCGTACCGTGCTCATTGAAAGCATGTGTGCCTGAACACATTAGTATTAAGAAATTGAAAGAATTTGCCTAACTGCGCGCATTGATTCCAGAGACAATAGAAAACTTCTCAATCAAATGGTCAAAGTGGCCTGAATACAGCAGCGGGTGCAGAAGTAACTCAGCCAGCTAGCGACCACGATAGGGACTAAGAAGTAGGTTCAGTGCGTTTAACGCTTCACAAAACCAAATAGCGACTGCCTCGATCCCCTATTGTTATTATTGTTACTTAGGAAACAGTGGTTGCATTCGACCACTAGAACTTAAACCCAAACTCAACCCTGATATCATTTCTACGCTACATATGCCGTGAACAAAATCCTTACCGACAGTGAACACGGCCGGCGTATGCGGCGCAGCGTGAGCCAATTCTCTTCCAGCCAAGGTCACCCCATCTGCAGTATTGCCCGACGCTACTAAAGCCCTTCTAGGCGCTCCGGCTACCAACGCCCCGTTGTAAGTCAGTTCTAACTCCTGTTCACCGCTCACACCTTCGGCTGCAGCTAACGTCACTACCGCATGGCCTGACACTGTTTCTACGCTATTTAAATTGTAAATAATATCCACTCACCGACAGTGAACACGGCCGGCGTATGCGTTGCAGCGTGTGCCAGCCCCCTTCCAGCCAAGGTCACCCTATCTGCAGTATTGCCTGACGCCACTAAAGCTCTCCTAGGCGCTCCGGCCACTAACGCCCCGTTGTAAGTCAGTTCTAACTCCTGTTCGCCGCTCACACCTTCGGCTGCAGCTAACGTCACTACCGCATGGCCTGATACCGTTTCTAAGCTATTTAAATTGTAAAGATTATTCACTTACCGACAGTAAACACGGCTGGCGTATGCGGCGCAGCGTGAGCCAATCCTCTTCCAGCCAAGGTCACCCTATCTGCAGTATTGCCCGACGCCACTAAAGCCCTTCTAGGCGCTCCGGCCACTAACGCTCCATTGTAAGTCAGTTCTAACTCCTGTTCACCGCTCACACCTTCAGCTGCCGCTAGGGTTACTACGGCACGACCTGAGACTGTTTCTACGCCTGCAAAATGGAATAAAATCTTAGATGGCTTACAACTATGTTTATGTACAACTAGCGGCCGCCCGCGACTTCGTACGCGTGGACCCCGTTTTACCCCATTAGCACCTACGTATTAAAAGGAATCCCCATGCAAAATTTGAGATTCCTAGCACTTGTAGTTTTTGAGATATCGTGCGTGACTCAGTCAGTGACCTTTCGCTTTTAGATATAGAAGATTTGCTTCAGACTTAATGCATAAAAAGTTTCGTCACTCTACTTCACAAGTTTTATTTGACTTACGTTGATGCCTGCCAGCCAATAAACATTCTAGAGTTCCTGGGCCTGCGTTACTCGTATCGAGTACTAGCTTTGAAGGCGCTCTGACTCTTCCTGAGTTGTCGGCGCCCCATCCACCCACTGGCACTATAGCTGATGTGTCTATTACCTGTTAAATCAAACCACACAGTTTGAATTGAAATTTTGATTTTGATGTAAATTTAATATTTCGTCTACTGACAGAATGGGGTAACAAATTATCAGGCTGATCACGTGATTCGTGAGCATGCGCTGCACTGTTATCTGCAGGTATTGTATAAATTATTATACACAAGGCATTGAAGTGTATAGCTCCCAGAAAATGGAATATTAGATTTTTTATTATGAGTGACATGATTTTAATGTACAAAAGTTGGACTCCATTACTTCATGTGATTCATGCGTTCATTTGTGAGAGATCTTTAACCTGAGCTGTACATAATTTAACCGTAGACTTCATTTACATTAGACGCAACTGCCATAAAACTGTTTACCTATAGTCATAAAAATAAGTAAGAGAATAAAGATACATGCAAGATATCTTACTTTGACAGAGAAAGGGCTCCCAGGCAACGGTCCGGAAGAAGTGAATATCCTAACTTCATACAAGCCCACTACCAAAGGAATGTAGGCGCAGAGCCATTCCCGTGGCGCTCCGGCCACCACTCTGCACTCTAGTAGACCTGAGTCCGTGCTGTCTTCTTTGTTCTCTGTCAGTCTTTCGACCTGTTAGGTGGGAGGGAAAGAGAAGACATTAGTTAAAGTGGTGCGTGATTGTGAAGGAATAGGAATTGGTGATGGATTATCCGGTGCAATATTGGTAGTAGCTGTACATCATGCTGAACTGGTAGAACGTAATGTAAGGTTAATCTTGATCTTATGATAACATCTTTCTTTTGCATTTTTAGAGCAGTTCCATTGATAAAATTATGATATGATGGCTCTATAATATTGGCATTTGACTAATGACAGACTTGAATCAATTCTTGGGTTTCACATCAACTTTATGAGTGAAGCCAAAGACTTTTTATGATATTATCAAAACGCGATTTTAATGTTACAACAGAGTTTGTAAACTCCGCTCTGCAGTACTTCCTCGCTCCTTTACACTGCATCACTTAGCATCAATGAATGCAGGATGGATCAATACAAATCGCAACTCTGCTTCACATCCTTCGCTCCTTTCTGTTGCTTCATTTCACGTTAATGGCATGCAGCCAGGTGGCTGCGGCTGCTCATCACACCCAGCGACACACTACCAACTACTGCTGCTTCTGCTCACAGCTAGCTATATCCTTACCTGAACCGTTGGCGCCGAGTCCTCCACACAGTGGATGGTGAAAGCGGCTTCTTTGCCGACGTGTGCGTGTACAAGCCCGGTGCCGGCGCAGCGAGCGGCGGTAGGACTACGGCCGCTTAGCACGCCCAGCGATATTGGACTACCCGCTACTGATGCTCCTGTATTGGAAAAGGGGATTGATAAGAAAGATACACCCTGAATCGCGACTTGACTTGAAATGACATCACATCACCGGAGAGTGAATTCAGCGCGTAAAACGCTTGCCGATAAATTATGAGCGTCGGCATTATACTTACACTTACCGAGTGAGTAAGATGACAAGCGATACGTGCGAGCCCATGCGCCCAGTGTGGACGCAATTTAACACATCATGGCATATTGGCCAGCTATCTTAAAAGCTCTTGTTTTATGCGTTTTATCTAGATTTTACGTTATAATAAACCAAGACTAGAACACTACTCTAGTCTACGCGTTCATTCTAGCGTAAATTTCGAAGCGTTGTAGGTGGTAAAAAAATGTCATCATCATCATCATTTCAGATATAGGACGTCCACTGCTGAACATAGGTCTCCCCCAATGATTTCCACAATGGCCAGTTGGTGGCGGCCGCGGCCTGCCACCAAAAATGTTTACGCGTTTAATTAAAACTACCACATTTTAACCTGCCTACCACATTTTAAAGAACTAAAAATATTGACAGTACCATCCCTCTACATTTTTGAAACTGCAATGTTTGTTAAGAGAAATCCACACTTGTTTCCCACAATATCCTTTGGGCAATTGAAAAAGAGTAGACGTCATGGTCACATTTTAAGTGCACCTGTCTCAAAAACTGCTTTAAAACAAAAAAGCTTCTTTAGTATGGCTCCAAAAATTTACAATAAATTACCACAGACACTAAAAGACACAAATATTCAGATATTTCGCAAGCAGCTGCTATCCTTATTATTAAGCAAAGCCTACTATACATTGACAGAGTTTTTAACTGACAAATTGTAAGATTCTTGACCTTTTTTTTTTTGTTTAAATGTTTATGAAATTGTTACTGATTGGACATTACTAACTTACTTTTTATTTTATTTAATTTCTACTAACCTAATACGACTCAATGATGTTATGTAAATTTGTACGCCGACCTTGGGCCAAACATAGTGATACCGACCTCATTTTTAACACCTGTAATATGTTATTTACCTATGTTCCACAAATAAACGAATTTGATTTGATTTGATTTGAAAAAAAAACTAAAAGCGATGATTATTACGTGGTAAAAGTACCTTGTGTATTGATTAACACTTACCTCCATAAGTGATGTAGATCCTATAATGAGCGGGTATCGACGGCCGTAAGCGCACTTTGTACGTGTGGCCATCCTCCCGAATGTCGACTGGGAGACGCACGCGGCGGTCGCCCATCGCTTCGCAAACCACTTCGAGCTCACCCACACCTGCGTCTTTTGTGTCCACTGAAAAACAATTGCAAAGTGAACACGTGCTGTGGAATTTTATACCATAAAATATTTACATAAGGTAGCCAATGTATTTTACAAAGACTAACGTCTAGTTTCAAGTTCCTTTACAAAGTACTCTTTATTCAAGTAAAAGGCGGAATGAGCTTGGTATTTAGTAACATCCATTTATAAATCTTTGTCAAGAACAAAATAATAATGATTTGGTAACATTTACCTGTAAAGTTGATAGGTGTTTGTGCAATAATATTCCCAGTGGGTAGTCCTGATATTATCACTCTGTTAGGATCGAACGACTCGCACGTGTAAGGGCTGCCAGATACAGGTTTTGATAGATGCAATACCTCTGCAAAGAAAAAAAAAAATAAAACATTTTTAGATAAAAAAATGTGGAATCAGTGAAAGCTTTTGTCTAGCAGTAGACGCCCTTAGGTTGTAAGAAGAATAAAAAAACTTCTTAGTCTTACCTATGGTACTCTGTCCAACTTCAGTGATAGTGAACTCTGCTTGCAGTAGCCCTGACTTGGTCTGGTAGCACCTTACTGGGAGTGCCCTTGATCCTGGTCCAGAGACGACCACGTCAAACTCTCTGGCTGGTCGCCCTAGCGTGTCTATACTGAAGGACGCTACTCTGCCCGCTTGAGCTTGGTACAGGCCCAGGCCTGATGCTGTGACCTGGTGGACGATAAAGAAAACCAGTTCTTAACAAATGTTAAACACACAGCTTCATAGGAAATCTAGTCGATAAACCTTTACTATAGATTCAATTATCCACTGCAAGGTATCGGCCTTTTCACACTTGATTTGTTTTGGTATCCCTGGATATCTGTGATCTGTTCCATAATAGATTTATCGACGAGGCACGTGCTTATGCGTGTGTAACCATCGCACCACCTTATAATTTTACTTATGCCCGTTTTCACCATCAATCCCTAATTTTTAAGTGACCTCTATGAAAAGAACATGCCGGTTACATGTTAACATAGGGGTCACTTAAAAATTAGGGATTGATAGTGCAAACATGGCATTAAAGTCCTACGTGACGTTTACATGCCTTTTGGGTATGTTGCAGCGGCGGTAAATCCAGCAATAATAGCTCCTTGACGATGGGAGTGACCCTCTATAGCAGGTTTAGGCGATGGAGCACCGCCCAGGCTGGATTCTACTCTAAAATTCATGAAAGGCATCCTAGAATAGACATAGCTCGCAGAATTGCTAAAATCAAGTGGCAGTGGGCGGGGCACATAGCTCGTAGAGACGATGGCCGTTGGGGCAGGAAAGTTATCGAGTGGCGACCACGGGCTGGAAAACGTAGCGTGGGCAGGCCTCCTACTAGGTGGACCGACGATCTGGTAAAGGTCGCGGGAAGAGCCTGGATGCGGGCAGCGCAGGACCGTTCATTGTGGAAAACCTTGGGGGAGGCCTTTGTCCAGCAGTGGACGTCATTTGGCTGAAACGAACGAACGATCCTAGAATATTTACCTCTTGACCGTGTTGTGGTGGCTGCACATCCAACAGCATCGGCTCCCTAGCTATCTGCGTGCCACTCCATAATAATGTCAGACGGTGGGGCGCCGCCCTAGCTGGGTGCCACACTAGCTCCTGCCTGGCGCCTCCGCGGCGTCTCACAGAGTGGGGCACAGCGACTCCGCCGCACGTGACGCGCCCTGAGAGCCGACCTGCGCCGGCGCCGCTGGTGCTTACTACGGATGAGATTTAGGATTATAAAGATTAAGAGCATGAAGTCTTAAACGAGAACGTAATTTGTATTTTGTATACATACGACTCACGCTTTCGTCATTGCAACGTTGTCTTTTTGTTTAATAACATTCATTATGTCATTATATTTATTTAATTATAGATTGTTTTCCGTAATTTACACGGTAATGGCATTATGTAATTGAACGCCTCTTTTTTATTAAGCTATGATGTACCTAACAAGTTACAAAACAGCTAGAAATTATGGTCAAATCTCCTGTGAACTGAAATCGTGGAGGTTCTGTAATTAGTTTAGGCCCATAGTTGGGCCCGATTCTAATTTGCATGAAGAATCGGTCGATATCAAATCGGTGTTATGTGCGCACTTTCATACATGTCCATAGGTACTGATTAACAGCCCGACCCAACTATCTGAGAACTAAAAGTCGGTGGTCTGCGCCTAGGCTTAGGATAATGACGAATATGAGCATGAAGTTTAAAACAAAAATTGAATGTCGACTCGCGCTTTCGTCAATGTCGTTATTTTGTTTAATAACATTCATTATGTCATTATAGTATTGTTTTCCATAGTGTACACGGTAATATAATTATGTATATTGGAATGCCTCTTTTCTATTCAACTATGATGTGCCTAACAAGTTACCAAACAGCTAGAAATTACGGTCAAACACATCGGTGTAATGTGTGGTTGTGGAGGTTCTGTGGCATTGTTCAAAATAAGACAAAGTCTTGTTCACACACATCTCAAGTATTTCGACCTATTAAATATCCTATAACTTACCAGTAATTATGGCAGGTCTATGCGCTACCGCGTCGCCTATCGATAGCACCTTCACAGCGGTGGCATCCAAAGCTTCCACCTCAGCCACCGGTCCTCGTGAGCTCCTCACGACATAACGGCCGACTCTACTCGCTGGGAAGGTTAGCAGACCAGAGTCTTCAAGGTTGGCTTCGGATACCCGAGTGCCAGTTGGCGATATCACTTCTATATCTGAGAGATTTTCGTCTATTTCTACTGTTGCTATGCCTCCTGGAAAAAAATATGACATTATTAATTTGTTATAGCAAGTATTGAAGCCCATTTCAGTACAGAACTGAAGACTACATACCAATTTGTACATAAGTATGTGGCTCGCTGACTCGGCATACGAACGGACTGCCGGGCACGGCTTGTTCGTTGAACGTAACTGATACCCTGTGGGGTTCCCGGGATACCGGCACGAATGTGACGTCATACAGGCCACGGGCTACGGCTACCACCTGTAAGACAAGTTAAAATGTTACATAAAATATTGTGTGCAGAGTTTAACAATATGAGGGATTGATATTGGATAATTTAAAAGACACGGTTCTTATCAACATCTTGTAAAGTATCAGCACAACATAGCAACGCGTATTTTATTGTTTTTAACAAAGAGCTTATTTTGATAGTCATCAATACATAGGTAGGTAATTAAAAATGCAATATCAATGATTAACCGCAAGACACCTGCTATATTAGGCAAGTCAGATTACATTTTAACAGTTAAATCTTAAAAGATAAGGATTAATGAGTTTTGAAAGTCACGTGTCTTCAGAAAATCATTTCTTTTCTATTATGACCAAATTCGATAAAATGTGAGTTAGTACTTTTATCAGAACTGCCATTGTTCCAGTAGATATAAGACCTTGTTCAGACACGCGGTTTGTGGGCGGTTCTCATTGGCAAGGTACTGAGGCAGCAACCGTACGGTTTCAGTTCGATGCAAACTGTACGAGAACTCTCCGTAACGGCGCGGATTTCGACATGTCTGTACTAGGCCTAAGTCCCGGTTCAGAACCGCGCTATAACAGTTCTCGTACATTTGCATCAAACTATCCGCACGCATCGCTTGAGTACCTCCTTATGAGAGCCGCCCAGAAACCGCGTGTCGCGCGTCTGAACCAAGCCTTAATCAGTATCGACTCAGCATTTTACTTACCTCAGCCTTAACAGTAGTAGACGGCGTAGAGACCACAAGTTCTAAAGTACCCTCGCCGGCTCCAGCCGCGTCAACGCTGAACGTAACTGGCTTGCCTACTTCCACTCCTCGCTCTTCATCCACGCCGTCGTCTAGGCTCAAACCTTCTAGGGTGCCTTCGAGTTCTAGGAAGATGAACAGTTTTAATTAAAGTCTTGTGACAGGTAGGTAAGTTTCATACATTTCAATAAATGGTGGAAAAACGTGTCTGTTTGCGCTATGTAATGTTTATGCTCATTATTATGTGCCAAAGGCTAATTACGGGACTATTTCCTGTTTTCCGCATATCCCACCGCTGCAATGGTGTAGCCAGCTTCTTCATCTACAGCTTGACCGCTAATTAAAACCCAAGTTTGTTCTAGGGGTATCAAGGACTACACAGCTCACAGTGTTCTTTGATTAGCATTGATATTATGTTGTAACTATTACGGGATAAGAAAGTGATGACTGAAATCAAATTTTTAGCCTAAAGCGAAACGAAAGCTTTTGTCAGTCTTTCTAATCATAGACAAGTAGACTTAACTCTACCTTGTCTATGATTGGTCTTAAGCTATTAAACTTACCTCCAGGTCCCAATCCAGTGACCCTCACTCGTCTCACGTCATACACGTTGCACGTGAATGGCGACCCGTTAACGTGTCTGCCAGCGCAGGTTATTTGCACACTGTGTCTGCCGACCGCTTCAGGAGTATACGTGGCGGTGTATCGACCTTCTCCGGTTGAGTTCACGCGGGTGCGAACGCTGCTGCCTCCTGGGCCGGCCACGTAGACTGAAGGCTCACCGGCTGTAAGAGTGGGAATTAGAACTGTAGTATTGAAGATTTAAGGTTTAAATTAGATTTGAAACGGTACTTGAAAGTCGTTTTGTTGAGTTTTAACATTTAAACAAATCACAGGCCTGAAACTATTTTTGAGACTCATTTGTTTGCTTTTAACAAACAACAAACTGATTCTGATAGTTATCAATACATAGGTAATTAATAATGCAAATCCAATGAGTAACCGCGAGACACCTGGTAGATTAGGCAAGTCAGATTAGATGAGTAGTAGGTAATGAGGTTTGAGACTCATGTGTCTTATACTTAATTAATCGTTTAAGAATAAGGCCCAATACATTTATAATTTCGACAAACATGGCAAAGAAACTTCCATTTCATAGGACTAAAAAGTTACTTTGTGGCACGAAAAAACGGCCCAAGTGACCGAGTCTGATCAAATGAAAAATAAACCTTGCAGTCAACTGAAACTGCCTATCGGTTATTATCAAAATCGAACTCAAAAACAATCCATAATGCTGATGCTTACATGAAATGTGTCTGAAGAACCGACCCACATATTTATTGAAAGCAAACATAATAGATACGTGATACGTAACTATGACTTTGTTCACCAAGCTGTATAACGCAACACAAGCCATGGTAAGCCTTGGAGAACGAGTAAAGCACGATACATTAGCCGGTGACCACTAACCAGCGGAACTGATGCAAACAAACAATAAGACAATGATTAGATTTGCAAACACCAAATGTGTGAATCATAACACTCAATGGGTTTATTGGGGCAACAAATATAAACATGAGATAATCGGCTTGTGAATTGGAATGATGTATGTTAATTTGGTCTACTTTGAATCTACTGATCTACATAAAAAGGTTTAGTACCTACCTAACAAAAGTTTTTTCACATAAGTTGCTCTTATGTTTTTATTTTTTTGGCTCTTGTGTTTATAAAATTTATCAATTGTTATCACTATTACATGGAAATCATTTAATTCATATTTTTAAAAATATTATATGTATGTCAGTGATAGGTTCATTTCATTGTGCATTGCGCCCCGCTGCTGACAACAGATGGCCCCCGCTGAAAATCAGTTTCGAGACAAGCCCTGGCGCGGTCTTGATGTATGCTGAGGGTGCCTTTTGTCAGCCCTCTGACATCTGTGTATCTCTTTCATTATTTATGTACCTATGTCTTGACTGCTTGTATACCTTTCTTTTAAATAATATAAATCTATCCTATTTCATTTTTTTGTTATCTCCTTAATAATTAAATTAGTACGTTCGAATTCGAAAATTTTTGGTAGCGCGTCCCCGCGACTTCCTTGTCGCATTTAATTTGTTCGGTTTCCTTCTGAAGAAAACTCTATACCTAAAGTTTTTGTTGATACTTTTATCATATAGCCAAGTCATACAGGAACAGAATAAATACTAGTACTGTATAGGTAAAAACCAAACAAATGAAGATCTAGGAACCGTGGAGCCAAATCAGTCCTATTTCTTGGATATCAAAAACTTCACTTACAGTGAAAGCCAGTGAGTTGTATATCGGCGGGTTCTCCCCTGGGTGTAGATGATAGTCCGGGGCCCGTAGCCCTGGCATCGGCAGCCGCAGCCGGAACCGTGACTAAGCACGTGAATGGAGACCCGGGCACTGCGTGGCCGTTGAACTGCTAGCGTTCTACTGGTTTGAAGTTCAACTAGTATTTACTTCACTTACAGTGGAAGCCAGTGAGTTGTATATCGGCGGGTTCTCCCCTGGGTGTAGATGATAGTCCGGGGCCCGTAGCTCTAGCATCGGCGGCCGCGGCCGGGGCAGTCACGGAACACGTGAATGGAGACCCGGGCACGGCATGGCCGTTGAACCGGACTGAGAGCGTGTGCGGAGCTGGTTCTACTGGTTTGAAGTTCACCTGCAATTTGAAAAAGGAACTTTGTTGATTGTCTTTTGTTAATCCCTGACGCAATAAGAGGGGAGTTAAATTATGCGTGGCACCGTAGCTCTTATGAACTTTTGATGATTAGTTGTCTTATGTTTTTCGAGTCCAGAGCGTTCATAAAAATGGTTATTTTACAACTTCGCTGTTTTTTGTCAGTTTTTCCCTTTTTTTCGAGAACTTGTTACATTCACGGTAACAAGTTAAAGTTACGGATATAATTTTATTATGATGTGGAATGCAAGAGTTGGGCGAAGGAGAGAAAACATATCATGCAAAAATGTGCAGGAACATCTAGTTTTAACAACTACAACATAGTAAGACTAAGCAAATTACCTTGAATCGCGCATTTCCTTCACTCTGTACATAGTTGGGTACATTTCTGCCGTTTACAGCTACAATAATCTCCAAGTTGCCAGCACCTATAAAATGACAAAAAACCTTAAGTAACAAAGAGATAATAAATTAGACAGGGAATAAGATAGCAGTACTAAGTGGATTTATGCAAGATTTATTAGAATCAACTCAGCATTATCATATTTACAGAATCCTATAAACTTACCGGCGTGCGACGCATTAATGGTGAACGAAACTGGTCTGCCCACAACTCCTGGGGATATATCAGTGACAGCGACTCTAGCTGCGCTGTACGCTTTGACTAAGAACGGGCTGCCTTCGACGTGACCGCCCATCGCGCCTGCGCGGACCTGTAGGAAATAAAAAAGTTTGATAAGATTATTTTTTATTTAAATAGAGAAAGTGGTGATAGACAAGAGATTCATGAAGGCAAAGCCGCAAGTAAGTCTAGGCGCAGACCACCGACTTTTAGTTGGCCGATAGTTGGGCCCGATTTAAATTTGTATGAAGAATCTGCCGATACCAAATTGTGCGCACTTTCATACATAATAGCCCGACTCAACTATCGACCAACTAAAAGTCGGTGGTCTGCGCCTAGGCAAAGGCCTTTCATTTAAATGCCGTAAGTAAGTGAGCTTATACGCGGTTAGATAGGTACGAGGAAGCACCTACCAAAATACGAACCAAGAAGGATTTTTCGTAGATTAATACACAAATAAGAAATAATATTAACCTAGAAGACGACTGTGTTAAGAAAAGACTGACGTTCAACGGCTACGCTATGATTGTGAATGTGATGACCTACTTGTTATGTGAAGCACCTCTAATTAGTAATTAAGTGTCGTCAATGATTTATTAATACGCAGAATAATGAA
Organism: Ostrinia furnacalis; assembly: GCF_004193835.3. Taxonomy (NCBI): domain Eukaryota; kingdom Metazoa; phylum Arthropoda; class Insecta; order Lepidoptera; family Crambidae; genus Ostrinia; species Ostrinia furnacalis. The sequence goes on along the minus strand of NW_021131507.1, from coordinate 581,260 downwards.
CTCATGATAATAACTCTTACTTTAGCGTCATTTGAAGGAACCAAACTCACCTCAATGCTGTGGTCTCCAACGTCAACAGGCACGAAAGATATTGTGTACCGCTTGCTAGCTTCGTTTTCACCCACGGTTTCTTCGGCTGATACCTACAACAAATACATAAGTAAAGTATACAAAAAATGATCACTTTGGTAAATAAGAATACACGTTCACAGGCATTTCAGGGGATAAGTCATTCACATTAAGTTTTCTCTTTCAACTAATCGTATCATTTACCTAGTTCCAAGCAAAGCAGAGATCATACTAGACTAGATAACGGATAAAGATACGCCAGATGCTTGGCCGATTTACATTTACATATCATATGCAATATGAATAATTGAATATACTAGGAATAGAAACCATTAATGTCGATAATATTCTATAGCTTAGACGACGGTACAAGAAACCTAACACAATGCATCTTATATTCTGGGAATAAGAGCGAATTACCCTAAAAAATGTATAGTCTACATACCTGCACTGGTACCGGCCTCCTAGCGGGTCCCAGGACTTCTACGTGTGGTGACGTAGGCGAGTCCACGCTGAATGTATACGCGTCCCCTACGGACACTTTGTCAGGGGACTCCCCTGAGCCAGCTCCTATCACCCGGGCCGGCGCTGACACATGACAGACGAATGGGCTTCCTAAGAAAGAAGAATAGGTGTAAGTATGAGGCAATAGCTCAATGTTGAAGGTGTTCGACTGGCTGACTCGAGATCCGAGAAACGCTGGTTTAAACACTGCCGCCGCTGGACTAATTGTGGTGAGCCCACTGGTAACACAAGTGTATTTTTAGCTTACCACTAGCGGTTAATTACTAATATACTACTACTGTAAGATAAGGCTACAATATTTTACGGACGGCGGTAAACAATGGCACGTTACGTAGTACTAATAGTAATATGAGTAGGAGAGTAGGATTCATTCAGGTTAAATGTAACTGTGACTAAATAGAGCGCAAGTCGTGATTCATACACTCATTCAGTAAATTACAATAGGGAAGATAAAGCAAAAATACAGGAAACTACCTGTACTATATTTTATGGAAGGAATGTCTATAAAAACTCAGTAAAACTCATTTATTTCTGTGAGTAGGCTTTAAAAAAGCACTTTTACCGTGTGAATACCTCTCGACATTGTTGGTCTGTATTCGTTGGTTGGTGGTTCAGCTCCATTGATAAATTTCGAATTGAATTGTGCTATTTTATGTCAATTGAAGCGACTGTAGCTCAATGTGTAGGAGTTTTTGAAGACTTAACTCACACGAGACATGATATCCGTTGAATCCAAGCTCTACATTATCAAGGCGTGTATTCCGTAATATGTGGCAGATGGCGTAAGTGTGAGCACTTCGTGACGCGTCCTCCGTTCACGGTGTCCTCCAGGTTACGCTATTTAATTCCTAGTTGTTTATAAACTCACCCGGGACATGGTCTCCGTTGAACCTCAACTCCACGGTATGAGGGCGAGGGTCACGTGGTGTGAAACTGATGGCATAAGTGTGAGCGCCCTGCGCAGCCGCCGCGGTCGGCACGCGGCCTCCGTTCACGGTCACCTCCAAGTTGCCCGGCCCGGCTGCCATTGTTTCCACTAGAACGGACGTGGGTGTTGATGAATGGGTTATGATTCGTCATTGTAAAGACATAAATAAACTAGAAAAGATCTGATATTGGGATATATTAAATTTAATTGGCTATAGACTTTGCAAACGAAGATTACTTGTATCTAATACTAGACAAATAAATTGACAAACTTACCTAAAAATGTAACGGGCTTTCCAACGGTTCCGTGGGCGACATCTTTCACTCTTATCGCAGTTACATCATACACCTGGAAAATAAACATTTATAAATTCCTTGCTAACATCTATACAGGGTGTTAGGTAAATGGGTACCTATATGAGCCGACACTAGCCCATGTTAACATGGGCATATAAATGGTATGGTGAAGTCAGAAATTTGATATCATCATTTTAATTTTTTAAATTTTCATACAAAATAAATTTTATAAAATCCGATTTGTATGAAAAATAAAATAATTAAAATGAAGATATCAATTTTCTGACTTTACCATACCATTTATATGACCACGTTAACATGGGCTAGTGTCGGCTCATATACCCATTTACCTAATACCCTGTATAATAATATAATATCAAGCGTGCCAAGATTTTTTTTTAATCTAGTGGTGTTTGTAGTTAAATGTCTCACCTTCAAATGGAAAGGGCTGGCAGGTATGGGCGCGGAGTCCACGAGCACGTTCAGGCGGTGTTCGCCGACGGCTTTCGGCACGAATTCGGCTCGGAACACCGCCGGCCCGGCCGCCGCCACCGCCGCCGGCACCGACGCTCCGTTCGGACCTACGCCCCCGAATGCTCAGCTCACCGCCACGCCCTAACTTCCTACTCCTATTTTTTAACTTTTTTTGCTGGCCAGTATCTTTTTAAGTTTTTTTAATTTAATTTTTATTTTAGCAGTGTATTATTACTTTCTATTTTGTTTTTCTTTTTAAGATAAATTTTACCGGCCAGTATTTTTTTATGATTTTTATTTCTTTTTTTTTTTCAATTTATTTACAACCATTTTTCTATGATACGAATTTACAATCTCATGAATGTTAGGAGTTAGGGCGAAGCAGATGAGCATACCTCTTATATGATTGTTATAGTGTCATGTTATTTGAGTATTTTTTTTATTTAGCCAATTTGACACTGTTTTTGAACCTTTGTGATTCTCACCTAGCTGTATTTAATTCACTTACTTAAAATAAATATTTTAAAACCTAACATAGACTAATATAAGCAAGTAGTGATAAAGCATGTTTTAATATTAGTAATATTATTTAAAACCTATATGTTAAGAGGTGGATTGTTAGTACAGCGAAGCTTTAGTAATGATCCTATTACTATCTTTTAATTTCTCCTTGACTAATCTTTTTGATAACTCTCCAAAAGCGTCTATCATCCTTTTTATGAATCTTTTGGGTCTTTTCAAGATTTTTTTTATTAAATTCAACCATTATTTTTTCGTCTATACCACCCTGTAACGAAAGAATCAAAATATCGTGATGTGAGTATTGGGTATTAAGAAAAAAAAATTGAAACAAATAAATGAAGGCAACATTTAGTGTATTTGCAATGAATATAAAAGGTGCAATATAATTTACCACATAGAGCACAGATTATGCAAACACATCCACCTCCTAATCCACACATATTTTATATATTCTTATTTTATAACACATTTTGTTAATACAGGGGTACAGATTTATCCAACACGCAAAAAACTAAGCAGCAGCAGTGCTTCTTCAACTTACCTTCAACATTCACTTCGATCTGATCGAGTGTGGCGGTGGGGTGGTGAAGAGTTAGGGAAGCAGGTTGATGCAGAGGCACTGGGCCTGGTAAAGCCACTCGGGCTCCGCTACCACTGCCTTCCGATACTTCAATGATAAGAGGGCAGCCTGGCACTCGCATCTGTGCGTAAAAAAATATTTTATTAAAAAAAAAACTACTCAAAAATCATTGAGCTAATATTTACTAGTAACCGTACCAGAAAAAACCTAAGACGTTGCTATAGCTTACCTTATTGAAAGAAACATTAACGACATGATGGCATGCCTCCGTCGGTGTAAACGAGACTGTGAAGCGTGCATTGCCCTGAAAAATCAGTTAACACCAATTAGTTCTGTATTACATTGATCAACAACATTGAACAACAATATTATTTATTAAATTTATGTTTTACCTGTGGATGCACTTGGGTGGGGATGTTCAAGCCGTTAGCAGCAACTGTGATCTCCAAGTTGCCTTCGCCGGCCTGAGCTGCATCAACTGCTAACTGGACTGGAACACCGACACGGGCTGATGTTCCACCGGTGACTGTGACTAGCTTGCCGTCATATGCTTTGCATGTTACTGGAGTTCCCTGAGAAAATAAAAAAGTTATTTAAGTCTCTACTAAAAAATAAAAGAAGTATTTTTATAAACTTTATCAAAAAACTCTTTTTTTGATAAAGTTTATAAATATACTTCTATTTTTTTTTTCAAAATTAACTTAATGTAGGTGTGGTACCTAATGTTTAGCATAAGATGTAAATGCAGTTACCTATTTTAAATCTAGGTAAGCTAAATTACCCAATTGTGATTTAAATGTTTAAATATGAATAATAAACAAAGAAATTAATTTAACACTCTTCTATTAATCTGTCAACACAGTAAACAAAATGAATTTTTATATTGTCAATTGTTTTTTATTTATTTTTTTCTTACATGAGTCGCACGCAACCATCCAGTTACAAATAGACTGTCACTGGTGAGTTTTATTTTATTACTTTTTATTTTACTTACCGGCACTGGCTGGTTATTGTAATGCGCTGTCAATGTGTGGGGTCCAACATGTCTTGGCGTAAAGCTGGCCACTAAGCCAGTGACCACGTCTCCAGTTAGCCGGACGGGGACTTCGCCCCTTGGCCCTCGAACGGTCACAGTGAGCTCTCCGCCGCCGGAGCCTTCCACTCGGACGGAGCATGATGCTACTTCTCCCACAGGTATTAATTCTGAGAGACAATGAAATCATTTATTAGAAATCAATGTTTGTACACAAACAAAACAAACCCTTTCAAAAATGCTACAAAAATTTTCAGATCAGCTTGATAATGTCAATTTCAAACGTCACTTTGACATTGACACTGACAGTGAAGGTGATAACGAAACGCGAATTACTGCATTTCAAACTGCGTTTTGTTCGTTAGTTCACACGCGGAAATCTCTGGCTTTTTACAGGCTTTTACGGACGTAATTTTTCAAACAAACCCTTCTATTTATTAGTAGGTAAGTAAGTTATAATACTAACCAACTTGCGATGTATCTATTGTGACTCTTTGGGCGGGAGCTACGTGAAATACAAATGGCGACGATGGCACAGGCTCTCCATTGAACTTTATGTCTACTCGGTGAGGAGTTGGAGTTTCTGGCCGCCAAAAAACTAGGCATCTTCCTCCACCCACAACCTGAAAAACAGAATAAAGTGAACTTAGAGATGAATAGAGAATACCTGACCACCTAAATGTACAGAGTTGTGTTATTTCTATTTTTACTCCAATAAAAATAAACAAGGTACAAGTATTTTACCTGTACGTGATTGGGGACTTCTCCTTCATTTATTGATATCTCAAGTTGCCCTTCTCCTGCAGCACTTGCATCCACTGAAAATCAAAAATATGTTTTTAAGTGTTTAGTACCTACATACTCGTTGTCTTTATCGATAATAATATTAGTAACTATTGAGTTTTTGTTTAAAAATAAATAATTTTTATTTATTTATTGATTGGGGGTAAGTTCCTATAATTTTTAGGAAACTACTTCCGGACAACGGAAATACTAATTTTGTAACAAAAAAGTAAATAAGTATCCTGCTGTATTAGGCGACTGTTATGTAGTAGTAGGGTGACCTAGTTACAAAATTAAATGTTGATCAGGACAAAATGCCCATCCCAGGCATCCAACTAAAATTACCTACTTGTTTTTCATCAAAATCGATATAGGTACGCAGAAATGTTATGTAGTTTAATAAATATCAGATTCCAGGTAAAAAAATAAAAATATTGCAATCCACGATTCTAGAAATTCCGAATTGCATAGGTATTGCTGGCATCATTCGTCTATAAAAGGGCGAATGAAACGTGATATCGGATATTGTCGATATTCGCGGTATTCAGGTTGAAGTTAATACTTACTTGGAATCCTGGATACTGGAAAGAACTTTATATTTGTTTATTCAATGTGAGACATCAGATGGATATGAACTATCATAATGATTTAGATGCCGTATGAGCCTAACCTAACCTAACCTACCTACTTATAGGTAAGCATGTTTAGAGATTAATAATTAATTTCTTCCCAGTAGTTCCTTTTGATAGTTCCTTTAAAAGAACTAATGGTGCCTACGCTTTTCTTCCCATTATTGGTTCCTTCGAAATGAATGGGAACTAATGGGAAGAAACAGTTCAGTACCTCTAGTAGGAAAAACTTTCGAGTTCGTTTCGTTGCGTATTCAAAGTGTCATCGAAAAATTTTGTATGAAAAATTAAACAGCGCCCCCTAGGGCGGCTATAATATAGGGGGCGCTGTTTAATTTTTCATACAAAATTTTTCGATGACACTTTGAATACGCAACGAAACGAACTCGAAAGTTTTTCCTACTAGAGGTACTGGTTTGTCCCTTTCTAGGATGTTGTAGGTACCTACTTTTTACGATGGGAAATCATATTATTGGGAATAAATGGATTAATAAATAATTTTATTATAAAAGTTACGATATGCCATACCTTTGAATTGGCACTGTTGTCCAACGACTGCGTTTCCCACATCAGTGACTTTAATCAGGCTGGAGTCGTATACTTTGGCGACTAGAGGGTCTGCGGCCAGCTTGTCGTCGGCGATTGAAACCTGGCATAACAGAAATAATTTTAATGAGCATATAATTTTTCAGGCAGAGAGGAGTAGAGTGGGACTTTTCTTTTTCGAAAGTTAATATGTCGAGTGACGTAGTTTTTGTGGCTGTTGCGTAGCTGTAATCCGTAGCAAATCAAACAACCTTTAAAAGACTTCTGTTTAAAAGATTGAATCATGTTTTATGTTACTGAGGTCTAATCATAATCGGATAAGTAGGTAACTACATAGTAGTACTCATTCATTGAACATCGTTAAAATGTAATTTCATTATTATGGTTCCAAATTAAGGATGTAACGATCGAAACTTAAATTGAAAGAAACTCATATCATCATATAGTAAGAGGACCTTAGCCCTGCGACTGCAGTATCAAATGTTTCCCAAGGGCGCTGAAGAAAAGTGAAAAGAAGTTCTTTTGCTAGAACGGTGACCTTCGGAATCACAACTGTCATGTTCGTCTCGGTTCCTGTCTTACTAGGTAAACTTACTAGGTAAGCGAGATACATAAAGGTAAAATTAAACTTACATCGATCAAATGTGTGCCGACTTCCTCGGGCGTGAACTCGAGCCGGAAGACCCCAGGTCTTTCAGCCACGTCCAGCACTCGGGCGGTCACGGGCCGCCGCGATGGCGCAGTTACTGTTACTCCAACCTATCGATAATACTAGTACTTAATTGGTAACATAACAGTTTATCGATATACGATAAGGTAGGTATAGAAGTTTGAAACTCGTGAAAAAGCCTCGTTAAATTGTGGAATTTTTAAAGTCAGATTGGTGGTTGGAAAGCTCAATAGTTTCAGTGGAAAGGCCACAAGTTTTGTTAGTTTTTAGAGTTTATAACTGACACTAAATCAATAAGTTATTGTAGAGAATTATTAATTTGCAGCTTATTAAACGATTTCTGTGATGTTCGTAAAACATGCCAGTTGAAACACCAACAATCTCAAATTTCTGATCTGTTGCGCAGACCAATGAAATTCATAAGCCAAAATACGGAATCTTGATAGAGACAAGACGCAAGAGGGTTTGCTCAATGTAAACTTGCAACAAAACTAATTTTAAAGTTCATTCATCCTTATCCTCCTGATTTACCTCATTTTTGCTGAAGGTCCCAGTCCCAGGGGCGGTGGATATCTCGAAGACGGCCGGCACTCGCGCGGGGATCAGCCGGGTGGACTCGCCTCCGCCGCCGCTCGCCGGCCCCGCCATCACTTCGACCTTCCACGGGGACCCTGGATTAGAAGAGAGGATTATCAGCTAAGAATGAGACATTGGTATAACCTGAACGAACATAATTTTTTACCCCCCTCTTGGGTATCGAACCTGCGGGACCTCTGGGTCTGAAGCGATTTATCTTACCACTAGACCATAGAGGCGGTTGCCCTCTTCACCTACAAACGATGGCACATCAAGGCACCATGGGGTCTTTGTCTATGAAGAAGTCCACTGACTGTGGGTTGTGTTGCAACTACAAGTTGTGTTGCAGGGTGTCTGGTTAGTAAAAATCAAGCTTTTCAGCATTTTTTCGCATTTTCTTCAATCATTGTTTTTAATTGTTGTGACATAAAGTTCGTAGCGTCCGCGTCATCGACAAAATATGAATATAGTGTTATACAGACTGCACGTTTATTGAGTGTTGAGTGGTCGACTCTACATTCAGGTGTGAAAATAACAAATGTATACAGAAAAAGTTGGTCTTTTATTGAATTTACGATGTTAAATTCTGGATAAGTAATTTACTGTGAATATCTTAGCCAACTGAGGCCTAACACCCTATATGACATACATTGCACTGCGTTCGCGGTAGGTAACCACACAAATGGAAGACTAAGTACCCAATTACGTAAATAAATCGTTTTCGGTAAACTGCTCACGGTATGTGAATAACGATCAATCTTGTCGTCTAGTAGCTACAAACGACTTCGAATAGCGTGTACGAGAATTGCGCCTCTATGCAAATACGACACGCACCTGTGAACACTTATTAAATAATATACAATTAACATACTTCGGTTAGGATTTCCCGGAAACACGTTATTCAATACAATGTTTTGATGACGCGCGTTTTACTTATCTACTCATAAGACAAATAAGTAGGTTTTCTTGGAAAATTTAACACAATATTGGTTTTGCTGAAACAATTTACTTACTTGAAATTAAATCGCAATATGCTTCTGATTTCAAACTGATAGGTTTATCTCCTGTAACTCCGTAGTCACTGAACTGTTTTATTTTCAGTATTTATGTAAAATAATAACAGAGCCTAATGCATATGTAGAAGACAGCAGAAAGTTTTTTTATGTAAGACAAGGCAGGTATTTGACCGCAATCGCACCTGTTGTTAAGTAAGATGCAGTCTAGGATGGTACATATTATAAGTGACTTTGTTTTAAACTTTGTAGTGATAAATAACTAAATAATAAAAAATCAACCAATAAATAGGCAAATTATACAGTAGCTAGGACGAGAGTAATAAATTAATAGACCATCAAATTTTCGCGTTGAAATATTTCAGTTATTAAATCAAACGAGGCTGTGCTAACCTCAAATTACAGCAGGCAGTGAACTGAAACTCAGTAAAATGTGTAATATAAGAGCGATCTATCAATTTTAACTGGTTTAAAACCAAACTTAGGAACTAATTAAAATGCAAACGTTTTGTAAATCAAATCAAATCAGTGGTAATGGTTTTATTAGGTATTGTAATGATTCAAACTGAAGCGTTCAATTTAACAGGTTAAATATAATTATTTTGACCAAACGAAAGTTTGTGTTTGAGTTATCAGTTTTTAATCCAATTCATATTGTGATCTGGATGAAACATTTTCCTGAAATAGAATTATGCATTTTTAGTTAATACCAAGCTCGACCCTATCGTCGGTTTGTTATTATAATACCAAAGATTAAGACACCCTGTATTTACATTCCAACTATTCAAGAACTTCATCCACTTTTCTCATACTTCAACTTAGGTACTTATATGAAATTAGTTTTAACAATTTAAATTAAACATCATCGTGTATTCCCTTCGATGTGCACTCAAGCAAAGGTTATGAAAGTCTGACCCGAGGTAACCCTACAGAGGTCAATACACTAAAACTGTATGTTGTATTCGCCTCTTAATTTGACCACATGTACGTATGTTTTATGTAGTCTGAGGTAATGTAGCAAACAAGGTAAACTAAAATAGGTAAGGTACACAATGAGATGGAATTATTAGAGCTCTACTCTGAAAATGTTTACTCCTTTTAGTTACACAAAAAAAAAGAAAACAGTTGTGTTAGTGTTGCTAGCTTATAAACCGGTATTATAAAATAATGAACCTGATTATAAATAATACTTGTTGAGTACATACTTAAGCGGTAGATGATTTATTTTCAATGTATCAAACTGTTCAGCTATATTTTTTTTCAATGTATTTATAAGAATAAGTATCAGGAAAATTTTTGTTTTTCAAGTAAGTAGAATTAATAAAGATAGAGAAAATCCTCACATTACCTGTGGAAAATTAGAGAGAGTCATGTTTCTGCAGTGGAATTTAAACTTGAATAAGAGAAATACCTGGTGATGAGGAATGATGAATCAAAAAGTTGATTCAAGTACCGAAAATGGTTTGATATTTTAATCAGCACCCCTTGTGTTTACAGTAAGTAAGAACAAATTGCTAAAATAAAAACATAGAGTCGCATTTTTCCAATTTCTGTAACGGAGAGTGCTAAAGATATTAAATTTAGCTGTTTTATGCAGAAGTCAAACAAAGTCGGCGACAAATGAAACGAAACGAACAAGACGAACGAAAGTGTGTTTAATAAAAACGCGAAACGACTGTTAATAAAGTGTATTATGAAATCAAAAGGTCAACAGAGCCGACGCTTGATTAGTTGGAAAATTAAATTGTTAATTTGCAATCGAGGAACGAATGTAACGGATGATTAATGTTTAATAAGGAATTAATTTTACTTGTCACTGATATGTTGTAAATAATAATAATATATACCTTAAAACTAGATACTCTACATTATATTTTATGTACTTATTTTTTCACGAAAATGATAAAATTACTGAATAATTTGGTCACTGCTGTTAATTGGTTTTCCTATGACTGCTTATTTAAAACTTAGATATTTGCATTATAAGTAGAACTCGTATCACTTATTAATTATGCACTGTTTGAAGCATTGAATTATAACACTGCACAACAAAATTGCAACTTTTGGCTGATGATTGACTTTCATTACATGATGTTTACTAACTTGACGTCGCTGATTCTGAATCTGCCGTCCATTTTTTCGCAGCAGCTCTTGTTTACGTGTTATAGCTTTCGCTCAAAAATTGCTAAATTTCAGTCTTAATTCGCCGACAGTTCAAAAAATACTATGTTTTCTTTGTATAATTTAATATGGTAGCATTAACAAGTGTTTGTGTGAATTATCTAAATCAATTTTGTTTCATTTGCGGAGAGGATATGTTTAAATAATCCGTTTAAATGTGACAAAGTTCGTAAAATTGGCTTAAAAAAATTAGTTTGGGGACCCAGTGGAAATGAAAGATAAGCCTTGAATTCCGCAAAAGGCGTGGAAAAGATGCGTTGAGTTTTTACGTTTATAAACAAATAAGAATATGTGTAGATTTAGGTACGAAACCGCTATGATCTGAAAGGAACCCTTGAACCATCGCGACGACTGTTATTTTTATTTTTGAACAAAAATGGTATTAACCAAAAAATATTGAACTAAATAGTAATTCCTTGCATACGTTTGGCATGTAGACGTCTTTTCAACCCTAAGAAGTCACCTGAACCTCATGTTGATACTTCACATGAGGATTTTGAGGCGAAAACTGTCAGTGTGGTAGAGACTTTGAATGTGACCCGAAATTTTCAAAACCATGTAGCCAAGATGGTTTAAACGATCGTTTTAGAGATTTAGGATCTTCAAGTCTTCCGAAAAGACATGGAATGAGTTATTTTGGCATTTTAATTTTTTTTTTGGAAAATCCGAAAAAATCTTACTATTCTTACACATCGAACAACGTATGAGTCACTTACAAACATGTTTTTTTGGTTGGATGTAATATAAACATCGAATTACACTCTCTTCGCAATCACCTGAACAATTTTATCACAACTCTTAAGGATCTAAGTGAAGAACATGGCAAGCAAATCCACCAGGGCCTTCGTACGATAGAGGGACGCTATCAGGGCCACTGGAATGCACACATGATAGCTGACTGCTGTTGAATCATTCAGAAGAGCTGTCTGCCTTCAGCATCAGCAAGGAAGTCAAATAAAAGAAAGTTTTTTCAACTTAACAACTTCATAAAATAGGATCATCTCTAAAAAAAGAGTGTTTTTTTACAAAAAGACCCAAGTGTCATATTTTTTTAACCAGAGCTGATACAGATATTTCAATCACAGATTTGAAATCGTCATTAAAAATTGACCTAATATCATGTAACATAACCCAATCATCAGAAATGCTGTTGTGCAGTGTAATGTATAACAAGCATTAGGTTAAAATGTACAACATACTATTAGTAGTTAAATAAAAAGAAGCGTTTATGTTGCTGCCGTTTTCAGGTGATGTAATATTTAAATTCAAACTTGCTTACTGCAACTGATATCGGACTCTTAAGTATTGACGAAATATTATTAATTCAGTACAAACGCATTACACAACACGGAAGATGGTGTGAAGTAGGTATTGGTAATATCTCTAATTGGAGCAAATTGGAGTATACACGTCGTATTCATCGAGGTCAGTTGAGAGAGTATAGAACTTTTGCCTTAAACTTACAGTAGAGGTTCTGTTATAAACTCCACAAGTTCCTCAATACAATGACAACTATGTCACGTTTTAATGACGAGTCAAACCGCATTCCAATGCTTTATCCCAGCTGGTGACATTCGATTCCTGTCCGGTCCACATCTGGGCGACCTTGTCGACACACCTTTCAATCAGGTATTGTTCCGTCAACGTTGACAGAAAGTCATGGGGTAGGTTATAAGAAATGGAACAATGACTGTGATCATGATCATGGCCTTACGAGGTTAAGGGAATTTTGCTAGGCTTATTAGGATCTAGATTAAGACGAACGGGACTATTCCGATCTCATGTATACGCTGCTGCAATTATATCTAGATCTACAGCATGATTGCTAGATCAAGACTACTGAAGTGAAGAAAAAATAATGGATTGATGTCCATCAACCTCTCACTGATCAAACCGTAATCGGTTTGTTGCTAAGTTACTAAAAATAGAAATAATCTGTTGTCACAGAATACATCTATCTTATTTGTAGTATAGAAGATAAGTTAATAGAGACAGTTCAGAGTTGAAAACGAATAGATATCAATGAAATCCGTAGCAAGACCGTTAAACAAACGTCCAGCAGGCTTAAACAAATGGTCCTCGTGCACAACTTAATTTGCTATATCGAACGCTCATGGTATGCAATAAATTACACACCGGTTCTAATGGCGTGCCGATTCTGCGCTCGACCGGCATCTGTTTTGTGATTATTGTGTTTCTGTCTCGTGTGACACAGTAGTGATAGAGCTGGACAGGTGTTCGCTTGCGATCGCTGATTAGGGCCGTGGACAGGCATGTCGATTATGTTGAGGCCACGTGGAAGGCGGTAGCGGTGTCACATCACGCATTGGTTTTTTACTGAAGTTTTTATGCGCTTTGTAATAAATATTAATCAGCGATTATAGTGTGGGTTTGTTTCTGGACAAAAAATCAAATAGGTAAAAGGCAGTGGCTTCCTTTCATTTGCTATCAAAGCTACCTACTTTGCCGTCGCGGTGTGTTCAAATGTAGAAAAAAGCCTGGTATAGGATTTCCGCTTGTTTCGAACGAAAATTGTATTTTTACATACCGACCGATCTTTTCGTTTGGAAATGAAAATGTACCTTTTGAAACGTATTTGCTATTTCAGAAGCCGCCTCAGTGAGTCTTTGGCTTTATTTATACCCACCTGTCCGATAAAAGCCGTTACCACCCTACGTAGTACAGCGCATAACGGTTCAGAATGTTCCTCGATGCGTAATTAGACAAGCCACTGACTAGTGAACAGCATTTACTATTGTAAATGCGGACGTTTGCGAATTTGCACAACGTGACACGAACGGTGGAAACTAATTCATTAAATTGCTTTAATTTTTTACCAAGATTTAAGCTGTGATTGCCAAGAAAAACAGAGAAATTTTAATACTGATTTCCACTGATATTAAACATAAATTACCTACGAACGATATGCTAGCGCAGATTGGAAAGTCGTAATCAGAAGTTAAGTGTGTACATCGATCGATCTGCTACATACTGATAAAGCATGTAATTTCTGCTAATACGTCGAGAATTTCTTTAAAAACATTTCATCAGATAAACGAGATTTTGTAACGTGAACAGCATAGCAGACTTCTTACGAAATGTAACGTGTTTCAACTAAATAGATCCACTTTACCGCATTTTAGATGACAAGATATGTGACGCTGGAGAAATCTGTTGTCATTACAACTAATTTAGATAACCAATTTTGATAAATCAAACTTATTCATTTTAACACATTAAGTAGATACGTAGACCAAAGTATTTTCCTGGCTGATCACATTCTTGGGCGATGAAGCAGGTGCAAAGATTTTTACAATGTTCTAAGGTAAGTTGTTCCATAGGTAGGTGATTATTTATCACTCCCCGTTCTTACTGTGACCATTCGAGCGGGAACTAACTGTAAGATAGCGCAAATAACGAGCAGCACAAACGTAATTGATAGATCTAACCTTTTGAGACTATTCATAAAGCATTAGCAGTTCCGCGGAGTCATGTTGATGATCAGAATCTATTTCATAGACAATTCTGTCGATTTTTACGGTTTTAGTAGATTATTTAACTTACGTAATGTTACGGTTTATGAGTCACGGCTGCAGCTTTCTAATGTTTAAGAAGTTAGTAGGAAAATTTTTGAATGGGTTTGCTTGAAATATTCAAAAATCAAACACTTACTCAGCACTTATTCGTATACATTTGTGTAGATGGGAATCATGTCAGTGAGTTTAAATACAATATTAATAACAACGTAAAGTTTTTCAAACGCTTACCTACTTAGATAGTTCCAATTAAAATTTAGTTATTTATTATTTTTGTATTTGTTACTCATAAATAGTAATTGATTAATGCCTATCAGATACAGTTAGTAAATAAACGTTTTATAAGTATATTAATTAATTTTTAGTTTTGCAATTAAAACCAAAACAGTTATTAGCATATTATTTAACGCTCATTAATGCGTAATCGTGCTCATCAAAAACAAGCTGCTTAACGGTATTTTATTCTATTTTATAATTAGCTTTTCGTAATATAATGTAGTCTTAGTAATAAACCAGATACATAAATTCATATTTTGTTCGAAATCTCTCGAGGAGCAGTGGAAGTTAAACAATTTTTCACGTTATCTCCACATGTAAACTTCGAGCAGAATAATATTTTATTCTCGCATAGTAAAAAGATTAATGCAGCTAGTGTCAGAGTTGCACCGCGCTGCTATTGCTATCGTGGAACGTCATATTTTTTCATAATTTCCATATAAATCAGCTCTGGAGATTCGTTGCCGATAAAATAAATTGGAACTCCTATGATCTGATATGATTTTGTGCGAACGTGTGGTGATTTTTCCCACGGAAAGGAATAAAACAAAATACGTCAACAACGAGTGTGATTTAAGCGCTCTGGAAGGGAGGGTTGTAAATGTTAACCGACTTCGATTTAAAGAGAAACGGCGAGTTCTACTTTGCATGCAAACACGAAGTGAAAAGTAAGCATTTTTCTCAAATATTTAAACGGAGAAAATCTGCGGGACGTCCAGCACTCAGTCAATTTCCTTGCGTGGTTTATCTTGGTCGTAAACGGGACACGTTCTTGGTATTGATCTTAAGTATACAGACTATATTTCTATGAATTTAATAAGGATTTAAAAGATTTTTTTTTTAAAAAGAATACAAATGAAAACTTATTTCTTTATACTAAACTGCTCTACCTTTAGATTGCATTATCTTAATTGCACGCAAAATGAAATAGAATGGTATTTAATAGAGTTTGTTAGGGTTTTAGCAAGGGATCAAGGTAATGTGTGTGATGAATATGATTTATAAATCGTTTATTATTGTAAAATGTACAAAATATTGTTTTGCCGATGCCATGGATCCGTTGTGTACAGTCTTAAAATGACCCAGTCCAATCGATTATACGATTACAGCATAATTATCGTTATGAAAGTCATTAAACGAAAGTTAGTTTAAAGAGTAGGTATCGTTAAATCTTAACGCTTGGCTCGGTAGAGCAGCCATATTGCGATTTGAACTGTTGCACTGTGTTACTCTGCAGCGATACTTACGAGTATTTTAGGTGATAAGTAGGTAATGCATTATTGATGTGCCTACTTAATATTGATATTCAATTAACACTCTATTATTTGTTGTGTGGTGAAACAGGCATTACAGTATAAATAAGATCGGAGCTGCACCTAGTAATACCTGTGGTAATACATACTACGATCGTACTACGATATTATCTTATGTATGGTGCCTAATAACTGTAGCCTTAGTACCAAGTGGAAAACATAACAAAAGTATGATAGGAATCTAGAGAATAAAGTAACCACTATTCAATATACTTTACTTGTAAAAACTCATTAATTACGTTTAATAACTTTTTATAACATAATAAATTGTATCGTCTAGTTCCTAAGTAACTACTTACATTGCAATTACTTAGTTGTAATGAGCGCTTATTTGGTACTAAATCTTCTTTATTTATATGTTAGGTAGGTACTTACCAACAATGTTTCTTGGAAGTATTTAAGTACTAAGTGCCTTTGAATTAACCTGTAAAATGGGGTTTTCAAACAGCCACTCAAGTTTAAAAGTAGCAATTGTGCAAAGGATGTAGCTTGTTGATATACCTAACAATGAGATTTCTTTGTAAATAGCCCATTGTTTGAAAGCACATACGTGATAAGTAAAGATTCTTAGATTAGAAGATGATTTAAGAACTATTTTACTATGTTCAAGTTGAAGCCTCAAATTGAAGACCTATTTTTATAACTCGTTATAGTAATTTTTAAATGCACTGTTAATTACTTTAAGATTAAGAGCAGTAACTGTTAGTATGTTTATTATCGGTATAATTTAATTGTAAAGGTATAACAGCAATTACAATTCGATTTATGTTTATTGGGGCGTGTAAAATACACGATCTAGGCTTTGGCGCTAAACTGAAAATGAAATGATTTAGCTAGATCGGCATTAGCAGTAATTTTGTTAATGATCTCAAGGAAAACAAAACGGTAAATAGTTTTAATTACAGTTTATTTTATTTATAGTCTCTTAAATAAACAACAATCAAGAGCTAAAATATACTTAAGATTATTTCAACATATTATAGGTAGGCTTAGTTGTATCAACTACGAAACATGTTAAGGCGGATTTAGACCAATGCAAAAGAGCGAATCCTAGTCCTTGGGTTTGTTGATATTCGCGTGGTGTAAGTAAACGCTGAAAGCGAACTTTTGTATACACTAAAAGAAGAAAGCATTCAGCTCTATTCTGATTCTAGCTCTTTCTTTGTTTGGTCTAGACCCACCTTTATATTCTAGCCTATGTCCATCTCATACTCCTCAATTGCGGTAAAAGGCAGCCTACCATCCGACCGAGGTCAAACGATAGGGAGTGCCGTCAGTTGCAATTTTATAGCGAAAATCAAGTGAGTGATTGATCATCTGTCTGCTCAGTGGCTCGTACGAAATGGCTGAAGCAAGTGGACCGTTACGTCGGCCATATAAATCTGCATTTGGTTCCGCACATTAATTTTGTTTGACATTGATCATTTACCCTACCTATACTCACTTCATTGTGACGGGTACCTACGGGTATTGGCATCTTATGTGATTGCAATAGATGCTATTTTTCAATGTAAAGTCTGATGGGATGTCTGTACAAGGTAAACTCATCTGCATAAAACATAAAACGCTTTGGACAGCGGCAACTCGCGGAAGTCGTCGAAGAATCCAATGGAAGTTCAGTTTTACGGTTACGGAGTAAAGTATTTTACGGTTTGTCTATTAAAGTATCTGATTGATACGAAGTCAAGGTAGCGTTACTTCTTCTTCTTATTTTGTTTATGGCCAGGTCTGGGATATTACGACTCACAGAGTGACCACTCCAGTAAATTCCGCCAAAGTCACGTCACAAAAAACTAAAACCAAAACGAAGGAATTTAGAGAACGTGCACCGTAAAGTTTCGTTAAAGGTAGAGATTGATATTTGGTGTCATGTGTCATATAATTAAAGAATAATTTCTGGAAAATTGCCTGTGTTATTATCCTACCCAAAAGTAATATCTAAGTGTAAGTAATTGTTATAATTGAAATTATTGTCAGATATTATTATAAATTACAAAACTGATACTTAACAATATTTACTAAATTGGCAGAAGATAATCAGTTACTAAATATTATTTATTAAATACGATTATTATACTTCAAACGCACTTTTACTTTTTCAGATTTCTAAGTAATTATTTTTTTATTGATATTAAATCTATGACTTAAAACAAATTTCCTAAACGAGATTATCCTTATTTTATAACAATATTTATGTTAATTAGGCCTCTTAAGAAATACGTAATGGGCTATAATTTGCGAATTTATTTCCTTTGTTGATCCGTTTGCTCAATTAGGTTATTTAAGAAGGAAATAACGCGTCAAATATAATCTAAAATTAACAATGATTTCATTTACTTACATTAATAGGTGTGTTTATTTTCTCACAAAGAAAATTTAATTTAGGTAGAATCTGAGGCACTTATTGTTGAAAATTTCAAAAGATACGAGTTTCTATTTTTAGGAAGATTTCAAAGAAAACATTGACAAAGGTTATGATGAGAAATATTTGTTAGGTATTATATTCTCTCTGGAGAGGTTATGAAACTTAAAGAGATTGAATTGCCTTCTGCACACACAAATCGTTCTTGCGAGTTGTAATACGATTTCATGTGCATATTGGACTTTTTCAGCTTTGATAACACTAAACGTTTTGGTTTCAAAATAGCACATCATCACTTTAATATACAGAGATACAGCTTAGTAAGATTAGTGTGCCATCGTCTGTAACTAAGTAATGCATCTTTATTTAGCATCTCGTAATTACGGCCCTACAGAAAGTTCCCTGAAAGTTTAAAGTAAACCCAACATAAAACAACGGGTTTCCTAACACTATCGTAGGCGCCGCCAATTTCCCATTGCGGGCGCGACCGGAAGTCACGAGTCCAGCCGTTGCATTGTTTGGCCAGCGCCCGCTTCCTACCGTGACTGCGAGCAGTGGGTGGAAATTGAAATTGTGTTTTACAAAAGTGAGCGTTAATCCAATTGCTTTGTGCAGGTTCAATCCCCTGCAGTTAGATTATTATAGGTACCTACTACTGGTACATGATAAAATAATTCTTTCTGACTGGACATTATTAAAATTCAATCTAAGCCGCCCGCGACTTCGTACGCGTGGATCCCGTTTTACCCTCTTAGGAGTAGAGTTTCGTAAAATCCCGTCTTAGTAAGCACCTACGTTCTAAAATGAACCCCCATGCAAAATTTGAGACTCCTAGCATTTGTAGATTCTGATATTTCGTGATGAGTCAGTCAGTGACCTTTTGCTTTTATTTATGGATTATTCAGACTTTCTTTGAAGAGACCCAGCAAGGGAGAGATACAGTCCTTGGAAAATGATTTCTAGTAGTTTTTTATGCGATTTTGCATGTAAAGCTTCCCGTAATTTACTTGTTAAAAATAATGTTTTGTCCCTGCCTAATAAATTAAATTGTGGACTATTGATTTATGTGCAAAAATGGTTTAAATAAGTGTTTATTATTAGAACATTTAATAAAGAAATAAACGCATACAACCTTGTAATAAGAATGATGATTATACTAATATTATTGAATTGTATAATTCAAACTCGTTAATTAATTTTACTAACAATAATCAAGTTTCATTATGCGTATAATGATAGAGCAGGTTTTGAACCCTTTTAATCTAACAACAATTATTTAAAAAAACTTTACAGTGAATAAATACATACGACCTAATAAATTTAAAATTAGAAACAAAAACTTAATGCATTATATTCCAATAAATTCCTTACGAAAACGACTAAGATTAAGTGTTTATTTTCTATCTATTCTAGGTAGTATAAGTCCATACTAATTTAAAACTACCTATATATCTTACTGACATGGCATATCGTGTAGGTGATTTTTAAAAATGATTTAAAAGATAACATAAATAAATGGGATCTAACGGACTTCATGATGACCTAGACAATAAATTAGGAACTAAAAATAACTGTACACAAAATGATATTCATTTGCATACATAATGAGAAGGCTAGTTTATTTCTTAAGGAATACATACTATAAGTCCATACTCTGAAAGCATCTTTCTTATAAATTTATAGTTAACTAGCGGCCGCCCGCGACTTCGTACGCGTGAATCTCGTTTTCCCCCCCCTTCATCTATCTTACGCGGTTCAGATTTTTTCATACAAATATTTTTTTCCGCTAAATCCCGTTCCCGTGGGAATTTTTCAATATCCTGTTGTAACTAAGCTTTAAGTTTACTAAGGTACCTGCATGCCAAATTTCAAGAGTCTATCTTACGCGGTTTAGATTTTTTCATACAAATGTTTTTTCCCACTAACTCCCGTTCCCGTGGGAATTTTCGTGGGAATTCTTAAGTATCCTATAACCTGCCCAGGAGTATGAAGAATAATTGTACCAAGTTTCGTCAAAATCCGTCTAGTAGTTTTTGTTTCTATAAGGAACATACAGACAGACAGACAGACAGACAGACAGACAAAAATTTTACTGATTGCATTTTTGGCATCAGTATCGATCACTAATCACCCCCTGATAGTTATTTTGAAAATATATTTCATGTACAGAATTGACCTCTCTACAGATTTATTATAAGTATAGATAACGCTTAAAGATGTCAAGATAGTAAGTAATTATGAAACTTCATAATTATGGGCATCTTACAAATACATTATTATGTATGAGACGATGCTCGGCTTTCTAAATAATATGTCGCATGTATGCATATAAAAACCCTTAGAAAGTGTGTTTGTTATGAATATAATTGCATTAGTCAAAGAAAAAGTGCCATATTTTTCACAGTGATGTTTTCGGTTGTGCCTTAGTACCTACTTATGTAATGTATTATGAAGTATGTACTAAATAACACAATGTGGTGTAATCCAGGTGTAAATTGATAGGTATCTTTAACGCAGTTATAAGTGAATGAAGTCCCATAAAAGTTAGAAGTATTACGCCCGTATTCACAAACATTACGGTCTCACAGTGCGCGTGGACGCACAGGGTGACACACGAACCAATCACAGAGCTCTATTCAACGCTGTGCGTTCGATATTAGCTGCGTCACTCCTTTGTGAATACAGTTGTTGGACTCTTGGCTAGCTAGAATTCGACAGGAAGTACCTAGATTATGGTTTGTAAACAACAGTCTTTAAATTGAAGGTTTTTTTTAATTTGTTAATGTTTTTTAATTAAATCGAGCAAGTATTTTGCCATTGTACATTAAACTGACTTTTCTACGACTATTATTTATCACAATGTTAAAATTAAATGCGAGTCATATAATTAGTTACATTGACGTTAATGCCTTTAAATTATGTGGGTATTTCTCATCGCCACGGTTCTCATCGTCACCTTCGTGGCGAATTTTATTTCTAACTTATTTCAACTTTTTGTAAACAAAAATTGTAGCGCTTGATGTGAAGATTATATTCTCAGTAAATCAGTCAAATAGTGAGTCTCGTTTGGAAGCTTTAACGTTTTGAATTTTTTGATGCCACGAAAGTGATTCTGTACTTATCAGCAATAATTTTTTCAAACTTTACTACTGTAAATGACTCTTAAATGTTCATAAAACATATATTTTGTCTTATTTTCATAGATAAATAACAATAACATATAATATAAATAGGTACCTACTTAAATACAAGATAAAATTTTACCGATTACGTCACCTACTAAGTTACAAGATTCTACGCAATTGGTTTTAAGGGTGACACTGGTGGCATTCTGAAATGCTAAAGAAGCAAANGTCGAAGCGCGACTGACGTTAACCGAATAGAACGCTGTGATTGGTTGCTGGTGTTCGGTTTAACGGCAATCTTGTATTATTACCCAAAATTTTAGGTACCTAAAATCGTGTGACCAACGTATTTCGCTTTCTCAATTCAAAATGATTATAAGAAGATATTTTTTTGACTATTGTGTGGAAAGTATATTTCATTACGATGATTTTAGTATATGCTACATACAAATTGAATGAAAATTGTGAATGCAGTAACCAAATGTTTCATTGCAACCGAAGGTGTGACACGATGAGAACGCGAAAAATGACCCCGTTTTTTATCGTTTCATGTGATTTTTTCGTATTATTTTTGCTTCTATTACGATAAAATTTATTTTGTATGTAGCTAAATAGATATTTTATCATCTGATTTCAAAGTTATTGTTCTAACTTATACCGTTTATGAACTACTATTGTGTGACCATCAAATTTGAGTGTAAATGAGAAGTACCCATGTAGTTCTACTGAATCTAATAAAAAGTGAAATGGCAAGAAACAAGAAATTATTTCACAAAAATAATGTTTTACAAATTGGATTAGGTGTTGTGTTCAACTTTTAGTGAGTAGTTATCGTTTTATATTACACTTTGTGACTGTTGTAAATATTTTAATTGATGCTGATTTCGCTTGCACTTGTACTTTCGCCAGAAATGACAGTAATAAAATTCTTCTATGCGATTCAAAATAATGTAGAGATAATTAAGTAAAAAAAACTATACGATAAATGTAGCAATTGAAGATTAAGATTTACTTATATTTTTACACATGTAAAAAGTTCAGAATAAATCAGCAATGGCTTAACAATACTCTCAATTTAGTCTAATTGTAGGTTCTTTTTGTTATATTTACTGGTTTTGTTAAATCTCTAAACATAAAATCATTTTCAGCCCCCATTTCTACGACAATACATATACATACATGTAGAGTATACCATAGACCAGGGATGGCGAACCTTTAAGTTTGAACGTGCCACTATTTAAAAAAAAATTGAAGTAGTCATAGACACGTGCCATTAAATTAACACCTAATGCTATCAAGTGCAACCACTGGTGAGTGACACGACCTTACTCTACAGTGGCACTAACTGATGACGGCAAATACGATAGCTCATAATCAAAACACATTATTTACTATTGAATTACTGAATTTATGATTGGTGGCGTGCCCAAAATATTATGTCGCGTGCCATCATTGGCACGCGTGCCATTGGTTCGCCAACCCTGCCATAGACTGAATAAATATACTGTAGAAAACTCCGATCAGCCATACGCTTTCACATTACCCCACAGTACAAATATTTAAGCAGTCGTGGCTACCAGTTTAGTATTGTCTCGCCTACTGACCTGCATACGTCTACTGCATCGGCGGAGACTCATCATATACTCGTATGTCATAGTGATACGGATATACTGTGAATGTAGGTTCACTGTAGAGCAAGAGAATCAAGTGTTTGAAACTGTATTTCTTCTAAAACAAGCTTAAAATACTTATTTATCTTCTTGACTCATTTATGATTGATTAACTTTCCCAGAATCGGCTTAAAATAACTTAAACTAAACTACCAGTTTTCTTGTTACCAAAACAGAAATAATTATGTAAAGAATAAGATGCTGACCATAAACAAATTAAATTACATAAAGGAAACTTTGTACTGTTAAGCTGAGTAACGTAAATGTAGTCTTTCTGTATGAGGTTTGTAAAACTGTTAATCTGTTTTTAACAACGTTGAATATAAAATTGTGTACGAAACTACATAATGTGTTTATTTCAAAACAATAATATATTCAAGATGACGGATGTAGAGACGTTCAAATGATGGTATTGTATGTATGTCTCATAATACAATAGCATGGGGTGAAGGTCTGAGGCATATTTTAAATGTTTTAGCAGGTGTATATTTAATAAAAAATAATTTACTGTTGAACTATCTCCCCACTTATTTCATCCTATCACTATAGATGTTATTAAAGTTCGTTCAAAGGACATAGAGACGAATTTGAATATCTCTTAATTAAAATATTTAAGTTGTAATGATCGAACAAAAACTATGACCCATGCCAGAGGGTCTATAAAATCTCATATGCAAACTGACTAAAACCAAGACTGCCATCAACTTTAACCATCTAAATAAGTATACAATCATGTGCTTACGTATCAGTAAGGTATGCGACTGATGTTAGCAGCCAGATATTATCCATAGAATACCTTATACGCATTCTCGATTATGCATAATAACTCCGCAATACCTGACAATGAGTGTAGGCGAATAAAAGCCTCTTTGTGCAGAGTATAATTAATTGCTCATTAATAAATTGTTCTTCACCGAAAGGCTATTGGAAGTAGAGATATGACTATGGTAGAGACGATTCTAAAGCATTTATTATAATACAAACAGATTCTCCAGATTACAACAAAATAAAAATACATCTTATGATGGAAACTATACTTTTTTCAAAGAAAAACGAGTTATCCAAAAATGTTGCACCCATAGCAAGTAATTTAACTAATCACCGTCTACGTGCAAATTAATATCAAATCACTGGCGACTTGCGAAATATCCGTCGATCATTTCGACTAATTCGCCTAAATGACTTGATGAAATGGTTAACTGCAGGAAACGAGAAAACCTGTCTAGGTCCGAATAGGTACAGATAGCACATTAAGTTGAACACTATGGGGTCTTAAGTAGTTGCTATACGAGCTATTTTGCAACGAAAAATGCATAGTCTGACGTGCTGTCTGTACATTTCGAATGCTATAATGCAGTTTTTAACCTGTTTGTTGCAGTTGCTAGATTTAGCACTTACGATGTTATGCATAAAGAGTATAAAGCTGTGTACAGACGTCTGCATGATAAGGCAAATACTGTGTGTGATATCTAATATAGTTGTGAATAGAGCTATTTTGCTACAAAAATGTGTGATATTATGTGCTGTTGACTGTACATGCTTATGCAAAACTGCACTATGTGTAAGCATGATCTTATCAGCTGCGATTCTCTAGCAACTAGCGTTTACTTTCTTGCTTAAATGTAAGTTGTAATTTTTATAAAAAAATATGTTCGATAAAAATAAAACGGGGAATTTTAAGTGATGCTATTTCTAGTTAGTGCTCCATAGAAATGTTTTGGTCCGACCTTTCAAGTGATTGTCTGAAAAACTTCATGGTAAACCGATACCGATTGAAAAGTCTTAACAAAGAGAATTAATACAATATCATTAACAAATCTGACCTTAGAGTCTATCAAGATACGGTACCTGTTGGTACGGTCCGAGCGTTGTGTAATCGTACCTCATGCAGATAACTGCTCACATTATTGCAGAGAAAACAACAACTTCCACTGGGTTTCCGTAATAACGCAACACAATACACGTTTAGTTGTGGTCAGGTGGCTTCGTAACTACAGATGATTAGATTAGATTTTTTTGTTAATGCATTTACAATTACGCCATGCAACGATGTTGCACTTTTTGCTTAAAAAACACAATATTGTCTAGACTAGCTTCATGAAACATCCAGGGCTAACTGACTAAAACCAAGACTGTAATCAGTGTGAAGGTTTAAAAACGATTGATCAATATTTGAACGTGGTATGAGAATATTCCAATGAGTCCATTCACCGTAGTAATTACTAAAGTTGCGCAAAACTGAATTCTGTTACGGATGGTGCTAAAAAGGACAAATCAACTTGGACCTTTTAACCAGACATGCATGGGTGCAGTGCGGTTTCAACAAGAGGGTCTACTCCGTAAATCACGCTCCGTAAATCACTGCGTCTGTCTCTGTCTGACATGCTAACATCCCATTGTGAACAAGAGAGACACATAGTGCAGTGTATGTTGAGATCGTGTTACGTAGTAGGGTCCCAGACATGTCGGCCGACATTGTAACTAGAGACTCGAGAGAAAAGTTTCCGAACACTGCACTCGCGAATGTAAGTCGAGCGTATGATCCGAGTAACCTCCTTTATTTATCGCTGCAAAGTAAATTGATTAGTGCCGCAAACGTATTGGGGCCATGCATTTGTGTTATATTTTGAGTAATTTGTCTTCTTTAGGCTTTTCTGTTCTAATACATTCCTTCAAAGGTTCTTCTTCTCAGCAGACAGATTGTGCCGGTTTCCGTGGGTTGTGGTTTGTAGTAATCTTACTAGTCATACTTTAATAATTACTTTCATTTGCAATTTGTATTGGTTCCTCGCTCTTATGAATCATGACGCGCAGAAAAGTATTAAAATGGACACTTTTATACAGGGTGTTTCTTGTAAGGTGTCAAGCCGAAGGCAGGTGATAGGTGAGGACTAGACCTATCGATTTCACCCCCATGTATGTTCTACGATTTTTCATAGTTTAGAAGTTATCGTTAATTTTGTGATTTTTTCAAATTGTATGACCCTGTAGGCTTTAAATTTTTTTATCTTTTTTTTGGGTCAACTTTTCTCAGATTTCTTTTTTTTGACAGATTCCCTATTAATTGCAGATTTTTGAAAAAAATAATCAACTTCCTATCTTTGATGCAAGATACAAAACTTTTGCTAGAAACATAAAAAATATGTTTTTAGCGGAACATTCTAAAATTTTCAACTTAAAAGTTAAAAAAAAAAAAAGAAATTCCATAGGTCCAAAGTAATTTTAAAAACTGCGCAGTTTTCTGAACTTTCATAATAACACAAAAAAACATGTACTTAATAGGCCATTATTTTCTGTAATCGCTCCACTAAAGTGGTAAGTCGGAGATTCCGTTACAGAGGAATTGGCTGTCCTAAATAGGTGGCCTTACCACTAGACCACAGTGGTGGTTGTTACTTTACGATTAAATTCGATATACCTACATATTAGAGTGTGAGAGAAAGGGAAANTCAGGCATATTTTGGTACCTCCCCTTACTTATATTTTTCGCATATGTCTAACGGAGGGAGTTTTCCCTAAATGTCTGAAAAAAGCTGTAGTAATCCCCATACATAAAAATGGCAGTAAAGTTTTGGTGAACAACTATAGACCAATATCGTTACTCCCGTCGATATCCAAAATCCTAGAAAAGCTTATCAACAATAGATTAGTAAACTACCTAGAAACTCACAAGTTACTCTCAACCCAGCAATTTGGCTTCAGAGCCAAGCGCTCCACTTCCGATGCAGTTCACAGTCTGACTGAATATGTAACTGAGGAACTTGGTAAAGGCAACAAAACCCTGGGAGTCTTCCTTGACCTAGCCAAAGCATTCGATACTGTATCTGTTCCCATACTCTTAACCAAAATGGAGGCAATGGGCATAAGAGGCACACAGCTAAAACTCTTCGAGGACTATTTAAACGACAGATACCAGTGCGTTAGGATAGGAAATATCACAAGCCATGAAGAGAGATGCTCTGGATTTGGTGTTCCCCAGGGAAGTATCCTGGGCCCTACCCTGTTCCTGATCTACATTAATGACTTGTGCAACCTCAACATAGGTCATGGTAAACTTGTATCATACGCCGACGACACAGCGCTATTGTTCACAGCCAAAACCAGCGCGGAGCTTTATGAAACTGCACAGCTAGGTTTTAACATTGTAACTAACTGGCTTCACTGCAATTTACTAACACTAAACGCTGACAAGACTAAATTCATACACTTTTCTATGCGCAGCCGACACGAAAATTCAAAGAATGCTTACCTTTATGCACACCAATGTCAAACCCCGCCTACCACCACATGTATGTGCCCCACCATCCATGAAACTAGTGTGTGTGTGTGTGTGTGTGTGTGTGTGTGCGTGTGTGTGTGAGAGAGTGAGAGCAAAAATGGGTGTAATGATTTAATTTAAAGTAAATGTTCAAAATGTCCGCCGTTGACCTGAATTCACATTCGACAACGACGCAAAAAACCTTCTTCTTCATTTTAATTTTGTTTTGTGCTTCACTCAGCTTTGTCCGCAGTTCATCAATATTTTCATATTCCCTATGGTATTTTTTTGTTTTTTTTTTTATACCAGATGAAGGGCAAGAGATTCCTCGTTGTGGATAAAAAAATGTTTTGTTCAGTTATTGTCTTTAAATGTGTTCTACGTAACGTAAACTTAGAGAAATGCAATCATTAGTTAGTCCTAAGAAAGTCAAAAACATGTAACGGAATCTCCGACTTACCACTTTAGTGGAGCGATTACAGAAAATAATGGCCTATTAAGTACATGTTTTTTTGTGTTATTGTGAAAGTTTAGAAAACTGCGCAGTTTTTAAAATTACTTTGGACCTATGGAATTTCTTTTTTTTTTTAACTTTTAAGTTAAAAATTTTAGAATGTTCCGCTAATAGCATATTTTTTATGTTTCTAGCAAAAATTTTGTATCTTGCATCAAAGATAGGAAGTTGATTATTTTTTTCAAAAATCTGCATTTAATAGGGAATCTGTCAAAAAAAAAGAAATCTGAGAAAAGTCAACCCAAAAAAAGATAAAAAAATTTAAAGCCTACTGGGTCATACAATTTGAAAAAATCACAAAATTGACGATAACTTCTAAACTATGAAAATTCGTAGAACATACATGGGGGTGAAATCGATAGGTCTAGTCCTCACCTATCACCTGCCTTCGGCTTGACACCTTACAAGAAACACCCTGTATAAGATTCATCAAATAGCTATTAGATTCTAAACTATTTTCTCTTTTATTGGCATAAATGTATCGGCGATGTCGCACCTTCTCATAAAAGCATGTTCCGACTTCGGTCAACATTAGGTTGCGTAACTCGAAAGTGATACATACATAATACGTTATGTTTGAATATTTTGTTTCTGTAAATAACCGTTTTGAATCCCATTTGCTCCGCACGATCTGCTTTCACCACTGTTTTATGGAAACTTTATCAATTTCAGTTCCAAAATGAACTCTACATAACTCTACAGAGGAATGTAGTATAGCCACGGGGAATGTCATTAATATTAATTTAGATTAGGTCTCGAATTATCATTTAATTTTCTAATGATTAGGTAATTAAATAAAAAGATTTTAAGTCCTATTTTTACGATTGCGACATTTGTATGGGCAGACCTTTAAGGGTTACTCAACTTTTGGTAGTTTGGATTCAATGATCTTCTGTATAACAACATACTCTAAAGATATTGAAACCTAGTATTAAATTGATGTATTGTCGTAGATGGTATTAAGCTTTTGTTTGCTATGACTAAGACCACTAAGACGGTGGGAACAAAATAAGTCATTTAAATTCAAAATACATAAACACAAGGATATTTTTAAAAAATAAACATGCTTGGAAAAACCACAAGAATAAATAAATATAATGTAAGTTGAAAGATATAAGGTACCAAGTATTCTTATCAATAAATCGAGTTTACCTGTTGTTAACCTTCCAGTTGGTTTCAAGGTTGACAAGGTTTAGAGAAATTGGCGACACTAATAACATAATTAATTACTTTGACACTAATTAAACTCGTTTTATTTTTTGTTACCTTTTACTTCGTATAATTTAGATAGGTACTTTATAATGTATCTTCTTTTACATTTCCTTTTTTTATTTTCTTTAATGATTTGGTACTATTTGTTTATTTTTTATTTAGTTCATTTATTTTAATGACAGATATATCAAACAGATTCCGATCATAAAAGTGTTATGATTGTTGTATTACTCATACTTCCCACACCAGTGAGAACCAAATGTTTTGATCTTCAATCTGAGCTTACAAGGCAATCAGCACGTAGGTATCAAAGATAATTATGTTGTTTTTATTAAGAGCTACTTTGTTATTAAAACGTACATAATAAACTTTATACGTCTACAAATCTGCCAATATCCCATAATAAGTTTGAAATGAATTTTAGTTTTCCCTAAAAACTACGGCTTAACTTCACATAAAAGCTCCCGAAAAGTTTCGGATCGATGCCTGCCGGACACGTCACACCCCTTAATAGGCCCTCTTTGAGGGATCCCCTAAAAAGTTTTAATTAAGTCCTCCCCTTTTATAACATCCGCGTGGATTCAGATTCACAACTAAAGCTAAAGCGTACGTTATGATTTTAGTGACGGTGTATAAATTAAGGGTCCCGGGATTGTTTTCAACTGTGGAAGTTGTGATTTGAATGGTTTAATAAGTTATATACTAGTTTTCGATTAGCTTTTAAAAGATGATTAAACCGTACCTACGTAATCAATGTAGCTAAAAATTATGTAAGACGTCTATATTGTTACAACAAAGCATCAATTACCTAAAAAAGTACCTTACACCGAACTCCTGTTTAAAGAAAAACTATCAGCAATTATCACCGTTTTATCTTGCCAGCTTTTTGTCGGCCACATACTAGTCACGCAACATCGGTTCGCGAGCGATCGGGTGTTATGAGTGGTGGCCATAAAAACCTACATCCGTTATCCGATGAGTGCACCAAGATCATAGCTTGATAATAACCACTAACCCATATACCTTTAAAGTGTTTTTTTGGCTGACCACCCTAAAAAGGGGTGAGTGAGGAGCGGCCCTTATAAAAGAGTTCAACGCACGTTTGCGCTTTGTTGGGATGCGTTCGTGCGAAACTATAATCTACATCTATAGTAATACAGCCCTAAGGGTTCTTTCTCTGTTTCTCTCATGCTAAATTTGTAAGGCTCAATTTAAGCCACAATGTCACCTGTACAGTTGGTGTACCAGTGACCTGATACCGCTTGTAAATTCAAGTTTTTGTTCGCATTATACGTTTCGCAGCTGGTATTGTTACTGCAATGTAAGGTGTATTTTAAGTAAGCGTTATTGTTAACATATGTTTTGGATCATTATACTTTCTACTTTGTGAGCCCAAGTCCCAATACTCAAAAAGGCTAGGCAAAGGTTATGACGTGTCGCGCCCACACTCACAAGAGACGGATGTAAGCAGTCAGTGTATGCAAATAGACTCACTTATCGAGGGCAAGGGGTCCTGAGAGCCGCACGCTCCCTCGGCAGCAGCGATCTAGGGCGCTGTACTGACACACGGCAAGAAGAAATCACAACAACAACACTTAAACACACACTGCACTAATAAACTGGCGTACAATTCTGCTCAAC
Organism: Ostrinia furnacalis; assembly: GCF_004193835.3. Taxonomy (NCBI): domain Eukaryota; kingdom Metazoa; phylum Arthropoda; class Insecta; order Lepidoptera; family Crambidae; genus Ostrinia; species Ostrinia furnacalis. The sequence continues at coordinate 550,528 of NW_021131507.1, read as the reverse complement.
TGTTCTTAAGCGTTAAGATCAGAGAGACTCCAATGTATGCGTTAATAGTTAGCAGCACGTATACGGAAGAATACGCGACGAAATTGCATTTTTGTTTGGCGGAGGCATCGCCTCATTCGAGTACGAACGCGGCTCAAATGTCAGTCGTTGCGCAGGCGCTGCCCGCCCGCGCCCAGTCGCGTGACGTCACTGCGGTATTCAAAATGGCCGCTTGGAATTCGAGAGCCTACTTCGGTACTAGCAGCAGAGACGATTCGTTACTCACGTCTGTTGAATTGAACTAGTTATTTTTCTTCTGCCTAGTTCTCGATTTGCATAATAACTCACAGCGAGAATAATAAAGCTTGCTATTAGTCATCCAGTGACAGTATTATTTTTGTATATTCAGGTGCCGTTTATTTACTTATGATACAAAACAATCTTATTTCTATTTTTATTAACTTTCACTGGTTTCATATGAATGTAGGTAATGTGGACAGCTTTTTAAGCACACGCTATTTTTAAATTAATTTTTTTTTAATTTTTTCCCACAGTTGTTTATTAAATTATTTTTTTAACGCAACCTTAAATATAAAGATTAATACCTACATTACCAAAATACTTCAACTTCATTACGACTCCGGATTAATTAGGACTAAACCGGTTCTAACGCCAAATATTTTTGTTCACATTGTTGACTGTACCAGACAAGAACAGAGCCCCTTTCACTGTCATAAAAGAGACAGCTAGACGTATTCATTCATTGTTCTCTGGGAGGAACAAGGATAGACAATAAGGTTATTTAATGCAGACTTATTTGCTGCATTTAGTGGGTTGCAATTCTGACATATCAACTGCACGTCTTGACAACAAATCTACAGCAGTTCGTAACAAAAGAACGTTGGACAATACCAGGCAATATTGGACCTTGTTCTGTTGTTAAAGTGTCTGTAATTGTGTACAGAAGAATAGTTTTAGAATATACAAATATGTGTGTATCAAGTTTCTCACGGTACCTCACTAATGTCTAGACTTGATTTGCATGCAGAAATTACTGCGAAGCCGTGCTTAGCGGGGCATTAGGATAATGCCGGTATTTAGCCGGTGCCGTGTTTGAAATACAATTTAAAGGCGATTTAACTTTATCTCACAAAATTCGAGTCGCGTCTTAAGGATGACGTATTTTTGAAGCACCAGAATTCAAACTCTCTTGCGAATTATACAGATTGTAGATTATGAATGATACTAATCCAAATCTAATTCCAATCCAATGCTTCGCAAGTCTGTGATGCGTCTAGGTAATAAGAAAATATTATTATGTCTGACTGTCATATCCATGTAGGTTCGGAAAGATATTTTCATGAACAAGAATTACAGAAAACGGCTATACTACGAAAATGTATCTCAGTAACTTTTCGATTATGTTAATAAAAGTAGTAGGTAATTAGTTTTTCTGAAAAGGTTTAGTAAACACAAGATAATTTGTACCTAATTTAGTCTTTTTGTGACAATCTGTGTAACTTATATAGCGACTAAAGCAATAATGTTGTATTAATTTATTAGCTAATGAAGATGACGTATTCCAAATAGGTCATTTGACTTAATTTAGGTAAAAACAGTAAAGACGCCAATTATGTCATGATAATAATCGTAATACTTAGAATAATAATAACAATGTTAAATTTTCCGCTGTATGATCTTAGCTCATTGATACACAAACTTAATAATATGTAACGTTATTCCATAGTTATGTGTCTCATTATACATTTTTATTTGCTTCTGTTGTAAGTAGGTATTATGTGTTCGAATTAATAAGAAATTAGGTACAATTTGTGTAACAATATAGCAAACAATAGCTCAAAAATGTTTGCAGATTTCTTTACTTAGGACTTGTGACAAATCATCTTTTGGATGACAATATTTCATACAAATAATGATCTGCATTGTTTGAATTTTTTCTCATTTGGTCATAATTTTCAAATACAATATTAAGATTATTAAGAAGATTAAGGCTGGGTTGCACCATCTTAATTTAACTTTGACAAACGTCAAAAATCTGTCAAACTCCATACAAAAAACACCGGTTATCGTCAAAGTTACGGTCAATGTTAGGTGGTACAACTCAGTCTTAGATTCATAAGAACATAAGACTTATAATAACAAAGCTATAGGAGACTTTTAGACGGCGCAGTTTGTCAAAGTTGACTGAGCATTTAATGATGTACGAGTACATTACTTTCACATGCATAAAACATAAGTTTTATAAGAATATGCATCACGTTACATTGTTCAAAATTACACAATGCATTACGATTACGTCAAAGCAAACAACTTTCTTTCGAAAACCATTGGTTACCTAAGTTACTATTTACTTGAGCATGGCCCCAATGAAAGTCGGCAATTAGAAAGACAGGTCTTCAATGCACAGGTTGATTGTTCGCTTGACACTTTCTTGGTGGTGGTGATCTAGGGATGTGCAGGCTATTAAAACTGGTAATATAATGAATAAGGTCGTCTATTAAAACAGGTAATGTTATGACTAGGGTCTAGACAAATAGCCTACGACATCCAATTATGGCGATGAAAGTAGAAACAAACGTCGACTTTATTATTAAAATTTAAAAAATCGTAAGTGTTCTTTTGTATTTCAGATGACTGAGACCAGTAGGTATAAAGAAAGGTACTTGGAGTGAAGGCTTTGAAAAATTGACTGTACAGCTATTATACGACCCTGCAGAGATATTCATACCACACTATTTAAAGTGTAATTTTTTTGTGCGTTGTATCATAATTTTGTCAAAATTCAAATTCAGATATTTTTAACGGTCCAAAGGAACCTTTACATCTTACGATCGGGTCTAGCAGCTCGAGAAACATAATTATTCCCTCAAATCGGGACAGGGACACTAATGAATAAGCCTGACCTGTCTGTCATTCTGTTTACACCGGCCAGTTCCACGCACCAAGGAGTCAACATCCACTTTCTAACAATGTGCCATTAAAGTGAAAAAGAAAATGCGCAGTAAGTACGCTAATGGCGGCAGAACTAATCACTCTTTGTAGGTAATGAATACTGTCGCAAATTGTAGGTGTCTACTGCTTTGGTTCTGACAGAAATATTATGGGTTTGTTGGATTTCCATGGGATGTACCTATGTGGATGGTTCCCATTGGGCTGATCAATTGTCATGAATGGAATTTAAATTGATATTAGTTCAGGACCGAAGTAAAGTTGTTTATGAAAATGCATTGTTAAATGGACAAGTTTGAGAGATATTTTTTTAGACGTCTCGGATTGAGATAGTTATTTGGCATTTATTTGGTAGGTACAACTACCTACCTAACTGAAATTTAATTAGGATCAATGAAACTGGAATTATTGGAAAAGCAAATTGTAACCAAAAACAATTTATTTAAATTAAAATTAATTACATTTTCCAATGCGAAATTCGACTGTTTCAATAAATTCAACCTTTCAATATTCTCATTTATGCCAATACGTAATTACCGAGCAAATAAATAAATTAATCAAAGTTCTTAATGCCACAAAGACTCTCTCGGAGGGCTTCCTTCAAAACATTTCGTTATTTAGTTTTTCCGCAAATTCGCTCTCAGTGAACGTTTAATTTACATTGAACGTCAGTTCAATTAAGTAAGCCGATTATGCGATGTCGAGCTTCCACGAAGATTAGTTCGTTAAGGTCCCAATGCTGTATTGCCTAGTAATGCCGGCAATTTAAAATTAAACCCTCATTTTGAAAATTCTACCTTCCAACTTAATTGCGAATGAGCGCGGATTATTATTCTTTCCCATTTCACAGATTTCATTTTATTAAAACGCAGTACATTCGATATGTGAACGCTGTAAAATGGATCTATTGTAAATAACAACGGGGAAAACGAGTTTCGAGTTACCAATGTAAAAAACAGAAATGAAAAACCTATGACTATTAAAAATACTAGTATGCACTGTAAATAAAGCTACCTAGTTCCTAATGGAATTGGTTCCATATTCCGTTTGTACAAGTAAGGTTTCAATATGATATAATTATAGGTAAAGAAGGATCTTTACCTATAATTTTTAATAACGTCATCTCCTTTGGTTTCAAAATTTTCAGACAAAGAACGCACTTATGAGTCCTGTAATTAAACCATCACAAGGCTGAAATTCGAACAAACAAGCGTATCACAAATGTGAGAAGCGTTACAATATCTCAAGGCTCTATAAGAATTCCATGTTGATACGTACGTTGGATGGAATATTCCCGTCAGAGTATTCTCTTTGTTCCCGGAATCACATACAATATGTAACGCGGGAGACCCAAAACAGCGATGCGCCTAGATTTCTCTTGTCTGAGTGCGAACTAGATCTTTTAGTCGAACTTCTTGTCTAGGAATTGAAATGTTTGGTTTGGATTGATATGTAGCTCTAAGGACACAATCACAGAATAAATACTAGAGTCCAATTCAAATAATACAGTTATTTTCTTAATGAAACTCAACCAATTAAAAGTTTTAACAGCTAAAGACTGCAGAATCTATAGTAACTAAGAGACCTTTGTCTGATTTCTATTCAAAAAACTATTGTAATTAATAAAGATTTTATCTTCGGGTGATACATCACAATAATACAGGAAAGCTGAAAAGTTGAAATACACTTTGTAAATCCTTTATCTCCGTTCGCATATAACACGTGGTAGATACGAATGGTACGGCTGTCTTTCAAGGAATTACACTTGACAGAAAGTAGTTGCAAGCATTAAATATATTCCTTGAAATAAGCGTAGTCGCTTATCGTAATTTCTTACTGCTTGCGTAAATTTTACGGACACAACTTAGGAAGGTACAGCCACAAATAGTATAATGCTAGTGTACAGTACAACTGTAAAGGCGGGCTATGTTGAAGACAGTTTTATGTATTGTTAATCCTGAGTAAAGTCAGGGTGCCCTATTAGTCATTAAGAATACCCCTGCCGCTGTCATAAAAAAAACACTCACCTGGTACATGGTCATCGTTGAACGTGACACGCACGACGTGCGTACGCAACACGCGCGGTGTAAACGCGGCGGAGTACCGGTGCCCTCCCAGCGAGCGAACTGAGCTGGCTACGAGAGTGCCGTTGCCTCCCGACACCTCTATCTCAAGATGCCCGGGCCCAGCTGAGCTGCAGTCCACTGTAATAATAAACTAATAAGCGACTGTCACTAAAGAAAGGAATAGAAAAACTTTATTTAACAAGAAAAAAGACACATGCAGATACCTACATCAATAACAAAAGACACTGGCTGCAGCGTAGCTATTACAAAAAGTTAAAAGTTAGCTCTCAATAGCGCACGCTACTTTTGTGAAAATTCCAATGAGATGAGTCTACTACTACTCAATCTGCACAGTATTCACTTAGAACTGTAGATCTTAGAGTTAGAGTAGTCTCTAAAATGTACACACAAAAGTTTATGACAATATAACTACGTTAACTAAACGTTTATTAAAAATGTCGAGTGAGAAAAGTAATATTTTAGCAGTCTCTTTTTTATTGTCTCGCAAAAGGTGTGAAAATGCTCCTCGGAGATAAAGCTATCGTGTTCTTAAATACAGAGCGGACTTAATATTTGTCATAAAAATACTACTAACACTCACGTTCATCCAAAAATAAAAGAACGACGACTAAAAGTTTAACCAGTCATTTTGTGTTTTCTATGGTACCTACACAAGCTTATCGTACTAACGCCTCTCTCTTTGAATGCCTCGTCGCCTTATTGTAACTTATATAAGTAGTTTATTTATATAAAAAGGTTAGTTACATATTTTTGCTCCCACTTGATTAGGAAGGTTATAGAAGCTGGTATGAAAACACATTTGGGAGTTAATTGGAATATGCTGGAATTGCCCTCTGGTGGCATTACCTATGAACTCAACAGGTTGCCCCAAAACGCCTTTGTAAGTTGGTTTGACGATTACTCCTTTGACACCTTTATTATCCCTTTGAATTGGTCTGTAACAAACAAAAGGTACATTCAGTTGAACAAGAAGCAATTTGGTAGAGCCTAATTAAAATTGTTTTATTTTGATGTTTTGATGTGTCAGAATAGTGGCTCTAATTTGTCATCGGCTTCAGAAAAAGTTTACCAATAGTTAGTTGCAATCTTCAAGTAAAATTAGGGAAAATATTATAGGATATCGTTGTAAGTTATAAGTTATTTTGCAAAAGCACAAATACATATAAAAAGATTCTAGGAGGAATATTACTAAATCAGGAATACATTAATATACCTCCAAATATTCTGGAATATTTGACGAAAAGCCAGACCAAAATTCACGGGAGCGTAGCCGTGGGAAAAACTAAAACAATGGAAATACGCGTCGCGCCCGCGCTGTCATTGGCTATGATCGAGACCGACCTCCCATGAGTGGAAATATTTCAAAATTATATTTGCTCCAAGTAAAAGCCAGAGCACACAATGCGTTGCGGCGCTCAAACAGAAAGTAGGTACCTATCAAAAGTAGGATTAAAATTAGTACTTACATAAGCAAAGTAGAAAAAAAACATTGATTTTCAGCTATAGCCTAAGGACGACAACCGCGAGAGACGCGGTCGAGTTGTGGTGATATTTTATTAGTAAGAAGACAGAGCGACACCCGCTTCGGCGTCGAACCGCCGCTACAACGGATCGTGTGCTTTGGCTCTAAGATTCATTTTGCGGGGAAAATATTTCTTAAAATAGAAATTGCTTCAATAGTAAGATACCTAGAGTGTAAAATTTACAGCGTCGTGGAAACGTCTGGCCCATTCAACAGATTCATATTTTCAGGATAGACAAGTTATTTCATTGAGGCAGACACTGGATAAGAATGAAACGAACGAAAAGTGCACTCCAAACAACTGTCAATTTTATTTTTCCAATATGAAAAGAGAAATGTGGATAGTGAGCTTTGAGATTTTGATGAAGCATGACAGATTAGTAAAGTAACAACCACTGTAATATTTCAGCGGTTTCACTGGAAAAGTGCGAATATGAATAAGTACAGTTTTCTTTACTTTTTATGAGTATTTTTTCATGGGTTTTCCACTGGAAAAGCGCGAATATGATTATGTAAATACAGTTTTTTTTATTTTGAGTACTTTTTCATGGGTTTTTCACCAACTATACTATAATGTGTAAGTGTAGTTCATAGATACGTATAAATACTGCTCCTATGTTCAAAGGTAATATCTATATTGTCTGTTCCTTGATACTAGTAAAATCTGTTTATTTTTCAAATAGCTGTTGTTGGCTACGTTTTAGGTATTATACGAAAAGCCTCCGAACGATGACGTAGATAAGTAGGATAATAAATAAAAATATGAATAAAATATGTCAGTATTGTGTTTCTTACCTGAAACGGGCATGCGCTGCGTCCGTTTCAGTTAGGGCCCCCCCGGTAGGGTCGCGGGGGGGCCTATTGGATAAAAAAGACTGCTGTTGCTGGTGCTTCTCCTCTACACTGCTGTACGAGGAGTCCCGCACCACGTATGAACTCTCGCGGACTTCCCGCTTGCTGATTTCTTGCTGTGGGAGAAAAGATACGTTATGTACAACAATCTAGAAAATAAGGAATCGGGGTAGATTCGTTTAATATGGCTCTTATAAACACACTTTATGGGTTCCCACGGAATTCCAACGGATCGGTTTTTTGCCGGACACAGCTAACAGGATTCATTTGAACAATATTAAAACACGTTTACTTTTAAACGGGATTCTCCGTGGGAACAAGCCCTTAGTCGGTTTTGTTACTCATGAAATCCAAACCAGATACGCAAAGGAATCTGCTGTTTATTGTCTCAATAAGTAGAAGTTTACTTCTAAAACCACAATCTTTTGAGGAATAGTTAACATTATACATGAAAAGACGATAGTTACGTTCTATAATAATAACTCGCTCAAGTAATTGGTAATAAGAAGTGGAAGTAAGTTTTTACTAATTTAAACAATACTCTTCCTTCTTCTCTTCTCTTCGTCATATTTTCCTAGAAAAGCTACTCAGATGTTTTTCAGCATTTTTATTTTTAAATAGTCAGCTCTCTGAAGTGAAATTTAAACTTTATGTTCACTGTTTCTTTCTTTTATGCTTCTAGTAATTTTATAGGAATGATGAACAAATTGTTTATTCACATACAAAAAGTAACTAATCTTAATAAGTATGTTCAGCTAACTTGTTAAAAGTTCTTTTTGGGAGGAATCTCTACAGATAATAGCGTATAATTCGTGCTTTAGATCATTGCTTTGAACCTGTGGCTTGCATCGTGGACAATACCTACTTATTTTTTATTTTCATTTCTTGCATTTTTAAATGATATCCCCATCTCAATGGGAAAAAAACACCAAGCCTACCTTAACGCGTAACCTTTTCGCTGTGTGCTAGTGTTTAAATTGAAAAATTAATTGATTTCGGAGTTTGTGATATTATATGGTAATGTGACCCTTACCCGGCTGGTGTAGGTGTCAGAATCGCGGTCGTCGGCCAACTGGTCGAGCTGCCGATTGAACGAGTCGCGCGAGAAGTCTGTGAACTTGTTCAGTTGTGTGTTGCGCCGTGTCTCGCGGTCAAGCGTGCTTTGGTGCCGGTCGGGCGATCCTAGCCTGTGGAGAAGTATTAGTATAATGAAGGGTTAAAAACTTTTTACTCATCACCTATTCCCAAATTGATCATAAAATCTAACTAGAGCGGAGGCTAATAATGTAATTTACTGGGAAAGTTACCGGACTGGACTTCTGTTAGACCAAAATGAAAATCAGAAGAATTTATGAAAATAAAGGTAAGTAGGTAGGTACTACTAGTTTCTTTACGAAGATCTACCTAACGAATTGGCAGCCAGACAATATGCATTTTCCTTACGCCAGCAGCATTGGTGTGTACAGTGCCTTAGTTAGAGTACGATTCGAAATTCGGTGACATAATGGGCTACATTGAAACGTGTAAGGTATCTATGACTTACCTATTAGCATTGAGCATTTGTCTCGTCTTCTCCACCGAGTCCCACGAATCTTTTCTAGCAGCGAACGGTTTCCCTCCAGGATCTCCAGTACCTAAAATTATATTGAACCAGTCTCAATATCGTTCCCAAGTTTACTCATAATATTCCTTCTTAAAAGAACTTACTTGGACTTCCAAGTCTTCTAGTCCGATCGTTTTCAAGAGAAGCATACGGACTGCTGCTTTGGTCCAGGTTATCCTGAGATCCGCTGTAGGAGCTGTACATCTTGTAGTTGGATCTCTTCTCCACCACTCTCTTCGTTGTTGTCACAGGGCTATGCCTGTCTGTTGGACTGCTCACCCTAAAAGGAACATTGAAAACTTAAGAAGACTTTTAAGAGCGGATTAAGCTGGAACTGCCGCCTCTCCAAGAGGTACATGCATTTGACTTCTGTTAGGAGCACATTCAGCAATGTTTACTTATGTCATGGTCTGGTATTTATTATTCAATCGCAACATCAATTACATTTTAATTGTAAATTACATGTATGTCCTGTAAATGGTTTCAAATTGGTATCTATCTATCTGTGTGCCTACCATGAGTTTACGTTAGGTGAGTTCGCTAGCGAATACGTCAAAAAATTCTATGAAGGTCTTATTTCTTGAAAGTAGCCACTAGGGGCGCTGCACAATATGTCATACATTTAAATGTCATTTTTTTACGCAGTCGCTAGCGAGCACACCTAACGTAAACTCATGGTAGGCACACTGGTATCTGGTTACCTCAGGGTTTATACAAAAAGTAAAACGTGCAACTGGCGAATTCATATTTTTATGGTGAAGTTGTGTTATGTGATCTTATTTTATAGGATCGATGTTTTTATTTGCAAAGGCACCCTTTTAAAAATAAATATCAAAACCAAGGTAACCCGATTCCAAGCGAAAAACTACCAGTCACTCCAAATGAAAAAGCGCCTGATTTATACACTGCGCTTTGAGTACTGATTGAAAATTGATTTATAGCGAAAAATATGAGAGACCTGTTTTTTTCGTTGTGAGTTTTTTAGCGGACCTCTGATAAATAAAAGTACGTTGACCTAAAAACTCTTCTAATAGCCGTCGAACTTGCAAAATAAGATTTCCACCGAGCACCCGCGATAAAAATGTTTTGAAAGGGCCGAGCCAAAAGGGAACATTCGCGAAAAGAAAATGATTCACGCCCCATAATTATTAATACAAAAGTGTGGTAAGTATATTAACTTCCGTTCTTAAGTCCTATCAAGTGGATTTAGGGTGCAAAGTTATAAATATTGATACCAAACAGAGTCGTTTTCGAGCTTCGCTGTTTAATTATGAGTTTTATTTGTTGTACTTTTTAAAGAGGGATAAACAATTTCAAAGGGAGAGCTGGGGTTTGTCAATTTCCCAAGCGTCTACAACTCTACAGGGCTAACGTAATTCCAATCGATTGCATGTAGCCGAATAACGTACCTGTTAATTGGACTGGCCGTCCTATTTAAAGGGCTGTCCCTCCTCGTTAAGGGGCTAGCCGCCGGACTAGTCGCTCTGTACGGACTGCTAGCCCGAAACGGACTAGTCGGCCTATTCACATCCAGCCTCGAACCGTTTCCGAGGTGCTTAGTTGTTATCGGACTCGCAGTCCTATTTCTCGGGCTCTCCGACCCGTATCTCGAACTGAAACCATCCTTCTTGTGAACCCTCGATGTCGAATATGCAGAATCGGTGACGTCATAATTCTTCTCTTTGATCTCCGAGCCGAAGGACTTGTAATAATCGCTCGAGTCACGTCGCTCCTCGCGACGATCTATCGAGCTCGTGTTATGCTTCGTTGCGCTCGAGTCGTATAAATTGTAATTGTTGAGAGGACTTTCTGATCGTAGCCGAGTCACTGTGAAAATATGAAACAATTCATTTATTGCCTTCTTTACGACAGAAAAAGAACTGTCGCCCGTATTCACAAACATTAATATGAGGTCTCACAGTGCACGTGGACGCTGGACATGGACGCATACACGAGCTCTATTCAACGTTGTGCGTTCGATTTGCTGCTTCACTTAAGCAAGAATCGTTTGTGAATACAGGCGTGTGAAAAAGTGCTTATTTTACCTGGACTTGAAATCCTCGCGTAAGCAGGGGAAGGACTAGAGCTATCACGTGGTTTCTTCGATCTGGACCCCACTCGGAACATGTGCGGAGATCCGTGCACATCGTAGCCATTAAAGTAGATGTATAACTGCAAAATACATCGATATCCACAGTTGGAAGGTGCACAAAGGCAGGTGTTTGCACACAGTACACTTCACCAGATTAGAAACGTGGCAAAGGGAACGCAGAGATGCGTACCTATTGAAGGTATTGAAAATAGTTTCTCTGCCCTGGTTTCATAACGGAGGTGTGCAAGCAATCAGTATTTTCATTATGTCACATCTTTTACTTGCAGTTGGTAAAAAATAATACGGTAGGTACTGTATTATTTAGCAACTGCGAGTAAAAGATGAATAATACATACGATTTGCTATCATATGAATATTTTTTAATTAACCAAGAACTTACTCTATGTTTTCCAGGTGCCTTAGGCATGAACGTAGCGCGAAATTTGGTTGCGGAGAGTTTTTCAAGCGCGCACATTACGCTGCGCTTGTCGTGAACGATGTCCAGCTGCAGGTCCCCCTTGACCCCGCAGCCGCTTGTGTCCAGCTCAAACGAGTGCGGCTTCAGCGGTTCAGCGCCTTCCAGCGCTCCGGGACTGAGCCTCACGCCGGCCGGGTCGAAGACCTCGCACGTGAATGGACCACCCTGAAAACCAATGAAAGACGATTTTAAGTTTTATTCTTGTACTTCGTGAAAAGCAGTTCTGCTGACTAAAACTGATTGTGAGTAACTCCGAATGACTTTTCAGTCGTTTTAATTTTTCAGTTTGCTATTGCTCTAATTAACCTTTAGATGAGTGGTATTCATTCATTCAATAGAGTCCACGCACACTTACAACACATTTACAACCACATGATGTATGAAATAAACACTAACATACAGTGTTTAATGTCACATTAAACACTGTATGTTAGTGTTTATTTCATACATAGATTAATATGTCTCATCATTACAACTTCTCTCACCTGTATATGCTCTCCTTTATACGTGATAGCAATGGTCCAAGTCCCGGCCTCATCAGGCTGGAAGGTGGCGCTGGAAGCGGTGGTGCCGGGGGCAGATGGCGGTGGATGACGCGCGGATAGCGGCACCGCTCTGCCGCTAGGCGAGTGTGCTGTGACGTCAATGTCTTCTCTTCTAGGGGCGCCTAGAGGTCGACATAATTATTGTTAATTCTAGTGTGCGAATAACCTTATGTAGGTCAGCCGTTATTTTTTTCTAAAATGAAAATGAATTGTATTGCTTTGACAAAATATGGTTTTCAGGCGTTTTATCGAAGTTAGGTTTGGTTTAAAACGCTTTTTTATTGTTTTTTTTTAGTTTTGCACGAAAAATGCGTCACGCAATATTAATTGTCGCTTTGGGGGTTAGGTATTTAGGGCCTTTGAGCGAGTGATAGAAATAGCGGATTCAAACTAGGGTGTTCATCAATTTAGAGACGTAGGAATGGATCTCACTAGGGCAAATACCTACTACACGATAATATTTGAACCACATTAGTTAGTATAGATAAATTGTTTCCTATATTACCTGTAGCACTGACAAGCACTTCGACAATGCTGCCTGCGGCGCATGGTGCCATTCGCGGTGGGGGCACCATCACCAGCCGGGGCAGGACTCTGAAGAAGTATCTTCCGTCGACTCTGTAAAGTAAAAAATATATTATAATAAACTTCAATGAATTAATGAATTTCAACCAGTGCTTGAAAATATTTTTGTACAAAATATGGCGTTATGAGACTCATTAAAAGCGTTGCCTAATTGATAAAATAATCGTTAATTTCCCATTCATCGAAATACGCGAACACGTTTATTAAATCAGATTACAGTTGCAATTAAATTGCCATTGAATTACATATTAAAACTCTATTATGGAAAATGTAAAGTGAAAACCAAAACCATTTCAGGTCATAAAAAGTGTTTTAGAAACGTTAATCGATGGTGTCAACTTCCAAATTCGGTGATAAGAAGTTTTACCACCATAGGTACTATTGGTACAGTCAGCGTCAAGTAGATCGTGAAACTCAAAGTAGCCAAAAAGTTCGCAACACGCTTTTATTATAATTGGAATAAGGTTTAGTTGTCAACTTTTTGGTTACTTTGGGTGTCACAAACTATTTGACGCTGACTGTACTATTGAAAATGATTACTTATTCGTCATTATTTCATTGGTACCATATTTACCTGATGTCATCAACCGTCAGTACAATCTCATGCATTCCGGCGTGTTCCGGGATGAACTCTCCCGACCCTCGTGAGTCCAGCTTCAGCCTTGACTCCTGCTCCAGAGGGTTCACGATCGACACCTTCACGTCTGAGATGGACAGCTCGCTGGAGATCGACTCGACTTTGATGTAGGTCTGCAAAGAATAAGATACCTTTAATAAAGAGATGCAAGATCCAAGAAATCTAGTAAAATTTCAGTATATTTAAACCAAACCAAACCTGTCCACCTACAAGGTGGACCGACGACATCGTGAAGGTAGCAGGGAAGCGCTGGATGCAGGCCGCTACCAATCGATCAATGTGGAAAGCATTAGGGGAGGCCTATGTTCAGCAGTGGACATCCTATGGCTGACATGATGATGATGATGATGAAACCTGTCGAAAAGGTACCTAAATATTTTCTTTAAATCTGGAACTTGTTTTTTAGGAGACCAAAACCTGCCAGTGCCATTTGTTTGGATTGGTGAAAAACAAAAGAAATAAAATTGCTTGTTGAGTGATGAAAACTGGCCAATATTACTTAAAAGTTTCTGAAACCGTTTTAAAAAGTAAATGTAAGATCGAAATCTTTACCTCTTCTCCAACTCTTCCCGATGTAGAGTCCAGCGCAACTCTGAGCATGTCGTGCACTGGTGGTCGTGGAGGCACATTGCGGAACTGAGACGCCCATGCCATCACCCCCAAGTGTTCGACATCATTTTGGCTCATGTCTTTAGCTGATAGAACTGGTTGAACGCCTAGGTTGGAATAAAAACAAAAGACACATAAGTTTGGTAGCAAAGAAAGAAGGAATACTTCTTTTTCCGCCTATTGTTCTTTCATGATTATAATTAACTAGCTGACCCGGCGAACTTTGTTCCGCCTTAATGGCAATAAATAAGCAGACTTTTTTTTTATTTCGAACGGGATAAAAAGTATCCTATGTCCTTCTCCTGGCTCTAAACTACCTCCCTGACAATTTTCAGCTAAATCGGTTCAGCCGTTCTTGAGTTATAAGTGGAGTAACTAACACGACTTCCTTTTATATATATAGATTATCGAAAGTTTGACATACCGGGTTACTCAAGTTAACAGTGCACCTGGCCGGAATGTGATTCTCTCTCGCACTCACCCGCAACCCTCCCTGCGTTCGATGCGACGTGACAATGTGACGTCACGGTAGCCAGGTGCGCAGCTAACTTGACCGGCTTGTAACTTAATTGGCTTATGTATTCTGCTTCAAAAACTATGAACATTTCTATTTTTAGCTTCCAGCCAACACTATTCCATCCAAATACTCTTACTTCTCAATAACTTCCAAATTATTCAAACATGATCTTACCAATTTTCTTAGCAGCATCTATAGCCTGCTGATTGTTCTCCTCCCATCGCGCGGGGTCACGTCGCAGCCGGCTCAGCGGAGGGGCCGGCCCTCCCATGGACCTCACCAGCTCGTTGGCTACGCGACCGTCGTTCCAATCGGTCTGAAGTGAAATAGATATTGATACCGGTTATTGAAGAGTAAAAATATGGACTAGATGGACAGACGACCTCATAAAGGTTAGCAAGAAGATGTTGGATGCACCGCTATCAACATCTGGAAATTATTGGGAAAGGCCTATGTTCAGTAGCGGACGTACTGTGGCTGAAATGATGATGATAATGATGAATAGTATGTGAAAGCAGGGTGAAAGTTAAAAGATTTTTGGTATGGTCTAACTAAAGTAACTCAATGTACTACACGATATTTTTCCTCAATCAATAATCTATTCCTCAAACAACCTAATTTTCGCTTTGATTTTGATTTCGTTGTTTTTGTCTACCTTTAAATGATACTGAATTGTAAACTTAATTGTATCAATTAATTAAAATTGGCAAACTTGTCTCTTCATTGGGTCCTACAGATCACAAGATGGTCGTTAAACAAATGTAGTTATAGCTCAATGACTAGTTAAGAGGGATTGAGCGGTTCAAAGGGAATTCTTAACTACGTTTTATGTGCGCGACAGCCTGACCTCCTATTTATTGTGGAAATGAGATTCTCTTTTACTAAAATTACTTGATTTGCCTTTCGTTATTTTATACAAAAGTGTTCTGTAACTGTGCCGATTAGATTTGTTTATTTTAAGGCTTAGAATAACTAGAGGAGTTAAATAATAAAAATGCTGCCTTTATCACATAATTTAATCTTGTTTGAGCTCTATCTAATAATATAATCTACAGCTACAGCGTAAAAACTTTATTGTACAATGTACATATTTTCTACTCCCTTAGATATGCGAATTATGCGATACAACTAGTGGAGAATATTGACAGCAAAAGAGACAAAGTTTCGCTAAAATTAATTAAGACATTATTACGTCGTCTATTGAATAGGAGAGTCCTCATACAAACTTTTTTTTAATGTAAAATCAAGTTAGGGTAGTTTGTATTTTTGTCCCAACGAGAGGTAAGACTGATGAACCTCAAATCTTTTAAGCTTTGTATCAAGTTTGATGTACAACACAACTTAAACGTCCACTTAGTTCAGGCAAGAAGCCACAAAATACTCACCGTAAAGTTAGTGATGCCCCTTTCCAGGCGGGAGTTGACCCAGTCCAAAGTTGCTCTGTATCCTGGAGAACCGGGCTTCATGAAGTAGGACAGGTAGGTCATCCCGGACAGTTCATCCAGCCAGGGGGATGCAAGATACTCTGGCTCCAACACCATGGGGACTTCGAACTCGCGGTGAGCCAGCTTCATAGCTCGCCTGCAGTTTTCTACGGCTTCGTGGCGGTCTAGAATGAAAGGTAACAGTTTTGAAAATTGAAGTAACTAAATAGAAGTAGGTACTCGTAGTAAATGGGTTTTGTGCATTAGATCCTATTTAGGTTTTCTTATTCTTTGTGAAGCCTGAAAGCGCACGATGAAAATTGAAAATGAAATAATGTTTTGACACTTAAGCTGGAATGGACTGAACATAGGAAGTAGGTAGGTATATTATCGTAGTTCGTTTCCAGTATTTGTTTTTCTATGAGCTCCAAGAGAGCTTCCATGATGAACTGAGTACAACTATAATAATCTAATCTCTTTCCCTATTGTAGAAAACTAATTCATATTGCAGTACCTGGCTGAATTAGTGTAAGTTATCTAATATGTATTGTTAGCGTGATATTTAGTACAGCGATATTGCAGTTAAGATCTTACAATGGGATGTTAATCTTGATTTACGATGAATTACAACGTGTTATCCGGCTAGTCAAGGCCTTAGTAATTTACGTATTTGTTCAGGAAAAACAAACACCAGGGAAATACTCTACGTTACTTATTCAGCTTCATTGTTCACGTTACTTTATTAACTTTTTATACGGAGGGAACATCAAGTTATAAACTGTAGTATCATGTAGTAAGTAATAAATGCTATTTTCCTACAAACATTCTGAGTCTGATGTGCTGTTGACACACAGCTAATAATACTTACCATCTACAGATTTCACCACAGAAAGGTACATACATTGCAGGGGAGACATACGAGTACCGTTTTTTTTTTAATTTTGTTCCAGGTAAGTATTCAATTGGAATTACATCGAACGTTTCTATAAAGGTGAAATTCAGGAGTCATAAGGCTGACTGAAGCACTGGAGCCAGGAAAGCATCAGTAAAATGCTTGTAAATTGACTTACTGAGTAAGCCTGCAGTGGTCGAGCAAGGCCACAGCAGCACGCCGCTGTTGCAGTCACTGGTGAGCTTGAATGTGGCAGTCAGTCACTAACTGGATTCAGGAGAGTATCAGTAGTATAGTGTCAATAGTCTATTGTATTTATCTCTCTCTATGCTGTCGCCTCAAGTGCTCACTTGAGGCTCAGTGCTCACTACTGAGCAGATATAATTACTTAAACCGATACAATCTACTCACCTCCACAGTTAGTGATACACGTGGATACTACAAGTAGAGTGCTTGTTATGACTTACTGAGCTCTCGCCAGTGCGGGAAGACACGCCCGGCTTGCAGTGGTCGAGCAGGGCCGATAGAAAGGTACCGCTGTTCCAGTCGCTGGTGAGTTTGGATGCGGCATTCAGTCTCTGACTGGAGCCATGAGAGCATCAGTAGAGTGCTTGGTATGACTTACTGAGCTCTCGCTAGTGCGGGAATATGCCCGGCTTGCAGTGGTCTAGTAAGGCTGAGAGCAGCACACCGCTGTTCAGTCGCTGGTGAGCTTGATTACGGCATTCAGTCGCTGGCTGGAGGCAGGAGAGCATTAGTAGAATGCTTGTTATAGACTTACTGAGCTCTCGCCAATGCGGGAAAACGCCCGGCTTGCAGTGGTCGAGAAGGGCCGATAGCAGGATACCGCTGTTCCAGTCGCTAGTTAGATTGGACACGCGGCATTCAGGCAGGGCTGATTGGAGCCATGAGAGCATCAGTTTTCTGCAAGAAATAAATAAATGAGAATCGGCTATACAGCGTAGGGCAGTCTACTTCTGGACGTAAGCGCTGCTGCTGTAGATTTTATATTGACTGCTATATTATTTTCTTACTCAATTTAGCATAACACCTAATTATTAAATACCGATCAGTAGTATTGACAATACTGAAAGTCTAATACGTTTTAATGAGCGTTCCCTTGTGTGTCAAGTACCAAGTATGTCAATATTGAAACATCCTGTATCTTACAACTCAAATTAACCAATTGCTTATGAAATCGTCCTTATATGCTGTATTTGACAGGAAATTGAGTCATTAGTTTACAACATTACCCCTTTGATTGAAAGATTTTCTTGATTTTAGAATCTCCTTTGAATCTCAATATAATTTAGACGTTAAAACTTAACTATTTAGCAATAAAACCAGAAAAAAACGTGGGATGTTGATTGCAATAGCGATGTGAATGTTAGCAGAATAACTTCGATAAATGCATGTGTGAAATCGCATCAAAACTCGTGACTAGTACATTATCGTGGCTAAAACTTTGCAATAACCTCAGGAAATATTTGTTTAGACAGTACGCAAAACTGTGGTCTTACGAAACTAGCAAACTAGACAAACTGTGTGGAAAACACAATAATTGCTATCCTTCCACATTTNATTTATTTAATTATTACTTAATTACTTTTTTACGTGTGAGCTTTTTTCGCCTGAAACACAGGTTTGTAACCTAGCTCAGGCTACAAAAGACTATTGAACTATATGTAAACTCTAGCATAATAAGTTCTTATAATGTTCTTATTTTAATGAATAAATTATTATTATTATTATTATTATTCCCATGTTTGTGAATACAGCTATCTAATTCTTATTGATTGGACAAAGTCTTTATTTATTGAGGTATACCAACAACATTACATACAAAGTAATTGCATGAAAATCTTACATATAGAAGTTAAGTGTGTATGCATCTTTATAAAGACAAATTGTGATCGCAGTCTGATGAATTACCAACTTGGAAAAGTATTTTATAAAAATTACAATATGAGAAAAGTTTGTAGCTGTAAAGAAATATTGAATGCAGGTGGCCATTGATGGTTCTTTCTGAAAGTTCGTCGATGAGAGTTTACTTAATCATTGTACTAACTTCAAATGATTTCAGAATGACAATCGGATTATTCTTAAAATAAACATCTTCTTTTCGAATTTTTGAGATGCATCATGTCTTTTATTAGAGTTTATCTTCCAGCACTTCATAATCTGTTTGTCTATAAAACTAAAGAATGGCTGTATTTTGCACGTCTAGACCTCTCATCACTAGCCCTGAAGCGAGATAGAGGTCAAACTTAAACGCAGTTCAAAGTTAGTAAAAACTCAAGTTTAAGATTTAAGATAGGTAACTGCGCTACAAGATACAGACGAAAGCACATCAAGTATAAAATTGTTGCATCTTATATCGTTGCAATAGGAGCTGTTTTGTAACAAAAATGTATAGTCTGATGTGCCGTTGTCTGAACATGCGCCCGCGCACCCGTGTCTGCTAATTGCTGTTGCGTCTACGTTCAGCTGTTTAGACACAGTTAGTTCCAAAGGCGCGGCTTAATATGGCCGTCTTTATTGCAACATTTACCGTGATCAGAATGTTATGAGAAAAAATGAAAACACATATTCTGGTTATGGCCGTTATTTGATTTCGTTTCTAAAGAAGACAGTTTTGGAGTTTTATTGCTTGAGTTTTTGTTATTAGGAACAGTTATGCCTACTCTACTTTCAGTTTTAACGCGTGGGTTAGTTTGGCGAGATTGCAGGAATTTATATTAAGTAAATCTTAATTAATGACTAAATTGAATCAAATGGCTAATAAATTAAGCTGCAAATTGGATAGATTTACTGAGACTAAGATTAGCTTGTTGAATGAATGATGATAAAGGATGTTGAATATTTCCTAAGTATGTTGCATACAATGCTCCGGAATAAAATAATAAATCTTCTTTACTATCGTTTCATCTTTTCTATTTCCTAATACTTGATTATAATTAAAAATAAACAATTCATTTAACACCTTATATACTTTAGTAACTGATTACAATCGTTGGTTTAGGCTAGGTATGCACAGATCTTCCAACAAGAAGTTAACAAGGGTTATTTAAATATAATGTATTATGTTATGAAGTACCTACATACTAAGTATTTCGCAAAACATAAACTAGTTCAGATACGGACAGAGCATGTTAATGTTCTGACTTCAAATTGAGATGATTATCTCAGATGAATAATTTTGATAAGCTTCCATTTTGCTAGCCAGATAAAAACAATAGGTGCTTAAACTTTGCATGTGAGATGTAATCTGCTACATTTCAATCGTTTAGCTGTCATATTTAAAATATTTCAACGACGTTAATGAATATGAGGTCAAGATGGATTAATCATACGTCATAACAGTGTCGAGTGATCAAACTCTACATTCAGAGGCACAAGTTCTATAGTGTTAATTTTTGTGTGAATATAAAATGTCAATTTCTTTTATAATGTAAGAGGATGAATGGGAATATAGGTTATACCTATATAATACCAGGTGAGTAGTATATAGATTAGAGCATTTCTATGTAATGTAACGCTCTTATACGAATGTTACAATACAGGTAAAATGTACGATGTTCGGTTCGTAAAAGGGTGACACTGACACTAGAAATTTTATAGAGCGGCTCGTGGTTCTGTTACAAGCAAATGCTCTAGTCTGAATTCACCTTAAAGGTAAGCTTTTACTTAGAGTCCAGATTATTTTCGATATCTTGGTTCAATACTCCGTTAGTTAAAACGATAACGATCCTTATTACTCGCTATCTCAAAACGTTCGCGTGTTATTGTTCTCTATGGCTGCACTAACGAAGTTTCATGTATGCGCTTGTATGGCTTGTAATTAGAATAATCGTATATCTTACCTCGGAGGGAACTTGCTTCGGCCGATCTGATAGCGCACGATAAGCGACCAAATCAGACCCAGAATAAGCTTCAAATTCCCATTCACGATGTCCACGTTACCTGCAATACAGTATTGTCAATAAGAACCCTTTGTTGTACAGCGTCAAATAGTTCGTGACACCCAAAGTAGCCAAAAAGTGCGCAACACGTCTTTGCTACAATTGGAATAAGGTTGTCAACTTTTTAGCCACTGGGTGTCTCGAATTATTTGATGCTGACTGTACTAAGTAGTTGCGCCTAGGTTATAATAATGTAGCAGCAACTTTGTTCAATTATAAACCTTAGTACGATGAGTGAAAGCTATTCATAGATTGTAGGAGCTTATAAAGCACACTCGTAAATGTGCGACTTCAAACGAGCGTTTATTGTCAGCTTGTTCACGCGTGTTTTTGTTTTAAATTGTTTTGGCACAAATAACTTTATTCTATCAGTAGCTCTTATCCATTCAACTAAAAAACGCACGTTTAAAAACGCTCAATCTGTAACTATGAACATGTACGGTTAAATCACTGATTTATTGTTATCTGATTACGGCAGTAATTGGCTGTAGGTAACATTACGAAATAATATACTTAATCGATATTTGTAACTAAATAAGCATCAATATTGTTTGACTTGAGCATTAATTACATTAATTAGATACTACTTACATCAAAATCTAGTGAATGACTTACGTCATCAATAACTTGTGTTCAATCATTTGTAATATTAAGACTAATAAAAATTGATAATGCGAAAATTCAGATACATACAATAGGGTTATTATTATTATGTTAACAATAATTTATTTTTCTTCTCAATCATGGGGATTTGGGCAGTCAGAGTCATTTCAAGAATTAGATCATCAAAGTATTGAGGTTCTGCATTTTAATTTGCAAATCTGTCATTAGTCTTCAAAAAGGCTTCTAACTCAGTGGACCGACGCTCTGGCAAGGCCAGTCGTAGTGAAAATCCTTGGGGATGCTTTGCCTAGCACTGGAAGTCTACTATATTTTGAACAAATCAAGATTTAAAAAGTGTATATTTACCTATATTAACCAGCTTCACCCCATCGTCCTCTATAGCCTGCAGCGCGGTGGTGACGTTCTCCAGCTTGTGGTGCTGGTTAGTGGGGTTCGGACTCCAGCCCTTCAGCCGACGGCCCTGGAGAGCCTCTACCAATGCACACAGGACTGTCCCGTCTTTGAAGTCTTCTACCAAATCCACCACCTGAGGAAGTAGATGAAGCATAAGTCATAAGGTATATAAATCAAGTGGCAGTGGGCGAGGCACATAACTCATAGAGACGATGGCCGTTGGGGCAGAAAAGTTCTCGAGTGGCGACCACGGGCTGGAAGACGTAGCGTGTGCAGGCCTCCTACTAGGTGGACCGACGATCTGGTAAAGAGCGCCGGAAGAACCTGGATGCGGGCAGCGCAGGACCGTTCATTGTGGAAAACCTTGGGGGAGGCCTTTGTCCTGTAGTGGACGTCATTTGGCTGAAACGAAAGTCATGAGGTACACTTTAAGTTTGTCTTTATCGTGTAGGGTATGAAAAGGTCGAATCTGACCTTTAGGATAATAGCCCTGTTCGTTCAGGTCAAACTTAATTAGTCTTCTAATAAAACCTGTCGTCGCAATCATTTATAATCTTTTTACTACCATAGTTCGGAATAGGACCTAAAAGGTTTCATTGTATCCAATACTCGTCAAAGATCTTGAAATTGCAAATTCTCCAGAACTAGCATCGTTAGAATAGCAGTCGTGTAAGCATACATCTCGCATTTAAGCGTCATTTACGTAATGTCGGGCATTATTTAACCGCTTCAGCTATTAAAGGACACCTTGTAATTTCATAAATGTTAAGCAATGTAAATTCCAGCTACGTAATCTGGGTGCTATTATTTTAATTGCATGTTTACGTACAGAAATATAATAAGACTAACCTTGATATTCATAGGTTTTAATGTTTCGTTCACCCAGTTTCTGAAGGTGTTCGCTTGGATTTCTACCCAGAGGTCTTCGTGGCCCTTGATGGCCATGCCTTTGGCGGCGGTGCCGGCGGTGCTTCGTGCTGCCAGTCCAGCCTGGGTGATCCTCCCGGCTGACCCCTCGGCGGAGTGGGCCCGCACCCCCTGGTGCGAGACCCTGACCCCCTCCATCTCGTCTGGTATTCGTTACTTAAAAATTACTCCTAGTTTCTTCGTTGGCACTTTTTCTTTGGCATTGCACGTCTTCATCTGAAAAGAAAACGACAATTAGTTCTGTTAGGTAGAGGTAAACTATATGGGGTAGGTATTAGGGTTTGATATTTGTCATTTACAAAACCTTATTTCACAAAATCTTAAAAAAGACGTCAATCCGTCTACATCTAAAGTTATTAACGAACTAGTCACACAACAGCTTGGAAAAGCAGATTGGTTTAGGGAAAGTCGGTTCGTTGATCTGACATCGATGAAATCAGCGAAGGCACTACTCAAGGCGCAAACCACGCTAGCTTAAAATACTTCTTATTATTGAAAAGTATTTCAGACAAATAATTTCTTGAACCCATCCAATAACGGAGGTAATTGGTAGGATCAAAGATACAGAGAAATAGTACTAAGGTACACAGCACAGACAGCACAGATTATTCTGGACAATTAGCTTCGTCTATACAATCATCATCATCATCATCATCAACAGCCCTTTACAGTCCACTGCTGGACTATGAGCCTCCTCCACTATAGTGGAGGGTTTTGCCATAATCTCCACGCTTGGCAGGCGGGTTGGAGATCGCAGTTTAAAAGATTGATGTTTTTCAGAGAGCGCTGCTGCCCATTCTCTGTTTGATGTGTAGTCCCTAAGTCGCCTCTTACGACACCCGCGGGAAGAGTAGGGGTTGGTGACAAATGTATTCTACTCTGCCGTCACCACACGGCTTCTATACAATCAATTTGATACAATTTTGTGACCTTGTGATGTTCTCCGATGTCATTGAGAAGTTTTAAGTGGATTGATGACGTATTGTCACTTAGGCGTTGATTGATCACTTGATGAAAGCGTAGCAAAAACTCTCTGAGCTTGTAAAAGGAGTGCCGAGAGATACTGCGTGTCATTCTGAGTCTCAGTTTAAACATACGCAGTAGGTACGTTAGTGTTACTACTAAAGAAATCAATAAAAAAATCTAATTATTAGGTAGCTACTCGTAGCTGTGCTCGCGACTTCGTACGCGTGAAAATAGCTTGAGTAATTATAATATTTCCCATTTTTTCTGTCATTTTATTTACTGCTCCGCCCCTATTGGCTGTAGGGTGATGTTATATAGCTTAAAGCCTTCCTCGATAAATGGGCTATCCAACACAAAAATAATTTGTCAAATCTGACCTGTTCCTGAAATTACCACGTTCAAGCATAAAAACAAACAATCTTTCAGCTTTATAATATTAATATAAATTGTTTCATTTCGTCTACAATCAAATGAAATAGAGAATTATCTCAATCTAAATTCTAAACTTAGCTTTATTAACTTGCTTAAAATACTAAACTCCAGTGATATAAGTTAGGAACAACAAGTCGAAACTACTAATTGGCTAAGCCAGCGGCTGGTCATTTGAATTGAATGTGAAGTGTCTAATTGATGCGTTAGCAGGATTTGGAGCAGTGCCTTTGCTGCTAAAGCCTTAAGCTTTTAGAAAAGAACATTTTATTGTATAACGCGTTTTTTAATCATTTTTATTTCATAAAGTAAAGTAAAGAGTGGGCGCGTCCGAGATACAATACATGCATGTGTTTGTTGTTAAATGTCCGTTGTCGTTATCGTAGTAGTTCTTGGCCGTTGTAGTTGCTTTTAATGATTACCTACATTGCTTATCTAGGTTTTGTAAAATTTTAGGAAGAATTTGTTTTATGTAAAAAGCCTTATGTGTATGTGTGCTTCGTAATTCGTAGATATCACAAAATTAAATTACCGAGTTGAAATTCCGTAACTTATGAAATATAGTAAGTGAATATATTTTCATTATTTATCCAATCACTATATCATAGCACAAACACGGGCTCAGTTTCGCTCTAATTGGTGTGATATTTAGAACAATATTTATTCAATATCTCCGTTCGTACAATTCGCCGAAAACAGTGATTGTTATGAGTTAATATTAAATCTGGCAGCGGAGCGTTAATGAAAAACTGCATTTAATTAACGGACGAATAACAAAAACAGTGGCCAATTAGAGTGCTTAACTGAACACATCCGTGCGTGTATACTCTGTTTTTAGCAATGATTAAAGAGAGCATTGTCATCGGCTTAATTAAAGACCCGTGTACATGTGAGAGTGGAGACGAGGCGGTAAAAAGCAAAGAATGAGCGAAGGTCGTGAAGGCTTGTGGTCGTAAAAAAGCAACCGCGATTAATTCACACAATGTACCTATTACATTTGCATATTTATATCTAAGCTGATCAACTTAAAATTATCTTGAAGAACTCTTGCATTTTGCTCTATCTTTAGGTACTTAATTGATTCTACAGCTAATATATTATTTACATAAATTATTTATTTATTCGAACTGGCATGTTCTTCAGCCTACATGTTGTGATACCCATACATAATTTATCGGTCGTGATATTTGTTTTATCTTTACAATCATTTCAGGAAGAGTAAAAATTTATAATTACGGAATTTCGACTGAAATATTGGACGTTAATTATTATTTTCCAGGTAAAGCATGTTTGGCAACGCTCAACAATTTGTTTCATAACGAATTCCAGAAAATGTGCAGTGTTATTCGCTCAAATTGCCAGTTTCCCTTCACTCGACTACTGCTTATTACTTGTTAAAATGTATGTATTAATCACTTTTCCTAGTATGGTCTAGACTACACCGTTATAACTCTTGTTTATTTCCACTTTTATATTCCAGTATTAAACTATTTATAAATATGATTCCATTCGGGTCTAATTTAGCCTTACAAAATACTTATAAAGTGGTGCCCCAAAACACATACCTATACCCCTCACTTAAGCCCGGTTTTTTCCTCAATCTAAAGAGAAACAAGCCAAGTGAGTTCATTACTTCCCAAATTAGAGTAGGTACCTGAAATTGCAATGCAGCAGAACAACAAATTCGAGCGGAGGCCGATAGACCCCTAATGTAATTCCCACATAAGGACCCTTGGGAATGTTCGGTACACATTTTTTTTTCTAATTACTGGAGAAAATTGTTTTCCTGTTCCCCATTACGGCATTTTTGATCTTATTTCGATTTATCTATATATATAAAAATGAAACCCGTTTCGCGTTGTCACGGCATCACGTGTGAACGGCTGAACCGATTTCGATAATTCTTTTTTTTAAATGTTTGTGGAAGTCCAAGGATGGTTCTTACGGAAAAAAATTTAAAGAAAATCTCTACGCTAAGGCGGTACGAAGTTCGCCGGGTCAGCTAGTTGTGGAATAAAAAACACGCAATTCCCTTAAATTGGGTGCTTACGAGTATACTTGAACTAATGATACCTACGGCGTACACGGTATTAAAAAGCTTCTGTGTGTTCTTTCCACTAATAGAAAACTTATTAGTGAGTTCAGAAAGTATATTGAAAATCAGATTTATTTGAGTTTAAGTACTACACTTAATACCTATTAATTTAGACATTCAGGGATCGTAAAATGGGCTCATAACGTAACTTGTTTCATACGAGTAACTCAATTCGAGTAATGCCGGATTAGCGAAGTTTGATCCAAAATCCAAACCGATTCGTGATTGAGGATGTACAGCACGCCATTGCGACTTACTGAAACGATCACAATTTCAAATAGCTATTCCACAAAATGTATTCTGTTAAAGCTGATGCACGTTGAATACCAAATGAAGATTATAAGCCGCAAATTGGAATTGGAACAATAAGCATGCTAGTTGGCTGCGCGTGGGCCTCGGCTCAAAATTGTAGCGATATTTATATAAGTTTTCTATAGCGATTTACACCGTGGGCTGAGGCTTGAGGTGTAGCGACAATATTCAGCTGACGTTCGACGTCATTTCTATTTTAGATATCCTTATGTCACTACTCAAACTTTGATTATGCTGACTCTGTTGGGAGGTACTACAACCACAGTAAACGTGGATTCAGTAAGTTGCTATAATTATTGCAAATGTTATAATTAATTGGGCACTCCTTTTACAATCAGTTGAAAAGCGGGTAGTTACGAGTTTTAGTTTACATGTAATTACATGTAGTCCACTTATAATTAGTTCAATTGACTAATTGCATACACCGGTAGCTTTAAATTGGTTAGGTAATGTGTCAAATAAATTCACGAAAAGTTTGTTACCAATTAATGAGTTGAATAGGAGATAAATAATTGGTCCGTGTAGGTACAAAGCCGTAACTACGATGTGAATGAGCTAGTTTTTGAATTATTTAGGTATATCGCATACAAATTACAAAACCTTATTAATACTTAAAAGTGAGCAGGTTCGTATGCGAATTAGATTTCGAAAGCTTCAAATATGTACTTACACTCCTAAAGGCGGCGCGTGCGCAACTCTAAGGTTCCGCAGTTATCTAAATGAAAAACATGCAGAAGTACTGCTACATCAAAGATGATACTAAAACACTTTGAGTTAGTTATAATCATGAAACTATTCGTTTACGAATTGCAGTTGACTTTACACAAATTAAGCCCGTATTACAAATCGAATCGCAAAATTCTATTCAATATCAAGCAAAAATTGAGTCTTTTGATTGGTTACGGTCAATCACAGGGGAAAATCTACTACAATTGGATTGAGTTTTTTAACGTTCATAAGTGCCACTTTTCCGTTCATACTTGTGGTCTAAACTGAATAAATATTTTTGATTTTGATAACGTTGTTTTGTAAATTGAATGTTTGAAGAATGTTTACTATCTCTACCATCTTCTATTATGCTACGGAGATACAAGGAGAATTTATGCAAACTAGGTAAATAGCTCATCGCATAAGGTAAACAGGTTTTAAAACAGAATACTGATTCACATGCAAGCGTACGCGACGCCTTTTATAGTGCCGTAACGGCCTTTGAAAGGTAATTATTATAATAATGAGATACTAAGTAATAAATAATTGTTTGCTATATTATAAATTGCTCGATTTTATTAGGTTGTTTAAAATTGTTGTGATATAATCGTGCGTCCTAATAAAGTATTTATTTAAAAAAGTTATAGTATAATTAAGCACTAAAATCTACATGCAGGAGAGGTTCTAACCAGTTATTATCTTTCGACTAGTCAAGCCTTTATTTATGTTTTTCAGCATTGTATTTATTAATTATCTTTATGATTACTAATCTATAACAGTTTCGATGGTTTAATTTATATCCCTTTGTTATAATAAGGTTCTAAATCAATTGGGGAAATTGAACATTTTGTCGTGGTCTCCCACTATTCAGGATAATTATGTTGTGTCCTGAAGGTGATGATCGAATATCGCACCTGCCTAATTGACTATGTAATCATTCGTAGACACCTCACAACTACTTGTCTAAACATAATCGTAACTGTTTTAACAACATAACATTACAAGTCACCAGTGACGCAATAAGAATCGACTTAACTTGGAAATTAGTGATGTTCTTCTTTCACCTTCATGGGTTTTAAATAAAATCCTTGTGAAAGAGGTGATAATTACTCGAAATAGAACATTATACCGTATAGCTGAGCTCTATTGTCTTTCTCCCAGTAGGCAGATAAAGATCGTAACTGCAGTTTATCAGAACTCAAACAATGTCTATAATATATTTTATAACATCAAAATCAATGTTTATGGGTGCTTAACATAAGCTTCAGGCACAGTGTTTAACCAAAGTGACAATGCTAAAGTGAAAAAGCGTGTAAGTATTAGTGATTTTATTACCATATTCATGAGGAACACATGTTAAGTTATTGAAACCTCAACCGAGACCTACATTCAGACACCACAGTTCCAGTTCATACGAGAAGTACTGACAGTGGCACGTCAAGCTTGACACTGTGAGGTCATAAGCTGTTGTAATAGAGGCTAGTTTACAATAAATATAGTCTGATATGGTGTGCTATAAAATTATGAAACGGCAAACTTAACGATAATGTAGAGAAAAGTGCAAAATCATCGAGACCGCGCATCGTTAAGATTTATGACGTTCATCCAGTTTGAAGTATTATTATGTTTTTATGGCTCGAAATTGTCGTTGTAAATAGGCATCCGGAATTATTATCGTGAATACATCTACACGTTTAATAACGATGTGGGCTGTCGGGTGACGATGTGATGTAGAGTGGGCGAAGAGAGAACCAAAACGTAACCTAAATATTATTTCAACTTCACACTTTAAAAGCTTGTGAAAATGATTGAGAGCCACATAAATGGTAACGATCTTTGCAAGTGTATAAATCTTACAGAAACAGACATTCTGTCTGATGTATTTTATTGCGTCCTATTTGTTTTGATTAATAATTCAAGGAATATCAATCACCATAATTTTCCAATTTTCTCTCAAACAATAACTGAAATATTAAAATTTAACAGTAATCAATCATTTATGTATATTCCTGTTATAGATCATACTATTTTATTAGATATTGAATTCATCATAAATAAGCATGACAATTAAATCGAAGATGCGTGTAATGCGTTTCCCTCTACATAATTTAAAGGTTTATTTATTTATGAAGACAAGCTCGGCCGTAAGGAGCAGAGCAGAAATATTTATTGACAGCAAAAAATTTTTTGATATTCTCCTATACTTATTTTAGAAAATGAATAAAATCTATAGGTTTATACTTTGTGTCTCTAAGCGCCTGGTCTATACCACCCACTGGCCGTGTTGAATCAATTTATGGTGCGTTAGTACGCAGAGCGGTTTAGATCAGATTGTATTGGCAATGCAGGTGGGCAATTAAATATCGGTTTGTTGTTGCAATGCGGTATACAAAACGATATATTAGTCGTACTGTTAATTTTCGGGTGTGATAATTAAAATTAAAATGGAAATAGTATTGGATAACGTGGAACCGGCCAACATGGAAAGCAGGCCTATGTTCAGCAGTGGACGTTCTATGGCTGAGATATGCTATTCTGACGATTAAATAATAATACTAAAATATGAAACGGAGTAAAAGAATTTTCCCTCAATGCGCGAGGGATTTTACCGCGAAAATAGGCTACGTAAGCCATCTTCGGGCACACCAGCGCCGCCAAGACAGCTAGGAGTCGGAGTGGTCGCCATGGCCGAAATCGGTCGGATGGATCATCATCATCATTTTATGTAATTGTAAATCGAAATATGGTCAATTTTGCGACAAAAATCTAAAAGTTTTAATGTGCTATCGACTGTATCTACCCGAGTACTAACTTCCATAGTCAATATACCTATGTAAAGTAAAGAAGGTTAAATTAATAATCCTAATTGGACAACACATCGGCAAAATCATTGCCCGAAACGTATAGTTGGGCGCGCTGCCTAAACTAATTTGGGGGGTTTTACGAAATTAATTTAGGCACGAAATCGGGAAGTTTAGAGCACGGTGTAGACTCGATGTATTGTAGACGTGACCTTTTAACCTTTGACCTTTTAGGGAAGCAGTTAGGGCTATGAATTCGCCACTTTTATTGCCCGAGGTAGTGATGAAATCGTTATATTGTTGCGCGAAAGGAGGTAGGATAATTGAAAATACTTTTAGTATTAAGTTACAGCCAATAAAATAGTTTCTGGAATACTATTTGACAATTATTTCGTCGAAGGAGTATCTATATAACCTACTAGCTTTCCGCTCGCGGCTTCGCCCGCGTGGAATTTTGTCTGTCACAGAAAAACTTTATCGCGCGCGTCCCTGTTTCAAAAACCGGGATAAAAACTATCCTATGTTCTTTCCCGGGACTCAAACTATCTCTATGCCAAATTTCATCAAAATCGGTTGCGAGGTTTAAGCGGGAAAGCGAAACAGACAGACAGACAGACAGACAGACAGATAGACAGACAGACAGAGTTACTTTCGCATTTATAATATTAGTTGGGATTATTATATTATTATTATATTATAGTTGGGATAAAAAAAGGGTAGCAAGGAGATGGGAACGAGATTCGTTTTCACATAAACCACCAACAATTGTACTTTTTGAAAAATTTGGCGGTATCAAAAAGTCAAACCTGCCAAAAAACGAATAAATTAAACTGAAAAGGGTTGGATCTAATGTCTTTTCAAAAATCCTGTGTATACCTACAGAATGATACATTTAAAACTGTTGCCAAATGCAGTAAGGTTCTACCTATGATTATAAACGACTTTTACTTGTGCGAAATAATGGACGCAAAATTCGTGATAAAATATTAAAAAACCATCATTTATAACACCTTAGTACGTAGGTGTCAATGCTAGGAGCCGTCACTTCCGCCGCGGTAATCGAGTCGTGAGCGTAAGCTGCGCTCACGCATCTACTAGATAGCTGGCCACCATTATATGGCGATAAGTTACGTTTCCCACAGGACGTATGGGTCTTGCATGCATATGCTAGACAAATTGCCTTCATAATTTGCCAGGGCTAAACGTTGCGTAAGTTTTTGATGAACATAAAAAATGTAGAGTCAGTGTATCGGAATAGATAAAGTTTCTCCAAGTGTGCTTGTAGGTTAACTCTAAAATTTTTGATGTGAATAATATTATATATTCTATAGCAGTAAAAATTACAGTTCTTGAAAAAAAAAGACTGTAGGTAGTCCTGACTACAGGAAGTTTTGATACATTTTATATACGAAGCCTTTATTGTAAGCGTTGCACGCGTATTCTTGTGAATGATGGAAGAAAATAAAGAAAATGGTGTACTAAATACTGTGCAGTATTTAACTGCCTAAATAATAATAAAACACAGAATGTACTTTTTTAAGTAGCCTCAAGACACTGAGAGGTAAATAAGTAGTCAATATTATTCATGATAATTCATGCTAAATCATTGTATTTCCTCCGCCATTTTCCGCAGTTTGGCACCTCACGTCACATCATTTTACCGAAGTCAGCCCTATAGCTTCGGCGCAGTGCCGATCACTGACGTTTGTCAACAAAATGGTGCTTGACTCTTCAGACAGGCTAAATTACACCATATTGTTAATGAAATTGAGCATACATTTTTTTAAATACCTTCGCGAAGTAAAACTTCTGTACGTAGTACTTATTATTATTCTGTGCCTATACTAAAACTTAAGGTAGCCTATTGAAAAATCGGTATCAGTGTTTTAAAACTAATTTCTAACTTTTGCCAGCCCTGACTTTGAGGGATATGGCCTGATGATAATCCTATATTCCGCTTCGAAGGAGAGTTACGGACAATCGAGTGCAACGCAAGCATAAAACTGGACTCTACCTCTATACATTATCGCGTATAACATAATACGCTAGGTAAATACAGGTTTATATAAATAACGTACCAAATGGTCTAGCTTATTTGCTGAAAAAATATGCAGTTTAATATTTAGCTTGTAGGTAATAAAAGCTAAACTGGCTAGATGCTAACTTGTTTTTAATTATGTTTATGAATCCTTTTAATTGTCCGCAATACCTTCTAAATGATTAATCACACAAAAACTAATTTAACACAGATTAAATGTTTGTTAGGCTTTAAAAATTTGACCAACTAGTTATAACGATAATTGGCGTTTTTTGTTTGGAGTTTGATAGATTTTTGACGTTTGTCAAAGTTAAAGTAAATTGCTGCGATTCAAAGAGTCTAAAATTTTGAATTTCTATGACAGTAATACACCATCAAAAAGGCTAAAGATTAGTACCTAGTCTACTGATGGTGACTACTGGTGATATTCAATCTATCATGCTAGTTACGAACTATCATCATCTCAAGTTTACCGAGTTGGCAGGTGCTGGTTACCTGTTCGCCAAGTACCTAAACTAAGTAGAAAACTGTGCCTTAGACCATTTTTCATTTAAAATACTTAATTTGTAATGTGTTTTCAATGTGTAGGTTGTAACAACGGATGTCACAACCTTCGTGTCAGACTTTGTAAGCCGTAGGCATCTGAGTTGGCTCAATTAGACCGACAGTTTAACGTGCTTTCCGAAGCATGAAATTATACCTAATATTCATAATTTTCTGACCACGTTCAATTGGTTATTATGCCATAAAGCCTATTCTTGGCTATTCTTCTCTAATAATAATCTTTACCACTATTCATTATCACCATCAGATCATTTTAGTCTCTACACTCCGAATTACCAAAGGAAAATGGAAAATTTGACCTACAGGGTTTAGGAGGTCTGACGGTCGCATATTTCTTACCCTTAGTCACATTTTGATACGGGAAGAGTAAGGGACGTCTTATTCTATTCTGCTAGCACCGCAAGGCTAATATCATTGTTAAAAATACAAAATCAAGCACAACTGGCTCCTACTATCTGCTGCCTTGCCTTTGTAATGCCAGAATATGATATGGGCGCTTATAATCACCATTATTAACTCGATAACCGTACAATCCATGGTATGATCTACTTGTAACGGTATATTAGCCAGCTATTACGCTTCATTGCGCCTTAATGCATAACACTTATAGCGTAGTAATGGGATTACATGTAATTTCATGCAATAATGTCACTCAGATTACAGCGCGTCCTTTGTTTACTAGCTAATACTGCAGTATTAGCTGTCTTATTGTCGATACGTATCGATATAAGTTAAAATGATAGCTAAAGGTACAGTAAAACCATAATTAGTTGACGAACTGCTATTGAAGATCAAACCGCAAAGCCATTGGCTCTACCTTTTTCAGGTCTTCAGAAAAAATGGTTAAATGTGTATTCTTGAAAAAAACTTTCGTTGATATGATTAACTTTGCCAAATTATAATGGTCACACTCTAATTAAGTTTCTTTGTGGAGTCTGTAGGCCATTACCCAGTACAGTTATCTTCCATTTTCAGAGATCTCGAGTGCTCGTACATTTAATTCAAATTCAAAATTGGGTATTGTCATTATAATGACACAGTAACGTGATAATACAAGTAGCTATTCATTTTTTATTTGATCCGAGTTCAAAAAACTTTCATTTGTGTTTATTAAAGTTCGCACGTTGTTTTGTTTCAAATTAGCGTTATCACAGTTTTGCAACTGCTACTCAGGTATAGATCGTTTCATCCACGAAGACGCGCCCCACCATTCTTCCGCTAATGTTTGAGTGTTATCGGTACACGCTAAATTATCCCGCGCTTATCTCGACCAAGAATTGGTTGGGTGCGTCTTCGTGGATGAAACAATCCATATTTATCATTTAAATTGCTATACAGTTACACAAAATACACACCAAAGCCGCCGACACGAGTCGTCGACTTTTGACATGTTGTCAAAAGTCATAGAAAGTACCTACACAAAGCCGTCGGGCTTAGTGTGTAGAGTTCTAAAGACGGTACACGTCGAACTCATAACACAACACAAAGAGTCCATTCCTATCTCGTGCAGCCAGAGAAAACCCACCTGTCTGCTTTTATTGATGAAACACCCAGCCTAGCGTACATAAGAAACCGGGGGTGCTAAAATTGTATAATTTTATTTTTAACAAGCGCTCGGCTAACGATGTTTCGTGCACCGCTGCCTCCTATAATGTACCGGGCATCCATGTAGAAATATCTATACACACGTAGATATTGTATATACGCACGGCTTTATTAATTTACTTTAAAAGAGTTTTAATTGCCCTCCTTAAATGATACGTTACACTCTGTTTCCTGATGGTTAATGATACGACGATTTTCTTATTAATGGCAGACCATTTCTTTGTTTGAGATTCAATATTGAATATATTGAAGTAAATATTTCTGATACAGCTCTCTCTTTTGGTTCGTGTCAGTTCCTGTTTCTAATCAAGCGTTTTATGATATTTTCATAACATATCGATGAATGATTAAATTTTGTCATCGCTTCGCTGTTTCTTTTTATGTACTAAATTTTCGTAAATACGGCTTGATAGAAAGGTAGGTACTCGTATTCGGTTTAGTCAATATGTTTGAATTTGATAAAGTCAGATATTACTCGTAAATATTTTAGCACCTAATTTGGAAGTGGAATGAAGCGATCTCAAATTGAATTTAGAGACAGTAGCTACTTCAATTCGATTCAATACCACAATTTTAACTGAACGCAACTAATTTTGAGTCTTATAACATTCAGGCTGACCTGCTGACCACTGTACATCGGGGTGATGTCACTCAGGTCAACAAATTGGAATCAATAAACGCTTGTTGTTACAGAGTATTTATTGAATATGGTTAGTGTTTATTAAACAACTATGATTGTAACATTGGCTCGTATCTATTTGTATCAGGATAATTGCTATTGCAACTAGATATTTGTTAGTTAAATCTGTTTTTGTTCAGTTCTATGTTATTCGTTGTACCTGCTGAGAAATGTATTGACTGTGGTACTTATTGACGATATAGCAAAATTCGAACCTTAATTTTGAACTCCTTCTTTGTTCTTCTGATTAATTTCGTTGCGGGTCCAATGACAGTTTAACTGTCCCTCGGGACAAACCTGACCTTCATTGGTTGGGTTTTTATGGCGGTCAAGCTGTTAATCCTGGCTACACAGGAGTTGCAGTGGTGGGAACGAGAGGTGGGAATAAGTAGTCCCGATATGGCAAAATTATTGAAAGTTAATTTTACCTTGTAAGAAGGATACTTATCAATTTAATAAGTAGGTATTATACTTAGTCTGTGTCTAGACCAATTAATTACAATATCATCATCAATTTCACCCACTTATGCCTTAATTTGTCTTAATACTTAATTAGGACTGGAGAATGGAGATGCTAATGAATTGAAAACATAGGTCCTAAACACAAATGTTACATTTAATCGTAAGATTTTGGAGTCAAGTACTATTAATATTTATCAAACCTTTTAATACATTCCTGACAGGCAACGCTTAGGGTAGTTTAAAACAAAAAAGGAAAAAACAATAAACTTCTAGCCTATTTAATTTATTTTTAGTTGAAGTTAAAAAAAAAAGCATAATGCTTCGGCGTAGCTTTCCCAGTTTTGCATTTGCTCAGATTCACTTCGTCTGGTTAGTTTGAAAGTTTGTTTTTGCTTCAGTTTATCCATGTAAGAAATCTATTTAAATCGTTCCGTGGATATCTGTTAGGGAGATTTTCTTGGAAGAGACATTGAAGCTTGGTATTTATTGGTTTGATTACTGAATCTCCCTAAGATCTAAGTCTTGGGATATTAATTTGTTTCGTATTTCGTCTTATTTAATATCTGTCCAATAATACATACGTTCTTGCTTCCAATTTCCTTTAGGACTAAGTTATCGTGAGTCATAATTATTTTTAGGTTTGTGACACTGATTGATATTATAATATTGTGGAGATTAGTCATATCCGAGACAATCTTGGGTTAATTAGCATTAAAAAAATATTTTAACCTTTGCTAAGGCCAATATATTTATTATTATCTTCCAAATACAATACATTCAAAACATCGAATCCACTCAACCGAAGCCTTATCGATTGGCCAAACGTAGGGATGTTTATTTTTTCAAAACCTGATTTACTGGTTCCTTTGCCTTTGGTCGACCTACATAGGGCATTGGCAATAATACCTACACATTTTATTTCCGAAGAGCGAACCGAACGAAAATGTCTCAGCGAATACGGTTCAACAATTCACACCGTAGCAAGACACGTGTATTGTGGGTGTAGTGCTAACATAACACGCAATGATGTCATTAGGCACCTCGTCACATAATCTTTGTCACTTTTTGTACTTGAAGGATTTCCAGACTCCAATGACACACTACTCTCTTTTGAGCGGTTGTGCAAGACAACCGGTCATCTGTCAACATGTTTGATTCATTCACAAAAACTCTAGCACCTGTTCCTTAATGTCAACTTTTAACAGCTATACCAAAAGGGTTAGTTCTATCACAGTTGTTATAAATTATGTTATATTATTATGTACATCCAACGCCTTACTGCCGCCTCGCAAATGCCCTTGCTGCATAAATCTCGCACAAAATTCGACCGTGTAAAGTCCACGTGTTGTTCATTCATTACCTTATTTACAAACAAGGAAGCATCACTTAAACTTCGAGTCACTATCACTGTTCTCACTCGTTATTCGATTGTTTTCGGGTTTTTCGTCACGAAAGTTATCGAGTCGGCGCGTATCGGCGCTGCGCAGGCGCAGGCGAGGCACTCACTGCGAGGAGTGAATTGACGGAGGCACAGGTTGCGCGGGGTCCCCCCACCCCCCCCTCCGCGGCAAGGCTGCCCCGGCACTCTGGCATTCCATCTGTGACGACAACGTGCCCATTTATGTCTTTGGATATGGTTGGCGGTCACAACGGCCATATGGTGCTGCAGTGTGATTAAGTTTTTTTCAATGGAATTCTGTAATGGTCAGATTGCTTTAACGTGTGGGAAATCGTCTGCAGCCCGCAGCAATTTACCGAACTGTTTCGCTCGGTGTTGCAACGGATTCGATTTTTATGACTCGCAGTTACGGCGCCACAGCTGGAGGAGAGTAGATTTGTCATTTTGACAGCATTGGAAAATCACTTCCGTTAAAATTAGACACTTACTCGTACTCGTAATAAAAAATTGTATCATTTTCTAATGCCAGGTTCACACTTAAATCTATCATCACTTGTTGTTTACACTAGCTAAATAATGTGAACTTAGATTGGTACCTAATGTAAGAGCGAAAAATATAATTACGAGTATAGCGAATTTTCTATTCTTAAAGCTCAAATCGCAACCGAACACCTAATATGGTAATCTACTCGTAGTACTTTAGCATGAATTACTCACTGATGATGGTTATCGAACCTTCGGAAAATGATTCAACTCTGTGTCGCGTTTTCCTTCAAACGGCAGAGCATACTTATTATTATACTGGCCAGTGACAACAAATAATATCGAGAGTCTTTTGTTTAGTTTTGTTTCGAATTTAAAATAGTCTTTCCTAACTTTTTTCATAAACAAATGACAAACGCTATTTTGCAGGGTCAGGGATTTATTTTTTTTACCTACCTACTGGTACAAATTGACAGTGAAGTTTGCATTTTCAATGATAAGTTACCGACCAAATATTTGGAACAATTAAGTGGATACTAACAAGGGAGTGGATACAACATCCTAAGAATGTTATGTAAAATGGCTTCACTCAGTTACGAGTATTCATAGAATTAATGTTTGTTTGCTCGCCAAAGGAAAGGAAAATGTTTTCGTAATTTATGTGGGTATAAATTATTAATACACAGCCCTTCGCGGGCTTGCATCTATCGTCGCGGTAAAAGGGAACAGTAGGATAACTTTGTACGAATAATAAAACTATGTAAAAACACTATTTTGACAAATGATGGCGAATTTACGTTTATTTTTGGGAACGATAATTTTTGGCGTAAGCGTCGTATTATTTATTGCAAGACAAGTTAAAACTGATTGTTTTAGGGATCAGGCGAAATTATCTTCTTTAATTATACATATATTATTATAATTTTGAAAAATTCTGCAGCTAATGAGCGCATAGTAGAAAATATTAGTGTTCCTTGCTGACTACAGGGCCTTAAAAAGGGCTAGCTAAACAAAATGACTTTAGTTTTCATCATGCCATATTCGTAGTTGTTTACAGGTTTGTTTCCCTCTAATAAGGAAAATTGGGGCGCCCAGCATCAAGACGTTTTACTATTCTCTTTCACTATGTCACCGTGGAAGAGTTAAATTGGATCCAAGGGTCACGAAGGTTTAATTTGATGCGGGTTTGGTCGAGCGAGACCTTTTATGTTAAAAGGAATTTGTCGATTTTGAATACTTCACAATTCCTATCCGTTTAAAATGACCTACATTAATTTGCGCAAGTCCATGGAAAGGAAAATTGCTAATCAGCTATTGCTGTTTAACGGAGCGTTTTTGTGTGTAGTTGTGATTGGAAAATTTTGGTTTTACGATACAGTAGGTAAATTGAATATAGTTTAATTTGCTCGTAAATTTATTAAAAATTGATCTTTATAAAGTCAAATAATTGGCAAAAAATGTTTTACCAAAGTTTATAAATATTGGAAATTCGTGGAAATGCCGGCAAAAATTTAATGACAATTCAGAATAGATCACTAAACACCAGCTATACTCATTGATAACATTCTATACTTACCTTATTTCTTGAAAATAATGTTAGTATGTAATTTTTATTTATTTTATTTATTTACACTTTTGCACATACAACTGTATAACTGCTTTAAAACGGTTAGGCGAAAGATTTCATTCATTATCATCATTGTCAAGCCACTTGATCTTAGCGTAAAGGCCTCTTGTTTACCTATAGATAAGTAGCGCTTATTTTAATTTCAATTGATGTATTAGCTGTGGAATGTTTCCTCAATAAATTATGCATTGATGACGTCACTCACACAGCGTATCTCTAGCACGTAGTGTTCGTGTGTTTATGGATAGAGGCACAATATACATAAACTACCTACAATTTATATCAATTAAATAAATAAAGGCGATACAAATAAAATAAATCAAAATGTATTTACAAATGCTTTGTAGTATAGTAGCAAATAAATTCTATCCTACACAATGTTTGTTGCGAAGTTTCTGATGCAATATCGATTCAAATCTCAGTTACAAAGTTATTCCGTATCATTTATTCCCAAAGTTAGCTTTCCAACGACAGCCGCATACGTGTAGACCTAGATTGTCAGTCCGAGCCAGTTCGGGGCATACTAACTCGTGAATAAATTTGAATGGATGAGCGGAGGGTTGGCGACATTTAGCCCCGACCCTGGCCACAGGTGTCGTCTGCGCTTGCCCCAATAAAAAGACACCCGTCGAACTGTACTAAAAATCTGTGTAATTTTTCAAACGCCTTCCACTTATACTGGGTACGAATCACTTTTTCCTACTGGACCATTAGTTTCTGCACTCTATATCATTTGTCTATCACCTATCACTCGGCTGAATAATGTTTAAAACCTTAACTCGACTCCTTAGTCTACACTAGACGTCGTTATGGCATAAGAATCTACACAAAAACAATTTTATCCTAACTATACCTACCTAACTATGGTTCGAGAACTTTTAAGACAAATTAGAACATTATACTGTGAGAAAATTACAAATATATTGTTTAGTTGTTTACCTATGTAAGTTTCAGCCCTGTAGAGCTGATTTTTCACTTGTCGTGGCACATTCTCTTATCTAAATATTTAGCAAAATCAATTAAGATTCGATGAAAACCTTAATGAAAACCCAAATTTTCCTGAAATAAAAAGCTTTCGACATAAAGTAAGCAGTTTAAAATGTTTGTTAGTCGTAGCGGCTGTTGCAAAATTCTTGGTTCTCTTTGTTGCATTTCTGTTTGGCTTTTTACTGCATCTTATTTGGCTACGAGGTACCTTATCAACTGAAAAGGCACTTAAATGTTTTATCTTTAAAGCTTGTTTTTACTAAGAGCTTAGTTTGCAGAAATGCTACTTTAATTGGTAACTTTCTTCCAATTACTAATTTTTATTTAATAAATACCGGTTATGGAATACAAAATGAGCATAAAGTAAATTTGTGAAGGGATAATCCTGGAATTAGGTGGAGGAGGAACCTATCAAAAAAGACATATCACACAGTGAACACCAATATACAAATCATATTATATTCATGAGCAGGGAAACGCGAACCAGGTACCCACTTTAATGCCTACATACCTAAATATTTTGCTCGCTAAAGTACGGTCTGTGGAGTTCATTCCAAACCATAAAGTAAATAATATAGGTACATATACATCGTACAATCTAACTTGGAAATAGCAAAACTCAAATTGGATTTTCATGTTTAGTGGGCGCAGGTGAAACATTTCTACGAAATTTTTCAATAACTGAAAAATGGAATTGCTTTCCAACAGGAAAACGGGAGCATTTTCACATTTCCTGTTGCGATGTATTCGAGTTGAAAATAAGACAGATTATGCAATA
Source organism: Ostrinia furnacalis (assembly GCF_004193835.3). Lineage (NCBI taxonomy): Eukaryota > Metazoa > Arthropoda > Insecta > Lepidoptera > Crambidae > Ostrinia > Ostrinia furnacalis. Next base: position 509,897 of record NW_021131507.1, on the reverse strand, counting down.
AGACAGAAAAAATGTAATAAAGTATAATGTTTTACTCATTGTCCATCATCTTAAGATATTACTTAGGTAATTTGAAATCAATTGTTGTTGTGTAAGGTTTTAATTAAATATTATTTACTTTATAGTGAAATAAGAGCTCGTAATTCCATTTAGTACTTTTCCTGTGTCTACGTTTCAAAAATCTGTGTTTGCTGAAAATGCCATGCTCTGATTGCGTGTGTGAAAAGCAGTTCATACACCTATGAAAAAGTGGTTTAAGGTTGGGTCCTTTTACAGGTTTTATTTATAGGCGTCACTATTTTCTTCCGATGTGGTGACTGATACAGGCATAAGTTGCGTGTAAAAATAAAGTAAGTACAATTTTCCCAAATCGGGTTAAAAATAAATAAAGGTAAGTCATCTTATGACAAACATAAAATTCATAGCCAATTTACGAATCCTTCAATATTTATTTCCATTTCTCGGTTTACATACCCAGATTTGCTTCCTGAAGAGTTGATTGTACTGGCTTAATTTTAACGAGATATCTTTATGTACCATTAATTAACTGGAATGTATCATCTGAGCTACTCCAGAGTCTCGCTATTTAATTATTCAACGCGTTTTCGATTTTGCTCCAATTAATTTCTGAACATGACTCACTTCTGTAACATTTACACGGATAATTGGACGACTTAAGATCTGAAGACGATTTATTATATTCCTCTGACATACTTCAAGAAGTCGTTAGAAACGGATACCTAGTGATCTGAAAAAAATTGGCTAGTTACCGAAAAAAATATAGTTCACTTAATGGTCATATATTAGACTGGTACCACTGGTACCAGAGATTTACTTAACAATTTACTTTATTTTCTCAAATGAAAGTTAAAATATTTTCAAATAGCCAATAGAATAGCCACATTAATAATTTGATTTATTTTCCACGAATGTGTAAGGGACATTCTTTGTCTCTATTTTGTTCTGCTCGATCCTTTTGTTAAGAATTAAAATTATGATCTTAAGATATAATATACGTAGACGATCTTTCATTGCAAAAGTTAATTACGTACCAACTATAAGACACCAAAGCTGTGCTATAGCGACCATAGGGTCGGAGGCATCCGTTGCCAGGTCTCGGGTGCCTGAACAACAATTTATTGCTTGCTCCTTGTTTTTCATAATTTATAAGATTAGCACGGCGCGGCGCCAGCGTCGTGGCCCTTTATAAATTTCAAATAAGCTTGATTTATGTCGGCAGTAAAAACTAATGCCTTAATTACGACAGAACTCACTGATTTTATTGTTAATTGAAATTGATACATTTGTTCGACGGCTATGTCTCTGAATTAAGGTCAACGAGTTTACATGCCATTACACAAGATGAAGTAGCGTCATCATGATTATGTCAAAGTAACAATGTTAGAAAATATTTATGTAAAACGCTGAAGCGGTTTAGGAAGATTTTGATCGTTTAGATGATGTGGTTATTTAAACAAATCAAATCTAAGTTGAGGCAGATTTCATCAAGTCACTCTATTTCATTTTTTCGGCATTTTTTATTACGAGTAGATTAATTATTTAACTTTTAAAATTGTCTCGCACTTTCTTCGAAAATAATCATACTTAATCCACCCAAAACATTCATCTTAAGTGTTCCCTTAAAACAATCTATACAGAAAAATACAAATTATAATCTCAGTGAAAAACTTCGAAGGTTTAATCTTAATCACGTTGGAATATTTGATTATGTTATGTTTTTCTTGAAGGGGAAAACTCGAGAGAAACGGATTCGGCTCAAAGGCGTTGTTTTAATTCATTTTAATTTTAAGAGCACAATCTTGTTTCGTTTCACAATCTGAGTCCTGTACGATTCCCCAGAGAATTGATTTTCAACTTTTTTAGATTCTATGTTGTTTTACAGTAAAGGGTAATGATTATTTTTACCTATTGATAGATTTTATGTTTCAAATGGACCGAAAGAAAATACCTACCTAATCAATGAGTAAGAGTTACGGAAATAATTAAGTTATTAAGTTAAGATTTTCGTCACAAAATGTCACATTCTCAAGCAAAAAGAGGTACATAGCCAACGTCAATCGGCTTAGAGACAGCAGCTTACTTACGCAGATACATGTAGGTACCTACCTACTACTGATGTTTTAAGATCAGAAAGTCGAAAGATTGGACTAATTAGATTTAGTAACAGATTTAGGCGTAGGTATTCTGTAAAAAGCAAACTGACGCCACTTTTATCAACTCAATTCAATCCTCCGTTGACGGATTGACCAAAAGAGATTGCCGCCGACCTCTCCAGGTGGAGTAGTCCTTTCTTATCAAGCACTATGTTCCATTCCACGTCGCGTCCGGCACCGACACGTCCGAGCACTCGACAGTACCTACGTGTGTCGCGTAGAAATTTATGTCTCGACGGGGATGGATCGTTATCTAGGTATGCTGAGAGAAAGATTTTTTATTTTTCATTCGCTTGTGCTCGTGGCCAGTACGGTCGTTAGACGCACCTGTAGCCAGAAATGGACACGGAGTTTGGTCAAAAGTTTCAGGTGATAACGCAAAAATACATAGAATTTCTTTTTAATACTTCAATTTTATTATTCTTGAATAAGAAAACGTGTCTCTTGGTTCAGATATTACAAAAATGCCTCTCACGACTATCAGGGTGTTAATGGGCAAATGGAAAATATGAACTTTGTGTGGTTATTAATTTGTTCCTAGACTGTTTTGGAAAACGCAGGCATGAGTTGACATGCCTTGATGAGAGCCTGATTGTGCGAAAAAATAATTATAGTATTGTATACTGATTTCGTGCTTTGGCATGATGTAGAGCTATGTCAGATGCCATAAAGCGGCTTATTAAATCTGAAAACCCTGTTGTGGTGATAGAAGGTGTTATTGTTTATCGTTTTCCTTTGTCAATAAAAGCGCTTTAAAGCAATTCAATAACAATAAAACATTGAAGAACCGAATCAAATTAAGTTTTCGCAATGTTTTCGCAGAACGATGAAGAATGCATGTCAATAACAATTTGAGCAAACAAGCCAAACGTTTGTCCGTGCGAGTTTCATTGTCCATGTTACGTAATTGATACGGTACATACAGTGCAAAGATAATAAATACAACGTAACGTGCAGTGAGGTGCATGTTAATGCCCATGTTATTATGTCAAAATGTTGGTCAGTTGACATAGTTAGTTTGGTCATAGGGAAGAAACTCACATGACAAAGATGGTGAAAATATCACTTGAACTTTTTGAAAAATAAGTAAAGATATAGAGGAATAATTAAAATTAAATTGCCACTTGTTAGTATGTGGGTACCCATCTTCACGGTAGAGTTTGGTAGCGCTAGAGCGTTAAAAGAGAGATAGGTAAGTACATACTCTTGACCATTGCAATAGGTACACTCAACTGGGAATCGAACCAAGGACTTCCAGGTCGGAGGTCCGTCTCCCTTACCATCAACCTAGAGGCATCAATAAAAACTCTGACGTCAGCAGTTACGTTTGCCTATTTACGACGTTATTGGTGCTGTCTGAACGGAATTAACATTTTTATGGTTCGGCGGCAAACGACACGCGGCCGTCATTAGGCGTTGTTCACGCTGCCACAGTCAAATAAAGATAGTACTTGTAGAATATAATAGAGTTTAGAAAATAGAATATTAATTGTTTATTTGGCATTGGCGCATTCAAGTATTTTATCTTCTTAGTATTTTTTATGTCTTTGTCGATCACTGCGTGCTGTGAGTTAACGCCTCACTCACGTCGTACTTAAACATTTATTGTTCGTGGTATTATTGCCTATTAGATCTTTTTAATAAAAGTTATTTAAACTCTTTACCTTGGTTTATCAGCTACCAACCGCTTTGCGTTGGAGTAAATTGATAGCTCCAGTTTTCTCTTGTTTACTTCTGAATTTTCGTTGCGAGTCCAAAGATTCACATATTCTAGGCCCTGAAAATGTAAATTTTGTTAGTCAATTGAGTTAGAAAACAATGTAAAACTTCTTTTTCCAAACAAAATAGGCGAATCGCGCTTCAAGCTTCAAAGTGCCATCAATTGAATGATACAGTCAATTTGTCCTTAAAACTGTGCCTATTAGTACAAAATCCTTGCACGAAGATGTCTTACTATTTTTATTTTACTATGACACTCCAACGTGCTATCGCAGTTATGTCCCAGTTATTGTCCCGGCTCACTCCAGGACGCCGGGATGAACGTTTGCTCCTCGCGGCAATCAATGATGTATTTAAAATCAAATCAACTCGACCCCTGTTTTTCGAGATGTCTATAAATATACTTCGATATTCGATTAAATAATAATNTTATCCAAGACTATATTATTAATGGAAACTTCAATGTTACAATCCAGGACCTTCCTTATTTGGTGTTTAGTTCCTAAGATTAGTACTTGTGACTTAGAAGGGTTTAGTACCAGTGAGTTCCTTTCTGACCACAGATAGATGTTTTTTAGATCCTCATTTACTTTTTCAACAGCCTCAGTGGTGTTATTATTTTTAAAAGAATAGTACACTTGTGTGTCGTCTGCATACAAGTGGTATTTACAGGATTGTATACACTGTGGGAGATCAGCAGTAAAAATGGAAAATAAGATAGGGCTCAGTATAGAACCTTGTGGCACGCCTCGCCCGACTACCCTAGGGGATGAGAAACTATCTACACCGTCATCTCCAGTAATAGCAACCGTCTGTTCCCTGTTAACCAAGTATGACTCGAACCACTTGCATGTGTTAGGTGAAAACCCATAGTGTGACAGTTTTGCCAGTAGGAGTCGAGGGTGCAGGCAGTCAAATGCCCTAGAATAATCTAACAATACTAGTATGCTGATTAAGGCAACTTTTCCTTGAGAATAAGATTTATTTTTAAACAGAATTATGTAAGCGATGTTAATGTGCCTCCCTTTTCTTTCACAGTTCATTGGTCTTCATTTGCTTGAATCAATAATGTGCTTTTTGTTTCTGTTATCTCATACCTACTTGCTGACTCCTCTTTGTATTAAAACCACATTAACCGACTCTCGCGAGGATTGTGACCTCAGTTGTAACAACTCAAACAATAAAAAAATATCCAGAAATCATATGCCTATAACGAAGCACAAAAAGTATTTACGTTTACCAATCCTATAAAATTAAGGTTTAAATTTCACTGAAAAGTATGATCATTATTAATTACCATACTAGCGTATTGTCACTTACCTATGTTAGTTACTATTTCATAGTTTAACAGTAAAATGTATCAAAAATTAAGACTTGTTGTGAGTCGACAACTAAACGACTCAGTAATTAGTTTTGAATTGGTGGCTCTTGCAAATGGCGGGCCCACTGCAAACATCACTAAGCGGGCCACTAGTAACACAAATAATAAAAATGCAGTAGATATAATTTAAAGGTAAATCAGCAAAATATTATGTAGGTTTGTATTTATATTTAAAAAATATATTTCGTACACAAAACCAGACGGTTGAGGGGTTTTATTTTTTTTTTCTAAATTAGATAATTTGAAAACTAATCACGTACTAAAAAATATTTCTTTTATCTGTGTAGGTAATTTATTTTAATGTTATATTTTAATAAGAAACTTGTACCTATTGTTTATTGAAACAATAATATATCATCAAAAATATGTTAACTATTTTTCTTATCAACTTTTGCACAAATTAATCTGACAATTTAAAGTATCGTTTTAAGACTTTAATTTAATGACTGAAGTTACCGAATTTACATTTATTATGGCCTCATAATGGACTTAGCTCAAGATTGTCACTCCATTGTTCGGACACTTGAATTAATGAGAGTACTCCAGGATCCAGGATACCCGGTGTCATTTTACCGCCAACGATTGGCCGGGGCCACGCAAAGCCCCCGTTTTATCTCAATCCCTAACGTCCTGGGCGATTTCAATTTGCAACTGGCAAATTAAATTTCATCCTACTTACATATTTTCTGTGGTTAAACTATTAGGGGGAAGCTGGAGGGTGGAGTTAATGGGTTTTTATTTGGTGACCACGTTTTAGTAAGCAGTGTTAAAGCGTTTGCTCGATGGACTGATGACTTTAAGATGATAGATGGGGGGCTGATAAAGCGGGAGTCTAGCAATAAACATTTAAGTAAGTATAAGAAATGAACATAAATAAGTAAGCACCTACATAGACACGATTTCAAAATAATCTTGCAGGATTTCAACTCGCAACCACGACAGTGTAGGTACGCCGACAAGGCAGCCATAAAAACATGTTCTCGGTTTTATAATAAGTATTTTTGACGAGAAAAGACTGTAATATTGAATTCTCAGAATACATTATTACATTCGAGTCCCAACTATTAAACCAGCGCGTTTCCATGTCCCATTAATGAATTTAATTTTGAAATTTAATATTTACTCGCCTCTAGAACTAACACTGCAATATTAAATTTTAAAATGGCCGAACACCCGGTGAATATTTTATACAGCTCCGCACTGCTGACCAATTAATATCATCGCATTTCAACAAGCTCTCAGATGCACGTAGCGCTCAGCATTAGTGGACACGTGTGTATTAACAATATCGGGCCCAAATTATTGCCCGGGAGAGCTGGCGAGCTGTATTGATGTATTGAGTGCTTAATACCGTGGCCTAAATACTTTTATGCCTTGCGGACGTAAATGTAGTAGGGTTGTTTACAGCTCGCGTGATAGGTTTCCTAAATAAATAATATCATAAATAGATGCATACTTACTAAGTAGGTATATGTGATGGGTATCTTTTTCTTAAAGGTTACTTACTAGCTCCTTTGCCTGGAGCTTTAGCTTCAAAGTACCTACTTCTATTTTCTTTTGATTAATTTCGTTGTGGGGTCCAATAGCACTTTGACATCCATGCCATGTGTGATGTGGCTGTATTAAAATTTATACAGGGTGTTTCTTGTAAGGTGTCAAGCCGAAGGCAGGTGATAGGTGAGGACTAGACCTATCGATTTCACCCCCATGTATGTTTTACGATTTTTCGTAGTTATCGTTAATTTTGTGATTTTTTCAAATTTCATGACCTAGTGGCTTAATTTTTTTTTATCTTTTTTTTGGGTTGACTTTTCTCAGATTTCTTTTTTTTTACAGATTCCCTATTAGTTGCAGATATTTGAAAAAAATAATCACCTTCCTATCTTTGATGCAAGATACAAAATTTTTGCTAACAACATAAAAAATATGCTTTTAGCAGAACATTCTAAGATTTTCAACTGAGATGTATGAGAAAAAAAAAAGAATTTCCATAGGTCCAAAATAATTTTAAAAACTGCGCAGTTTTCTAAACTTTCATAATAACACAAAAAAACATGTACTTAATAGGCCATTATTTTCTGTAATCGCTCTACTAAAGTAGTAAGTCGGAGATTCCGTTGCATGTTTTTGACTTTCTTAGGACTAACTAAAACTGCGCAGTTTTTAAAATTATTTTGGACCTATGGAAATTCTTTTTTTTCTCATACATTTCAATTGAAAATTTTAGAATGTTCTGCTAAAAGCATATTTTTTTATGTATTTAGCAAAAATTTTGTATCTTGCATCAAAGATAGGAAGGTGATTATTTTTTTCAAATATCTGCAACTAATAGGGAATCTGTCAAAAAAAAGAAATCTGAGAAAAGTCAACCCAAAAAAAAAGATAAAAAAAAAATTAAGCCACTAGGTCATAAAATTTGAAAAAATCTCAAAATTAACGATAACTTCTAAACTACGAAAAATCGTAGAACATACATGGGGGTGAAATCGATAGGTCTAGTCCTCACCTATCACCTGCCTTCGGCTTGACACCTTACAAGAAACACCCTGTATAAGTAAAGCCTGATGACTCCTGCGGAAAAGCAGACAAATTACTCTTAGGTTTGTGCTATTGCTCACATAAAATCGAAAGTTGATGTGCTATTGACTGCTCAAAACAAGACTAGGTAACATCTAAAGCATTGTTCTTAACCCTTTGAAGATCTTCCAGATTTGGGTACGGACGGCAGCACATCATGCTTAATATTGCGTCAACTTGTAGCTGTAATAAGTTCGATTTTGCAAAAAGAAACAATATAATTAGTCTGAAATGTGTACCATTTTCAAAGGATACCAATTTAATCATTCATTATTATTACGTAATAACACCCTTAAACAGCAATAACTTCAACAATATAAATGTTGACCTCTGAAACCACTTACTTTTTAACTCTAGTTCGCAGTCAAGTTCCATAAACATCTCTCCTTAATTGCGGCAGTCGGCGCGAGTATGACAGTCGTGAGCGACTATTTTACTAGCATTCTAGGTAATTTTATTTAACTGTGGTAAAAGCTGTGACTGGGGTGAAGGATAGTACTAAGTATATAAACTTTTAGAAGTTATTTTAAATACTCGTACACTGTTCTATACCTACTTAGTAAAACTTTAGGAGGAGTAGGTAAATAATCGCTAATAAGCTCTACTTACTAATAATCACACTAGTTTACAAAAAAAAAGTTTTTCTTTTACCCAAAGATAATTCATATTGGATGTGTTTTCTACCAGTCCCCTTATTACAAAAATATATGTCTCATATTTTTATCACGTCAAGTTTTTGAGATATCCACATTAACCTAAGTAAGCTGTCTTGTTAGCCGTGTCGGAGTTTCTACTTTATTTTAATTGCGTTTAAGTATTATTTTAACATTTTCACTTGTTTTAAAATATCACCAAGGCAGTGTAAATTAACCCCAAATAACTTTTGCTGAGTTTGTGGCCAAATTATATTGTCAAAAAAGAAAAGACCAATCACTAAGGCCGTAAAACGGGCCTATTTCTATTACTTTCAAATCTCGGTAACAAACCTGATAAAAAATGTGTTCCTGGTGTAGTGTGCGAAAATTTGAGAAGTATATTATTGCACTAGGCNCAAGAGAAACAAACAAAATCAAAACTGCAAATTGATTATAATTTAATTTGCTACACGATTTATTGCTAATTTAAGTAATGTTTTTCGTGACTAACATTTGAAGTTGTAACTAAACGTTATTAAATAACATGTTTTCTTTAAAATAGCTTATTTTAGTATTCATGCACGTATGTCTTATTTGTAAAATATTTAGACTAAATTATTAAAACATCTTTGTTTGTTACTTTTTTTAAATTTTTATTAAAACTTAATTTAAACTATCGATATTTGTATTTCACATCTCTAAAATACCCACCAGACTTCCCTACTTCAGTGCGGCACAGGGTGCATAAGCCTTGTATTTTGAATATAGCTATAATTTTTATACTAAACAAGTTATTCACGAACGCCTTCAGGTGTATGTCAATAAATGCATTATTATTAATATTCAAAGAAAAAAAACACAATATCTATTAACATGAAGCCAAAAATAAAATTAATATATCTTAAATATTACAAGGTCTTTAAGCCTTGTGCCGCCACAACGTAAGTTTTAATACCAGGTTTTCTGACCTTGTACCGAAGTAATGGAAAGTATTAGAAAGTTACTGCCGCAGCAAAGGTGTTAATAACTCTACCGATACATATCAGTTTCATCTCTGGGTAAAAAACCTTGTAAACTAGTGTTAATCGCTATCATCATTCTTCAAGTCATGTCTCCAATGCAAGACCACAAAGACCCTATATCCACCAAAGAAGACAAGAAAACTTTGTACATTATTTTTAGGCTGAGTTGCACCATCTTACTTTAACTTTGACAAACGTCAAAAATCTGTCAAACTCCATACAAAAAGCACCGGTTATTGACATTTTTACGGTTAAATAAGGTGATACAACTCAGCTTTAGAAGTATTACCACAGAATAATAATAAGTACTTCGTACAGAATTTTTACTTCGCGAAGGTATTTAAAACAATGTATGCTCAATGTCATTAACAATATGGTGTAATTTAGCCTGTCTCAAGAGTCAAGCACCATTTTGTTGACAAACGTCAGTGATCGGCACTGCGCCGAAGCTATAGGGCTGACTTCGGTAAAATTATGTGACGTGAGGTGCCAAACTGCGGAAAATGGCGGAGGAAATACATGATTTAGCATGAATTATCATGAATAATATTAACTACTTATTTACCTCTCAGTGTCTTGAGGCAGCTTAAAAAAGTACATTCTGTGTTTTTATTATTATTTAGGCAGTTAAATACTGCACAGTATTTAGTACACCATTTTCTTCCATCATACACAAGAATACGCGTGCGTGAGTAAATGTTAGCTCGTATGTGAGGCCTTGTCAAATAGTATCCTGTAGGTGGGCCATCGTGCGTGTTTTGTTTTCGATGTAAACTCGCGGAGATGAACAGGCCTGGTATTACTTACACACTTAAAAACTTACTTGTGCATTTCAGGCCTACGTGTATGTGACTTATGAACAGAACTTTTCTTCTTTCTTCGTCACAAAGTGGGTACACTGTAAGCATATTGGCAAATGCCGCTCTAACACTTAAACATTTTTGATTGCGCCCCTCCGGTTTACAGTCACGGTCTTTATTACTATTAGTTCTACAAACTATGGGGCTGAAAGTTGCAAATTAGTTACGATAATACTTTGTTACTGCTGTAAAGTTGGGAATGTTTTTTGACTTACTTAAATTGGCAAAATTGTATTAGCTAAATTTTTCCAATTTCATGGAAGCCATCTTTCAAAGTAGTTATGCCCATAAAATTGAATTTAATCGCTAGTGTTACCACATTTAGGTGGGCTTGAATTTAATTTCTGATCATGATGTACCTAACCAATATTTTTATACGGTTTTATTTAATTTACCCAGTTTGTTTATTTTACAAGCATGATAATAAATTGTGTTTCCAAAAATTTAGAATATCCAATAGGAAATTGTAGAGGCTGATGCTGCTCCATTTAACTCAATTCTAAAACCACTGTTTGTCCAATAACTCAGATATTCCAAACTAGTACTAAAATGAATTAATTTCCCAATCTAACAATCTGACAGCATTTCCTCGTCCTCAGAGTACGAGGTTTGCAGAAAATATGGATATTCAATTCTTCACAGCAGATTGCAATGTTCTTCAGCGCGGCCTCTACAGACGGCACGTCAAGCTGAAAACAGAGCACCTTATGCAGTTGAAATACGTCCTGGTTTTGAACAAAAGTGTATAGTCCTATGTGCTTGTACGTACGTAGTCTAGCTCCCGACGGCTGTCAGTGTATGCCCGCGCCTTATCACTCACTGACACAACCCTCGGTGTTTACCTACAAACAAATTGCAGTAACCGCTGGGTAAGATATTAATTTGGATCTATTGGGATTTGGGAATAACATTTACTTAACTAGGTACTACTTAATGGGAACTTTATGCTAAACTTCTGGAGTTTCTGCCTGTATAAAGAAATATCGTTAAACAACTAGTCGTCATATCCTCAATGATGCCAGATTACTGATATAATTAGTAACTATGCATAATGAGTAGGTTCCGGCGGCAGTGAAGAAGTGCAGTTTTGTCAATCATGATCCAGTAGATAGCGTACCTGCACGTGTTCAATACTGCTCTTTTGATACGCAGTCTTTCCATAAAGTCGTCCGAATATCCGTACGCGTTGCTCTTATAGAGACTACACGTAAACATTACAGTGATATTATGAGCAGATTTTATTACGTACAATTTATTAAGATTTTATGCATAAATTAGCAGTACAACTTAGTGAATTCCGGAGATAGTGCCTGCAGGTCATCTCAAAACTCCTTTTGCAAGAAATTATGCTGCCACGTGTACAGACGACGGCACTTCAAGCTAAACACTGTGGCATCTTATGTGATTTTATTAAGTTCTATTTTGCAACAAAATTGTATAGTCCGATGTGCTGCCTGAATATTACATTGTATTATTATGTTAGAACATGAATACAAATTTCGTAAGGCAACTTCATAAGGACGACAAAGGAAGTAGTTGTGTAATATTACCTGAATAATTTAATGATGGTAGGTTCTCCGAATTGTTTCCTTTTTTTCATTTCGTAAATCAAAAACAATAAAGGGTATCCTTTACCGTATATTGTAATACACAGTAGTATTTAATCTTCAGGTACATAAATAATCTACAGTAATATCACAAATAGAGGAAAGATTTGATTATTTATTTGCCTTGAATAGAAACGTTTGCTTCGAAACTACTGGACTGATTTGACAAATTCTTTCACCATTATAATTCTAAATTATCTAGAAACTACTGAAACGATTTGAAAAAGGCTTTTACTATTAGAATTATTCCTTATCCCTAGTGAACATAAGCTAAAGATGTTGATGGATGACATTCTGTGAAAGAACAGATAGCTACAAAAGCTAGTTGTACAATAAAGACAAATGCTCCAAAAGGTACAAAATAAATATTTTATGCTCGTTATAGGTACATATCTGTAGGTATCTGAACTTGTCATCAATGTTTGTAAAATAAAAAACTTCGCTGCGGAAGCGACAAAACTCGACGAGGCGTTTATTTTTAATTGCTCACAAAGTTTTATCATAAAATCGGTTGAAAGTTTTAAAGGCCATATTGGTAAGTTCGTTTTTCAGCAGCTTGTGTGTGAGATATTTCTTTTAGTTTGTAGTATCATCAACAAACATATTATTGACATTTACAAATCGTCAAATATTACCTATGCTCTTCAGGAGCCTCCTACATGTCTCATAATCTTTTTACCCTCACTACCATTAGTGGTACTTATAGCTAACATTTATTGACTGTCTAAAGCCTAAACTCCTCTCGCACTAGATCGCCACTCTGTGCTATTTTACAACCTACTTACTGTTATTATAGTTTACTTTTGAGAGTAAGTTTAAAATAAGACATTTACCCAAAAAAAGTCTTTCAATTATTTCGTTAGGCACATGAATTCAGGAGTTAACCTTAGCCATCATGAGAATTCGTTCTTTACGAGTCTTCGTCGAAATCTTCTCTCAGTATCTTATACAAAAAACTATAAGGTCTCATCAATTTTACAGAAGCTCTAAAATGTGCAGTTCCTCTAAGATAATATCATCAAATGATTCTTAATTTGGCGCGGCCCCAAAATATTCGCCATTTTCACATTAAATGTAGAATAATATTTTCTGGGCTTTCACCCACATCTTGTTTAATGTTTCTGGCATTTATTTTAATGGAGTTCTCGCTTGGTATTAAAGCCCCACCATTTACCTACATACACGCGCCCTCTTGAGATGCTGTAAATTGGCAAGCATTATATTAGTTTCATGGACTTACAATTTATATAAGGAATTTAGCATTTTGAATCTTATCATTATAACGGAGCAGTGAATATTTTGCTTTGGTTTTTTGGGCAAAATAAAAAGAAAAAGTTTTACATTTGTACATATTTTATACTAGATTAATCTCTGTTTCTATTGCCTTGACACTTCCCACTCAGAGGTCTTTGTCCACAATATAAATTAAGACCAGCGCGGGCTATTTACAACCTTAGACTATGCGACTCATTGGTCCAGAGATCTCACAGTTTTTTTTTTAATTAACAATATTACTAACCAGTAGCACATAATAAGTAATAGTATACCAGTAGTTACTTTTTTATGAGAACATGTTTATTGAGTTAGGTCAAAAACCAGCGAATTTTTCAAACGAAACCAAATTGCATTATCTATCTTGCCATTTATATTGCTTTGCAACATGTGATTTTACAGGTAAAATTTTTTTCTTGCCACTTTAAAACCACATAACAGAAGTATCACTGACCCACTCGTGTCAAAATTTTTACGATTTGGTTAGGAATGTGATTCCTGGCCTCATTACTGCCAAAGGGAACCGCGGAGACAATAGATGGCGCCCATTTGTAACTGCTACACCACAATCCACCATGTTTATTACCCCATCCAGGGGTAGCAATAGGAACGCTTATAGAGACTCGGGGCAATCCACTTAGATCTTGCAGAACGATATACTGTGGAGAACATTTAAAGCTTAAATTACACTTGCCTTTGTGCTATAATTTCTTACAGTTACAAACAGTGGCTAATCAAGATTTGCCATCTTGTGTAGTTTGTCTGACAAGGCTGTTGACTTTTAATATAATAAAAATATCAGTACCTTTTAAAGACGTGTGGGATCTGTGGGGATTGCACTACGAGGTTATAATTGCGTGAGTTGCACCACCTAACTTTAACGATAACCGGTGCTTTTTGTATGGTGTTTGACAGATTTTTGACGTATGATAGTGCAACCCAGCCTTAATGTGAAACAATTACTTACCATGTTGTCACTTTCAGAATATAAAGATTCTATAGCGGTTGAGTTGAAGATTTAGACAGACGATAAAATCACAATACAATCAAGGAACAAGGTGCTCTCGGTCGGTGCTCCAATCAATTCTGCACGCAACTGCAACCATTATCGATATTTATTACGTTTAAGCTCAACACATCTTGTGCCTGATGTGAAATTCGTTTATTGTCTGTAGTCATAATAGTTCGTTCGAACTCTTACTACATCTATTGTCTATGAAAGTTGTTATTATGTCCATTGCTCTCCTGAGAATTATTATATCGCATTTTCAAAATGGGCATTTTCTTTTGTTTTTTTTTTGCCAATTTACTCACATCTGTATGGTCCATAGAGTATCACAATTTACAAATGAGATAAACAAGTGGGTACGATAATATTTACCCAACCATAGAGAATGTAGAAGACATGGTTTCGTTCTTCCGCATTGTTTTAAAAAGGTAAAAACGAGGTGAATGATCCGAAAAATAACTTTCCTCAAACGGTGTAATTTTCTTTTTGTTTTGTAGGTACTGCAAGTGCTTACTTTAATAATGCTACAAAGTTTAAAAAAAAAAGGTCTGGTAAGTATACTCGTATATGTTACGTATCTGCCAGGGCCTATACTACATTTCAATAACACATTTAGTTTCGTATTAAGTATCGAAAACAAAGAGAATCAAAATAAACCCTACATAACCGGCGGTAGTAACAGTTTATCCTAGACCACAAAATGCTTTTCCCCTTACATCCTAGCTAAGTAAATAGCATCAGGTTATAGGTCCAAAACTAGTACGTCACGGTGAGCCCGAAATATTCTGAATATGTGCCGAATCAACCTTCCTCCGAGATTTATGGACCTACTGTGATAAGCAGCACACCGCCATTCTGCGGATTTATTTTACTACGTGTTAAGAACAATTTGTTTTCCGGGCTGTAGATTACATCGCAATACTTTGGCGAGATAGAGTGGTATTGCGCAAATACGACACAGTCCCCACAATATACGATACGACCGTTTTAAAGTAACATTCTAGAGGGATATATGAGCTTAGGATAGAGACTGATTGGTAGCTTTAGATTGTGTCTCAAAGCAAATGCAGTTAGTATCACCAAAATGACCCAATTAAGGTCTTTTGAAAAGTTCACTGTGTGCGTACTAATAAGGAACTCGTTACAAATAATAAATCTTTATTCATCCATCAACATCATCTTCTTCATTACAGCCCCAGGACTTCCACTGCTGAATATAGTCCCCCAATGATTTCCAGATTAATTCCTGGGTACCTCTATAATCAAGGTTGTAAACCTGTAAGTAACATACTCGTAGTTACCTATCTCTATTTAGTAAATTAATGTTATAGAACATTTTACACCTGATAAAACATTGATTACCTCAATAACAAAATCAACCACTGTTTTACACTGATCAAAGATTAATTGCCTCAAAAACAAAATCCCTGAAAAAATCTGATCATGTAGCCACCCCTAAATTGACTCCAAATGGAATATCCGTTTTGCAGTTTAAACGCCGATAAGTCTCACACAGGCTGTAATTTGGCCACAGATAAAAACCAGCGTTGGAAAAATCTTGACGCATATTAAACGTTTTCCCGAAATACTTTAAGCTGTATTCAACATTTATCTTGGGGTGTTGAGTGGGTAAACACGGGACATCTCTCTGCCTTCTCGATTACGGTGTTTAAACAAAGTAAGCGATCGTAAGGTGGAAAGAGACATGCAAATAGTAAATATTTCATATTCACCCCCTTAAAATATACGGTGAAAAAAAGAGATGACTCGATATTGCTTTATGCCAGGGAAAGAAAACTTCTAATGCAAATGTAATTACTAATTTGTAGTTTTCATGTTACACTTGTTATATGAACTAAAGTTTACTTAGCCTTAGGAATTTCAAGCTACTAAAATAATGTAGCAGTTTGAGAGGAAGATTTGTTCAAGCAGATTTAAATTCGATTTATCCGTTCTACAAGTATTTTACGATATTCGTTTTCCTAGATCTGAAAGTGAAACAAAACTACATGTTAAATCTTTTCTATTATTTCCCTGATAACATAAAAGAAAATGGAATCATACAACTTATTGTTGCTTTATTTGCTCAGCCGGGGCCACCTGCCCACACCTGGTCCTCCGTTTATGCCTTGTGCATACGTATTAGGCTGAGTTCCTCGTCGATTCCCTTCGACATTTGGCATTTAAGTGGCCATTTTGGGTAACTGGATATACAGAAAGAGGCAATGTTGTTTTGTTTACCGGATAAACTTATTGGTAGCCAAATAAACAAATTATTTTTAAAGACCCCGTTTGTGGCCACTGTAAGTACCTTTTTTGGCCACATAAGGTCGAAATCACTGTAATATTAAATATGATTTCATATTTTTTTAAATAGCAAATTAATTTGTTATTATAAAATTAATTTGGTGATATTTCATGTTTATATTTGGCCAAAATCGGTGTAAAAATGACACACATATATGTACTTCTACCCTACTAGATTGTACAGTGTAATTTAAATACGAAGCGCATTTCTACTAAAGTCAGCATTTTAGGTGCTCCACACTACTTCGCAGGCTAATATGGCCGTATATGGCTGTAACAGCCCTCTTCTATGATTTGAGCTCGTGACAGAGTTTTATGAGCCACATGGTTAATGTAATGACCACGGCCAAAGTTACTGGATGGCTTTACATGGCCTTCGTAGCACGGAATCATCTTTTTTGGGGATCATCACGTTAAATTTCCACTTTCTGTGCTACGAATGCAGTCTACGAGTACTAGCTACTTATACTAGGTATACGAATATTATGTAGGTATCTTCTATCTGTTCAAATATAAGTGTAAATTTCGTTTAAATAATAATTGACTGACTCCACTCGGTGTACCGACGATCTGGTGTAGGTTTTTTTTATGCATAACAAGGCATTAGGTTACGGGAAGCACCATACATGGAGGAGGCCAGTGGACATCATTAGGTTAGGTTGAAACGAATGACAATTCTAAGGTAAGCCAATATCGTGCTAGACACATTTTATCAAAGAGCTATCAAAGGCAACAGCGAAATTGATTGAAATGTAACATTGTTCACTAGCACAGACACTGGTCACTTTTTTTTCATTCTTTGATTTTCCGATTTGTCACGACGATTTTCTCTCAAACCGCAATCGAGTTAGTATAGAATGCATCCTAAAAGTGATTGGATAGAGTAGACTGTCTGACACCGCTGACGGCGACCGGCTTGCTGACACCTCACTTTTTTAGATTAAAACGATCTTGGTATTTTTGTAAAACATGCTTCTTGGATGGAAATAAGTAGATAACTTTTTGACAAAGCCTCTATAAGAGCAAAGCAGAGAAAATAACAATAAAATGCTACTATAGATTTATAGCCTGTCTGTGGTTTCATCTGTGTTCGGTCTGCCACAGACTCTCTCGTCTCTCTTTAAAATCTGAGATATTTTTTTTCTTGTTTTCAAACGATTTCTTTGCACAATATCGTTATATTGGATTATGCAAGTGATTCTTTAAAGAGTGAAACGGTAATACCTACACCTACATAGACAGGACTTTTACATTATGGTTCAGTTCTAAATGGCAATGCCAGATTTTGTATGGAAGGTGGCGTCTTTTTTTTTTCGCGCGGCCATCGACCAAACTTTGTTTTTTGATTACAAAATAGTGTAATAAACCAAACTTACTATGACATGTATACCTCTAAACTCAGTCTGAACTGAGTTACGAGCGTTAGAAGTTTGATGATTTACATACTAGATTTGCTTTTTGCGCGCAAGTTTTGTAAGAAATTGCAACAAAATATTCCGCTATTTTTTTTTGCGCTGATTCTACTCCACACTGATGTCTGGAGCCTTTAATGGATGGTATTGTTTGATTACACATACAGTGTCACTATTTTGTTGCAATTTCATACAAAACTTGCGTGCAAAAAGCAAATCTAGTATGTAAAATCATCAAACTTCTAATGCTCGTAACTCAGTTCAGACTGAGTTTAGAGGTATACATGTCGTAGTAAGTTTGGTTTATTACACTATTTTGTAATCAAAAAACAAGGTTTGGTCGATGGCCGCGCGAAAAAAAAAAGACGCCAATTTCCGGCATTGTCTTTTGTGAAGACCAAATGACAGTACACGCAAACCCTGCATGTACTTTATAAATATTGGCAGTACGGAGTTAAATAAATACAATATTCACGTATATTGCGGTATCTTTGAACCATATAATCAAATAAGTACTAGCGGATAAACGTTTATTGCGATATATCCGTGTATTAACTTGTTGGGGTGAACCAAGCAGGTTGGAGCTCACCGCAATGCGGCCGGGCCGATCCTGTATTGTATCAACATCTTTTAATATAATAGTGCAGATCTGATCTGTAAAGGGTGTAAGGAGATTGGCGAAATTGTAGGGAATCAAATTATTACATTTTGTGAAATTAACATGCTACAAAAAAGGCTCGCTGCAATGCGTCTCATTTTGCAGCCACGTCGCTCTTGACAACTAAATTACGTTAGATTATAAATATTTATATCTTTAAATAAACCAATTATTCAGTTGTTGCAGTGTCCTGCTGTTAACATTTTAAAGTATTTTTTGTACCGGGGTTTATATTCCAAAGTATATTTTAATTGGTTTGATCATTTATAATAGTTAGATACATGTCGTTCCCATTGTACCCATAATTATGTGTTGTATTTAATTTAATGTGATGAATATGCAAGATATTTTCACTACTTATAGCAAAAACGCATAGTTCAAATAAATAAATCTGTTAAAATTCGCACCCATTTACCGCTCAGTATTAAATTGTCCATTACAAAGAAGATTTTGTAATTTTCGAGAATACATACATATTATTTATAGTCATAACACTAAGTAGGTACCTACCTACATTTGCACCTGGTGGAATTCGAACCTGCAACCTCTGGCGTTGACCAGCAAGCTAGTTTATCAAAGGGCCAACTGTCCATTTACGCTATCACGACCTTTACGCATGAAAAAAAACCTTCAATCGCGTTTACGCGTTCATTTTGTTAAGGGTTCAGTTAATTAGCCCTAAATCTTTATTATGAGTGGTTAAGAGCCGCTGCGAGATTAAAGAGCCTACTTTGTGTTACGACTTTTGGATAATCCTGAGAAAAAGTACCCGAATTTCTTGTACAGTCATCACTAAAGATTTTTGTAGCAAAATCATACTTAACAGAACTACATAAGACATCACTGATTAGTTTGAAGGGCTGTGATCTGTACGTTTTAGGCGCGGGCGTTCTCTATCCTGAATAAAAAGTTCATGCATGTATAATAATGTATACAGGGTGTAAAAAAACCTATCACGAAGACTGAAACTACGCATTCTGTACACCCAACCAAGTAATATTACAAAATATTATTGGTGGGAAATATTTTTTATTTTTATGATTAAAAGAAATACAATATTCCGCAGCCCGCAATGTATAGCGCGCCACGCAACGCAATGACCGTGCCTATGTGTGTGTGAGTGTATTGGAGCGTACGCGCTTTCCCGCCACTACCTACCGCGACCGCAGAAGTATTTTGTACACAAAATTACCAGATTATTCACTTCCTACATTTAAAAAACACATTCCTTTAGCATTTGTTTAGGTTTAGAACTAAGTACTTACCGACTAATCCCCTTCGACGTCGTCTGGAATCGGTGGCTCCAACCGGACAGTGCCTCGAACTGACGGCCTTCCACGTGCAAGCAAACGCGTGCCCGGTAAATCGTGTTTTGATGCGCGCTCCAGTATTCCTTCACGTACAGACCGGTATTTAAGTTCCTCAAATCCGACACAATACACGCCTAGACGAGGCCACAACGAGGCGGACGGAGGCACAATCGGCTGATTGTCCAACAGACGTTGTACAGCCAGAACAAAAATACGTGCATCAGTACGGTGTGGTGGGCTGCGCTGTAGGATGTTCAGCCCGATACCTACAGCCCGCAGGGCTTCAGATGCGTTTCCACGTGCCCTCCCATAACAGTAAACCATGTTTACGTACTCACGAGCACTGTACGTATGGTTAGGCATCTTTCTAACACTCATTCACTATTACCACACTCACTATCACACGTTCACACACTAACTAACCGCACGAGAAAACTATCAAAAGTCGCAAGCGCATTCGACGACCGAAGAAACCGAACTGGCCTAGGTTCTGTAAGATTATTTAATTTGCGGAAAGAAACAAATTCGTGTAAAGGGTTTCTATTAATAAAAGTGTAATTAATTATTTTTTAGAATAAAAACTAAACTGGTAAGGTGATATTAAGGTGTAAGTAACTAATTTAAGTACTCAATTCATTTTTACAAACTGGGTAGATTTGGCTTAAGCTTATTCCAGTTGGTCCAGTCGTAGTCGTTGAACTCACAGTAGAGTTGAATGACTCATGGGCGAGCGCGGGTTGCGGTTGCGGGGCGTGGGGGCAGCGCTTGAGCGTGTGTGCGCGCGCTACTGTACATTTCTTATTGTAAAGACAAAAGCCTTATTGTGACGAAAATACTCAAAATTTTAATAAGGTTTCTTAGAAAACATTTTTTTAAATAACGAATTGTAATTGATAATGTAAAAATCTTGAAAAAAATATTCTGACTTTGACCTTCAATATCTCCTAAACCACAAGTTTCCCAGGTATGGTCCCAAAGAAAAAAATGATCCTCATGATGTGGAGAATAAGTAGTCTTCGGCTTCGGGATAGGTTTTTTACACCCGTTATATATTAATTAGACAGCTTGTAATGAAAAAGTTGAAACAAAGTCCTCCGTATCTTTGTTTCTATTTACGGTTACGAAAATTTTGTCTACATATTAACCTATATTAGCATTTTAATAAACCACCACCAAGATATCACTTCCTAGCGACAGTATTTTTCTGTATCGTTTAATTTCAAATTATTGTTAGTAAATCACAACTACTCGTATCCTCTTAGTATGTAAATTGAACATAGGCATTCACGTTATTAAATGTTTTTATAAGTATCTTTTATTAACCCTCTCCTTAACTCATTGTTTTTGTCGAAGTAGCTTTGATATAATCAATAAGAGAGTTCCGAACACTGCGTCTAAAAACCCAATCCACCAAGTGGAGGGGCGGGCAAGTAAATCCACAGCAGAAGCACCGAGGAACTGCTCGTTAAGGTCCACGCGGATGATTTATCGCCAACGTCGTTCGCTTGATTAATTACCGTGAGAAAACTATCGCCCTGTCCCTGCCACTTCATTTGTACACAGCTTATCGGAACAATATTAATCATTACTCGGCCTGCACAAAGGTAGCTCCCATGTATTATTCAAATACCCCATGATCGCGCTCCGCCCGCCTAATGCCCCCATTTGCCCAGATTGTCAGTAAGCTCCTTCGCGCCGCTCGCTAACTGCCCTGATTGGAACCCAAAACGCTCTATAGATTCACCAAAATAACACTCGATTACACACCCAATATCCTATTTGATGAGATTGCCTCCGTATTTCTTTCGAGTCATTCAAAGGAAAACCAATATACGCCATAATCAGTATTCTGTAGCTACACGTAGAGAAATAAGTACTCGGAACCGACACATTACGACCGTGTGCTCCTCGCGGTTTTTGCGCGGTTTTGAAAAGGATCATCAACTGAATAACAAGTAGATGAGTAATTGGAATTTCATAATGTGCATTTAGAGAGCCCATTACAAAAGTCCCTATTTTAATACGCACGTTGTGGTATGTTAGGGAAGGGACGGGTCGCTTACGGTTCTCCCGTGTCCACTGCTGAATACGCTTATCACGAGTGTCCATTGTGCGCAATCCCTCAAAGCCGGCTCGCTGATAATCTGTAGCGTGTTTATTTTGATCTCGCGGGAAATCGTACCGCAGCAACCTTTCCATATTAACAAAACTTTAATCCGGCCGTGCGTCCCGTTGGGTCTCGCTGTAGCGGCGCTAAATTTTTGTGGGCAGTAAATTTTCTTTAAGTCCGTCTCGTGGCAGGCGGCCAACGCTACCATATGCTCCTAAAATCTCATTTTATTCGTGTAGTGGCAACTTTGTTAAAACAAGTAAGCGCGGCTCCCTTTGGAAGCTATTTACAAAACAAATGAACGGGGTAGGAATAACTCATCAAAATTTATACGGGCGATACATCTTCGGTTAACAACGTGCGCGTTTCAGCTGCAGACAAAATGACGGAGCATGTTTCAGGCACTATCAATAACGTTCGTTACGTGTATCGTTTGCTTGGGCGTGGCGTGCTTTATTTTGTTCCGGACAAAAAGCACTTGTAGTGGGGCGTACTTACACAAGACAAAATCGCACAGTAAACTCACATCTACCTTTTCTATAAGTGGTCGAGCCCAAATGCAGAAACAGAGTTAGTATTAATTAGTAAATTGACGTATTGCGCGGCTCAGTGTGTGCCGAAGTGCGCTGTCTAGACGTTACTCGACCGACTACTGTCATTGCCGGACTCTATGCTACTTAAGAAAAAGAGTTAAATAATTTTTATGAAGCGTGCTTTCTGTGTTGGTCTACATTGCAGCAGTTACAAGCACGAGCGAGCAAGCTCTTGACGACGTGCGCTGTCTAGACGTCACTCGACCGCCTCGTAGAATGCGGACGCACTCTTTGTGTCCACTCCTCACTGAACCTTTCGTCTTTAACGATCTGTATACTTCTGAAGAAGAAAGGGTAAAGTACATTATTTAATAAGTGAGTTCTCTGTGTATTTCTACATTGCGGCAGTTACAAGCACGAGCAAGAAAGTTCTTGACGAATTGAGCGGCTCGGTGTGTGCCGCCGTGCGCTGTCTAGACGTCACTCGACTGCCTCGTGAAATGCGGACGCTGCGTCCGCATTTCACGAGAGCGGACACAAAGAGTGCGTCCGGGACGCATTCTTTGTGTCCGCTCCTTACTGAACCTTTCGTCTTTAACGATCTCTATACTTCTGAAGAAGAAAGGGTAAAGTACATTATTTAATAAGTTTGTGAGTTCTCTGTGTATTTCTACATTGCAGCAGTTACAAGCACGGGCGAGCAAGCTCTTGACGAATTGCGCGGCTCGGTGTGTGCCGACGTGCGCTGTCTAGACGTCACTCGACCGCCTCGTAGAATGCGGACGCACTCTTTCTGTCTACTCCTCACTGAACCTTTCGTCTTTAACGATCTGTATACTTCTGAAGAAGAAAGGGTAAAGTACATTATTTAATAAGTGAGTTCTCTGAGTATTTCTACATTGCGGCAGTTACAAGCACGAGAAAGAAAGTTCTTGACGAATTGAGCGGCTCGGTGTGTGCCGCCGTGCGCTGTCTAGACGTCACTCGACTGCCTCGTGAAATGCGGACGCTGCGTCCGCATTTCACGAGAGCGGACACAAAGAGTGCGTCCGGGACGCATTCTTTGTGTCCGCTCCTTACTGAACCTTTCGTCTTTAACGATCTCTATACTTCTGAAGAAGAAAGGGTAAAGTACATTATTTAATGAGTGAATCCTACATTGCGGCAGTTACAAGCACGGGCGAGCAAGCTCTTGACGAATTGCGCGGCTCGGTGTGTGCCGACGTGCGCTGTCTAGACGTCACTCGACTGCCTCGTGAAATGCGGACGCACTCTTTGTGTCCACTCCTCACTGAACCTTTCGTCTTTAACGATCTTTTTTTTTTTTTTTTTTTTTAAAGATTATTAGTAATTTGTTATTACACAAATTACTAATATTCCCGTTAGCCCCTCGTACTAAGCTAAATAAGCTTGTGTCACGAGTGAGCTCACCACAATAGTCGAGCGGCGGCGGGGACCGAACCCGCGTTCCCCGGATCACGAGTCGGCCAGTCCGACCCCTTCACCGTTCGGCTATCGTGGCTTTTTATCTGTATACTTCTGAAGAAGAAAGGGTAAAGTTCATTATTTAATGAGTGAGTCCTCTGTGTATTTCTACATTGCGGCAGTTACAAGCACGAGCAAGAAAGTTCTTGAGGAATTGCGCGGCTCGGTGTGTGCCGACGTGCGCTGTCTAGACGTCACTCGACCGCCTCGTAGAATGCGGACACACTCTTTCTGTCTACTCCTCACTGAACCTTTCGTCTTTAACTATCTGTATACTTCTGAAGAAGAAAGGGTAAAGTACATTATTTAATATGTGAGTTCTCTGTGTATTTCTACATTGCGGCAGTTACAAGCACGGGCGAGCAAGCTCTTGACGAATTGCGCGGCTCGGTGTGTGCCGACGTGCGCTGTCTAGACGTCACTCGACCGCCTCGTGGAATGCGGACACACTCTTTCTGTCTACTCCTCACTGAACCTTTCGTCTTTAACTATCTGTATACTTCTGAAGAAGAAAGGGTAAAGTACATTATTTAATATGTGAGTTCTCTGTGTATTTCTACATTGCGGCAGTTACAAGCACGGGCGAGCAAGCTCTTGACGAATTGCGCGGCTCGGTGTGTGCCGACGTGCGCTGTCTAGACGTCACTCGACCGCCTCGTGGAATGCGGACACACTCTTTCTGTCTACTCCTCACTGAACCTTTCGTCTTTAACTATCTGTATACTTCTGAAGAAGAAAGGGTAAAGTACATTATTTAATATGTGAGTTCTCTGTGTATTTCTACATTGCGGCAGTTACAAGCACGGGCGAGCAAGCTCTTGACGAATTGCGCGGCTCGGTGTGTGCCGACGTGCGCTGTCTAGACGTCACTCGACCGCCTCGTGGAATGCGGACACACTCTTTCTGTCTACTCCTCACTGAACCTTTCGTCTTTAACTATCTGTATACTTCTGAAGAAGAAAGGGTAAAGTACATTATTTAATATGTGAGTTCTCTGTGTATTTCTACATTGCGGCAGTTACAAGCACGGGCGAGCAAGCTCTTGACGAATTGCGCGGCTCGGTGTGTGCCGACGTGCGCTGTCTAGACGTCACTCGACCGCCTCGTGGAATGCGGACGCACTGTCTTTGTGTCCGCTCCATACTGAACCTAACTGTTATTGTTGCACACGACTGAAATATTCAGTCTGAACGACGACATTTTTCAGAAACGTTAGTTTTGCGGTAGAATTCTGATATGTTTTGCCTTTTTGAATACCTTTGCATTTTAACATACAGTCAACTAGTGAACGCAAGTACAATGAAGCGAATTTATGTAATATTTTAAGCTACTTATCTAATAACAATTAATATAATAAATAACTAAATTGCTCAGTTTCGCTTCAGTAAACTTGAAATAAGGAACGTTGAAAGCCTGATAAGGAGCATTATTACCTTCCTAGAAAATTATAATTGCGTCTGTTATGAAGCTTAATAACTTCCTAGAAATATTTAATCCTAACAAGTACTTGAAAGAAAGATTGCAAGTGGAGAAAATTACATACTCATAAAATGTATTTTTTAAACCTTTATTAATTTTCATCGTTATTTTAAATGGATTGTAATGGACAAAAATAGTTGTTGTACCTATGTAGTCCAAATACTAGCAAAAAATCCTGAAACCATTGCTTTGTGGTCATAAATAATTCAGTGTTGAGACCCGAAACATGACCGCGGCCGTTTTTTACTTCGCCCATCAAACGATACGGATGTAGTGACGCACGCTGCAGCTGAATCGCTCACTCTTTTGATGCATTCGTTTTGCAGATGTTCGCTAGCACACATTGTCTGTGATTAATTCACGGGCTGGTCTTCCTTTTACATTTGAACTACAAACAACAATATCACTTGAAACTAGCGATTTTTCGGTTATATGCGATAGAGGCTCGGATAAAGCAAGGCAAAACTATCGAGTTTCCTCGTACTGCGAACATTCTGGGTATACTACTCGTACGTATTTCGATTCGTGGAAAAATAATATTATTGCACTTCTCCGTACTTTTGCTACTTTTATATGCTAAAGTAGTAGGCAAGATAATTTATAATTGTGTAAGTAGTCCTTTTATACTTGGAATAAATATCTCATGTGATTGGAAAGAAAGAAGACTTTGATTAAAGATAAATAAAGATTTAATTTGATCATTGAACTTATCTTGCAGGCCGCTACCAACCGGTCATTATGGAAATCATTGGGGGAGGCCCATGTTCAGCAGTGGATGTCCTACGGCTGAAATAATGATGATTGTGTTGTTGATTGAACTTATTTCAGTTACTGTTTAAAAGCTGTACTTCATTGGTTTTAAAATTAAAGTTAATCGCTTTTTCTACAAAGATAATAATAAATGATTCCCCTGTCGCAAGGCATTCTAAGATACAAACATGTTTGAACATACACACTTTAGTGGTTCATGACGTTTGCAGGGCTAAGCCCCTAACGCCGTTAACGTAGTTTCAGTCAATGTCACTCATGCTGACATCTCGCTTTGTGTGAGAAGGATAGAAATATCTTAGATAACGTTGTTGTGACCTCAACTGTAGGAAATGGTATTGTTTGCAATGTAAAAGCAAATATACTCAACGTCAAATAAATCGCACCTTCCGCGACGCGAACTTTAAAGATTTTCTTCTGACACAATCATGGTGCCACAACAATATTGGTGTTATTTGAAAGCCCAATAAATATCCTTAAAGAAAAACACATATGTTAATAAATGATTAACATATACCATAAATGTGACTTGAAAAATGACCTCACTTTGGGCTCACCTGTGGAATCAATTAGACCAATTTTTATGGTTATAAAACCAAATAATGACCTCACGTGTCCTCTTTAACAGATGGATAGCGATTAATCCCAACTTAACAGTTTTATAGCCATAAAAGTTGGCTCAAGCGTAACTACCTATTTTTTGAAAAAGTGACTCTGGATCCTACTAAAGACACATTTTTGGGGAAAAACCTTTCCTTTAATGAAATTAAGCTTAGAACTAGGCTTTCAAATGGTACCAATGTTGGTGGGAAATGAGGATGGATACTTTTGAAAAGTGCTTGTTGCGGGAGGTGCGATTTATTTGATGCCGAGTGTATATTCAAACCATTAAAGGTTGCATTTACAAAAACAACCGCCGCTGAAATGCTCATTTACCAGTCGATTCAAAGGAAATGGTAGAAAGAAAATAGAAATTGTCTGGCTACAGAGAGGCAAGTTTGATAGCAGCAATGCTGCGCGCCAGAGCGTGAAGTGTCGATAATGAACCGCGGCCCGGTCCCCAGCCTTTGATATCTGAGGGCACTATCTGGAAGATACCATTGATTATGATCTCCTACATACCTACTACAAAGTGGGTACCTTCCTTTATTTCAGGAGATTGATCAGAAAAATAATAATGTCTTGAGTCATTAAGACATGCCGTATTGATGATTCATTTACAGGGCAGATTTTTATTATTGTGAACATTTCTATTTAATGCAAATAAATTATATTTGATTTGATTTGATTTGATTTGATTTCCAGAGATAAAATCAGGAAATTATTTTGACATTAAAAATTCAGATATTGTTTAACTTCGCCTCTCTATTATTTGGATAGGTTTTGTAGCTGAATACTGCCTACCTTTTTCTGAGAAGTTAAACGATTTTCTACCATAATATAAATTGAGCTAAGCTATAGAGCTGTTAACTCTCTGAATATTTTTTTCTAAGTTTAAATTCTTTAAGACTAAAGCAATAACCAATTTATAAAAAGGACGCGCAATTTCAAACGACGCGGAAATAACACCTCGAATTTACAATCAAACCGTTGAGACCTGCGACAGGCATTGGCGGCCCGTCCTTAAATTATTAACTCAGACGTTAAATATTGATAGAATTCCAGCATTGCTGGGCCAATCACGGCTTCCTTTGATATTCTCGGGGAGTAACAAACATCTCCAGAGATATTAGTCGCAGACAAGTCGTTCGATGGTGTTTGGATGGAGTACTGTGGTCAGCGTAAGTGGTAGTAAAATTGAAATTAATTTACAAGATTGAAGACGTACGGTCGTAATTATTATTAACTGTTAATATTCAATCACAAGCTCACACCCCCTTTATTTCAGGGCGGTTAGGGTAATTAATAGAGCACGGAAAATAAGGGTTGTTCAATAAAAATACAATACCTATAAACAATAAATGTTATTAAATTACTTAAGCTGTCAATAATGTGAACATTTTAGCTAGTAGAAGATTATAATATTGTAGGATACGAGGTTAAGCCTCGTATAAAGAAATCATTTGGCAAATTCGAGTACCTTTCTTTGTTGATGTTATGGAATTTCGAGCCAGTTTATACTGAAATATCCAAGGCAGTGGATCACGACTGTACTTTTATTGGAACGATATAGACATTGTCATCTGAGATTCATTTGTTGCATCGAGATTTCCAGGAACATTGTACTAGTAGTATTACCTCTGTCAATATTTCGCTGTTACAAAGTTGTGAGAATTGTAAACTTAAGTTACAATATCTTTTATTAAAAAGTGAAGAGCTAAAGGCATTTCAGGAATACTGTTTTTAACCAACTCTTTTACGCGACTTTTAAAAGAACGACGCTTAATCAGTCAAGTTTTTTGGATAACGATTAAGTAAGCATTGAACCTTTATTCCTTTTCAAGAAGTCCTAAACTGTTTATTTAAGTCTGTAGCTCTTTAGAACCTTTTTTACCGACAAAGGTTTTTAATGACAGTTTGAAAAAACGAAAAAACGTATTAGAGCTGAACAATTGCCTTGGAACGTGACTCGGTAATTTGTGTCCAAAGGCTGGCCAGGACAAAAACAGCAGATAGATGGATCGGATAATATCCGTCGAGATGGAAATGGCGTCATAATAAACACTGTAACGACAACCTCCTCCATTTTCACAAGAGAAAGTTAGTCACAGCGCCAATAGAAGAGCCTCGAAATTCACTTTTGCATCGTTTGAGTCACACCACAACACTATGCTGACATTAGGTACTTCTCATAAAACATGTCTCTAATTGCTTCACTAGACGTCTAGAACGAATCGATTGAAACGGACGAAGGCACATCAATATCAACAGTTGTGAAAGAGCCGATTTTGAACCAAATATTTTATGTGCTGTCGACGCTACTAAACATGTAGCTAA
This sequence comes from Ostrinia furnacalis, assembly GCF_004193835.3. Taxonomy (NCBI): domain Eukaryota; kingdom Metazoa; phylum Arthropoda; class Insecta; order Lepidoptera; family Crambidae; genus Ostrinia; species Ostrinia furnacalis. Next base: position 480,642 of record NW_021131507.1, on the reverse strand, counting down.
GTTTGAATCACTCCACTAGGCCTAAGTAAGTACATTGTAGCTGAAGCTTAAAGCGTGGATGCACGCAATATTATAGAAAAAAGCAGACATCGAAAGTATTAATCGATCAATCGCTCATAAGAGCATTTAGTGAAAACAAAAACAACGGCCAAAGTTGGATCAGTTATGATCTATTCAGCTGGGAATGGCGCCATAATAAACATTGTAAGTAATGGCTATTCATAAGCTCAACACATAGTATCCAGAGAAAAGAAATCACACTCAACATAGATTTAGTCAAGTTAACAAATATTTTACCTGTATTAGGTTTTTTCTCTGAACGAACGAAAAACGAAAGATGGACGCCAACACGCAACTTCTTAAAAAATTCGCATCAATAATTTAAGCATTTTGACTCTAATGTAATACTCGGTATTGTTAATTTATTTTGAGATGCAAGGTGTAATTTCGTACTTCAAACACCTTCAACTCACTCTGTGCCATAATTTAACAGGCAGAAACAATTTTATTGGATTCACATTAAAATTAACTGTCCTCTTTGGACTGTTCTAAAATATAAAGGTTGAACCGTCATTAAAGGAATAAAAGGAGGATGTCGCATAAAGGGTGCCTTGAAGCATCCTGGGGCTCTACTATGCAAAACGACTGACGCTGTCATCTCTCGCCGTCTTGTGTTTTCCTATGGATATTGGGTGGTGTGAGCGAGATAGAATGAGATGATTTATTGAAATTTTAGTACGGAATTGTCCCCAGGAATTTCCGGCGATAGTAAACGAGCGGCAATAGCGATGATCACTCATCGCAAATTGCCATAGGTAACCGTATAATTTGACTAACGTAATTTAACCTATTTTAGCGGTTGGGCTCTTTGGTGATTGATTGGGTGGACATTAACGGGGTTGAATGGGTTTTGACAATGCTTTTATTGCCAAGTTCATTATAGTAAAATAGTACTTTAATTTAAAATATAATTTGGAGACTAAAAATGTTACAAATAGCTTATTATACATATAAATAACATTATGCCCATTATAAAAGTGTTAACACTGAAGTATCTCCCGAGTAATAATTAATTATTTGCTTAATTAGGATACAAAGGATACATATTAAAATTATAATACTACTTTGCACTGGTTCCTTTTTATTAATAATCGAATCGAAAACTTTTGTGTGCGATCAGAACTTGTTAAAACTCTTAGCATAACATACTGTTTTGTAGTGCCAATTTCCTACTACATATTCATGAAATACAATGTAATACATCAGCATTCAGCACTGCAGCAAGAATAATGTTTGATCAGTCGGCACAGCAATAGACGTGTCTGTCTGTAACCCCAGGGACGGTTGTAACCAAAAATTGTTCTGCATCCATACAACGCGAGATAAAGCCGTTTTAACGTTAATTTATTAAAGTTGGACTGTGTGTAGTGGGGGGTTTTAAGAATGCACTTTTAGCATTCTTAATGCTGTTTAAAGTTGACTTTAGAAAATATTAGTGTTAACGTCTATAGATGGCTCTTTTCCGACTATCGCAGATAAAAGCTTGTCCATAAATGAATCAGTTAAACATTTCCAATAGCTAAAATTGACTTTATTCCAATAGTTGAAACTACTAAGGTTTTGTCTGTTTTTTTCATAAACCTTTACTGCGCTACAAATATTTATGGGATACAATGTAATCGGCACTGCACCAAGAATAATGTTTGATCAGTCGGCACAGCAATAGACGTGTCTGTCTGTAACCCCCGGGACGGCTGTAACCAAGAATTGTTCTGCATCCATACAACGCGGGATAATCCTAACGTGAATTTATTAAAGTTGGACTGTGTGCTGTGAGGGGTTTTAAGAATGCACTTTTGATAGGTATTTGATATTTCTGTTTCAGGTCTACTTTACAAATTATTAAGCTTGTTAACATATTTGCAGAATAAATATAAAACTTTTTATTTCCATTAAAATGATGGTTTTTATTATTGTTATTACAATTAAATTATTTCTCGTATTACTTATGCACCTTAGATCCCAGGTATAATTTTTTTGGAACATCATGATTTTTGAAAATCCATTTTGAAACGACGATAAATGAATGTATAAACATGAGAAAATTGTTCTTAAGGTTTTAAACCTTGGCTATAAATTATCCAGTTATATATTTTCATAGCTGAAATCAAAATTGACTTGTAACCAGCAAGCCAAGCCTGATACTTGGCAACAAGTTCAATGTGCCGTAAATAATTTCAAAAACAAATGAATTTCAATAACAACACCGGTTAACTCTGCCGTAGGTAGTTCTAGCGGGGTTGCTGATACCGTAGTTTGCGAAGCCAATTTGGTGTGTACCTGGTTATCTGCCCGCATAGTGTTGGCACACCGCAGTATAAATGTTGTGATTTGCCGCCACTTCTCCCCGTTGAACTCGATAACGGTCACGGTCTGTGGCGGTTAGGGTTAACTGAACCTTTGAGTGAAACTTTTTTGAGAAATGTAAAGTCATAGATTTAAAAAGATTCATAAACCAGATAATTTGAACGAGACGCTTAAAAATATGTTTTTATGTTTTAGTCAAGTATTTTGAATGTAAAGACATACGGTAGACGTTGTCTGAAAAACATGTCCAAAAAAATTAGGAAAATCACAAATATTTTTTTAAGTTTTGTCAAGTTTCCCATCAAGAATTGAAGCCAAAACATTAACATTAATGAAGAAAATATATTTTTTTCGATATTAAATAATCTGAAAACGATTTTTTGAAAATTGTGCTTGATTAGGTAGTACATATTTAATTTTTAGCGTTAAGAGTCGCCTACATAGGCAGTTCGATTTTTTCAAGTTATTTATAATTTTTAAATTGATTACTGTAGGCGCGCGAGTTCATGTCCATCCTGAGGAATGCGGTAGTGCTGTTACCTAACTAATTATGCTAATGTCGATATCGATAATTATTACCAATTAAGTAGGTCAACCTTATCTACTTATTCCATATTTTTTGCAACTTATAAGTAAGTATAGGTATAAGTAAATAAATAAGTAACTAAGGCCCCGATGGACATGAACTCGCGCGCCTACTGTAATCAATTTAAAAATTATAAATAACTTGAAAAAATCGAACTGCCTATGTAGGCGACTCTTAACGCTAAAAATTAAATATCTACCTAATCAAGCACAATTTTCAAAAAATCGTTTTCAGATTATTTAATATCGAAAAAAATATATTTTCTTCATTAATGTTAATGTTTTGGCTTCAATTCTTGATGGGAAACTTGACAAAACTTAAAAAAATATTTGTGATTTTCCTAATTTATTTTGGACATGTTTTTCAGACAACGTCTACCGTATGTCTTTACATTCAAAATACTTGACTAAAACATAAAAACATATTTTTAAGCGTCTCGTTCAAATTATCTGGTTTATGAATCTTTTTAAATCTGCTTACATAAAAAACCCAAGACAGGTGATAAGTATAAGTATTAAATACATTTTATAGCCCAATAACCAAAAACAGACTTACCTCAAATGCTTTACAATTCATACTTATTTCCTCCATAAAAAGAGAGGCTTATTTCAAATACTACTGAACATACACAGTGAGTGTTATGCAAGCTAAGTTTAATTTTCTGGCAAGAGCGTCGCTGTTAAAAATATTAGTTTGCGTTGCATTTTCTTATGCAAATGCTTTTGGTTATTTTGGGTAGACGGTAAATCCGGGTAACGTGCCAACCGCGCGGTCAATGTGGATACTTATAATGAATATTTTTATGTTTTAACGTTATTAGCCGTTTGTTGTTACGAGGAAATCTTATTGTTTTATATGCTTAGGAACGAATAAGTTTTATTGAAATACGGGGGAAGTTTTTGCTTTTTTAACAACAAAATATTACCCAGTAGTTAGTTTCGATACTGTAGAAACTTCGGTACTCGGAAATAAACTCCACTGGGTATTTTTTCGTATTTAAATTAATGCGTAAATAATTTACCGAGGTTTGGTAACTAAAACCAATGTTTGTCATACTTGTAATCGCCACATTTTTTGTTTTTGTATGTTCTATGTAATTACCTAATTTAAACGTAGCGTAGCACGTAGCAGCATATAAATGCAATGTTACAACGCTCTTCCATCTCGAGGCAGTCCTCTCTTACATCCACTTGATAAAATATTAAACAAGCAATGATAAGACTTACTCACGTCACAATTTATATCCTTTTGCAGCGCACATACAAATCCCCGCCCTCGTGAGTCGTGACGTTGCATCGGGTCTTGAAACCACTCGACTCGTGTGGTTTGAACTAAATATTCCGAGCAATGACGTCAGAGCGCATTGCACCGCCCGCCCTGCACGAAACAAAGATATTGCGACTGTGTTTGTTACAACAACACTGTATGTGTGTGTGTACGTAAACATTTAAATGTACCGCGCTAAAGGCATTCTGAATTTAAAATATGTTTGAACGATAAATCATCAAAATATTTATTGTGCTTTGCTGGAGCGAATGATTTCAGGCATTTTTGATTTAAGTAATTTAAGTTAAATAATTATAATCAATCTTTAATCGGATAAGTCTTTGACAAATAGAGGTTGATTTATAAAATTACGATAAGAGATCATGATTACAATAACCATAACTTCCGTGAATATGGATTGACCAATGTGGAAAACACAATCAAGGTTAATATTTGTTGGCTATATTTTACAATACCTACATAGGTACATTAGAATTATCTGAATCCGAAGTTGAGTTGTTCTGTAGGCCTAGGATGCGCGACGCGATAAGCGTTTATCACACCATTTTATCGATTTTACGCGATAAACCCATACATTTGTCGTATAGAATCATCGATAAGATTTTATCACGGCACGCATCTTAGCCCCGCTGATTCTTATCATAGGTTAATAAACGAAACTCCCCAAAACCAAATTTTAGAAGAAACAAATTAATTTGGCGCTATATAATCTTGCGTATTTTTCTTTAAAAATACCTTATTAAAGTGCCCATTACACTGCGTAATCTTATTAATGCAGGATTACCGGGCTAATTGGAAGGCGCTTGCAGGTATGGGGCTTGACCCCGGCGCTTTGAAATTACGATTTGATGGTTTTAATATTAATATTAGCCTTGCCTAGTGGTTTACTTGAACTATAAAGCTAGCAGACAAAAGATTTGAATCTCTCTAAATATTTTAGTTGCAAAATTGCACCTACTGACAGTTTCCAATTTTCCAGTGTTTTGATGATGTTTGATGAAACTAAATAGCTTAGCATCTTAAAAGTTGCAATTTATGTATTTTAAAACAAAAGTTCATAGAGTAGGTATGATGAGATTTCGACTGGATCCTCCATATCCTGTACTTGAAATAAATATAGCAAACTACTTTTAAGTATCACAATGTAAATGCCATTTAACTTCGCTTTCAAAAATCTGAAATTGAAGCTGAAAGCTCGAGTCGTGTAAAAGTTGACCTATATTTCAATGCTGGCTAAACATCGCTTGTTCAGAGTCACCAGAGGTTGTTTATGCGAGCACCCTTTATGGTCTTATTACGACTTATTCGCTGCCTCTTCCCGGGAGAATTAAAAATTTAATGGCTTTCCGATGCCGGCAAGTGAAATAAAACGTGCCCGGTGATTACAACTCAGTGGCGGTACGTAGTAGCATGGAAAATTTCATAAAACCTCAGTCGATGGTAGGCAATCCTAGGTTACAGAAAAAAATAAAAATTCAAAAAAGAGTTTTTATTTTTATTGAACTTATTCTCATTGAGTATTCGATATTTGAAATAGAATTTATCGTAGTGCGTAAACATCCCCCCGAAAAATAAGTGACAATCGTTAATGGTTGATAAAAAAAAACATATTTTGGTGGCCAGTCGTAAACCAAGGAGGGCTTTAAGATCTCGTTTGAAACTCAAATTTATTTCGTCTACGAGTGTCGAAAACCAAACAGATATTTTTTTAAGGGCACTACTTTATTTTGACAGAGTAAGTAGGTAAATTTTACGCTGTACCTACGAGTATGAGCTTGTTTTACTCTCAATACCATCATTATTTGGTAAATATTTATTAAACGTAGAAACAAATTTGACACCAAGGCCAAGAGTTAGTTCTCGAAAGAACTTAAGCACCTACCTACTTAAAGTTCTAAGGCCACAAATGTTCGACAAGGGAATTGGACTTCTGTTTTCTTCCTCATACCTCCCAAGTTTATGAAAAACTTATGAAGTTTTGCATTTACTGCGGAAACAATGTAAACAGTAGTAGTTACTTACTTATAGTAAGTACCTAGAAGTTTGTGAGTTCTAAAAATAGGGATCCGAGGAAGTAGGTATACCTAGGTGGTCCCAGTACATAAAACTTGCCATGTAGCTTTTTTATTCTATAACTAAATATAATATCTCACTAAATATCGACGTTAATGTAGTATTTTCAGTAGGTTTTCTCTAATAACTATACTTAAATATAGATCGTAGGTTGCCGCATGAACGTCGGTTTATCGCTCTATTTTCTTAGAAACATCGCATCAAAAATTAATACTTAATACGTTATTTTATAAACCAATAGATTGTGAGGTAATGACATTTTGTGGGCAGGAAATTGTGTGTTCGAAAATAGGGATAGACCCTCGAGGGATTGTCCTTTTGCCCACAAGGTTATTTGACAAAATTTGTTTTGAACTAAATTAGAATACTTACAAGAACACAATATTCGCATTTGCAATGTTTAATGAAAAGTACATTTTTGGAATTTTGTTTCGGCTACGGCTATTTTCATCGTGACCTTTTAAGGGCAGAGTTTTTTTTTTTTAACCACAACGAGGAAGCTCTCACCTGATGGTAAGTGATGATCAGGCCGAAGGTCGAAGCGAGCTTCACTCGGAATCCTCAACCACGGAGGAACTGGCTATCTTACCTCTAACTGCCGGAACACAACAATGCTGTTAACTTTGTTGTTATGGCGACAGACTTAGGTAAGATGGTGGTAGCTAGCCAGGCGGACTTAGAACAAGCCCTACCACCAACCAAACCGAACAGAAAAATCTGCCCCCACTGGGAATCGAACCCGGGACCTCTGTGTCTGAAGCAGGTGGTCTTACCACTAGACCACAGAGGCGGTTAAAAGTAATAAACGAACTTTTGTTAATGTTCAGAGATTGTTTAAGGTGTATTATGAAAATTATACTTTAAGAAGAGAGACATAAAATGCATACAATTTTTTTTTTGGTCCAAAATGCATACTAATTTCAGAACAATAGCTATTAATATGATACTCGATTCTCTGTATCTTTTGAAACTAAGTAGATATTCTATATCTATAAAAACAAATGACAATCCACCAAAATCACAAAAGGGGCATTTCACGCGAAGCGGACAGCGAAAATCAAGTCAGGTTTTGGATTTTGTTAATATTTGGATTAAATGTACTGCTATATGACCTGAATGGATGTGTATCATTATAATTTTTTTATGAAGCTTAGTTTATTTTTTATGAGCGTTCAAAAAATTGCTAAAATTTTAGGAACAGATTTTTCAGAGGCTATTACTGCTATTATTACATTTGATTAAAAATAAACTAACTATTGGACTTTTGAGAATAAATAACTGTGTTTCTTNCGGTACAAAGTTCGCCGAGTCAAAATTATAATTGTTTAAGAGTATGCATGCAACAATATTAACGTTTCAGTTATTTTCGAACAAATAATTTTTATACAGTAGCCAAATGTCGATAGCCAGTATGGCGCTCATTGCGGCGCGCTCGCACTGTACTGCGTCTAAATCAAAAACCAATACAGACTCCATTCTACAACTTTACACATGTTATTTATAGACTACTAGGTATATTTTAAAATAAAAATAAAAAATTTAAAAAATACCGAAGTTTTGTAAAATTTGATTTTAAAACTTTACTTCCGGTTTTCTATGTGAACAAATAAGAAATTTCAAATTTGTAGTAAACAGTAAGAAACACAGTTATTTATTCTCAAAAGTCCAATAGTTAGTTTATTTTTAATCAAATGTAATAATAGCAGTAATAGCCTCTGAAAAATCTGTTCCTAAAATTTTAGCAATTTTTTGAACGCTCATAAAAAATAAACTAAGCTTCATAAAAAAATTATAATGATGCACATCCATTCAGGTCATATAGCAGTACATTTAATCCAAATATTAACAAAATCCAAAACCTGACTTGATTTTCGCTGTCCGCTTCGCGTGAAATGCCCCAAAACTCACCTTATAATAACAAGTCGTTATTCGCACCCACAACATTCCAAAGGTGAAAGTGATAAAATAACATTAACACACCCGAACATGTCAGTCGACCCTTCAAAGCTGTACATTTTATTACCTTTGCCAAATTACTCGCGGGCACAAAAAAATGTTAGCTCCTCACCCCTCACCTCAATGGCTCCGTGTGCCAGATCGAGTGATCCATAAAAATTCAATTAGAACGCAGTTAGCCGTCACCCCGATGACCAGAGGTCTCATTACGAGCCCTTTGGCACGCTAAAACATTTTTTTTGGCGTAGAATTTCGCAAACAAGGCAAAGGATATTTCGTTTGGATATTACTGGCAGCATTGGCGGGTCAAGCAATTTTTTTCAGGCTTTGTGGCAGTTTTGTTTGGGCACGGTGCACGTTGCTTTGGTTCTTAATTTGAATATGGTACATTTTTTAAAAACGGAATGTTCTGTTTTCAAAACAAACGAAATGGAAGGGTTGTTTACAAAAGTACAAACATGGAGTACTTTTGTATGAGGTTGGGAGTTGGGACCCTTTCGCTACGTAGCATCATTTGGAAATTGGCTTTAAGAAAACCTTTAAAGTCTGCACTAGATTCTTAGTTTTCCTAACCTACTACTGACTGAAGTCATATCACAAAACATTTATAGGGCTATTGGAAAGCCCTATAGTATCAGACTCGTAATATTTATTTCTGTCCCAATTCCACTTTGGCGGCTGCAAACTCCGCGTAGTACATCTTGGAAGATTCCAAGGTCTACTTTACGTAGGTATAAGCTGAATGAGCTTTTGGAGTGAATAACTTAGAGTCGCAGAATAATGTGTAGCGCACATTACTCTGGATCCATGCAACGAGTTAACTAAAGCTGTTAGACAACCGAAATCGTTTCTCACGATGAATATCCTGGTATGTGTCCACAGCACCAAAACAACAGCCAAAACATACCAAATACATAATATGGAGTTAATAACGTGATCATTGACTCGCCAAGTAAATACAAACTTCACGGTGTCAAAACATGGACTTAGAAAGTCATTCTCGCGCGCGAAAGTCACTCTCAATCAACACAATTTATGCTCAAAAACATTAAAATGTGTCTTTGTATCACTAACACGAAAGAATGGGTTTATACTCGTACGAGGAATACAATTTTCATTTCCCCGTTAAATTAATTTTTGGGCAAAAGGTAGCGTATTCTTCAACCTGTTTTCAATAATTTCCACAGTGAAATGCTAATCAATTATACCACTATACCTACTCAGTACCTACTTACTTCTTATTCGTATTACTGTTTAATATTACCTACATCACAGCAGTTTCTGCGTTTAAGATTTAAATCAACGAGGCGGAAGGAATGCACTCGGATGATACCCCCGCGACGCAGCTTTAAGGAAGCATCAGGGAACACCTCCTCAAGACGTGGAACTACTAATTAAAATTTAAATGTACAATTTTCCTTAAACTGCAGCTAGCGTTTGTAACGCTAAGCGTGTATAATGTGCTTGTAATTTATAAATCTGTGTTGAACTTTTCATGTGAGTTTCAGTTAAACTTTTTGCAACACTTCAAGCACATTAATTAGATGGATTATCTACACAGTTTTCTTTTGTAATATATTCTACTACTCTACGAGACTTTACATTTTGAAAACCTAAAGTAATTTTGTGTGATATAATTTATTAAGCATCTCAGTGATCTTAATGTTTTATTTCAGTTTGTAATCAAAATGTAAAGTCGAGTAGAATAAAGTCAAAGAACTATTGTTTGAACATTGCTTAAAATCGTCGCGGGCCATATTTTTTTGACTAAGCCTTCTACATGGGGTAACTTAGCAAATTAACATCTTGCAGTGAATTGAAAAGGACTCTTCCATAGATTGCGTTCGATTTAAATTACAAACTTTTGCCTATTTGTCATCGGCGTCCTTTTCTGAAGTCGACTAACTTAGCCATTTAGCTTTAGTACTAATGTGTTCCTTTTTTAGCCAATATTCAGAATGATAAATTTAACTAGGTACTCATTTGTTTAGTTATGACAAGAAACTTTTTTGAAAATGTTCATTTCAGTGCACGATAATTCGATTTTCAAATACCTAGTTCAAATTAACTAAATCGTAGATAATAAAAGAGAAGAGATTCCCCATTTTCGCTACCATCACAATAGGTCCACTCGACTCAAGTCTCCAAAAGAATCAGCGAAAACGAATTTCGCCTAACTTTTGTTTCGAGTGACTCAGTTATCGCCCCCCGGAACTGTTGACTGAACTTCTTAAAGAAGATCGGCCGAGTAAAACTCGTTCAAACAGAAATATATGGGATTAACGTTTTATATTTTATGACTGTGTAATCGCTTTTAAAGGCTTACAGCGGAAAAGAGGAATGTAAAGGAAAATACTGAGGTTTATTTTTCCAGTTTCAGTTCAAAATGGCTGGTAATAAGTGAGTATACAAAGTCGTTGTTAATGTGCTAATTCGTTGGATTACTTTTTAAAGAGCACGAGTATTTTCTAGGAAAAAGTGTATGAATGGTGATGTTTGAATTAGCCAGTTAAAACGAACTGTTTTACGTACTAAATTGTTTCACAAGGAAGTTTATATACGGATGAACGCACATTAAACAAGATCATTATGTAAACACTTTGGTACTTACCTCAAGCTTTTTAACAACAACAAGCTTTTTGGTTTTATGTAGTTATATAGCGTTGGCAACAAACATTTTAAAGTCTTTACTGTACGTTTTTGTCGCCAAAACTCTCCATACCAAAACAAAGGCAGCAAACGTAAGAAGCCAGACGCAGATCCGGGATTGCGCGTTACAGCGCCTCAAATATTAACGTGGGGGAAAATCCGTGTAACCTCACAAAGTGGGAGCGTTTCTTTTACTATTAAACAGGCTGCACTACGGACAGCGCCCTAGATACAGTCCGGGATGAAATTGTTTGATGCCCTTTGTTTTGGCGGGCCGTGATGGAATATTCAGGCGCCTCTGAAGTAAGTGGGCTCCGTTTGGAGAACCTGATTAAAGTCCTGATTCTTTAACGCTGAGCTTATTGCAGACGTCTAAGTGGTTATAATCCATCTACAAAGTATAGCTAATTTGATGTATAACTTTCACGCCATGTCATTAATACAAATTCTGTTTTTCTTAACTCAATGAGGGCTATCGTTTTTATACTTAACAGTTGGCACCCCTGGCGATTGACAGGACCTTACTCTACAGTGGCGCCATCTTGATGAGTGCAAATGCGATAGTCCTCATACCACTTTAGCGCTCACCAGTTGGTGCCACAGTCTTCGCTACTAGCAAGTGACAGGACCTTACTCTACAGTGGCGCTAACTGGTGAGCGCTAAAACGATAGCCCTCATTAGACCTTCTCTACCTAAACTCAAACATTTTTATCAACATTATATTAGTTCAAGCGATAAAATTTAAACTATGTATTTGCATGCGTTTTACTAGGCACTACGAAATCAATAAATATCAGTGCCTACTTACTCAGTCTCAGTGAAAAACTTACCTTTTAATTTAAATAAAAAAATAAAAAATAAATCCAACAAAGAAAGAAAATAATTTAGGTGTTACAATTACGAATTCTATTTGTTTAGAGAGTCTGGCATGAATAATAAATAGTCAAAATATAAATAAGTGTCAGTGAAGCTTCCCTATTCCGACATTTTTGAATACCTTTCACGGAGCTTCTTTGAACAGCCGGATGGATCGAAATGAAACCCTTCATTGTGAATAGAGATTAGGAGTGGGTTGTACTTCATTTTAGTAGGTCAATCCGCTTAAGGCAATTTTTAGTTTTTACATTGGTTACAGTTTTTAGCATGTTCCTTTTTTAGAGGTAATAAGTTAAAAGTTAATTACATTATTTAATGTGACTCAGATTACAAGTAAAATAGGTTTTACTTACAATTTTTGTTTACTTAAGTCACCATACCATCTTCGTTATCACTATTCACTGCTCCACATTTATGTAATTATTTACCCAATAGCAAGTTTTCTTACAACAAATGATTTAGTTATAACTACTGTTATCTAAGATCCAATTTCTTTTTACCAAAACTGGTATAGTGACTTGAATGTAAAATAAATAACATAGGTAACAAAAATAATAGTACGTTACTTTTACGGAAATTCTGTTTAGAAGTTACTAGCTGACCCGGCGAACTTTGTTCCGCCTTAATGGCAATAAATAACGGGATAAAAATCCTATGTCCTTCTCCTGGCTCTAAACTATCTCTCTGACAATTTTCAGCTAAATCGGTTCAGCCGTTCTTAAGTTATAAGTGGAGTAACTAACACGACTTTCTTTTATATATCTAGATAGACTAGCTGACCCGGCGAACTTTGTTCCGCCTTAATTNATAATGGCAATAAATAAGCAGACTTTTTTTTAATTTCGAACGGGATAAAAAGTATCCTATGTCCTTCTCCTGGCTCTAAACTACCTCCCTGACAATTTTCAGCTAAATCGGTTCAGCCGTTCTTGAGTTATAAGTGGAGTAACTAACACGACTTTCTTTTATATCTAAAGATTATAAAAATAGGTACATACCACAATGTGTTTCTCTTTTCAAAAATGGAATTTCTATGAGGAAGAAGTGGAAAGTTCAGTAGGGTGTAATCCAGACGTCCTGCTGACAGCGTAAACGGTTGTGATGACACGCGAGAAATAATAAATTATCTCAGGTAGGTAGAAATACTTTATCTCTGTTTATTTTTAACATAAAGTAGACCTTGATAAGTCGTTGTTTGAAGTTTTGGGAAAAGTTATTTTCACTATTATGTAGTGACCAGTGTGCCTACCATGAGTTTACGTTAGGTGAGTTCGCTAGCGAATACGTCAAAAAATTCTATGAAGGTCTTATTTCTTGAAAGTAGCCACTAGGGGCGCTGCACAATATGTCATACATTTAAATGTCATTTTTTTACGCAGTCGCTAGCGAGCACACCTAACGTAAACTCATGGTAGGCACACAGAACGGTTCTGTCCATTGACTCTAGTTTACAATTGACATACTTTTAAGTTTATGAGCTGTCAAACCGGAAGTCAATGTAAAAAACGTTTCTTGTTAGTCGTAATGAAAGTTACATATTTTCAGGACATATAAATAAAACGTATTGTTCGTATAATCATAATCTTTTTATTAACAATAAAATGAATCATGTGCGATACATAATTGAATTTCCAATTTAAGATGCACAAGCCTGTCATCGCAGAAAACTACCGACCATCCTTTACACTTCGCTCTGCTCGTGAAGGTAAATAAATTTACTTACAATAATTAATTAATTAATTTTAAATTAATTGTGTTCCATTCGGTTACTGTTCAGAGCAATCAAGGGAGATGCATTCGTCTACAGGCAAGAATTTCAATGTTTATTTATAAAATGTCTTACTTACCTATTAGTACGTGACTTATTTTATGAGTATATTGATCCCTTTTGTTTTATTAACCAAAACTATAACCATGTTTTTTTGTTTCATAAAGATATCGAAAAACTCAATTCAACATTTCATTTCAAAGTTTCAGCATCAAAACGGAACGGTTTGAAAAACTTTCGTCGAACATTTCAATAGGAGTCTCTTGCAGCCAAACTTAACCTGGGGATAGTTTGTTTCCAATTGATATACCGAAGGCGACAAGCTTATAAAGTTGGAAAAGTTTAATGAGCTTTATCGACGGAATGTTCTCGCTTCGATCACGAGTAAGTTACAGCATTAGGGTTCCCTGAACGCGATTGTGCTGGTGCAAATTAGTTGTTTGTCGCATGTTTGCGACACTTACTTAAGCTTCGTACATACTGTTAATTATAGGAATAGTTAAGGTGTAAGATTATTTCATGGACGTAAAATAAACTGCCATAAGGCGAAAAGCAATAATGATAAGTATTGATTAGAGGCCAATGATTTAGGAATCAGACAAAGTATAGTGGTAAACCCACACTAAAGCATACAATATTTTTGTTTAGTTGAAGGTGATAACGGGAATATTCAGACTACGAGTTTCACTCACGCTATGCTGTAGCTACGACCAAACTACGGCGTGTACGACTCGTAGCACCGTAGCAAAATACGGCTACGAATCAGATATTGCACATGAGTAAATAAAAAGTTTATTACAAATTAATTTCTTAGTCAATTTATTTTGTTGATTTTTGACTCTCTTGGTCTGAACTAAGCCTAAGAATTCTGAGTTCTACGGAAGCGGACTGAAATATATTAACGGTTTAAACTAGCTGGTATTGATTACTTGAAACTTGAACAGTTACAAACAACTTGTATGAAGCACTTTGTCATTGGGCGTATGGTCAAGGAAAATGATGGGTGGCTCAGTGGCTAGTGACGTCATAAATCGTCTCTAGCGGTCGTTTCTCGTGTAATAGAAACTATCTATCAGACTCTCATGAAATGCTTGAAAGGCTTTCTGCATTATGTAAGTATGCTTTGCATAAAAGCTTTGGTCTTATTTGGAATCTTCGGTACCAAGATTTCTGTCTGAAAGTATTTTTAGGATAGAAAGAAAATGTTAAGTCCAATTAAAATACAAGAATAATAAAATGTATAAATTAGGTATCAACCTGTAGACGAAAATTATACTCCCACATCATTTGATACAAATGAACCGTATGACACGTTATCATGAAAAAAAGCACTTGATTTTTGTTCAATAAACTGCGTAATGCATCTCTCTTATCTTTTTTTATAATCGAGAATTATGTAAGAAGAAAAATTTATGGAATATAATAACAATAAATAAATATTTTATTTACAGTCAAAAATTTTATCGCCTATCTATTATATCATCGGGCGTTAGGAAATGGTATAACTGGTGAGCAGACGGAAGGAACCCAATCCAATAATATGATTTATAATTACATTTCAAATATTATTGAACCTATAAATACTTACATTTGGATTTTGCTTTGCAGCGTCAAATATTGTTTTTTACATTTATTGTTTTAATACATTCATGTGTAATTATATAGTACCTAAATAGAAATAGAGTAAGTAGCTATACTATACAACATCACATCGAATTTATTATTAGAGAAGTAAGAAGTAAGAGCGGCTTTTGCAGTGCACAAATTACACTTGGTGTGCCATAGAAATAAAGTGTTAACTAAATAAATAAACTAATATGTTTAGCTAAAGATCAAAGACCCGATCTTTTATTTAGCATCGGCGAAATACTCCAGAATCAAGAAATATTCAATTCATTCATTTGGGAAGAAGAAGAGGAGAATTATTTCAATATTTGACGCTATTAAGCATTAATCATTCATTTAACGAGTCCATAGCAATAATGTTTAATGTCTTCTAAAACCTAGAGGCAGATCTCTGAGCTTAAAACTGTATTTATTTGGTAAACTGAAATGTCACATTTATTTCAATGCTAATAAAGTTCATTATGCCATTATTGCCGTGGACCCTGCAATATTATACATTACATCAATGACAACACAGGCAATTCGTTTGTTTCGTCAACGAAAGGCAAACCTACAATACAATGTCCTTCTTCATTCCACCATCGCACGTTCTCAAAACAACTGCGCTTCAATGAAAACAGCTTATAAACACGAATCATCGATTAGAATAAGTATTTACAATTTACTTAGTGTTGAATATATATTATATTATTATCGCTTACGCGGTTTGGTACTTTCATTAAAAAAACAGGACTAAATCAACACAGAAGCTCCAACAATAAAATTCACTTATGAAGACACATTTATGCTACAACGTTCCCATAAACGAATTTTAGATCAATAGAAAGGATATTAAGTACAAAACATCTTTTAGTCAATTGGTAATATCTTTACATTAAAACATTTCGTTTTATCTACTTACTTCTTATTTGGCAGTAGTGATTTTTAAATTACCAAAACTGACTTATTTATCAGTTTTAAGCTACATTTCTTAATACATAGGTAATAATCCATTTTATATAACAAATTACAACTTACTATGGTCAATTTTATATCATTACAACGGGCAAAACTGCATCAGAATTTAATATTTCACGAATATACATAGATTATAAGATACCAAATATTGACGATGAAAGAACTATTCCCTAGACTGATAATAATGTAACCAAGGGAAGAACAATGGAACGTAATTATCAGAAAGTTTGATCAAGTCTTCCGGGATTTTATTATAATTAAAGCTCAAATTTAATGGATAAGAAATTACCCATTACTCTATTTATGAGTTAACACAAAAATCTTATCCGTAACACATTCACATTGGCCATTATTTGGCACATAGTTCCAGTTAGTTATTACACGATACGGTAAACTTTTGTACACAAACTTTCCAACTCGAGTGAAACATTTCGCCATTAGATAACATCAGCAAAAACAAGAAAAACAATGTCACATTAATAAAGTTCAATTTATATCTCATTGTAACAGAACAAACTTCGTTAAAACAGACAAGGGTGGTACGCACGGCAACACAAGTCTTTCCGTATTATTTTTTATTCAACTACAGTAATAAGTTTCAAAATTGTTTATCGACTTTGTTGCCGACCGCACGAACGTTCATTTGCTCAGAAACGAAACACAATTTTGCCCTTTAGGACTGACATGCAAATTAACACTTAAAGTAGACCGGCGCGGGCGCACGACGCCCCGCCAACACTCGTCACTCCTCGATGTATCTAAACGATTTAATTAAGATAATATTGTCTCGGCAAAATCTCACTCCACGGCACTCGATTATTAGCGAGTCGTATATACTACGTATATATAAATTTGATAAAGTTAATTCGTATTTAAATATACCATAATTATGTTACTCACCGTAAAAACACTGAGTCTTCGTACAAGTCACAGTCACTGGAGTACGACACAGAGGGGTTGAGGGGACCGCGCGGGCTGAAGACTTGAGGGGAGAGGGGGATTCACACACTTATATGGCCACAAAGAGTCACATAGCATGACTATACGACACACGCTGTATAAGGCGTGTTGTCTTGTTCTTATAAGACTGGTCGGGCCGTGGTGTGTCTTCAGTAGACGGCGGAGGCGCGTAGTACTGGCAGCGGCAAGGGGCGCGGGGGCGCGGGCGAGGCGCGCCGTTAAATGATGCTCTCGCGATTCCGCTCGTTGTCCTCCTGCGAGCTGAGCGAGCTGCCGCCGCAGATCTGCATCTCGATCTCTTGCAGTCTGCGAAAAAGTGGTAACGGTACTATACCATTATGGATGGATTCGACCCTATGGATTCGACCAAACAAGAGTAAATATTAATCTCAGAATAAATTGTCAGTGTTGACATATTTCCCATACTGAAACTGTCAATGTGCCAGTTATACCATGAGTTATTTTCGGATAAAAGTTTGGTCGAATGAGGGTTTTCGCGAATGAAAGATCCGCTAGATGGCGGGACGTGGATGTGGGGTCTGACTGCTGCGTGATTGGTGGATTTTGACATATCTGTCAATGTCATGTCAAAAATAATCAATCATGCAGCATTTGGACCTCGCGTCTACGTATTGCCATCTGGCGGATTGTTCATTCGCGAAAACCCTCATTGGACCTTAATCTAAGAGGTATCTACTTAAAAACTCAAGTTTTTGACGCTCGAAGACGTATCTGATGTTCGTTCTTTGAAACTGAGCACGATTGTTTGTTCAAGCTCCATTTTCAATCGTCTATTTATAACACACTAGGAAGGTATCTTGAATCTAACAAAACAGTATCATTATTCCTGTGACACAATTAGCAAGCTGCATGCAAAGTCTGTATTTCCTGTTTATACAGGAAACAAGAGTTAATAAGATTACGTTACACAACGTTCTTGGAATCTATCGAATGAAATTCTGAGAAATGTGCTTACTCGATATAATATGTAAACAACGTGAAACCTGTCTAAAGCCTTTCTATCTTTTGCGTTCATTCTGGTTGCCAGTACATATTTAGCAGAGACTAATCATTACAACTTATAACTGTATTCCACTTCCCACTGCTGTTGATTGAGCTTCACAGACATAGCGGCGTTCTCGGTCTCGACTGTATATAGCCGTTCTCTCAGCCGCTTGATCTCGCACTCCAACTGCTCGTGGGTGTCGATGTGACCACGCGGACCTCACTGACTGTCACAGCTGTCTAGCGATGATATTAATATCTGAAATCCGTACCTGTGCTCCACTTCCCACTGCTGTTGATTGAGCTTCACAGACATAGCGGCGTTTTCGGTCTCGACAGTGTACAGTCGTTCTCTCAGCCGCTTGATCTCGCACTCTACTGCTCGTGAGTGTCTAGCAGAAACCAGCTGATCAATGATACACCTGATCTGTACTTATGTTCTATTTTCGTACCTGTGCTCCACTTCCCACTGCTGTGGATTGAGCTTCACAGACATGGCGGTTTTCTCTGTCTCGACTGTATAAAGACGCTCCCTTAGCCGCTTGATCTCGCACTCCAACTGCTCGTGGGTGTCGATGGACCGCGCGGGCCGCTGGCCGGCCGCGACGTTGCCGCACTGGACGCCAATATGAATGTCACAGCTTTAAGCGATTATACTAATATCTGAAATCCGTACCTGTGCTCCACCTCCCACTGCTGTTGATTGAACTTCACAGACATAGCGGCGTTTTCGGTCTCGACTGTGTACAGTCGTTCTCTCAGCCGCTTAATCTCGCACTCTAACTGCTCGTGAGTGTCTAGCAGAAACCAGCTGATCAATGATACACCTGATCTGTACTTATGTTCTATTTTCGTACCTGTGCTCCACTTCCCACTGCTGTTGATTGAGCTTCACAGACATAGCGGCGTTCTCGGTCTCGACTGTATATAGCCGTTCTCTCAGCCGCTTGATCTCGCACTCCAACTGCTCGTGGGTGTCGATGTGACCGCGCGGGATGCTGCCAGCCGCGACGCTGCGAGCACTGGACGATAATGTGAATGTCACAACACTCACAGCTATCAAGTGATGATACCAATATCTGAAATCCGTACCTGTGCTCCACTTCCCACTGCTGTTGATTGAGCTTCACAGACATAGCGGCGTTCTCGGTCTCGGCTGTGTACAGCCGTTCTCTCAGCCGCTTGATCTCGCACTCCAACTGCTCGTGGGTGTCGATGTGACCGCGCGGGCCGCTGCCGGCCGCGACGTTGCCGCACTGGACGCCAATATGAATGTCACAGCTTTAAGCGATTATACTAATATCTGAAATCCGTACCTGTGCTCCACTTCCCACTGCTGTTGATTGAGCTTCACAGACATAGCGGCGTTTTCGGTCTCGACTGTGTACAGTCGTTCTCTCAGCCGCTTAATCTCGCACTCTAACTGCTCGTGAGTGTCTAGCAGAAACCAGCTGATCAATGATACACCTGATCTGTACTTATGTTCTATTTTCGTACCTGTGCTCCACTTCCCACTGCTGTTGATTGAGCTTCACAGACATAGCGGCGTTTTCGGTCTCGACTGTGTACAGTCGTTCTCTCAGCCGCTTGATCTCGCACTCCAGCTGCTCGTGGCTGTCGACGTGACCGAGGGGACCATACTGACTGTCACAGCTGTCACGTGATGATACTATAAATCTGTAATCCGTACCTGTGTTCCACCTCCCACTGCTGTTGATTGAGCTTCACAGACATAGCGGCGTTTTCGGTCTCGACTGTGTACAGTCGTTCTCTCAGCCGCTTGATCTCGCACTCCAACTGCTCGTGGGTGTCGATGTGACCGCGCGGGCCGCTGCCAGCCGCGACGCTGCCGCCGCCGGCCGCGCTGCTACGCGCGCTCGACGCCAATGACGCTACTGGCGATGCTACACGAAGAGGGCTTACTGACGAACTGTGAGCAGAAGTAAATAGTAGTGAGACTTAAACATAAAACAGAAGACGTGTTTGCCATGTGAATCTGAAGATATGCTGTTAAAAAAATGTCCAAAAAGCCAAATTAAGCTTGTGAAGTATCAAAGACCAGAGCGATATTAAAATGCAAACTGGTGCAAGCTGCTTTTAATTTGGGCGAAATTATGAAAGGCCCAAGATCTACTCTCATAGACAATTTAAGAGCCTCAACAGCCTCATATCCCAGGGTATATTGTGATCATAGTTGCCTAATCTGTAAATGATATTTACTTCTTGCTTTCTTTGGCCACCTATCACCCTGGCATGTTTTAAAATAAAAAAAAACTTGTTCCCACCGCTGCATCTCCTGTGTAGCCAGGATCTACAGCTGGACCGCCAATAAAAACATAACCAATGAAGGTCAAGTTTGTTCCACTTTGGCAATTATATCCCAAATTTCGAAAAAAGCAAATTCAATAAGAAATTCCAATCGTTTTTCAGTTCCAAACCTATAAAGCTGGTCCCGGTAGGAAGGCGGGTGAGAGGGGTGCATCGGCGGCAGCGCCGGCGCGGGCGGTAGCTGCATCTCCTCGATGGGAATGCGCCCGCTCGTCTCCACGAGCCCGGGCGTCGATTGGCAGCGACCCATCGCCACTGGTGAGAGAGTATTAGATCAAAGCTTGATGTAACCAATGGTAGCATTCCATTACTTACTTAATAAGTACAATAAATAATGGAAATGATTGTATGATGAAATTAATTACGCAATTATTAATAGAGGTTTCTTTTTGCCACAAATGCGGCGTCAAATGGCTTATTTTTTTAAATTAGCTCTCCCGATGATTGAGCTTAGATATCAGCATAATAGAGCTGCAGTGCTCTATATGCATGCTTTGAGACTGAAGATTTTATAGAAAACGTACAAAGCTTGCGTGTGTAAGACACACAAATAAAACAAGAGATATACAAATAATGTAACATGAGTTCTATACACTTTTAATAACATGATGTAAAATGACTTTTTAGTAGCACAAGTCGTCGATAGCACTTGTTATCATAGTCATCATGGACTCAACGTAAAATATATTTGTAGAACTGACTATAATTTCAACGTTTTATTAACAATTTCAAATCTACATTAGAATTTATTGTAGTAGCATAAATACTTACCTTTCTCAAGCGGCGCTTTCTTATACTTCTCAAGTCTCTTGACTGCAATCGCCTCGAGCCGCACCCTGGCTGCTGGATACTCCTTCAGCACGTCCCACATGTCCTTCTTGCTCAGCACGAACAAGTCCGAGTAGCCGACGGACCGCACTGATGCTGTCCGCCGGTTGCCTGTCGACGTGTCATACACACACTCCGTGCCAACCGGTGTTCGGTCGCCACTTCTCATGAACTGCTTTGGCTAACTGACTGAACTGCTCAACTTTTTAAAAAATTAACTCTCAATTTACTTAAAAGTCAGCCAAAACAGATCACAAGAATCTACGAAGAAGGTAGACCGACACACCGGTGGCAGGGCACATTTAGTGGAGGACTTCATTACAAGACTAGAAGATTAAGCTGATTAAGAGAAAGATCCTAAACTACCTTGATTCAGAGCAGGGGTGTGTGTTCAGTCAGGTTCAAATTCAGAGTCCAAAATAAATCGACCTCAAAACAACTATAAGAAGCAGTTCTATTGAGTTCTCAATATGTGCTCCAAACAGACAAAAGCGTTCAGGGCAGTCAAAAAATTTAAGGTATTCAGTTCCCAAAAGAACCAAGCATGTCTACAAGTATGCGTATCAAAGTTAGATTTAAATAAAAATAATTTGTTGGAAATCAACCGACAACACGACGATAGGTCTCGACAGAACAAGTAGATTAAATAGTACACTTAAGAATAAGGGGTACATGCACCAAGAGGTCACGCCAAATATAATAATGAGGTACTCGGGGAGGATGCAAAGCGATCGGGGACACTGCCTTCAATACAACCAAAGGAGAACAGAAAAATGACAAACAAAATGCATGACACTAGACGCTACATATCCTGAAGAAGGACATCTAACGAGAAGCCAACGATGGAAAAGTAAAATAAAATTGTCATTGCAGCTTACCACACATTTCATTATGGTCACTTCTTTGCAGAAAGTGTTCAGTAAAATATAAATGTAAAGAATTCAAAAAGAAACGATATAAACAATAGTCTAAAATGCGAAATATATAAAAAAGAAACGAATGAAAGTACAGGCATTCCCTATTTCACAGAGTTTGCCGTTACCGCAAGTCGATGGCCAGTGTTTAATACTGATAATTGGTAAAGCGTATCAAGACAATGACTAGGTCAAGGTATCAGTAACAGCCGATGACGATGTCCCAGAACCTGTTGTTAGCGTCGCGGCCGCTCCCTCGGCCTGAGTGCAGCGTCTCCTCGAAACGTTTGCTTTTGAAACTTTTCAAGAAAATAATAAAAGTAGAATAATAATGGCGTGGCGTCTCGGGCCGTGGCGATATTTACCAAGTTGTTTACCTGCCGTGCCCATGTTCAGAATGGAAATTTCGCCAAAATAAGAACCCGCCTTGAGTGTTGCTAGCACGGTCTTCCCGTTGTCGCCTACCACCTGCAGTTTGCCTCGGTTCACTATGTACATCTCCTTCCCGACTTCGCCTGGGTACAAGGTTTTCAACATTTAGTTTCTTTCACACATTTGCGACACAAAATCTACAAATGTCATTGTTTCATTAGGTAACTTGAATGTAGAAAATGTAAGGAGTGAGTTAAGTGTAGTGTGACAGAATAGAATGAATTTAATGCATTAAAATGCTCACCTTTTCTGCAGATAAAATCGCCTGGCGAGAACAAAACGGGTCGCAACCTCAACACCAGCTCACACAGGAATCCAGCCTCCGTATTTTGGAAGATTTCCACCCTGTACAAAAGATAAAAATGATGTTTGAGTTGATGAGTTGTTGCAATTCACGAAGGCGAGTGAGCTTTACATGTGTGGTTGCTCGCTACTGTTCGTTTTTCAAAAGTTTTGATAGACATTACCCTTAGTACTATTACTTATTCTGTCACATTACACTATCGTTATATGCATGTACACGTACACACACAAGTACTAAAGCTCACTCGCCTTCGAGAGTTGCAAGAACTAATTTTATAAGTAGTGATTCAGGATACCATAAAGTTTTTCCTTTCGTTTGGTCTCGGCGTTTAGGCATTTCACGAATCATTAGGTACTATGTAGGTACAAAGGTCGTCGGGAATATTTTGATGTGTCTCTAATGTCACGTGTCAAGTACAGGGATCCAAACAGCAAACAGAATCGAGCTGAGAAGAAAAAAGCTCGGAAAAGTCGTTTACGACAAAAAAATTACGGATCGTATAAACGAACACTTTTGCATAATTCATGGACGTAAAAAGCGAATGTTTCTCTTTTTAATTATACGACACGGGATATTAAGCTTGAAATGCCACGCTGCATAATGTGGCCATGTCGTACACTCACCCTGATGTTGACGTCTTTATCATTTGCTTGGGTTTTATGTTCTCGTGTTGTATGGAATTGAATGGAAATAGTCAAGCAGTGCAGTAGGAGAAATTTGATTGCCTTTTCTTACCACTTTTAGGTATTGACTTACGTTCATGGAGTGGGAAATAAAGATTCATGAATAAAATATTTTAGCAGGTACAGATTTTTAGTAGTTCCCAAAACAATAAAATAAATACAACGCAACGTACGTTCTGTTCCGTACATTTCGTTAAAAATAAATACGTTTTCTTATACGGAACTCTAAAAGCAATTCCATTGAAAAGCACAACACATGAATAAACAGAGACATACGGGAAAGTTTCCGTGCAGTTAAACAAGTTGTTTGAAACATGTTAATCAAAACGAAATGTTATTGCGGCGTTCCGTTCCGCTTCTAATAGCAAACTTGGAAACTATAATGCGAACCTGTAATAATTTGTGCTTATACACTAGGTAAGGTATAGTAATAAGGTATTAGACGTACATTCATGAAATATTCATAGTTGTTTTAATACTACAATATTAGTTATTAGCGTATCAATTTTATTAACTGTTTTGAGATTTCTTTCTGGTCGTCTTGCTAATTCTGTCGCGTGGCTTGAAACAACTCAAGTCACAATCTTGAGATCAGACTTAAAACAGCCCTCTAAAATAAAAGCGTCTGAAAAAGTGTAATTGTGTGCCGAACTTAATTTACATTAATTATCATTCGAAAAACAAAACGATAATTTAGTTTTTAAGCATGGTAGTAACTTAATATTATGGTCTTAAAACACAAAATCAAAGTCCTACTCTAAGTAGATCCTACTACATCTGGAACTCCATTGGTATCAAACCCAGGACACCCGGATCAAGAGAATTTATTTCTATTTCATCGCGAGACCATAGAGGCATAAAGTCATAAATACAAAAAAGGGAACGATAGGTGAACATTTTGAGGGAAGCATTATTCGCGAAAGTTACACGCCGCAGTGGTCTCCATTGAGTTTTATAGTCAACCTTTTATCGGTTTTGCATTAAAACGAAATGTACCTTATTCCGTTTTTTATGATTGCATGGATATAATGCTTTTGGTGACAAAATCGAATGGGAATTATCATATTGAATGTATTGTATACTAACGATGAAATTGCAGAAATGGATACCAAAATTTTTAGCTCACAAAACATCAAACTCTTGGCAAGGACTAGAGTTTATTTGTTCCGCTAGAACAAGCTTAGATCTTAAAGCTATTCCTAAGTCAATGACCTGTATCACCGTAGAGGCAGTAAAAAATCGAAGGCATCTTGGAATCATTATGAATTGTGTAGTTTTTCTTCCAACGTACAAAAGTACTACCTGCATTGTTATCTCCCCCTAGCTAAGCGCACATACCTATTAAATAAACATTAGCAGATGCGGAGTCGAATGACAACCCTTTGTGTAGTTTATTACTTAATATTAACTCACTGCTCGAATCTATTACTCAAAACTTAATTTATGTTTGGCTCAAGTAAGAGGTCTGATTAAATTTTCCAGTGAGAAACTTAATAACAAGTTTGCTGATCCCCACCGTGATACTAAAAGGGCTGAACATGATGTAACGAAAGTTTCTTAATAAAAAGACAAATCAGTTTATATTATCTGCACAAATCTGAAGTGTTCAAAAGTTCAGGACTACCACCTTTTGTCTAAATTACAACTGCAGTACCATCTTCACTTTATGTGAATTTGATATTTATGGAAGGTAACGCAATACCCTAATTTAAAGTGACTTGGTAGGTATGCGATCATCAAGCAACTACTAAAGTTCAGTATAAGCCGCCCATAGTTTCCCAAGTTATCTGTTAACAACAATATCATGAGATAAATCTTCAAACTGCTCCCGTCAGGGGCCGTTGCATTGACTGCCGGGCGATCTTGACCCACGTCACTTCTACTTAATGTTTAGTATAGTGACTTTGATCGTTCCCGTAATGACTTTGGCAGTTCCAAGTTTTGTTTATGGACCGGCAGTTAACGTGATGTTTAAACTTTCAGACTCCCAAGTCTCTGAGATTCAGCTATGAATTGAACTTTGGGGAATACTGTTCACTTTATTTTACGGCGCAGTTAAGTGTGAATGTACCTTTTGATATTATTGCGTAGTAAACTTAAAAAGACCAACAAGCTTGGTAAAATCATATTTACTTTCTTTTGGTTAAATTTATCAATTTTTTCAGAACTAAAATAAGAGTCGATGATTTTTCGAAACTGCAGTTCAGAATGAAATACTTAATTCCAAATTGTTATGTATTATCTGTGGTATTCTGTTAAAATTTACATGAATAGGCTCTCTGATCTTCTGAGTAACGATATCAAAGACTGAAGAGTCATTAAGAAAATCAATAAAGCAATGCTTCCCTTTATAACGCAGTGAATTTAGAACCATAGTGACTTGTCTTAGGGTCAGAAACCAATAATAATTGAAGGGGTGAGTGGACAAAGGTGTTATCTGACAAAATGAAGAATCGACTTTTTTGCATGAACATAGGTTTTAAGTGACGATAAAATCGACTAATGAGCTCGAAACACGCAATTTTGTTACGTGTCAAACCTAAACAAAGGTGTTATCTGACAAGCATTCATACATTTTAGGATTCAAATGTGGTATGAGTATGAGCAGATTAACATTTTCAAACACTCATAACTCGTTTTGTTAGTTATGACCTTTGTCCACTCACCCCTTGAATTGTGAACATCTAAGGGTTAAATTAACAAAGATTACCTCTTCAAAGTGTCCAAATGCACGTTGATAGCGATCTCCGCCTTCAGCTTGTCCGGCAGACACGACACGGCCTTCTCCTCATCCGAACACTTCTGCGTGAGCCAGAGGTAGTCGAACCACTTGATCACCTTCACCTGCAGGTTGTTGGGCACCCGCCGCATGCGCATGTAAGTCTTCACGCCGTCCAGTTTCGCTGTAACAAGGGAAAATAAAGTAAAGTAGGCAGCTCTATGATATTGTGATTTTGGCGCTCACAACAATAAAACTTTCTTTGCGTCACGCATTCAGGCTAACAACCCTTGAGGTTTAATACAAAACTCAGTCACGAACTCAATACCATTCGTCTTTTAAAACACGTCAATTTTTAATTCCAAGACCATTTACTCAATATTTCATTAAACTTAGAGATGTTTTTTTTTTCATTTATTATCATTTTACAAAGGAAGTTCTTAACATTATTACAATTTATTGCATTGGCATAAACCACTGAGGTTTGTTTGCAAAAAATATCATCATTGTTTATTACTTGGAATTTTCCGGGAACAAAACGGGCCGTTTTCAGTACTGATAAAAATGATAAGGTTTTTACAAAAGATTAATAAACATTTAATTAAATAAAAAAACAACGTACGAGTATATTTTTATATGAGTGTAATAATAAACAAGATGTTTAATATTATTTTATACTATTTGCAAAAATTTAATGATGTAAGTATACGTCTTTAAAGTATCTTTGCCAGAGTATACCTTATTTACAAGTCTCCATATTTTCCATGTCACAATCTAACAGACAGAAAGGTTTTGCGCAGTGTTCATACATTTTGAATGTGACAACATCCGATATCCCGAAGGAGTCTGAGACGTGACGTCTTTAAAACGATGGGCCCTTTCGAATTCATAGTTACATGATCACGTATCAACCACCTGTCATTCGGAACTACGTGCGCGAAATTGGTATAGGAATTAGGTATTATGTATCTGCGTCAATAGGCTGCAGCAATCTGACTAACAAATAAGGCCAACTAGTTTGATTAAATGAATGAAAAAAAAAACTGACGTTTTGTTAACAAGTTTAACTTGAAAAAATCTATCCTACCTGACATAGTAAGACTTTAACAACTATTTTACGCTTTACTGGGTGCCTACTTTGACCATATTATTATCGAGCTTTAGAACCATTTTATGTATAGGTACCTATGGAATTTTTCAAGGAATTTTGTAAGTAGGCGCTGTAATGTAGCGAACTTTACCGTTATGCGTTTCTAAACTTATCTTACATTGCCAATTGAAATAGTGTACAGCACCTCTTTAACTATAAACTTTAAGATCATGATTTGACGTTTGCGACATTGCTAAATTCCATTGGCGCGGACTATAGATATAGACACCTACTCGTACTAATACTTGTGCGAGTTGCGGATATAGGAGGATATAGGTAAGTATAATGTAATCCTATAACTTGATACGATTAATTCTCGCTAAGAACCTCTTAGTTTCAATTTACATTGATAACAGAATATCTAAGTTTAAATTGGTTAAAGCAGATGAGTTAAGCGTTCGAGTTTAACTAAGTGTGTAGTTTAAATTAGCTTCGTGTTTGTCATATTCGTGTCAGATTCAGATAAACACTTATAGTTATACTATAGAAATCCACATCTGCATAATTAAACTTTTTGCATAAATAAAGATATAATTTGAACTTTGCTAGGAGAAGGATAGCCTACGATTTTAAAACTTAAAGGGGTAGAAAGGGTGACAAATGTTGCATGGGAAGTAATCCCACACTTCTCATGCAACATTTGTCACCCTTTGGTGGGTATCCATAATTTTTGTGTTAGGTTTCACAATAAATTAATCACTGTAAGTTTCAATTAAAAAAAAATATTACTATAACTACAAACGCACTCAAGTCGAAATTAAATTTAACCCCAAAGGGTCCGTGACCGTTGCAGAAAACTGTCTTTTTGTCCAGTAAAGTTGCAAAAGCGCGCGAATTCTATAAACATGGCTGCACTGTGGTGTTTTATACGTTGATCGAAAGGGATCCCGAGGGAGTGGGTTGTTCAGCGCCGATGTTGTTATCGTAAAACCGGCCCCTTATTTAAGCCGCTGAAATCGTGAAAATGGAACCGTATATCGTGTATGTTAGCATTGGTAGGATAACGGGGAGTACCTACTAAAATGAAGGCTAATATTTCGTAGGTAATTAATTTTGCGATTTAACGACTCGAAAAGTCTAACATTGTCTATCAGACTGGATGACTAGACATCATTAGCGAGCTAGACATTATGGTTATCATGATTGTTGTACTCAGACACTAACTAATAGAACAAAATTTCTAACTACGGAAAGGCGAATTACAATCTTAAATTATGTAGTTTTATAATTCAAATAAATTATTAATTACCTATGTTACATGAAAGCTTTCCCAATGCAATAATTATTGTGACTACTTGGCGACAAAATCACCAAAAGTATCTTCAGATAATGCGAATGTCATTAATATTAGTGCGACGAACAATCCTAAAAACAAATGAATGTGCTTCCACATTCATACATATATAACTCAGCCTCGCCGAGTGTCATCGTTCATCTTACGAGGCATCTATCTCTAATGAAACGAGTCTTCATATCGGCCAACAAAGGCAAATACGTTTCCTGCAATCTCCACTAATAGAATGATGGAATGTCCATTGTGCTGATGCAAGACCCTTATTTTTATTTCTGTCCAATCACTCATGGCAGCCTGGCCGTGACGGAGGTATTATGGAATATGAGAAATGCCCCAAGAAAGTTAATATAAATGATTTATTCATATTTTAGAACGCAGCATACAGAGGAGTGAGATAGGAGCGACTTTCTAAAGGATCAATTGAGTGAGTGAGCATTTATATTAGGCCCATGTTGAATTATTTTGGTCGCATTTCAAGTTTTGGACACTAATATCATGCAGTGCGCTATTACGAAAACGTTACACGCACGTTGGTCACTGGTTTAAAATTACACTAAATATCAATTTAACAAGTGTTCAACGCGCGTTTAACTTTTTATAATAAGGCCCATGTTTATTATAATTGAATTGTTTCATTAAAACTTTATTTTTCAGATAAAATATAAAAATAGTGTAGAACGCGAATCAATTGGCACAAGACATTCTCTTATAAACCTGGTATTGATTACCAAGGTATCTACCAAGGTGTACCAGTCAATCAAAACGGGCCAAA
The DNA here is from genome assembly GCF_004193835.3 of Ostrinia furnacalis. Classification (NCBI taxonomy): domain Eukaryota; kingdom Metazoa; phylum Arthropoda; class Insecta; order Lepidoptera; family Crambidae; genus Ostrinia; species Ostrinia furnacalis. The sequence goes on along the minus strand of NW_021131507.1, from coordinate 451,107 downwards.
TAAAGTACGAAAGAACGAAAAGGAAATAGTTCAACATATTCAATCGAACTAAACTTATCTTTCCCTAAAGTCCGATGCAGATATTAGCATAACACAGGTGCGGATGTGGCATGTCGTGCAGCATCGGAAATAGCGGCAGCTCTGAACATCCGCCGCGAACTAACTTTATCTTGTATCAATCTCCGTGATACATTAGATAGTTAACACAATAAATCATGTGCGCGCGTGACACGTGGTTCGAGGAGGACGGTAGGGTTGTCTCCTAAGGTACAGACGATAGCACAAGAGTTCTGTTGTAAAGTCACCCCTATCACAACTGCATTAGATACCAGTGTCTAGGCTGATGAGCCGTCGTCTGTGCAACTGATCATAAGGTGATGGAGTAGGTATTTTTCGTGACTTACATCAGGAGTTTTTGGGTGTATTTATTTATTCTTTAGAGCCATTTAAATTGATGCATAAAACATAAGGAAACAATGATACGAAAAGATTTTTCAATTAATCGTCATTTTCCACTGTCTATTTCTACTCTGTTTTCCACAATGCAATGCGTAGCCAAGATCTACAAACTAATAATTTAACTGTTATAAAATTTCTTCAAATCCAATAAATAACTCCATCTCTAAACTGAAACATAAGCTACTGATAATGCATCAAACTAGCTCCAAAAATTACCTCTTTTTTCCACCTCCAGTTGGCAACCCTAAACGGGGCTGTCACATTAGCGTACTAAGCAGGTATACGTGTTGGCACGTGCCGCAATACGTGCCCGCCCCTTGAGCGAAACAATCTTGGAGATTACTAAGCGGTGCCTGGCACTCTTGGGAAGGTCAGGTGCATTAATAGGAGTTCTGGTAAAAATGGGGACATTGGTAAATGTCTGAAAGTAACATCCAACTTTGTATTATTATTACTATTTGTAATACCTTGCAATAATTTAAGGTTTTTAATATCTCTTGCGTCTAATTTACAAATCGATTTGAATTCATCGTCTCTACGACACTCAGTAGGACAGAAAAAGTCGAGAGAGTCATAGACGAGAAGTTGTGTTTTGTAACAAGTGAAAATGAGGAATTTGATGATAATAGAAAAACAGATAAAAAGTTTAGGTACACATAAAGTTGAGGCAACACGCAATTTTAAGATAAGCGTCATATCTCTCCTACTACTTATGATGATCAGTACCAGTAGAGTGAGTTTTCGCTATTACCATTGCTAGATATTATGCAATTTCAATTTGCTTATCACTTCGTTAGTCTTCAAGTTACATCTTTGTGTACTTTTCTCATTTGTTGCGACTTTATCGAATCGAAATCTTATAATTGTCTACACACACAGGCAGAAAAACAAACGAAACTGAGAGTGAAGAGGATGCGCCGTCCATTGCGAAAAAGTTTAACGAAGTTCCATCTATCTCCCTTGTATTTCTTTTTCACTTAACACTAGAAGTGCCGAAGATTACGACCCCCCTAAAAGCGCCGCTGGGTCAATTTTGTCCCAGCATATATTTTGTAACATTTTTTAGTTTCAGGCATGAACATTATGGTTAAAACTATTTGTAGTATCCTTAAAAAATGGTTTATCTATATAGTTAAATCAATATGTACTTATTTCTTTAAAAATATAAATGTATTCAACTTTAATTTTGAATGATTGAAAGACAGATATTTTTGGTTTCATATAAAAATTGTCACATATTACATGGTGTTATACTGTATTAAAATTATGAAATTACTACTTTAACTATTCATTACTATTTTTGAAGGAATAATAAATATCTTACAAATAATAGTGCACATTTTGCACAAAGTTTTTTTGTATGGTTTTTTTGTCTCTCTGGTGTACTATGTGTTTAGGAATTTCTATAGGTATGGTTATTTTTCTGTTATCCGTACACACACAGTGAAGTTTTTTACCAGTTACAATGAAAAGTATGGACATTTAATTTAAAAAAATATATAAGTCACACATTTTAAAAACTTATCAAATCATACAATGTATGAACTGGCCCATGTCTAGAAGTCACCTTCCTACTAATATTATAAATGTAAAAGTTAATAAAGATTGATGAATTGAAGGATGGATGAACCGATGAACGGATAGGAAGGATGAATGGGTGGATATAAGCCTTGAACTCGAACTAAGTTAGTGTGGATTCATGGTTAGATCGATTGATGTTTTTTCACTCTTTTACGCAAAAAATACTAAGCCGATCTTAATAAAACTTTTCAGTTTTATTGTTAATACTTCAGAATAACATAATATAGTCTATAATTTACAATAATATTCAGTTGTTTGGTCGAATAACAACGATAAGTGTCAAGAAATTAGGTCTTTCTATGATAAACTTAATTTCTCACTAGGTGAAGTCACAGGCAAAAACTAGTACAATAAATTTACATTTCTGCATTGTGACGAGTCACCTAAACGTTCCTCACCTCTCCATACTCGTATCTCCTCGAAACAAGGACTCTTTATCGAATTATTGTTGCAAATACCAGGGTGGGACAAAAATGACCCAGTGGCGCTTCTAGGTAAAACCGATTTTTAAAAATTTTCTAATAATGTTATATTACCAAAAACATTAAAAAATGATAAAATTCAATAAATCAGGAAAAGTCAAAAAGTTTCATAGACTTTCGTTGAAAAATAAAAAAGTTAGAGACAATCAAACTCGCGAGTGGGACAAAAATGGGACGGCGGCCTTTCTAGTGTTAAATTTACTAGGGGCATTAAGCCTAAATCACCGTAACTTGCGATTTTATTTTTAGATTATACAAATCAGCACTTTAGGTCTTGTCTTGGGAGTTCCATCTAATTATACTTTATAAGTCTGTCTCCCGCCCGGCTCGGTTTATTTTTGGGGTGGCTTATCCGTACAGAATCCTACTGCGGTAACAACAAAGAGTGATTATAGCTTTTTAAAAGGTAACGGGAGCCGAGTCACGTTAGCACGCATAATGAGAAAACGAAACTCAGATTATATTACAAGAGAATTCCGTCACCCATGGTAGGTAGGTATTTTGTATTTTTTCGTAATCAGGGAAATATTTTATTACGGATTTTTAATCGACAGAGTCATGTTTTAGAAAATTCACATTCTATAGTCACCCCAGAATACATTCTTATTTACAACGATACATTACGAGTTGAAGAGAATATCATAAATTTTCCACTTGGAGCTATATTCGTAGTTTGCAAGTTCTTGCCAACTTGTATCTCATCCTACATTGAACAAATACCTATGAAGTTTTTGACTTGCAGATCTCTAAAACTAACTTAAAGCCTATTCCCTCTTTCTAAACCGTCAACTCAACGAAACAATTTTCAAGATTACTAAGCAGTTTCACCTAGTTGTCTGTTGAACAGTTTGCGGGTAGGTCAAGGTCGGACTCTACCAGAGGTAATGTAATATATGGAGGCGTGTGAATAAGTGAGTATCTTGATATGTCAAGCAAGGACATATTTACGGAGGGAAGCATGAATGGAGGTAGAGATATATTTAGGTTAGTACCTATTAAAATTAGGCCGTTGTACCCGTTCTTGTAATTTTGTACCGTTAAATCGATAAATTGCTCTAGCCTAATATTTTTAATCACTTTAATTGAAATTTTAATACATAAATTCAAGTTCTTTATCTTTAAAACAAGATCAGACTTTAAAAAACTATTATTTATTAGTCTATGCTAATTTTAAACAATTTGGTATGTGTGAAAAATGTTTTCATTTTAAGTCTTCTGGTATTTCTTTACGACTTTTTTCAGGCTATCAATGCAATTATGTATTTGCGACGTTGATATTTCATTAAAACATTGATTAAAAATGCAGTCCATAGACAAACATCATCTAGTTTTAAATACGAACAAGCCCCCACAAATGAGAAACTGCAGCAAAAGCAATAAGCAAATCAAACCCAATCAATTCGCGGCGCGCACGTTTTATGCACAGAGAGCGGCAAAGTGTCAACAACTTTAATTGGGCTTGCAGTTCTGAGACAATGGCGCCGACGGCAGAGGCTGAATCCGTGACCTTCCTCGCTGCAACGAAATAGGTCACCGGCTTGAATTCTATAAATAGCTGGCGAAAGTCGGACGCCTCACCCTCCCGCTCTCTCCCCATCGATCCGCCACGCTGCGCCCGCCGCGCGCTTCTACCAATTCGACAATAATTGATCTGCTGTGCAGACAGCAACAGGCCTCTTCTGCCGTTTAGGAAAACACCTTTTTGTGAACGTAAATGGTGGAAAATTTTCGCGCTGATCGTACTCGCGTGATAAACTTTGATCGTGATATGGACAGGGGGTGTTGATGATCGAATTGCTGTGCGGATAAAAAGTCCCTTCAGTCATTTATGAAATCACTTTTGAGTGAACGCGTAAAATTTGGCCGCTGATGATGATGTGGGTTACGGCTAGGCTGACAATTTAAAAAAATTAAATGAAGTCACGTGTGCATTTTCCACGTGATTTACACATTACTTGGTTAGTCTCACTGTACCAAAGAGTAAAAACAATAAAGATTTTACTATCCTCTAACAGTAAAAAAAAGATCTATGTAAAGTGTCTCTAGTCTCGCTAAACCTCTTAACCGAAGTGAACGCTTCAGTTATCTGATATGGTATATGAAACTGTCGTTTTTTATTTTGTATTATAAAAATGGCGCGGAAAAAGTTTAGGCATACCGCAGTCGGCGGTAGAGGTATTTTATGGTTGTTTACGGTACTGGAGCTATGTCAGGAACGTAGTAAGTGGAAAGGTAGTAGCGGTTGCCGCGGCCATTTGCCAAAGATGGATGACACTCGGCTTTTATATAAATTGTATTATCCCCTGCTGAGTGTACTGTTACACGTGGATGCAGTCGTCTTGGATTGAGAGTAATGCGGTCTGGGTGAGTTACCGTAACAGTTTAGTAACGCAAGATTAAAGTGTAGTTAGACTATTTAAGATTATCTAAAGCAAATCCACGTGCTTATTTGATTTAATGTGAAAAGCTACAGAGATCATGTTTTTTTAAATATATTTTTAGGTAGATCCTTAATTTATTATATTTATATATTAAACGGTGAGTGACCTGTCCAACCAGAGAGATAATTTTCCAAGTTTCTCTAAACTCACCACTTTTAACAGGCCCTCAATTCTGTTTGTGGTATTACTTTGTGAATAAGGAATAAGTTATTTTGGTAACATATACCTAACAAGAAAAGCTAAGAAACCGAAATTTTACACACCCACGTTCTGAGCTTATCAACCTACATACATAGAGTCGATTAAATTCAAAACTAGCTATGGCCTGTGGCTGTGCGTGCGCAATTTTCAAGTGTTGTGTTTTCAAAACAACGGATTCTCCTATATTTCAACTTAACCCTTTTAACTCTTAACATCTTAGTTTAAAGCATATTTTAATTTAGGATTTTTTCCAACTTTTTACGGAACGCAGCTAATCTCACGAGTGTGTACATAGCCTTTTACAGTTTTTTCAGTTTTAGAGAATAAAATACCTACTACTACGAAATATTTTTAAGTAATACACATCTATGAAAAGTGACGATTCTTAATAAATACAATGTTTCTTTTGCATCTTTTCAACAGTAACAATATGAAAAAAAACTTACTTTTCTAAGCAACTCTTGAACTCGTACAAGTAAGCATATTATTGAAACTTTTACGGCTCTGGGTTCAACCCTTTCATGCCTGCCCTAGTTAGCTGTCCAAGTTGGTTTCTTTTCTGCCCATTCTATAAATAGCCGATACCTCGACATAAAACATGGGTTTCATCAGCTACACAATCGCCTGGCCTAATGTAACATAGAATCGCCAGCCAATCTCGGCGCGCTTTACAGAGAACTCCATAATCAGTCACGAACGAAGAGAAGTAATGTTGGAAGTGTGTGGGTCAGTACATGGCTTTTTTCTGGTGTTAATGTTATTTCGCTTAAGCTTTTTTTTTTTTTTTTATTTGTGGCAACCAAACCTCTCTGGGAGGTTTATTTCTGCCAATGTCGAGTGAAAAATATTGACATAGTTATCAATAGAACGTGGGTGTTTCAGTTCTATTGATTTTTCATGGATTCCGTGGAGTTTTAAGTATGCCAGTAAGCAGGTTTCGAGACGCCACCGGGTCCAAAGCGGGTTGTTCATACGACAACCCACTCGACACTCGATGCGCGCTCAAATTCGAAGTATTTCAATGTTTTTTATAATTTATCACTTCACTGCACTTCAGAACACAAAATAACACCAAATTTGTACACTAAAGTACATTAAATAATAAATTGAAACCATTAAAACAGATCGACCATGCTTCCCGTTCAACTACCCTCCACCTTCGCTTAAGCTATTTTTAAAGTTCTATGCTGAGTGTCTTTAAAAAGGGAGTTATAAGTATATTCACATTGCAATATGGTTTTCACGAGACCGTTACTTATACAATGTCACACGTATGACAACGTATACGACTATTTTTAATAGACTCGCGATATTACACATACGATATGAAACTGAGACTGAACTGTCTTATTTCACTTCTAATATAATAAGTTCATTGAAATATGTAGTTAAGGTGATAAAAAGTTCGCAATATTGATTGAAAGTTTGCAATATTTTATTTATCATTAGCATGTACGAGAGAATAGATAATGTACATAAACATATTCGTGTTTTTTATTAAGTTAAAGTAATTCGTAAATTAAAAATATACCTACGAGTATTGTTACAGCTACAGTACCTATAGATACGGCTGCATAAAGCTTTGATACCTATTGCCTAGATCTTAAGCAATAAAGCCTTCGTCCGATGGGGGCAGAAATACTCAGAGAGCAATGTAAACAATCCGGAGTGCAGTCGCATCTGCCCTTGCCTAAGCACGTAGTTTATATTCAAATTGTTAGCCGGTCGTCAACAAAGCGCGCCGATGTTATTCTTGTGTATAAAGGACGGCAAAAAACGCTGACTCTCTGTTTTTTAAGCTGACAAGAAATAAATTGACAGTGTGATTTAGCTCAGGAAATACAAAGCTTTTCTTTGATTCCATTCTACTTTAAAAATATTTATTCACTAGCGGCCGCCCGCGACTTCGTACGCGTGGATCTCGTTTTACCCCCCCTTCATCTATCTTACGCGGTTCAGATTTTTTTATACAATTTTTTTTCCCGCTAACTCCCGTTCCCGTGGGAATTTTGCAATATCCTGTCGTAACTAAGCTTTAAGTTTACTAAGGTACCTGCATGCCAAATTTCAAGAGTCTATCTTACGCGGTTTAGATTTTTTCATACAAATGTTCTTTCCCGCTAACTCCCGTTCCCGTGGGAATTTTGCAATATCTTGTTGTAACTAAGCTTTAAGTTTACTAAGGTACCTGCATGCCAAATTTCAAGCGTCTAACTTAAGCGGTTTAGATTTTACATACAAATGTTTTTTCCCGCTAACTCCCGTTCCCGTGGGAATTCCTAAGTATCCTATAACCTGCCCAGGAGTATGAAGAATAATTGTACCAAGTTTCGTTAAAATCCGTCGAGTAGTTTTTGTTTCTATAAGGAACATACAGACAGACAGACAGACAGACAGACAGACAGACAGACAGACAGACAGACAGACAAAAATTTTACTGATTGCATTTTTGGCATCAGTATCGATCACTAATCACCCCCTGATAGTTATTTTGAAAATATATTTCATGTACNACAGACAGACAGACAGACAGACAGACAGACAGACAGACAAAAATTTTACTGATTGCCTTTTTGGCATCAGTATCGATCACTAATCACCCCCTGATAGTTATTTTGAAAATATATTTCATGTACAGAATTGACCTCTCTACAGATTTATTATAAGTATAGATATAGATAAAAAATATGGTGATGAATAAGTTAGATTCAGTATTCAAGTTAAATTGTGTCAAAGGCGTATTAAAGACAAACAACCACTCAAGTATTAAATTATTTATCCGTTTGCATTAGCATAGCTTGCCTAAAATAGGTCATAAGTACAACAACATAAGCTTATAGAGAGCTTTTAAATTATCTACGTCATCCATCATTCCTTTTATAAAGGCTCACAATTAATATAGGTATTATTATCATTGCATAAGATCGCCATTCCCTGCATGTATTTCACTCAATTTAAATTCTTATCTGTGTAACTATGCCAGGTACAAAAACTCTGGGTTAAGTATCGCCGAGTTAAGTAGACCAGTAAGCTTGTTCAATAGAGGGTTGTTGGCTAAAAGTTTAAGCACCGGCTCAAAAATTACGCCGCAAAGACTAACGCAGCTCGTACCGCACTGCGCGTTTGAAGAAGATTAAATTACTCCAAATGTCTGCACTCTAATAACACTGTGTGCTGTACTGTGGTTCCCAAACAGTGGTCTGACGCATGGGTCAAAATAAGTATGCATTTTAAGTAAGTACTTATTACAGCGCCGTATGTCGTGAGTAGTTTTGAGTAAATAATTTTATTAGAATAATTTATTTTTAACGGGATTGCTACCATGTCTCTTATTATCTCTTATGCCTCCGATATTTCGGCACTGTTGCAAGCGCCATGATCACGGAGTAACAGAAAATGCGAGCAAGCTCAATTTTTTTTTATTTTTTTATTTAACAAATCGTGAAAAACTATCGTGATCACGGTATTGCACCTATTGCATTGTTGGTGCAAATAACGTCGACTTTTTACGATACCGAGCGTAACCATTTAGTCCAGTAGAATTAGCTTTTAAATCGGAAATAATTCCTACAAAAGATTTTATTGTTTTAATGGCTTCATTGGTTACCCATTAAGATTCTCCTAAGTTTTCGACTTCGACGGAGTTGTGCTTAAATGGTGGGGGCCCCCGAAAGAGGCATNGAATCAGCAGCTTCAATAATGACAATAATGTCGATCACACACATGCCAGCTTAATCTAGGCACCATAGCTCATAATATGCCCAAAATGTTACCACCGAAGAAACTCATCCTTTGATGCCCAATTAGGCCTTTATCCAAGGTTTCTATCAGGTTTGTTCAACCACCACAAAAATACAACTTATTGGTTCCGATAAACTCCAAATCATAGAACTATGGAAAGAACCCTCACTGTTGATGAGCAGTGGACTGCATGTTCGTGGGCTAGGAACCGGCATAAATCTTGAAGGCAGAGTACTTGTTGTAAACAGCTTTATTTCTGAGTTCTTCACTTTTTCGACCACTTTGATTTCTTAACTCGCTTCTTATCTGAATTAAACTAGTCAGCTGGAATGCCCTGCTCCTTATTTTATACTCTTCCCTTTCTCTCGCGATATTGCCAACTCTGTCTCTCATGTTCTGGAATATTCAGAGCGAGAGGTCCGATGTGACCGTCTCGTTATCCTCGATCTTCCCAGTGACGAGATGCAGTGTTGCTCGATTGTCACGTCATCGTCCTTGCCTTCTTGCCGTGGCCATCCAGACTTTGGTCTTCTAAGAAACGACGGCCCTTGGAACAACTCATCCTCTTCCGATGTAGGCACGTATCCCGCTCTCGACGCTACGTCGGCTACGTTCAAGTGAGTGGGTACTCAAACGCTACTCCGACGGCCTTGTCTCCTCGGTGATCTCTTCAAGTCGATGCGCTCCGTAGGGTGTATAGCGGCGGCTTCCGTTCCGCAGCCAATGCAGCACAGTTTAGGGAGTCACTCCAGTAGATAGTGTCTTCTACAGGCAGCCGATGCACTTCCGTTCATGCTGCTTGTAGCTCCAACCTCGATATCGTTTGTGTCTTCACTGGAGCCACTTTGGCACGCGCAGCTACCAGCACAACTTCCGCGTCCTTCCTGTCGTTGTAAGCGAGGTGCCAATACGCAACGGCGGCGTAGGCTTCCTCGCCTGCATCGCGCTAAAGTTCGGCAAAGTAGAAAATATACGTATAATTAATGACCCTCTCCACGTCCAATGGTTTGTTACCCACAGGCTTCCAAGTCTTGAAAAGGGCCACCTTAACCAGTGTAACCCTATCAAGGCTTACGAGCTTGATGCGCCTATCCTTGTTCGTCCCAGCCGTTCCTTAACTGCGGTTGCTGCACCTCTTCCTGGCACTCACCTGAACGACTCTGTGTTACCTACTGTGGCTGCCCCTCTTCCTTGTATCCTCCTGCATGACTACGTTGCCTAGCCGTATGCCTGGTCTAAGGTTCGACCATTAAAGCAAAAAAATCTTTTGTAGGAATTATTTCCGATTTAATCAATTTTTGTGTTTAATTCTACTGGCCTAATTGTTCCGTGCGAACAACAAACAAATCAAAGCCAGTCAGAACTGACCGTGGTTCACAAATGTTTGAGAACCACTGGTATACAGTGTACACACGGGTGTACAGTGTACACTAGGCGCGGGAAGGGTTCTGTTAACTCGTTCCCCGCTTATTTGGACGTCGTGTGCAGTTTGCTAAGTAATCTCCTTTGCGGGTTTAGGTAACCGTGATCACGATAGTGTTGTGTCTGGCTCGGTGAGATATACTTGCCTACTTGTAATGGTATGATTAACTGGCGATTGGTGTGACGCTGTTTTGCATCTTAGAAGCATGTATGTACAGTGTGGGTACGCAATGTTTTTTTTTCAGCCTTCGACACGCGGTTTACTATGATGCGTTAGCTTCGTTGTTAAACTATAATATTATTATGTAGCTATAGTTCTAACTCATTGGTTATTAAAAAATGTGTTTGCACTTTAAAATATGACACATGGCCACTTACACAAATCATGAATTTCTCCTATGGAAGTTTTATTTCCCAATAATTATTATAGTATAGTACGTATGAGTTCCAAAATCAAATGACCAGCAAACCATTTCTACTTTACGAAGGTTCTCTCTAAATAACAAAGTAGCTGGCAGGAAAGAAAAAAGTATTAACTCACCCTGGAACTCTTTCCTGGCGGTGCTGACCGACGTGACGATGTTGGCCACGTGTCCCAGTACCGTCGCGAAGAGAAGCAGCCCGAAGAGAAGCTGTGCTATCACGAAGACGTACTCTCCTTTGCTCCTCGGCCGCGGCAGGTCACCTGCGAGTGAACGTGTTAATACAACTACGCAAAATAGGGACATTTTATACACAGGTCATAAGAAGACACTATAAAATATAAATGTATTTTTTATGCATAACAAGGCAGGTATTTGACCGCAATCGCACCTGATGTTAAGTGAGATGCAGTCTAGGATGATACATACATATCTACCCTATACGTAAGTAAGTGTTAAGAAAATGTGTGTTAATAAGTATCTTTGACCTGAAAATGTTGTGAGAAAATGTAAAAACGAAAAAAAACCTTTCATTTTAAATATTTTGGACTTAAATAATTCTCAAGATTCTATTTCAATAGAACATTAAAAGTATTATTCCTACGTATAACTATGTGACTGAGTTTGAAACTTATTGGGAATACCATACAAATTATTGAAATTCGCAAAACAGGGACAAAAACACAATTAATAAATATGGAGCCTTGTCAATAAATATCCTCCAGGAAATAAATCATTATCACGAATTTCTGGCAAGCTTGAATGATCAATTATTCATCATGAATACTCCGAAATCTGCAGCCTAATGATTACTTTTGTTCCGAAAAATAAAATGAAATATATGGTTGCAGGAATCGGAGGACGCACGAAATTATGAAATTAATTTTCACACGTCGTGCGACTACGGTGAATTAATATGAGGAGATTGAAAGTCGTATTTTATTCACATTTAAATAAAACAAATGAATTTTAATTCCGGACACGTCAACGGAATAAGCCTCCAATGAAATAATACCTACCGTTCGAAAAATAAAACGGGCGTTCTATTTTGGAAAAATTGGTTTCGATGTAGCCCGACTACTTCTGTCTCACTGACTTGCACTGGTAAATGATACGAGGGAAAAGGTTAAAAACAAATAATATAACTTTTCCTAAAATCATGTAGTAAAAAGTACGAGACGGTAATTGTTTTAATCATGGTTTTAAATGTGCTACATAATTATACTAGGACAGTATAGATAATCTGGGAAAAATTGATGAATTTTTGACTAAAAACTTTCATCTATTATTTTTCCTACCTTTTATTTTTTATTTCAATAGGTTCAGTTAAGTTCAGTATAAGCGTGAAAAGTTTACAAACAGACGCGGAGGGACAGACTTTTTAATGTTTTAATTATATTGTAATAGTACAGAATCTTAACGTTTCAGCTATTGCAACAGCCAAGGTCTCAAGCAGACCAACAACTTTAATAAACTATTTGCACATACCATGACATTTCGGTTTGAACAGCTCTACCGCAAACCAGTGTACACTGTAAGTACTCTCAGCGAGCGTGCCTCCATAACCATGGCGAGGATAAACCAGCGATCAGGTAACGGATGGTTTGACCGCAAGGATTTGTAAGACTAACGAGCGAATAATTAAAATCTAAAGTAAAGCCAGACCCAGTTTTGTTATAAAAATCACATGAAATTGTAACTGATACAACACCTGCTCTTTTTCACATTTTTGGGCGCAACAAAAGTTAATTACAAGGTTTTTTTTTATTTTTCACAATTATCCGAAAATACTTTCAAAGGTTTTTAACTTCCCACCAAAAGTTCTTTTTCTCTATGGCTTGCGTCAGGGAAGCGGAGAAACTTCCGCGAAACGAAAACAAATGACGATGGTTCTATAAAAAAAAATACAAGTAAATACTCGTATTAGTACCTAGCCGGTTCTAACCGGCCGGCTTAACCAAAAAGTTTAAAGACTTAATTAAAAACTCAAAATAAGTAAGTCTATTTATACATATTAATTGTATTTTAATCTGTCACCAAACAATTCATAGCTACCATAATTTTCACGCACTTTTAAAGACATGTTACTAAAATAATATTATCACAAAACATAAGCCGCGGACATCGTTTATCCATTATTAAAAAAAAGATCGCAAAATATCGTTAGCTAGACGGCTTTCAAGTATAATAGCTACCTATAACATGCACGGATTACACAGCGCTGCAGGCGGTCTTTTTAACACAATTTTCAAGAGCTCTCATCGCGAGACGTCTAATGCAGAGTGTAGATTAAAATCTGCGCAATATAAGTAAGAGATTTAATAGATGAAAGCAAATATACTCTTTAGAAACATTGTTTTGTACAATGGAGTAGGTATTATGGTAATAGAACGCTAAATGCTTATGCGTGGTTAATGTGGTTTATGTGAGAATTGTTTTTCAAGATGTTTGTGTTAATTCTGGTATCAGACTTAATGAACCGCTTTAAGTTGACTTAGCTTACTATAGGAAATAATAGATGATCAAGTTATTTGCATATTTAATACAAACTTTTCTCGTAGCTTCAGAGCAATCAGTTTGCACAAAAGTCGATGTCTTTATAATAGGTCCAAGAATGCATTATAATTAATTGGTTTAGCAGCTTAGGTTGTGGCTTAGTAAACAATCAGACAGAGTTGTCTACATTTATCATAGTAATATAATAATAGAGTGAAGTCAGATAAAAATAAACACCCTTTATAACAAACACGTTGATTAAACTTAACAAACAAAAATAAACTCTGCTATACCAGCTTAGAGCGCAATCTTCGTTTGTTTTATTAACGTAGCAACAAACACTTGTAATTGAAATAAAGCGGTAAAAAACGGTACCTATAACAAACGTTGGGATCCGACAATACAAAGCCACTGGCCGCAAAAGAGAAACGTTGTTACATCGCAAATTTACGGATAGATGTACCATAATGAGGGCATAAACTGGACGAATTTATAAGGGTACGGGCCCTGCGAAATCCACCGGTTTCATTTTTGCCCGTCGCGCGAGTCAATGTCACTTTAAGCTGCGGGGTAAGTACTTTATCCCACCACCTGTGACGTGGATTTTGTTTTTAAAGTGGGAAAATACCAGACAATCTTTACAGTTGAATAGAATCATGTGCAAGGAGGATTTCAGAGACTGGGCGGTAACGGTAAGTGTTTGTATAATTGTGTGTGATATTTTTAGGAGACTGAACTTAGATTTGAAAATGCATTCGTCTTCTTTTCCTCCNCCAAAGCTACGGTCAAAGTTAGGTCACGTCAGGTAGTGCAACTTAGCCAAAGAAAAAATTCATTTTGATCGCTAATGTCAGTTTGTAGCGAGTGACACAACCTCCCCGTCTGAAGGCCAGCGGCCGACTGCCGCCCGCACCCCGCGAAGGCCCCCTCAACAGCAAAACGTTCGGAATTTATCAAAAGTAAAATTTATGAATGAAAGTAATGTTCGATTGAAAAACGCAACGTGTCATTTAAAGATTAAAGAATTCCCAATCTATTCGTGCAAAAATCTTTTAAATTAACATAGCCGTTTTGGAGGAGTAGGGAATTTAAGTAAAAAATCGATGTCCCGTATTTATTTTTTTAATCCAAAACAAAGACACGTAGCGAAAATTCAAACGTCACAAATGTAGTCCTTGAACTGTTGTATAACATACATTTTTTTCAACTATTTCTGTCCAGCAGTAAAAGAGGAGTAGGCTTTACAAAATGCCCATTTAGCGCGGATTGAGGACACTAATCGCCTTAAGAGGGTGAGTCTTTCATTGAGGAATTTGTATTCGGTCCCCAGGGGCAACGTAATATTTTATTAGATATAGAGTAAAAAATCACTTGTATCACTTCTGTGTAAGTACCTAGTTTGGCTAGAATACTGCAGACCATGGTTGTTGTGTCCTCAAGTTGTCTTATGCAAATAAAATTATCATTATCAAGTCATCATGGCCTATAATAAAAGTAGTAGAAGAACATTTAGAGATTTACAACTAATAACTCCAACCGTCTCATTTCTCAACCGTCTCCTGCTTTGTAAAGATTCGATAAGTAATTGAAAATTTTTCTGTGAATTAAACTACTCGTATAATAAATCCTACTCTAAACATCAACTGTTGGACAGAAATTAGCCAATTAAATCTCTAAATCACGAGTTGATAACTGAATTTCCGCTTATTTGAAATGGATTCCAAATAAGCGGATAATAACGTTTTATGCATCAAACTATTCATGATTTAACTATCATTCATTCAATAAATGTATTACACTAACAATAATTAGTATATTAAGCTATGATAAGCTCTTCATTTCAGTTTTAATGAATAGATTTAAAGCTCGGCTTATGTTAAAGTCACAAGCATTAATAAGTACTAATCATTTTACAAACATACAAAAGGTACCTAAATATTTTAACTTAGGACTACGAAACAAAACTTTATGCGCCTGTTCAAACCAGAAGACGATTTCAAAACATCATAAATCCTAAAACGTAAGGTACAAATTCGTGTTCATTTTGTGCAAAATTATTACACGATTTTGAATCCAAATAGTTCGAAAACACGTGCCCAGCTTAGCACAATCACGTAGCAGTGCTTAATTCGAGGAACACGTCTCCAAAATGCTGCCCAAATATTCAGTAGAAGTCACCGTGTTATTGCATGTTATATTCAGTGGTGTATCCTCGTAATTTTTCGATGAAACTTGCTGGCGCAGCGTATTCCCTTAGCTGTGTTTTGGTACGCCCCAGCGGCCGATAAGGTTTGTGGGGCGATGGTTTGGAAGACAGATCGCCTGTACTAAGATGACAGTGAGAACGGGGTCCCATATCCACTTTTATGGATAACGTTATTAAACTAAATTGTGTGTCCTTTTCGGCGATGCCAAACCGATGTTATTGTTATTTAGGGTGTATTTTTTTATCGCACAAACCCCTCGGTATCGACGATTTGAAGATCAGATACAATACCCAGTTGTAGTTAAATACCTACGAAAAGTTAGTATAATGGTAGGTATAATTACGAGTAGAAAATTAATACGGCAATTCTCGCAAATCTGATACTTCCACAAATTATTTATCGTTCAAGAGAGAGAGGAGCCTTGGGAGTTGGGAGACTGTTCAAATTTATTTTATAGAATGTTGTAGAAAGAAGAAAATACATTTGCCCTTATCGCTAGAATTTACTACTAGCACCAGAAAACAAAATGATAGCGGAGAAAGATAACGCTCTGTATAGAAATAAAGTCAAAAAGCTCGCTAAAGCTAAGATGAAACGAGGCCTATTAATAAAACGCATCTTACCGAAATACTGTTAAAGTTGTTTAAGTAAATTCAACAACTTGAAGCGTAAATACCTTTCGTGTAAACTATTTTAGAGGTAAGCTTCTCAAAGTTTGCATCGCGGCCGTTAAGTTTTATCGTGCAAAAGATGTGTCAAAAGTTAAATTGTGTTTTAGGGGCCCGCAGTCAGGCCTATGTAGACAAACAAAGCGATTGTAGAAGTATTTCTGTGTACAAATAAAGTACCTACACTTTTGCTCTAAAGACGAAAATCCTGCCTAAAAATCCTATATTAAGCGTCACGTGCCTAAAAGAATGTGTATAACGGCAATATTGCATCAATGTAAGCATGCCTTGCACTATCATTTAAAAAATGTCTTCAAAGTTGCTAAACTAACATTTATTTTGTCTGCATACGTATACTCGTAAATGTTACTTCTCCAAACACGCGTTAAGTATCTACATATTTTTGATACGGAATAAAAATTGCAGAACTGTATAAAAATATTCAGGAAAACGTTAAACATTTTTGACGTGAAATAAACATTGCAGCATCGAAATAAATATTCCGAGAAAATTAAATAGGTACGATGTTCTTTTATTTGCTGTAGCATTTTAAAAAATATACACGAACGCTTTACAGCAATCGCTACAGATTTTAATATCCGGTGCGAGTTACATTACAGTTTAATATAGCAGCTGCAGTAGTTCAACAATAGNATCACAAAACATTACCGCAGCAAAATTCTAAATAACTTAAGAACCGGAACACGAACAAAATTTGGTATTCGTGGACAAATTACTACGCAACAAGAGCTATCTATCCATGTATTAATTTGGTTCCGGGATAGAAAGACTTTAAAAAAAAAATTTGCCAGGGTAATGTTTGAAACGTTACCCCAGCAAAATCTGTGTTTTCCTAATAACTTTAGAACTATAAATATTTGAACGAATTTTGCTATTAGTGGACAAATTTCTGCTCATGATGGACTAATTATCTGCTATACTCTCGACTCTCTAAAGCACAACATTTATAAAAATTTTGCTGTGGTAATGCACTCCAGGTAACCGTGTGTGATGCTCATTGCTCATAGTGATTTTCGATACAGAGTCCCGTAAGTACATACGTTATACATAAATTATGGAAAGAAAACACCCAGAACAATAGAAACAAATATGTATGATAATTTTAGTATGATATTTTTATTTATTAATAAACAAAAAGACTGAACGATTATGACGATTTGTAAGAACTATTTATTAGTCTAAACAAATAAAGAAATTTTGACTTTGACTTTGACTTTGAACAAAATTGATGCGTGTACTGATTAATGTAATTAACTACATGCAAAGCTTTGTGAATTGCAACAACTATAATTTATTTTATCCAAGCTCTAAATAATCGCTACTACGGAACTTCCGGAAGGTCGGGTGACGCCACGCCTCTTTGAACCGTGTTTACTTTGGCAGTTATATTCTATATTTATTCGATTCTTAAATATATTCCCAAAAATGTTCAAAGTTGTTTTAATTTGTATCACTTGGATATGATTTGTATTAGAAAGTGCTGTGAGTGTGACGCTTGAACGGAAGGAAGACAACCTAACCTAACCAACTGCGTATTTCTATACTGTGTAGACGCGAGAGCTCTTTGGCGCGCTGTCTTCGGCGAAGTATTGCGCGCGCAGATTTTGACAGCGCGAAATACCTACTTTAGCAGAAATACCAAGCCTTAATAAACGCTGAGACACCTTTATTGCGTCTGTATGCGCACATCCGACGTTATTAGTAGTGTGTAATGATAATTATTTATAACATAGTTCGCGCGAAGTTGGTCTTGTACTACACGTAGTCACACCTTTACAAATGGTAAACGTGTGCTCTACGTAGCTCTGCACTGCACGCAATAGATGATATCGTATAAGTGTATCCATTTTGCCAACAGTTTGTTTTATTTTTCATTGCAATATTAAGCTTTTTAATCACAGTATTTAGGAATCAATATACTAAAAATAACCATAGACAGGCCTATTCCCACTTGGTGGAAGACGGATTTACCAATAGTATTGAAAATTATCAAAAGTTGCATCGATTGATGATGATGTGAATGACACACACCCGTATTTATAAACGATGCTTGCTTATTTGAAGTAGCAAATCGAACGCACAGCGTTGAATAAAGCTCAGTGATTGGTTCGTGTATCACCCTGTGCGTCCACGCGCACTGTGAGACCTCATAGTACCTACCTACTGTTTGTGAATACGGGTGTTAGACACTTACTTCTTTCATAGCAAAATGACGAAAGCATATACTTAGTTATTATCTCAACTTTCTCAGGATATTCAATGCAATCACCGCAGCCCTAAGTCACACCGGAATATTACGTAGGTACACTCATTAAATCTAATTATAGCAAAAGGAACAATCACCTCTAAGTGATGAGCCAATTAGGACCATTTCGGGCGTTTATTAATACATAATTAAGTAGGAAACAGTCCAGGTGAAACGTATATAATAACAAGCGTTTGCCCGAAGCACAAAGGATTTGCTTGATTTAAACTTTTCCCATTATCGTGAGGGCTCTTGTATGCCACAGGGTTGCCACTAACTAGAAATTACGAGTATTGCCTTATAATCTCTTTTGTTTATGAATGTAAATGTGTTTTGTATAGACTCTGAAAATTTTAATTACTCATTTATTTTTAGTTCTTTGGGTTGCAAACTTTATAAAATTAGTTATAACAAGAAAAGCTATGAAAAATAATGATTTCTTAAAACTGTTATTAGATTAAATGGTCTTACCTTAAATACTTATTATATTTTTGACACTAAATTGTCTATATTAAAATTGCATAAGATGCCAGTGTTTAACTTAATTTATTTATAAATTATTTACAAGTGAAATTAATCCGAATACTGTTTATTTTTTACGACAGTTGGCAACCCTATCATTATCGGACTCTACAACAACAGTGTATATTAGTCCTTATTCCAGTACATTTACAGTCCACAATCAAATAACAACCTTTGTTGTCGATGTTGACCGTGCGTGCCGGTGGAGAGGTAATCTAATTATGGTAAACTTAGTGGCATTATCCTAATTAGGTAAAAGTTCATATTAAATTACTTGTAAAGATTGTTTAGGCATAAAAATAATTACGAAGACACCTTGTACCAAATATAATTATTACAATATAGGTACTATGAGCCCTTATTCACAAACGATGCTTGCTTATGTGAAGCAGAAAATCGAACGCACAGCGTTGAATAGAGCTCTGTGATTTTCCTGTGTCACCCTGTGAGTCCACGCGCACTGTGAGACCTCATAATAATGTTTGTGAATATGGGCGATAGATAGTTAATAGCATAGCGACTATAGTGGCAGTGGGCGGGGCACATAGCTCGTAGAGACGATGGCCGTTGGGGCAGGAAAGTTCTCGAGTGGCGACCACGGGCTGGAAGACGTAGCGTGGGCAGGCCTCCTACTAGGTGGACCGACGATCTGGTAAAGGCCGCGGGAAGAGCCTGGATGCGGGCAGCGCAGGACCGTTCATTGTGGAAAACCTTGGGGGAGGCCTTTGTCCAGCAGTGGACGTCATTTGGCGAGTACCTACTCGTATATTACAAACTTTAACCCATTATATCACATGGAATATCGTAAAACAGACTAGGTTCATCCTCATTAAACTACCATTTGTAAAGTCTAAAGTCACAAAATGTTTTTTCGTTGCTAGAAGAATTCGCTATCCGACCAAAAAGATAAATAAGCAAGATTTCGATAAAAAGAAGTGCAAAGGAACCTCTAACCCAAAAAAGTTATGTAGTCATCATAGCAGATTTACATCTTGTCGTTTTAATTATAGTCATTCAATTGCATCTTTCATGTATAATTATAATCAAAGTCATACTATAAGACTATTGAGTGATTAATTTAATACCTTCGTACTACATAAGTGCGTGTATTGTCTCCATACACCCCATTATGTAATCAGCAAATGCATATACATTTGATACATCCGAAATTCCGAAGCTTCTATGTTCACCGAACCGTCCCCTACTAATTGTATGTAACTCATCTTCCGCCACATACAATTAGGGAACTACATACAAACATTGTCATTTGACGTTTACAATAATTGAGTCGTCTAGTTTCAAAACCCGCTAAAACGCTCCTGCAACTAATTTCTGTTTATATCTCTAAATGATGCTACTGCAATTTTCTCATCATACTGTTCAATCGTTTTCGATCAAAATACACTAAAAGACTACTAAACTAGCACTTAAAATTAGGTTTGTGTTACAAACTCCGCTAAAACGCCGTCCGTTTCTTTCAAAACCCTCTAAAAGTTGATTGACCAATGGTAGCACGGTATTTTGGTCACGTGACTGCGAAATCAGTATGGAGATTTTTTTATAACGTGGTTGCTTCCTAATTTGCTCTTATCAAATCCCGCTAAAATACAACATGTCCGTTTCAAAACCCATTAAAACCGAATGTTCGTAACAAAATACGCCAAAATGAAAATAGTTTTCATTATAATTCAAATTATATTTAATTTAAAGATAAATAGCAATTACTGTTAGTATTGCCAGATGACAATAATAATTCGTATCATTTTTTTTTTGCCTAAGGCCAAAGCTATATGGATAAGCAGTTTTTTTCAATTTCTCGAAATCTTATCAAAATCGTTTTAGCGGGATTTGAAACTAGACGCCTCAATTTACCTTAGCACAAACGATGTCGAAACGTTAAGCCATGCATATCACGTGACGTACTGTGAAACGTCCCCACCTATGCGTTTGCTCGTTAATTAGCGAATAATGCCAAATTAACCAATGTTTCGTAGTATTTTGATTGCAATGAATTTTGAGTAGGTAGTTACTTTAATAACTTATTCTCATTGATTTCAAATAAAGTAAACCTCATGTTTCGTTCATAAGGTAGGTAAGTAAGTATGTACTTTCTACACATTTGATAATAAGGGTCGCTGGTTTTATAATCGACTTCTAAAAAAGGAGTTCTCAATCCGACTAATGTAATGTTTTAAAAGCTTTGTAATTCCTAAATTATGTAGTCAGATTTAGTTCCAAACAAAGCAAAGCGCTACAACGGTTATTTATTTTCAATATAATTTATACATTTTCATAGATACTAAGTAAGTATTAAATATAGCTGACCCGGCGAACTCTGTTCCGCCTTAAAGGCAATAAATAAGCCATCGCAATTTTTCCTTATTTGCTCACCGTTCAGACCTACCCTGGACTACGACAAACATTTTAAAACCAAAATCAGCTCAATCGGCCCAGCCGTTCTCGAGTTTTAATCAGACTAACGAATAGATAGATATAGATAGATTACACATTTAAAAGATACTTTTATTTGTTTGTATTGTGCAGGAACCGAACTGAAGACCTCTCTTGATATCAGCTCCACAACAGCACATTAAGTGATTTTGAAAAATCGCAAACGTTACATAAAATCTTATAACTCTCGTAGCTATCATAATATTCTTCCTAAAGAAATGCGGTGGGGTTCTATTGACGTCAGCCACTTCGTTGTATTTAATCATAAGTATTTATATATTATGTAGAAAGTATGCATGTATGTGTACCTACATCGAGGTTGGTGGGTAAATTGAATTTTCCATTGAATCGCGCAACCACAGTACATCGCGTTCGTCACAATCATTACGCGAAATTATTCGGTGGTTTTGATTTATTGTTTCGGTTAATTAAACTCATATAATGGGCTAACATTTTGAATTGATTTAATGTGCAATTATACAAAACTGGTTTCTTGTTTCTGTCGCGTTATTAAGGCCATTTATTGTAGCCTGATGTGACGTTAATGTATTTTAGAGGTGATAATTTTGATAATAATTTAATGTCCTGTTTTCAAAACATTATAAGCATTACCCTTAAATGGTTTTTGTCCGTTTTAAAGGACATGTCAAATAATTGCCTACAGAATCTAATTTAAAGCAATTTATCGACTTTCAAGGGATATTTTATAAAAAGCATGATATTTTATGTGAACCACGGGGCAGTAGTTCAATAAAAAGCCGCGAATTTTAAAAATCTAGACAGTTGAAAAACTGCAACAGCAAGGTCAAGTTCAGTTTTACTAATAAAACCCTCCATTTTTATTACTATTTTCAGTCGAGCGCTTATTTCGTTTCGTTGTTAAATCTATTCATATTTCGTAGAATTCGTAGTAATTCCATGTTCAGTTCAGATCAAACTTTTACTGTACCCACATTTAGAAAAACGCTCCATCTCTACGACTATTTTCAGTCGAGCGCTTATTTCGTTAACGTGTCCAAAAATGGGAAGGGTTGTCAACAAGGGCACAACAAAGGCACATCTCCCGCAAACAGAAATTGTAACTTCGGTACGACTCAACAAAAAGTCCCGCACACAATGCAGCCGGTCGGCACACGTTTACTTCTCACATTTCATTCCTATCGATGTTCGTTGAATAGGGGCCGAGTGATGTTTTTTAAAGATAGACTGTATTTGAAGGGGAAACAGCACGTTTTGCTGTGTTATCAAATAAAATAAATGGGAAAATTAAAGATTGTTTAAAACACTGATATGCAGCCTGTTTGGTTTTTATAAAGTAATGATAGCTATGATAAACAATGTGCAACATAATGAGAGCTTTAAATATTTACTTCATTTATCTCAGTCATATTTACATAAACTTGCTTTTGGTGCATTTGGATAATCAGTAAGTACCTAACTACTTACTTACTTATTTATTTTTGTTCTTTTGGCTTTCATGCTTTCCCTTTAGCCCTTTGGTTTAGCCATTAACTGGTGTTTTGTTTTATTTTCTTTTATAACGCTTTTTGTTTAACAAAGGGACGACATTGGTTGTGATATTCGAAGTGGCTATATTTGTGTCAGAGCACTCACTTTATCGTTTTAAAATTAATCTATTTTCAAATTCAACATTTCGGAGAGGAGATTCCAAAATTAAAAATGATCAAAGAAACCTTCAGTTCCGTTTCAAAGACTTTTTTTTTAATTTAACGCCACCCCACTTCCAGGATTGTTTTGAAAAATTCAACACGAAGGGCGGATTCTATCGAGGAATATTTTTCGTTATGTCATTTTGCCACGATTCAATTCCGCGCTCTGACAAAATTGTGTTCGGAATTTTCAAACGCTTGAGGCGTGTGGATTTCCTTGATTTAGGCAAAGGTATCCTATCTTGGTATAATTAAATTTGTTCACAGTTCGGTCAAACATTGCAAGCTTATTCGAAAAGAATATTAATATGGTTTCATAATTCGGAGGGCACGTATTAAGAAATTGGCATTATTTAACCAAAACGTGATAGCAAATATTCAGTTTTTCCGACATAACATGCCTGAAAGTATCCTTTCATAATAATTTTGCAATTGAAATATCTCTTATGACAATTTCATCATAGCATTCCAACAGCAGGCGTGTACCTATTGTCGAAAATTAAATAAAACTTGCTCGTAAAATATTTCAAAAATTTCTCCCGTAACTGCATGTCACGTTTCATTTTATACGGGCGGATGAGACACTAGTAATGGAAATATACCTACGTTTCACTTTGTATTAAAATGTATTTGCAACATTTAATAACTAAAGTAAATTCATTGTCATAACAGGAAACGGTTGATTGATTTTATAAACTTTTTCTTTATAACATACATAACGTGTTTTTCAGTGAAATTCAATATTATGTAAGAGGAAATATAAAAGCATTCAGCTATCTGCTTCACAATACATTTATTTTAGTAATGACAAATTAAGTAAAGTTACCGTTTATGTACAATTTCAAAGTAATGTCAATAAGGAATTAAACAAGCGAGACTTCTCGGCATAACACTATTATTTTTGGTAAATATAAAAAACAAAGACATTCTTGCATGAATCATGACCGCAGATTTACAAAATACCATGAGTAAAAAATTCAACTTTAAAAAGTTAGCAATTCCAACAAAATTTAGCACATCAAAAATTCCTACACATTAAATCATACGTTTTAATACTTATCACACCTCGGTGCTCCATTCCGCGAATTACAGGAGCGTTCGCGTCCTCAAACGGCTAATAAAAGTCTTTGTAATATCTTGCTGAAGGTACGAGTATGAGCCGCCTTATGGCTCAAGACTGACGTCATTAATGCATGGCTCTTGTTACTAACGTTGTGAGGGTGATATTTATGCAGATTTATGAAATGACAACCCAAAAATTTTCCGTCAAATAAAAATCAAAATCAAAAGTATTTATTCAGTTTAGACCACAAGTGGCACTTATGAACGTCAAAATTATTATAGAAAATAATAAAAAAGAAAAGTCAGCCCTTATGGGGCACTTTACATGTCTCCTTATCTTTTGGGCCCTACCAGCGCTTCGATTCAATTCAATTCAATTTCAATTCTCTCTTAACACTCAAATTCATTTTATTTTCCGTACATTTCAGTCGGCCGTTTGGTGTAGTGGTTCAGAACGGACTACTATGCCGAGAGGTCCCGGGTTCGATTCCCGGCCGGGCAGAAATTGAAATGATGAATTTTAATTTCTGTGACGGGTCTGGGTGTGACTATGTATAATATTTATGTATTTAAAAAAAAAGTATATAAGTAGTATATCCGTTAAACTAGCACCCATATCACAAGCATTAAGTTGCTTACTTTGGGGCTAGCTGGCGCTGTGTGAAATTCTCCAAAGATTTATTTATTTATTTATATTTCATATTTTATTATGTCTGTAAAATATAAACTAAATTATAAATAACAAATTATTAACGCCTTTGCCATGTCAACCTACCACAAACTGATAAACTGTATCTATTTTGAACCATAAAATATAGAAACCGTGCGTGAAAATTGACATTTAATTTTAATGTTGTGTTTGACCTGATGTGCTGTTAGGTGGTACGAGTACCTACTAACAGGCCCGATTTACTAGAAACGATAATTTAATTTTGCAGTTTGGTTTACTGTCAATATTAACAATGCCCTCAAATTGTACACGATCATGAGAAATTTCTATTTTATTGAACTTTAGTTCTGAACCAAAAGCGCCACCACTAGAAATTGTACGTGCAACCCTTAATTTCCCGACTGTTCATCGACGCGGAACTCACAATGATGGTCATTAAACAGAATGGCGTCTCACGATGGAACACCTTTCCCTCTCATTTCATATTACTCATTACTATCAATATTAGCAACACCCTTATAACATGGTCATGAGAAACGTCCTCAATATTTCAGTTATCATTGAACTCTGATGCTAAAATAAAAGCGCCCACCACGCTTTACTTTTACATAGTATACTGTCAATATTTGCAAAACCCTCAAAACATGATCATGAGCATGTCCTCTATATTTCACAAAACTTAAAATGAACTATTTAGCACTGTAACAAAAGCGTCACCGCGTCTGGATAACCTAGTGCTACGTGCGACCCTTAATGCCCCGACTGTTCTCCGACGCGGAACTCACAATGATGGTCATTAAACAGAATGGCGTCTGCGATGGAACACCTTCGTTCCCTCTTATATTGGAAGTCGCGCCTATTATGGCTCTGAAATCTCGCGCTTTGAACTCGAGTGAAATAAAAGATGTGTGACATTGGCTGAACGATGTTGTGCCCATGGCGGCGAAAACACAAAAATGAAAAAAGGAGTACAGAAGATTTTATTGCGCTTAATCCAGTCGTAGATCAATCAATAAACTTGGCACAATTTGAGTAAAGTATCTGTTGACTCATACTGTATCTAACTATTGTAAATCTAAGCTGGAAATCTAAATCATATCTGAACAAGGCGCTGACGACCCGTAAAAGAGTTTAGCGTCAGATCTTTACTTAAAAAAAAGCTGGTTACATAGACAATGTTCTATTGAAAGTTGAAACTAAGAGAATGAGTAGGTATCAAAAACCCAATGCATCAAAACTTTGCATCTCAAAGTATTGCATCTTTCTATAAATCCCCTCAACATAAAATACCGGAGCGTCATCTTTGTCTCATTGAGTATTGGCATTAAAATCCCTCCCTCCAAAGCGGTGTTTTATTGGAGCCGATCTCGTATAGCTTTCAGCCGTCGATTTACCCGGCATAAGCGGTATAAATAAGTATTATCTTTCCTACAATTATCTCGTTGTTTATGAGCGGAAAGTGTCGAGGTCCGGGTAACTCGGGCTGACAGCGGCCTGGAGGGTGCTTAGTTTATTATTTTAATCTGCGACGATGGTGCATCTCAAAGAGCATAGCTGAGCGCCCCAAGTGGGGATTGAAATAAATTACGTCGTAAGTGTGAAAAATGAGAGTGAATAGAATTAACATCGTACATGCACCACTATTATGGATCCGCCTATTAATGTAACGTCTTTAACAGTTATTGAAAGACAGTTTCGGAAAAAAATGATATCATAACTAGATGGAAAGATGGAATGTATTGAAATGTGATGTGACGGCCTAGTAGAAAGTTGAAAACGTAATTCAAAAACTATTTTCTAATTCTGTACTTCCGGAACTTAAGGGTTAAGGGTGATACAGATCGTGATTAAACTCTTCCATCCTATATAGCTTTACATTTATTTGATTCACGTAATCACGTGCCGCAATTGCGTCATTTAATCACGAGAGTCATGTGTTACTAGTTACATCGGGGTTCGAACTACATAGAGTTCAATGCAATAATAGGCGTTAAGCTTTGGGAACAAGAGGATACAGTTCGTTGCAATAGTAGGGGATAAGCTTTGGGGACAAGAGGTTAAGGTTCATAGCAATATAGGCGTTAAGTATCAAAAGATTGGGAACCAGTCTTCTACACTATGGGCTGGAACAACATATAACAGCTAATTATACGACGAGTTATGAGTTCCAACGGCATAATACCGCGCGTTCAGTTTGCGTATTAATGAAACAAATTAGCAATTAAATTAGGATTCCGCTTTGTAAGTGAAATAAAATTATTAATGATGGCAGTGTTTACTCTCAACAGATTTTAAGCTGTTGAGAAATCGGCTAAATAGGTCAGAGTTTGCGGGTTCGATTACCGCACATTACAAACCTCTGTATGAATAATTCTATTTGTTCTGGGCTAGGTATTTTATGCCCAGCCAAAAATAAAAGTTTAGACTAAAATATTTTATAAAGGATATTTTATAGTGTGTTATTTGTTTAGTTTGGGATCAAACAGCAAGCTAGTAGCAATAACACTGTTCAAACTAGTAACAATCAAAGTAAAAATCAAATGATAATCGACACTATAATTATTGTTGTTTATAAAGTTATATGTCGTTGGTGTATCTTTTTAAATTTATTTATTTATTTATTTATTTATACTTCAATGCCAAAAATATTAACATCAGGCGAACTTAATGCCATAAGGCATTCTCATCCAGTTTACCTAAATAAATAAATAAATAAAATGATGTCTAAAGTTAGTATAAATAGGCCTATTTATCATAACGAAATCTTTCATTTGGCATCAGCTGATCTACTTATCTATAAAACACCACCTACAAACTACCACCATACTACAAAATACCACCCATTAATTATACCTACATACCTAAGAGTAATATGATATGCTGTCGTCTGTACATAACGAAGCCACTATTACTATACATTATCTGTCCTCAGTACATACTGTTAATTCACTACCACGGCGCTACGAAATGATTGATTTGATTGACCAACAGGCACTGGCCAAGCAAATAGATCGGTTGGTCGATTTATCGGCCGACCGGTCGACTGATAGTTCGACCGGTCGGGTCTCCGTAACCGACGTTGTCGATAAACAAGTACTACGTAGACACTCAACTCGACGATGCTCTAGTCGAGACGCTTCTAGCGCCGTTTTATCTTTTTGCATTCTATGGAACTGCATTTAACGGGGAATTAAAATGATAAGATAAATTTACTGCAACTGTGGTGGAAATAGTTTGAAGTAGAATTAAATACAGCGCGACGAGTGTCCAATGTCTTCTGAAGAGAACCCATTGAACGAGATAAAAGCGTTTATAGAAAAAAACATAAACCTCTTTCTGGCGTAGTCGGTTAAATATAAAATTAATCCTTTTTTACGCTGATAACAATTTTAAGTGATCATAGAGATTATTCATTCGAGAAATAATACGCGATTTAAATACTTTAAAATCAATCATTACCACAGTGAAAAACGTAATATCATTATCGCTTGTATCCTTGTTGCCTAACTTTAAGAAAGTATTTTTGATAAAAGCAGGTAAAATCTTGAGGCAAGGTTGAAACCTGTTTCAAAGAAACCATATAATGAAAATTTTATTGAAATACCACGATATATTAGCAAAGTGCTATGTAAAGAGGGAAAGACACAGACGTCAGAGTGAAGTCCTTATTTGCTGGCAATATTGTGAAACTCGGGCTGCTTGAGACGAGAAGGGAACTTAATTACCCTTTGAGAAAGGTAACACCTAGTGACAAAGTTTTGGAAATGACTTGAAATTGATTGCAGGCATATTAGCAAGGCATTACAAATAAGTGATGGACGCCGTAGGTTGATAACTAAACACGGTACTTATACTTAAACGAAGCGTAATACATCTAAATGATCTTGGAAGAAGCATAATATTGCGTGATATAGCGAGCTAAATTGGACGTTAATATTTTTTTATATCTAGTTTTAACCGATTGGAACATGAAACCTTACACTTCCCAGCATCATAATGAAAATCTGTACACAATTTAATATCCATTTAATAACATATAGAGATAAAAACCCTTTCTCTAAAGTTTCATTATTCTTGCAGAGTACCTACTAGCTACTAAGTCCCTTGAATATGCTGAGAATAAGCACGATTCCCTAGAGATGCGTGCGCGATCATCTTTAGACGTCTAAATCTACGCGAGCGGAGCTGCAGGCTTAGCTTGTTTTCAATAAGACTGAAGCTAATGCTCCTCATATCATGGAACTCATATAAATCCGTACTTTCGTACTAATATTATATAGGCAAAAGTAACTTGTCTGTCTGTCACCTTTTCAAGCTTTAATCACTAAACCGATTTGGGTGTTTGATAAGACTACGAATAGAAAAAATAGGATTGTTTTATCCCGAATTTTAATGGGAAACATAGGTACGATATGGTCTTCCCACTCTGCTCCCATGGGCAAAGTTGCAGGCAAACGCTAGTCTAAGTAATATCACGTCAAGCAAACGCTGGTTGTACCTAGATAATCTTGATTTTGACATATTCTTTACGAGAACAGCCAAAGCGACTCCTTTATATCAGATACGAGTATTACGTAGGTATTAATTTAACGCCATACACGCGTCAGCAAACAATTCATTTTTCACAAAAGAAAATATGGTACTCTATGAGAAATGGGTTCTGCTTTAAAAATAAGCTGTACTAAGTTTATGAGTTCAACGACGTTTTTGAAAAAGGAATAAAAAAAAACCGGCCAAGTGCGAGTCGGACTCGCGCACCGAGGGTTCCGTAGAACCCTGCAAGGTTTACAAAGTTCGTTCATTACGACAATCGAGTCATAACTATGTTTTTTTTTTCACGGGTTAAAGGCAATTAGATCTAAGTATTTGATATGAATTTCAACTTGATAGCTCTACGCGTTCATGAGGAAAAAAGTAATAAGTTTATATTTATTAAAAAATATATATTTTGTAATGTAACTAAAAATTTAAGGTTTTCGGAATTTTTCCTTTATGTGTGCTATAAAACGTTGCTTCATGCCAAATTTCAAGATTCTAGGTCGACTGGAAGTACCCTTTAGGTTTTGATTCCCTTGCGAGTACTTGCGAGTTTCAAAATATGCAGCTTAAATTGCTGTTTCTTTTGATTGCGTTGACATAGAAGTTTGATTTTGTTACAGCTTAAAGGTATTATGAGTATTTGGTATGAATTTCAATTTAATACCTCTACGCGTTTATGAGGAAATGGGTAGTAAGTTTAAAATTATAAAAAAAATATATATTATGTGATGTAACTAAAAATTTATGGTTTTCGTAATTTTTCCTTTATCTATGCTATAAGACGTTGCTTCGTACCAAATTTCAAGATTCTGAGTTCACGGGAAGCACCCTGTAGGTTTTGATTCCCTTGCAAGTGTCGAAAATTTGCGGCATAAACGACTGTATCTTTTGATTGCGTTGGCTTAGAAGTTTGATTTTTTCACAGCTTCAAGGGACAGTAGACCTGAGTAATTGATATAAATTTCAGCTTCATACCTCCACGCGTTCCTGAGAAAAAGGGTCTTGACAGACGGACGGACAGACGGTCAACAAAGTTATCCTATAAGGGTTCCGTTTTTTCCTTTTGAGGTACGGAACCCTAATAAGACACTGGCAACTTAATGAAAAAAAAAACAAAAGGCCGCTGTAGAAAAAAAACGGCAGCTTTGATGACATCTAAACAGTTTTTTTGGCGGGAAATATTTAAAAAAAATCTGGAGTGGACAGCATGATGGACTGACAAAACAAATGAAAATTGATGAGTTTTTTTATGAGTTTTATTAGGTTTGAAGACAAAAATAATTTTAATATTTAACTGTGGTTTAGTTACTGAAATGGTGCGACGGAATTATAAATATTTTGTATTCAAAACAGAATTTATTGATGCAGAATTTATCGGCCCTCGTAACTAGGAGCAAAGTCAATGGAAAATAATAGGAGGCAATTTTTCAGTTCATGAATAGTCAATGTGTATTGCGGTTTATATTGATTTATATTAAATGGCATGAATAGAGATTAAATATGACCCGATTTCACGCTTTTTGTGTGTAAACTATCGTTTTACTGTTGGTTTAATCCTCAATGACATACATTAACGAGTACCTAGAGGCACATACCTAAGGCGAACACAATTTAATGCCATGAGGCAATCTCTCACTCTGGCATTTAATCTTTGAGCTAAGCAGAAGAAATTCGCCTGGCGGAGCTCTTAGGAAAGATAACATATTATAAATAATAAACTATTTCAATATACCTACACAATAAAGAAACACATAATATAGAGATGACAATGTTGAAATTGAAGTGAAGTTAGAAGACTGTAAGTTAAATGCTTTACATTATTGCCCAAAACAACACATCATGTGTAGGTACGTAACTATATCAGCTACTTATGACTATTAGAGAATAATATAGCTGTATCTATATATAGCTATTCTCGAAATGTCTATCAGGCTTTAGCAACAATACCGATATCAGAAACAGCAATTGGACAAGTCGTGCGACAGATCCAGTTCAATACCCAATAAATAGATCCCGGTAACGTTCGAGAAATGCTATTAATATCCAACAAGACTATTCAAGGGGCAAGAATCAAAGCCCTTGTTTCGATACTGCGAATCAAGCGATCGAAACATTTATGGACTATATTGCAGATACTACAACTGGAAGTTATTTGCAATAGCAGGGTTTGACAAACACAAGTAGTCAAGATACTTCGTAAATAAATTTGTAAAACTATGTTGTTAAGCAGGTAATCAATTTTAAACTTCATACGTTTTAGTTTAAGGTGAAAAATCGACGGAGGGGCATTTCATGGTGGTAGGTTACTTTTCAAGTGATGTTTTTGACGAGTATCGTAAGGTATTAGGTATGTATTATTGTTTTTAAATAATAAATTCATGAATTAAAGTGTCTTTTCTGGGAAGACTCCAAGTTTCTGCTATTAAGAAAAATGTCCTGATCTAAGTAACACTATTGCTTTCAAGGCTCCAAAGTAATGTCACGTCATCAAAATAGTTTTAACGAACTTTAAAAAAAAACACAGTGCCGCATTTGAAACCGTAGCTGCATTGATTAGTGCTTTCGTTTTCAAACCCGACCAGCGTAACCAACATGCGGTTTTTCCCCTCCAATTGGCGCAACATAACCGCTGCAAGCCAGCTCCATTGCTAATATCCAATATCCTTTATCTTAAATCAAACTTAGAAAACTACACTACTACAAATCGAGAAAATCTACTGTAAAAGAAAATATCAAAAGGACTCACCTATCGTCGTGAGCGCCAACGTGCACCAATAATAGCTCTGTAGATACTGTTTCACAACGTCCGCGGTTTCAGTGTCATGATACACCCAGTTTTTACTACCGAACCCATTGTTTTTATATATTATATGGTACAAGCACCCGTTCCAATGGAATATCACTAATAAATAATGAATTAAACTGGTTGATCTAAACAAGTTTGGGTAGTTCGTGTGTCGTTCCGTGCGGTCCATGAATGCCCAGAAGCGGTAGATCTTGACGAGACGAAAGGAGCGTAGTATGGAGTTGAACCCGATGGAGAGGTAGAGGAAGTCCAGTGGCAGGAGACACAAGCAGTCGATGTAGAAGGTCGTGGAGTTCATATAGTGCGCCCGGAGCTTGGCCGCGTCCGTTTGTAGGACGCCGTCCTCGAGGTATCCCGTTCGGAAGTGGAACAAGATGTCCGCCAGATAGAGGAAATCCGAGAAGTAGTCCAGACAGAACCACACTATTAGCGTCTCGCCTGAAACAATGGAAATACGGTTTGTTAGAAAATTCACTGAAATAAACTTAAAGTTTTGTGCGCGGGTAAACGTAAGCCAGGATTTTATT
Source organism: Ostrinia furnacalis (assembly GCF_004193835.3). Taxonomy (NCBI): domain Eukaryota; kingdom Metazoa; phylum Arthropoda; class Insecta; order Lepidoptera; family Crambidae; genus Ostrinia; species Ostrinia furnacalis. The sequence continues at coordinate 418,474 of NW_021131507.1, read as the reverse complement.
TTGTTATGTGACTTGGCTAAAAATGTGTAGCGATTTAAATCTTTGGGTTAAAAATGTAAACGAAACTTTATCGCATTGCTTTCTTGGGCCTTAGGAGTAAGTATGATTAGAGCAATAAAAAAAGTATATTTTATCGATAAAGACACAGGTAGCATTCTATTTAACGAATAAAATGTAAACTGAATAAGTTGTAGGTTCCTTCACCTATAAAATTTCCAAAAGACCTAAAATTTTATTAAATACGTTGTAAATTTCAATACCATGTCATCTAAAATACGCACTAAAGCTTCAAACTAAAACACCGAATCACACAAAACATTTGCTAATTAATTTCACGAACGGCAAACAAAACCACACGAATCTATTGCAGACACGTCACAGGTAGTAGTTTCCCAATTAATTAATACACGGTGTAAATGAATTAATGTTTCACTTTGATCAAAAGTTTTTCAGTTAACTCCCAAGAATTATGATCAATTTGAACGCAAAATGGGAACTTGAAAGCGAACGAGATTGCGTCAGAGGAGCTCGCAGCTGGGTGGGTGAGACAATGGGAAAAGATTAAAAAAATCATTAATATCGTAAGATAAAGGCACAAGGCACAAGCCACAAGTTCACACGGAAATACTCTATTATACTAATCAATCACGCACTTACAATAAAAATAACTGAGGTTTTCATAAAAATAAATTTGGGATTTATTTATGGACTTTAGTACACAGACAAAATCGATTGTTATTTAAAATAGATAATGTAATAAAGATTTAATCTTAATTTTTAAAAGAGGTTGTAATAATTATTGGCTTTGAAGAATAAAATGTTGCGAACAGCATTTAAGGGCGAATATCAATTAAATCACTTTAAAAAGATATACTTTAAAACGAGAATATGTTAAATAAATACAAGTTTCATACTCATATATCAGAAATACGAGAATAGGTTCAGTGTAACTCTTTTCATTCATAATTTTGAGTTACCAATGGTTTACTAATAGAGAATACCGATTGGCATTAAGTCCACCATTTTTACAACCTAATTCGTGCAACAAAGTATAAAATATTTTTTTATAAAATCCAATTCAATCTTTTTCCAATAATAACTGGGCTGCAAACACTTAAAATTAGTGGCTCACTTATCAAAGTATAACATTGTCTATGAAGCTAGCCGTCTACCTCCGGGAAGCTATTTGGGTAAGTAATTTAATTCCCCCGGGAGTTCGAGGTACTATGCAGGAGTGCGCTAAGTCGGGTCTCGGACGCCGGATCCAACCGCCCATCTTAAATTGAGACGTCCGATGTCCTAAAGTGAAAAAATAATTTCAAACTGCGTTTGTGACGAAGATTTTTATTAGATTAGACTATTATACATAGAATTAGATTACGAAAATACCTCTGTTTTGTGTCATTGGCTTAGTTGTAAAGTGAATATTTATGACATTAATAGAAGATTGCTTGCTTGTTAATAAATGCGATTTTGCAGAAATGATGCTCGTGTCTTTTAAACTATGTAGAAAGTAAGAATACGTATCACGTGTGTTTTATTCGGCTAATATTGGATGACGATATTATTCACTTTTACATTGTAACAAGTATTTTACACTTTGCAGCCAGACTATTATTTTGTCTGACAACAAAACTAAAAGCAATAGATAAATAAATAGGGTAAACACGGTAATCTTTGTATTAGATCATTTTATTTCTTATTAAGTTCACCGTGCTCTAGCCTCCAGATAGGGCAATAAACTCAAACTCTTCAATATCAGTACAATATTAAATCAAATCAAATCAATTCCCACTCCATGAATTAAAGTTCTCAACTCTCCGATTCGAGGAAATATTCCGGGATATTTTTAACCCAATCAAAAGTATTGAATTGAGTTAACAGAAAAGTGTTGTAGGTAAAACGTGAAAATGAAACGGAGCGAATCGACGATATTGTGAAGAGCGCTCGATAAAACTGCTCGTTGATAGGCGAGCGCAATCAACTACTTTATCTCTGTACAAAACAAAGTCAAAATATAAAAGCCCGTGACAGACCGTTGCTGTCGCCTATCGAAAAGCTAGTGATGTGACTGCACAAAACACTCGCCAAATATGGTTCTTTTGTTGATAAATTGCACTTGTAACCACTGTTTAAGATGCAAGAGCGTTTAACTTGATGTAGGTACGTCATGCGTAGATATTTACACGACAATATCTTTATTAGTTACTCACTAATTGATATTTTTAATTAAAAGCGCGACATTTATTTCCTGTCTTTAATTCGTGAACTATATAATATCAAGAATTGAATGCTTATATTGAAAGAAGATTCGATATTTGTGTAACCTAACATAATAGTAGAATACAGATATTTTTGGAAAAGGAATAAATAATCGATAGTTTTTGTTTTTCCAGCAACGACTTCACTAGTCGACGCAGTTTAGTGGCACGACTAATGCACATACGGGCCGCTTTGAGTTGACTGACTTTGAAATAGACATTAGTGGGAAACAAAATACTGCAGTTGAATTTTAAAGTTCCTAAGAGCTGGGTATTCATAGAGGATTTCTCAGAATTCATTTGACTTCGCTCATCCTTATGGATTATTATATTACTAAAAACATGATAGTAGAAATGCGAAGGATCCGTAGATAGCTACATACTTAATGTGATTTTTAAAGTTAAGTATGTCACTAAAGAAGCTGATGTAACTTAGAAAATTAACCCTAATATTTTAAATACTCGTACAACAGTTGATGAGTAAAAAAAATTATGCTAAATGCAGACAAGCTCTCGATGTCAATAAGTTAAACGAAGATAACATAAAATTGTATGCAATTAAAATTGAAATTCTTATCAGCCATAACTACTTAACTAACTTCAGATCATTCGTTCATCTGAACTTAACCATGCAAAACACAGACAAAAAATAACAAATAACCCTCCTTCTGGTGCAGTCGGGTAAATACACTCACCATTGATCTCTTGGAAGGCGAACCTATACACGATGACCCAGAGGTTGTAGAGGAAGGCTAGCGACACGACCATCGACCAGTAATAGCAGAGCCGACCAGCTGGGTCGAACACGAACGACCAGTGCGGGCCGGAGCGCAGCCGACCGCTCGCGTATGTGGACCGCCGTCGGAGACCGCCTCTGCTGCCACTGGAACAGAAATACAGGGTTAGTTTTCAAAATCAAAATCAAAAATATTCATTCAGTTTAGACCACAAGTGGCACTTATGATCGTCAAAATGTAAATAATAAAAAAAGAAAAGGTAGCCCTTATGGGGCACTTTACATGTCTCCTTATCTTTTGGTTTCTTATACTTAGTATACGTGAGAAGAATCGAGAATAGCAATATAGTAGATTTATATTCTTGGAATGTATATTTAAACGTGGATCGCCATCGAACACCGTCTTTGCTGCCACTAAACACGAATTACAGGGTCAATTTCTCATTTAGTACACAAGAGAAGAATGGATAAGAGAATAAATATTCTAGGGTTTGTAGACTAAACCCGCCAGTTGCCTTGGTAAAATAGAGCGGTGCTCCTGCAGTGGAAATATAATAAATTATGAACTGATGATGATGACGATCTATACATTTTTACACAGCTCCATCTAGACTCGAAACAATCAAAGCTATTATACCTATGCACACCACACAATAGATAAAATTAATAAAAACACTTTTCAAATAGACAGGTTTAGGTATGTAACATATCTTGGAGTAAATTTTGATCTTAAAGAACATAACCTAAATGCCTATGTTTTAACATTAAGTATTATGTACTGAAAACTTCTTTCATATTAGAAAGATATTTCAAATTGCATAACCATGCCTACTTTATTTTTACGACACGTGATAAAAAACAGTTGAACTACACTATGATAGGTAGGTTAATAGAAATAGCAAGTAACAACATAACGTAGCAATCTAAGCAAATATTTCAGAGTATTATTAGACATTAATAGTCTATTTTCAAACTAATATTGAATTGCCTGACACCCACGCTCAGTCTTCAGTATGGGTACTTTCCCGTTTACCGTATTTACCTATTTTTTCATATTACGAGTATGTATTTGCACTAATATTCTACGAATTTCTAGACCAAACGAGCGAGTTAATGCTTTGAGTATGCAAACCGAGAATTCTTCCGTAGGAATATTAATTAACAAATGCCTTCTTTGTGCAAATAACTCATACTCGTGTATATTTTTATGAGCATTTGCTAGCATCGATTCTTTGTCTAAGTACACCATTTCTTATTAACATTTTAAACGCAAAATATCATCAATAAGACACTTTTTTACAAAGTCAAGTCCACACCGCACGTCACTGTAAATAAAGAAAAGAGAAGCTTACAGAAAATAACTGAAATATCTACTAATATAGGTCCGCTTAGTCCTCTAACTTTAGATACGTTCTTGCGAGTACAGCCTAATACAAATACTAACGTAATACTAGAGTAAACATTCTAATTAAATACCACACTAGTAGAGGACTTATAATCACTAAATTAGTTAAATATTACATAGATACCCAGTGATATTAAGGTGAGGAAATAATGATTATGAAATACCTATGTGTACACGTAGTAGCAGCTTTAAATTGTTTACTAAAGTAATAGAGTAGCTTAAGTGCTAGTTCATAAACTATGAATGTACTGAATGTATGGAAGCTGGAAACATTGAATTTTCGGATAAATCCAATTGATTCTGTATAATAGGATAGAGAGAGCCGTTTTATGCCGTTTGAGAGAGCTCGTGAAGCACTTTTCGAATCAGTAACCAATTTTTCAAAATCTTGTGTATAGTTTCGAAATAATCGAGTGAGATCACTTATCGTCTCTATCCTGTATTTTTTATTTCAAAACCCAATATATTACAACCACATGAAAAAAACCCGAGCGTTTATTATCCCAAGCTGAAGCTTGTATTATCATGCTTTTAAGAATCAAAACACCATTAAAATCAATCACTAAATCAAAACGCTTAAATTGCTTATCGATATACTCGTATCATTCAAAATCCACTCTTAGGTGACGCCTAAAGCATTGACTAGGCACATTAGTTGAAACCACTTACGGCGCCTCCTGGCGGGTTAATACCTAAGCTAACAACATTTCCTGCGTTTACACAACACGAGTATGTACATAGGGACGGCCTGTTTTCACTGACCCGATAAGGTACGGGAAAATACCGGCAGATTTTGCGATAAAGATCAAGTGGAATAATTAGTTCGTAATTTCATGGCAACAAGCTAGATTTTTACATAACAGGAACTCTAAATTGATGATTTGAAATAATATGAACTTGCCTAATCATTCAAGTTCACACTAAAGGCCTTTGTCTGGTAGTGGACGAAATTAGGTTGAAACGAAGAACCAAGAGAAGCCTGTGAGCATTTTGGAAAGACACTCCGATTATCTGATGCACGCAACTATAGTGTTTGCGAAAAATAACATGACTATCTAATCAATTTCATACAACTCCGTTTTTAATTTAATCATAATTTATCGTTCAACATCGCACAAATTCATATCCTACTAATAATATAAATGCGAAAGTTGGATGTTTGTTACTCTTTCACGCAAAAACTACTAAACGGATTTTGATGAAACTTTACAGTATTATAGTTTATAACCCAGAATAACATATAGGCTATAATTTATGACGATCTGTGACAAACTAAACACGCGTATACAAAAGCTAGTACACCATAATCAGAGAGTTCCAAAGTTCAATCAAAACTCAAACGAGCCAGCCGATTTTTTATCGTCAAAATGAGCAAATGGAAACGTTCTTCTACGGGCTGGATACCCAGCAATAGATAGACACGAGATATGTAGGCCAGTGTTTGCTCTAGTTGATTGTTTAGACTTAACTCTGTTCGAGGTTGCCTCGCTTCTGATGGTTACCGCACACCGCATAGCAAATTAATCTTAACTGCGAAAACCAAATTGCATTTGAAGACTTGATAAACACGGTACTTTATATACAGGGTGGAATTTTGTAATGCCACCTGGAGGGAAAGTAATCTTAATGCTGTAGAAAGGAAACATTCCTTTTTTTAAAGAAATAGAACTGCATGCAAAGATTTCCAAAAATTAGCTTGCCACTCCCGGGAATTGAACCAAATAAAATATGTGACAAATTACATCTTGTATTTTATTGCATCGATTGTTATTTTTATGTATAAGGATGAAATGTCTCTAATAAACTTGATAAATCAAATAAAATGAAAACCATGAAATCTCAAATTATTTTAATTACAGATTGAATGGAATGGTGGTGAATTTTCGAAAAAAAATTGTGAATCATTGATTGATATATTTTTTTAAACTTTCATGGTCCCTATTATAATTATGCCGTGACCATGGCGCTTGCAACAGTGTCAAAATATCGGAAACTCAAAATTAAGGTACACGGTAGCAGTCCCGTCAGTAATAAAACTATCATTGAATGCATTTCTCTTTCTTTTCAAAAATAAAGTAGTGATTTCTTTGATTAAAATTTTTTATCTACATTATTATTATTATTACATTTTTACTTTCCCTCCAGGTGGCATTACAAAATCCCACCCTGTATAACGGACTACTGAATAACGAGATTAAATCTATTAGGTGAGAAAGCTGTAAAGTGTTATGTTATCTGAAAATTTCAAGCTTAAATATTCAAGCAACGCTGAAAGAAAAAGAATTTAAAATTTAATATTATGCTCTTTCACACTGCAGAAACTTTGCTACGATGCGTACTAATCTGCTACGAACCGTTACGCCCGCTACGAGTTTCGCTACGGCGTAGCAAATGTAGCGAGCTCATTGCCGTAGCTGAGGTTAGTTTTAAACTCAAAGGCAACTTCTAAAAACGGAATCTATTCGGCAGGAATGTATCTAATTAAGAAGCCACGAAGTTTCTCTTTGAAACGCGTTGACTTCTTAGAAGGGAAATGGAGTAGTGGTATGCGCATTTTCAGCAAGAAAATCATTATGAATATTCAGTCTTATAAAAGGATAGTAAGAAGATTTTAGTTTGGAGAATATTTTAATTGAATATAAAATGTTAGATGTAAAAAAAACATGGGCATCAAACTTTCGCATACGTTTGTAAAGGACAAAAGTGTTTTTGATTTGTATTTCAAGTATTATATTGTTTGTTTTTTGTAAGTAGGTATACACTTTTGTATACTCCATCATTTGAGTAACTTCTCCCAACATCACAGGAATATATAATACACATTATTTCAATGCATACAAAGCATGCATCTGGACAGCATCAAATTAACCCAGACAATACGTACCATATGCAGTCCATATTCATGTTGCGTATGTCAAAGATAATGAATCTGGTATTGGCACCGGTTTGCGGTGGCCCGACAATGGGCCTAGGGTCGATTAAGGTGCGGTGCATAACACGTTCACGGACCGTGATGCGCTTAAGAAATATTGAGCAGTGTGACCAGTTTATGTATGGAATTGCCTCTTGTTTTGGCATTAATCTGTTAGATACAGACACGCGAACGATAAAAACGTTACCTGTACTAACTATAAATTATATTATTTAAAAAAAATTTTTTTCAACACATAAGCACCACAATCAGTTTCAGATTTAGGTAGCATTAAAAGATTGTCCTGCGCTGCCCGCATCCAGGCTCTTCCCGCGACCTTTACGAGATCGTCGGTCCACCTAGTAGGAGGCCTGCCCACGCTACGTCTTCCAGCCCGTGGTCGCCACTCGAGAACTTTTCTGCCCCAACGGCCATCGTCTCTACGTGCATTGTGGAAAGCCTTGGAGGAGGCCTTTGTCCAGCAGTGGACGTCATTTGGCTGAAACGAACGAACGAACGAAAAGATTGTATCAACATGCTATACATGTAGGTAATTTACTCTTGTATATTGCGTGTTTTTGGTAACATAAACAACCAAAATATTACGTAGATACAGAAGTTAAGTTATACAATAGTGGTTTAACTATCTCATAACTGATAAGCTACGTGTTTGCGCTGCCCCTAATAAATTAGAGGTGGCCAATATCTGTCGATAATTGGTTACAATTAGAGATGGGACGCCTCGTGATTGGTCGACTAACCAACTAAATAAATATACGAGCTGGCCGATTTCTATCGTTGAAGTGATGGGGAAGTTACACAAACGTTACAAGCTGGTGGTGGAAATGAATTACATCAGTGTGCTTACCATGAGTTTACGTTAGGTGTGCTCGCTAGCGACTACGTAAAAAAATGACATTAATTGTATGACATATTGTGCAGCGCCCCTAGCGGCTACTTTCAAGAAACAAAATCTTCATAGAGATTTTTGACGTACTCGCTAGCGAGCACACCTTACGTAAACTCATGGTAGGTGCACAGATCGAAAATCTGAATTTATTTTATTTATTTTATTATATTTGTTTAACAATGTTTCAACAGCATTAAATTGTAGGTACATAAATGTGCAGGAAGATACAACTTGAACATAAGCCAATTAAAGAAACACATTACATTTTTAAATAAGTTATCGTGCTACGTATATGAACACTAAAACAATTCAACACTAAGTAAGCAAATTAATAATTAGCAAATAATAATTTCGATTCTAATTAATTCCTGTTAAATGTCATTTACGGAAATAAATATTAAATACCTATTACGACGCCAGAACTCTCTGGGTATAACTATCAATATTAATTTGAAGTTATCCATGATTCTGAAGCTGACAAAACCAATACTGTCCTAATTGACACTGTTTACAGGTACAGTCGATCAAGAATGCTAAATATACATCGACTACAAAAGTAGTCGATGACTAATCGTTACATCACTGGTTCCGGTCCTACGTCTGCAGATACGCAAGGAACTGTATATTAACTGGATCGTGCGCAATTATAACTGTCGCTTATGAGGTGGACCCTGGGGTTATCATAACCAATATCATTGTAATAGGAAAATAAATCGTGTTTTTCGTACCAACTCGAGCGAATCTTGAGTTAAATGAAGCCTGAAGTATTTATCAGACTCAGTATTTTATTACACTAATTTAGAAAGAAGGAAGATTTAATTGTTTGTGTTGCATTGAATACCTAGGCTCCAAAATTACTGGAACATTTAAAAAAAATATTTAACCATAAATTATTTGTAATAAAGATTGGCAGTACGAAATTCGTCAGGTCGGCTAGTGCATGATATTTCTAGCTTAATATTAAAGTGAAGAATATAATATATTACAACGTGTAATTTAATGTAATAATATCAAATGCTTGCTTAGTACCTACTATTATAATACTTTCTATCATTCTAGTAAGTTTTCTATTATTTTTATTTTAATGATCAAAATAACTTTAAACAGACTTGCAGCAAATTCTACAAGCGAATTACAATTTTTATCCACAACGTGGAAGCTCTTGGCCTGTATCTCATCTGATGTTAAGTGATGATCAAGCCGAAGGTGGAAGCGAGCTTCGCCCGGAATCCTCAACCACGGAAGAACTGGCTATCTTACCTCTAACTGCCGGAACATAACAATGCTGTTAACATTGTTGTTATGGCGACATACCTAACAAGTAACAGCATATTCCAATAACAAGCGTCATCGTGTTAATTTGGCTTGAACTATACAGGTTTACGATACTGTGGCCGTGCAAGTAGTGCAGGTGTTGGCAGGTTCGACACTATTAGTTGTGTAGCTCAACAATAACGTTAATACCGACTATAACTCCCAAGACTAACTAACCTCAGAACTCTGAACTATATCGGCTCACAGATTATGATAGCGAACACAGATTAGAGAATATCATGAGGCTATTTAGACACCTAGTTAAGCTTGTGGTGCCTAAGGCGATAGAGAAGGCACCTAGGAAATAGATGTGTCAAACTCAGTTTGTGTAAAGAGCAGTCAGTTACACACACAAGAGCATATGCCCATTATTCAGCTCAGTAATTGAGTTAATGCTGTGTATGTAGTAGACATGCTTTGCCAGTAGACAGGAGCACTTCTTTGCTAGCTTCCAGTGATAATCTTACGCAGCTGCTTATATGCACAACATGTGTCACAGTATCGCTGTAATGATGTAGTGTGAGATGTTATTGAATATTAATGGGACGGCGCCAGTTTTAGTACCGCGTTCACGTGGCGTGCTTCGCCAGCAGATAGAAGAGGCGCCTCGGCCCTCGCTGCTGGTACCCAGCGGCAGCTAACTTCTAACCTAACGTTTTGACTTACCCATGTACAATAGTGTGCCACTATACCTGTCAGTGCCGTTGCGGCGTGCTTCATACTGCCACCAGCAACGCCTTGTAGCTAGCTTCCAGTGATAATCTGATTCTTAAACCTAATGTATTCCTACAATAGTGTGCCTTATGTACACTATAGTGTGTCATACCTATCGATGACGTAACTATGCGGAGGAGCGAGGTACGTGGTTGTGAGAGTGGTGCGCCGCCGGCGCGTCCCTCCTCGGCGTACTTAGCCTGCCCGCCACCGAGGAGGGGCGCCTTATAGCTAGCTCCCAGTCTTAACCTTATGCTGTACCTTATGTGTACATTAGTGTGTCATACCTGTCAGTGCCGTTGCAATGCAGAGGAGCGAGGTGGTTGTGTGAGTGGTGCGGCGCCGGTGTTATAGGCGCATATGACGAGATTCGCCAGCTAACTTATGTGAACATTTCTTTATAAGTAACATAGCGTCTCTCCTCGGCATACTTAACCTACCACCACCGAGGAGGGGCTCCTTATAGCTAGCTCCCAGTCTTAACCTTATGCTGTACCTTATGTGTACACTAGTGTAACCTACCTGTCAGTGCCGTTGCAATGCGGAGAAGCGAGGTGGTTGTAGAAGTGTGAGCGGCGTACTTCGCCTGCCACCAACGACGCCTTGTAGCTAGCTCACAGCGATAATTTGATTCTTACATCTAATATTTTCTCACAATAGTATGCCTCACCTGTCAGTGCCGTTGCAATGCGGAGGAGCGAGGTGGTTGTGTGAGTGGTGCGGCGCCGGTGTTGCAGGTGCATGCGGCGTGTGCGGCGTACTTCGCCAGCCGCCTAGGAGAGGCGCCTCGCCGCTAGCACCCAGCAGTTTTAATCTGGAGACAAAAGTAATAATTAAAAAATGTACAGGTGGAAAGGGCTGTGACCAAGGCTGCTATCAGAACTGACAACTGTTAGACAAGAAAAGTTACTGAGTAGCAACGAAAAAAATACGCCGATGAGTCCGATGACCAAGTGAGAGTAGAGGGAAGCTTCCTGATGCAAACAACCCACAACCACTCGTTTTCGCATTCTAAAGGGTAAATCTACGGAATTGTAAAAATTTGCATGATATAAGAGGCTTGAACTGTTCATTACACAAAAAAAATTTGGTTTTATTTTATTTTATTTATTTACTAGATGAAAACCCGGCTTCGCTCGGGTGCAATTTGACTCATATTACACAATTATAGGTGCAACATGTAGATAGATGTTTCTGTAGTCATCGGTTCTCAAAGAATATTAAATATAGATTCATATAGCTTCGTTAGTTGTGTTTAATAAATATGGTAAATAAAAACGACAAATGATTTTACACAAATTATTTTTATTTTAAATCAACATTCAAAATAAACTAAGACAAATTAACAAAACAATCAATATCAATCGTTAATATAGGTTATGTAAATAACTCTTATTAATAGTCAGAAACGGGATCAGATAAGAAAATACTATTTTCATCAATATCTGGCTCCGGAAGTCCGAAATCTGTTAGTCTCTTTCCGTGGAGTTTTAATGTTTCATCAATTTCTTGTAAAGCCAACTGTTTGGATATGTTGNTATAGATTAGGTATATACTACAGTTGACAATCGAGTTTTGTTAGTAGATACTTAAGTACACATGGTTTAATAAATAAGTGGTGTGACACGTAATTGGTTCAATTTTTTTATTATTTGTTTCTAAATTTATCTGGAAGAGCTCGCTTCATAGCGATAAGACCGCCTAGTTATATCTTGTGTGTTCCTTTTCTTTCTGTTCTGTTCTTTGGTGTGCAATAAAGAGTATTTATTATTATTATTAAATACCTAATTACTGAAACCCCTAATTAAATACTGTCACCATGTTTATAAATTTAAATAACTGTATCAAACAGTTGTAAAGTAAACAACTAAAGTTTTCTTAGTTCCCAATTTGTGTTATCATATTCACGTTCGAAACCAACTCAAATAACGTGCTAGACAAACTTCAACTCGTGTATTCATAGGCATACTCGTATCAACCTATCATTTTCAGTATATTTAATAGATGGATTCCATCCCAGCAAGCAGTGGAACATTGAGCTCGTATCCCTTGGGGCGAAGTTACGTATATAGCTCATGTAGAAACGTTAATACATTACAGTCATACCTACCTACACCTAAGTTGAAAAACAGCCTGCAATTGAATTCGCTGCTGCTGCTGTCTTTCCTGAAAACGTAATCCAGGCATTTTCAAAGCGAGAGTGAATAGGTACTTACAGGGCAGATATGTACCATCTAGACTGCGTCTTACTTAACACCAAGTACGATTGCGGTCAAATAGTTACCTGCCTTGTCTTGCATTAAAAAAAAACTCTTTTACTCATACTGATAAATCAAAGTATTTCAATTTCGTCTCGTAACAAAATAGGATGATAGACTTGTTTAGTCACTTTACGACATTACTGTAGGCAATTGTGAAAACAAATTGTGTTACATTATCTACAGTCAAAGGTTACAAATCGTTAACTAGTATCAATTACGGCTGGTCAGCACTAAATAGTTTCACAAAGTAACAAATACTGAGGCTGATTTGCACCATCTAATTTTAACTTTGACATGTCATTGATGAATGAAACAATGCGAGTTGGCGTTCCTATATTAGATATGACCATGTATGTTAACAATAGGCAGGATCTATAATAAACAATGACGGTACATTACAAGTACACAGTAGACATTGTAGCTATGCTGAAACATAGTTTCCACAAGAATTCCATGTAAAATAATTATTCTTATGTGTACATTTCCAGCTCTCACAAGACGGAAGAACACAGAACTTTACGAGTCTGAAATAACCAAGAATTCCGAAATAGCAATATGTAGGTTGTCTACTCCTGTTGTTTTAGGTTAAAGATCGTGAGTATTAATACTAAAGTTGTGGTGCTAAATTATCCTACGCCATATACTTATCCAGCATTGCTACTTAGATTGATATCTCTGTCCCTTACACCTGTTACATGACTGGTATGACGCTCTTAGGCATAAATAGGTACTAAAATAGACTGAATAAGAATCTTATATAGCAGCTTATTACAAAAATACCCGTGTCGGGGCAATAAAAGGAACAGACGGACTTATACCGTACGTACAAACACCATAATAACCATAATATCGCGGGTGTAAAAATACGCACGCGATTATCTGCGCAGTTATGTAGATATGAGATTTCTGAAGGGGGAAATTCGTTTGACGTTCAATCGACTTAGTATCACACGAACGGCTACCGGTAGAAATTGGTTTTCCCAATGCCAGCACTGGAGGCTAAAGAACCGCTTTCGGCGCTAGCTGTCGTACCGTGAAATGAGATATAAACCGTTCAAAAATGTGATCGGTTCTGTTGCGGAGTCGCTGTTCATGTTGCCATAGTAAAAATGAAAAGTGAGAAATATTTATGACGCTAAGAAACGGGTGTGTACAAACAAGAGCCGAATATCTTTCTTTTCAAATAAGAAACATAAGGTCGGCTAATCATTGTTTTCGTCGTGTTACAATGTTCAAAAAAGACGCAACTCATTCATGAATCCATGTCGTTTAATAGACAAGTATTTTTGAACCTTTATATAGCACCTTTTAGTAAAAAACTCAATTGACAAATGACAGAAAGGACAATGTTACTTTAAATATGTTTTGATTCACGAAATCGTTTACGTAAAGTCCAGAAATAGGTTGAAATGTTTTACTTTAAACTCTTTTCACTATGATACTACATACATAACCGACGGGTCGAAGCAGACCTCGAATAAATGGGCCTTTTCAAGAGTCGTTTAAGGGTTCGGACAAACCAACGCGATCACACCGCGATCAGCCAGCGTGCAGCGATGGCGACCAGACCTAAATGCATTGATCGCCATCGCTGCACGCCGGTTGATCGCGTTGGTTTGGCCGAACCTTAAGAATAACGCTTACATTCAACCGCCAGAGACACGCGCGGACCTTTCCGGCGACCGTCGAAAAGTATATAAAAAGTTATTCATTTTACATTTTAGGCCGTAATAAAGCCAGTAGATAAAAATAATTACGTATTTTGTATGTATAGGCTACAGTTTAGGACTATTCTGTGGTAACTAGGGCGTGTAAAGTGTGATTGCTAAGACCTAATAATGGAAAACCTGGTAGACCATTATGTGCCTAAATTAAGAAAATGTATCGGTGCCAGCGGAATCCATTAACTCCGAAATATTGTTGCTTACACTAAAAAGTTTTGTTTATTTCTGTCAATAACAGTGTTCTTTGTTCTGAGGACAATAGGTTACTAAAACAGTCACAAAGACTTAAGTAGTAAATACCGTACTTAAATGCCTAAAATCTACCTAAAAGCTAAAGGTCAAGGTGATGAGGAGGAAAAATCGAACAGCAAATAAGAAAAGCACCTCCTTTTTTATAGTTCTAATTCATTGGTATGTAAACAGCGTTAGGCGCTCTCGCACAAACAGCGGCAAAACTAAATTTCATTTCAAAGGTACAGGCCCGGACGCGTAAAGCTTAAATCGATGCCGTTCCGCGTAGCAGCAATTAATTCCTCTCTTTACGAGTACTGTCAGTCGGGCAAGGTTTGTGTTCAGGCGCGCACATCGGGCTTAGTGTCCAGCGGTATATCAAGCTCTGTGGAGTTCCAGCTAAACCTGTGTCAGACGAGTGAATACTTTTTTACATTTTTAAAGTGGCGTATTCTTTATTCAAAATGAAATGGTTTTTCTACTTTCAAATACGCGACGTTCTTTTTTTGAAAATCAATCTCGTGGTTTTTCTTTATTATGAAACAGTTTTCCATTTTCAAATACGTGACGTTCTTTTTTTGAAAATCAAATGTTTCTTTTTTCCTACCAATTTCGTGGCATTTTTATGCAGAAAAAATCTAATCGAACTAGAAGCAGGCCTGTTCATCTCCGCGAGTTTACATCGAAAACAAAACACGCACGATGGCCCACCTACAGGATACTATTCGACAAGGCCTCACATACGAGCGAACATTGACTCACGCACGCGTATTGTTGTGTATGAGATGGAAGAAAATAAAGAAAATGGTATACTAAATACTGTGCAGTATTTAACTGCCTAAATAATAATAAAAACACAGAATGTACTTTTTTAAGTTGCCTCAAGACACTGAGAGGTAAATAAGTAGTTAATATTACCTATTCATGATAATTCATGCTAAATCATGTACAATTTCCTCCGCCATTTTCCGCGGTTTGGCACCTCCTGTCACACCATTTTACCGAAGTCAGCCCTATAGCTTCGGCGCAGTGCCGATCACTGGCGTTTGTCAACAAAATGGTGCTTGACTCTTGAGACAGGCTAAATTACACCATATTGTTAATGACATTGAGCATACATTTTTTAAATACCTTCGCGAAGTAAAACTTCTGTACGTAGTACTTATTATTATTCTGTGCTAGAAGTGAATTTCTTTATTCTGCTAAACCTAAAGGAATAATATCAATAGATGTTTGCCTTCCCCCTACTTATACTTTATATTATTACAACTTCTCAGCTGTCGCCAGAACCGAAAACATTACCCTATATCATTATAAATACCCCCAAAGCTGCATTTTTACCCTTATTTGAAGCTTTTTACGCACGATAGCTGTTGATAGAAGGCGCAGATAATCCGACACTATCAATTTTCATCGTTGCGAGGCGGTGTTGCGGCGTCGTGATTTTACACTGACTTACCATGAACATGCCAGCTTTTCTGTGAGGTATTATTACAACCGATTGCTGTTATTTAGCACTTTGTGTCGGTTGACTTGGTAGGCATAAAAACAGTCTTTGGGTGTATGAAAACATTTTATGAACAGAGCCTGTTAAAAAGACAAAAAAGAACTTATAATGTAATATAGAGTTTTTTTAGTTATCATGCTCCACCTCCAGTCATAACATTATGTCTGTCAGCCAAGAGCACTATAAGAGATTAGAGATGTAAAACTGAATCTGAAGATCGATAAACAAAAAGTAACGATAGCAATCTGTAGTCATACAAACTAAATATTGTTTCATCCTCTGCAAAGATATCAGGCGTTACGTCCATTACAGGAACAAAAACATCAATATCTCGTGCCTCTGTGAGCCAATCTGCGGTAGTCTTTTTCACGTGCGCGGGCCCATCGTCAACACTTGTGATTAAAGCGGCCCTCAAGGAGAGAGCCCTTCCTTGCCCAAACAAGGACAGCACTCGAACCCCTCTACCCTCGCCCTAATGGAGACTTGGCACGTTTAACCGCATCACGGCGATGATTACATATTATAATGTTTTAACGCGTTCAGTCTTCGGGTGAAGTAAGGTTTGATACCTAGTTAGGTAGTTTAAAGAGCAACGATCTAGTTTCTTAGAGGTTTCCAATAAATCACACACTGAAACATTCCTTCAAATGGACTTGCAAAAGGATCTGGGGCTCAAGTATGCCTATTTATTAAATAAGATTATTAGTTTTTGTCCGGGCATTACCCAAGGATTTTGAAAAAGTTATCAAAAATTACGTAATCCTTGTACAAAATTATGATGATTTTTGTTAAGTCGTGCGTAATCATACTGTCTGAAGCACCCCTAAGCTTAGATAGGTAATACTAAAAAGCTGGCACCATAAGTATACGAGTATTTTAAATTTACTTAACGCTTGCTGTAGCCTCAAATTAGATAACTTAAAATAAGTTTTGTTTGTACATTTCCAACCAAAGGCAACTCACCTAAATATAGGCCTTCCATTTATTATTAATACTTTGGGTATCTTCAGAACAATACTTTAACTCCGTAGAATTAGGTACATCCAAAAATAAGCTCTTCGTTTCATGTTTTGTTGAAACTGAGACGGCTGCTTTAATTCTTAAGTCAATTTGAGTGATCAACGTTTCCACGGTTTACATTTTATACAATCACCGGGGAACGGTACACTGAGGTGGTTCTAATCAAAGGGAACATTGATTATTATTATTTATTTGTGGTTACAGAGTTTACACAATTTTGTGGCTGTTTACATTACGATTCGGAAAATTATAAAATAAGTATTTTAATGACAAACTGCATACTTACAATATACCACTTTCTAAATATGTACCTATTTTAAATAATGGTTCGATGAGGACTCACAATTAAATAGGTACTATTTTTTAATTGTCAATAGTTTCGATCAAATACCAAATAATGTTTTATGAAGCAAAATATATATATTTTTGTCCATTACTTCTACTCTTTTAGTAATTTTTGCAATCCACCAAATTGTGTAACCTAGCTATTTTCATTTTATACGCCCGTGCTAAAATAGGTTAAAATCCAACGTTGCCGGTCTATTTCCATTCAACCGAAAATAGCTTTCAAAATTTTTCGCTGTGCATTTGAATGTAAAATAATACATAAATACTACCATTAAAATCACTAACATTAGAATAGACAAACACGGATCTCGACGAAATATTTTTTATATGAGTTACATTATGTACTCACGACTTGACGTTTCGACTTTCGGCTCTATTTGAGTTGAAATGGAATTCGAAAGTTTAAAATCTAACATTAGAATAATTATTATTGACGGGATTGCTACCATGTACCTTATCGGAGACTCGTAAATAAGGTAGGTACATGGCAACAATCCCGTTAAATTATTATAATAATATTCTAATCTATATAAATAAAAATTAATTGCTGTTCGTTAGTCTGATTAAAACTCGAGAACGGCTGGGCCGATTGAGCTGATTTTGGTTTTAAAATGTTTGTCGTAGTCCAGGGTAGGTCTAAACGGAGAGCAAATAAGGAAAAATTGCGATGGCTTATTTATTGCCTTTAAGGCGGAACAGAGTTCGCGAGGTCAGCTAGTAATACATAAATTCCGAAATTAGCCATGCATTGACTTGTAACAGCGAATGCACACATGTCGTTAATCAAAGCCACATTTGGTTTGCTAAACGATTAAATAGGATTTCTTGTTCAATTACCCTCGCAGCTTCTAAATGCGGCGAATTGCCGTACGCACTCAAATCAGCCAAATGGATTAGTTGTGCTTAGTTTCATCGTGAGTTAATGAAATTAATTGTTCAGAAGTGCAGGGCTTGCGCTGAAGTTGGTATAACTTGTTAGTATATTAAGGTTGATTCAACCAAAGGATTCCCATAGCCAAGTAACAGAACACCGCGTTTAATTTAGTAGGTAATGCCTCGTCCTTCCGATGAAGGAAGTCAGACATAACAACAAAGTTCAATACATTTTTCTCTGTCAAAAAATGGAAAGGCGCAAACCCTGCACTTACCTACTGAAAAAATATATAATATAATATAATCATATGCTTCTATTCTGAGCTGCTATAAAACAGTACTGTTTTAAAATGGCATCATGATAGCAGCTTAATTAAAATAGAAGCAAATGAGGTTTGAGTTACGATACTTAGAACTCCAGTTGATAGGACTACACTCGGGATTCCTCGTAAGATATATCAACAGATTGACAGAATGGGGTTATCCGCACGAGATCTCAAGATTGATCTAGTCCAAAGGATAAGGCCAAAGAGGCAAGCTACTCACATTAATTTTCGTGGAACTGATAGATGAAGGGACAAACTTGTTTTTGAGTGGGCACCGCTTTTCACACATTCATCATTCAGGCAACGCGACGTCCTTGTACGGACCAATGAAAAAACAAATGTATCTAACTAAATTCTTTTGGCAACGGTTTGGTTCATTAAAACAATTGGTAAGACTCGGAGAGTACCTACTAGAATATAAATAATAAAAGTTTTGGCATTATAAAAACTAACAACCGCATCGTCATAACACATGGCTTATTCAGTGGGCTCTCTTTGTGCCCTTATTACGCACTATTAAGTGTGTAAAGATATGGGAACTAATGCATAGTTCAGAAAATAGAAAGGTAATAATAGGAATGAGTGACGCATTTTCCTCCTACAAACCTAGTATTCCAAAAAAATATTGCAACCCCTATTATGTGCAATGCAATACATCCTACCTTTCGTTTCTGACACATATTATGTTCAGAATACTGCGTGTATTGAAAACTATCGTAATGCATTAAAACTTTGTACTCGGAAAGGGTATTACGTTACCGTTTAAATATCAATTTTTACTGAACACCGTACATTTTAAATGTATACAACCTACCTAGAAGAGCTTTAATTAACATTTACGAGAATTTCATTCGGTTATTTTACATGAGTCTTCATTAGTGACGAAGAGAAAATACATTCGACAACGTTTATCTCTTTCAATGTTTATTTTAACGGAGATAAAATTAATGAATACTCGTATGTTATTATTAAATGTTGATATATTACAAAATATCCAAAGCAATCATCTTGCTTGTACAAATTATTAACCAGAATTATTAATTAAAACCAACGCGCTCACTCACTCTAATTAAACCTACGTTTTCAAATGTCAATGAAATTATGGTGCTGTTAAATCAATCTTATCTGTGGTTGGCTGACGAATTACATGCCAGCTGGTCATAGCAGGTCTCATTGATAGAACAGATTTGTAATTTTATGTATGGGATAGGTTACAACAATACGTGAGAACGTTACGGGATGGTAATAAGATGTATATTTGTTGCAATTCACGAAGGCGAGTGAGATTTACGAGTACATGACTATGTGGTGGCTCGCTACTGTTCGTTTTTCAAAAGTTTTGATAGACATTACACTATCGTTATGTGCATGTATACCCACACACAAGTAAAGTTCACTCGCCTTCGTGAGTTGCAAGAACTATATTCGTAACTCCAACTTGACAGAGTCTATCTAATCTTGACGTTCAAATATGCCCATCGTGCTATGGAGAAACGAATCCGAAATGAGAAAATCCGTAAACGAGCTAAAGTCGCTGACATAACCCGACAGATTAGCAAGCTAAAGTGACAATGGGCAAGGCACACGCAGAACTGACGGCCGATGAGGCAGCAAGGTTCCCTAATTTTTAAGTGACCCCTTTGACAACAAAATTCATGTCATGTGCATAGGGGTCATTTAAAAATTAGGGATTGATGGTGAAAACGGGCATAAGTACCGGCAAGCGCAGCATAGGACGTTCACCTAAGAAGGCCTATGTTCATCAGCGGAGGTCCTTTGTCTGAAATGATGATGATGAATGTGCAGAAATGTGCAGGTTCTCCAGAACCATGAGGAGAAGCTGGTGTCTCTGGTAAGCGGCCGGGTTAGAGACAGTCATTTGTTTTAAAACCCACGCATTAGGCGTCAGAAGCTCACGTCACTCTCCGGACCGTGTGCTCTCCGGGACCGCGTGGAGAGGTCGAGCTCGCTGGCGGCGGTGCACGCGGTCCGGTCTTTTCCTTGCTTCTATGTGACGTCACAGCCATGGTGTCATGAACCTTCTAGATATTTTATGTAAGAAGAACAACTGACCTCGCTTTGTGTGCTCTCCGGGACCGCGTGGAGAGGTCGAGCTCGCTGGCGGCGGTGCACGCGGTGCCGGCCTGCAGCGAGCCGCGGGAGCCGCCCAGCCGCCGCGAGCCCAGCCGGCACGTCATCATTTCTGAAACAAAACACATCAGTTTACTTTAATATACTGTGTTTACTTTCTGTACTGTGAACGTTACTCTCGTGCATAAGTAGATCGTTTTATCCACGAAGACGCGCCCCACCAATTTTTGGTCGAGGGAAGCGCGGGGTGCGGGGAGTTTGATCCGAGCAATCCGAGCGTCATTATTGTAGTGTGCGTGTGCTCAATGATAATTTAACATGTACCGATTTTTAAAATAGACATAATAACAGATGACATCAAATACTCCGTCCACTTGTGCTAGCCAACCTACATATTTTGGAAAGAATACTTATAGTAGGTAAGTAAGTAACTTTAAATGGCAAAATTGGCCCCTATTTTTAATACAGCGCAAAACCTAATGAAGACTGGGCTTATAAACAAATTAAGTTAACTGACTGGCTGGCTACTGCAGCAATCTGATGAAACATACAGAAACGTCAAATTTGTCGCCCTCCCAGCGTCGGAAGCAAATGTTTTTCAGAAATAACAGCGCAGAAATAGCGCAATAACATTTTTCGCTCCAGTTTTTACGACTGGCAGATAAAACATCTTATTTCCAGCCTGTAATTTAAATTTAATAAAAATAAAAAAGTGAAACACAATTTTCTTTCAACAAAATAATGCAGATTATTTTCAAAAGCATTTTACAAGTAAGTATTTAGACACAAAGAAAAAAGTAGCTGATCATGTGTGTATTCCCAACTTCATAAAGTTGTTAAATTAATGAAAAGGAAATTCTTTCGCCATATTTGCACCCATATGTTGGATACTCGATCACTCAGAAAGGCGAGATAAAAATTTAGGGCCGCGATAAACACACCACACGTTACGTAACAAAGGGAAGTCTGTGATAAGCCCCCGTCTCCCTTA
Source organism: Ostrinia furnacalis (assembly GCF_004193835.3). NCBI lineage: Eukaryota > Metazoa > Arthropoda > Insecta > Lepidoptera > Crambidae > Ostrinia > Ostrinia furnacalis. The sequence continues at coordinate 396,851 of NW_021131507.1, read as the reverse complement.
TAAACTGTCAAAGGGCCAATCACGGCACAAAGGGCACGCAATAAAGACAATAAGCGTGAGCCACTGCGAATGAATAAGGGCACAAATCGAATGAGCCTATTGTTGTGCCGTTTTCCTCTTTGTGAATCAACCGCAATGCTGCAACTAGCTGTAGAAAATTCATAGGCGAAGGTTCCATTCCAGGAATCGAATAAACAATTTGCTTATTCGTCTATCACTCATATTAGTTGGCACGCATGAGTAACATAAATGGAAACAACTGATTACCAATAGATGCTGTAAGATTATATTAACGGCGTGAGTATTAACTACCACTATTTTTATAACAATCTGTGCCCAGGGCTTCGTACACGCGTGAAAATCCCTTAGCACATAAGGCTATGAAAAATAGTTTACCCCCTCAGACCTACTGAATACACACAAAATTTCACAAAAATCGGTCCATCGGTTTCGGAGGAATATTTTTACAAGCACTGTAACACGAAAATTTTATTAGAAAGATATCCATTGATATAAAAAACCTCATGAGGAAGCTTCCAATGCGGCCAGTAATTTGTACTGACATGAAAAAAGTATCAATTGATTTAAATCTAAACTGTAACAAAGTGGCCATTCTAGTAAAAGTTATAAGTGTAAGCTCCAAGACCCCGACTCACTAGATAAACTGAATAGTTTATGTAAGGAAATGAAATAAGGAAAATCTTTGGTGAGCTGCAGTCCCTCCATATTTATGGCCACAACGACAATGTAGACTTACAAAAGCCTTTCTATTCTATCTATTTTATAAAGCGAAGTCAGAATATTCCAAAATTTTCGATGCATTTACACTTTAATATTGTTTAAATAGTCTTATAAACAATATAAAAATGTAAAAACATCAAAAACCGCAGTTATTTTGGCCAAAAACATATTTAAATTTGACAGTTGACAATCCAAATCCGTATAATTTGGATTAGGATTGAATATAGATATCCAGCCTAAATGAGCTAAAAATAGAAAATCATACTTCTTCTTTTTATGTGGGTTTTCGTATAAAGTTCACAACTTTATTCTTAGACTAAGAACATTATTATACTTGAGAACTTCTATAATATAGCACCCTGCAAAGAATGAAATCATAATATTATCACTATTAACCGCTTGAGTCCCAGACGGCATTAATTAATGTCATAACAATGATTATCTATTGTGTCTAGATTCGCGGATCTTGAAGGATTAAGTTAATTAATTATAGCAAGATCAATACAGAATGAACCAAGTAGAAAGTAATGAAACAAAGTGCTATTCCAATTACCCACTTGAGAATCAATGACCAAACCCTCCACGACAAAACATCCACGTTTTTCTACGTTACCAATTTAATGAAGGAGTTTACGACGCCATCATCTCCTTCAAAACTGTCAAAGGACCAATCAGAGACAAAAGACGAACAATAAAACCGAGCCGTCGCTTGCGCCAAATGAAACGAATAAAGGCATAAATCAAATGGGCCCATTGTTGCGACGCCTTTTTAAACTGGCCTTAATTTTATCCGTTGTCACCCCGGCTGCCAACACACGTATTATAATGTCGTTTTGACCCAGCTTGATTCATATGCATAGAATACATAGAATAGCTAATAAGATTAAACAATTGTTATGAAGTCTTATGGTATAAACGTTTTTGAGAATTTCACAAAAAAAGGAATTCAAAAAACCTTCATCAATAACTGTGTTATTCAATTCATCGTTTATTGTTTCTAGAATAATCGGGCCGCTTGAATCTAGGTACATGATTATCTGACATATTCTGTTAGAGCTAAGCTAGTCTAACATCAGTATCATTAAAGCTGACACTAGATTAGCGATCTCATTTGTAAAAAGTTAAAAACATCCAACATAAAAGATAACATAATAAATGAAACACACAGTCGCAAAGAAAACAATATTGAATACAGTCTGCAAAAATAAAAACAAAAACCAAACAAAATTCAGACAAAGTCCCAGTTCAATGCATCTTCAAAATGAATTACTACACAAATTGTTGATTGTGGCGGCGATTCCGGCAAGTTTCCCAAATTGCAGCACTAAACTACTCGGACTCCGGGCGGGGTGAAATAAATGAAAAATACAATGCAACTCGCTGCACCGGGGGAATCTAAATGCGGTATCAATTTGATGAATTAGATTTGCTCTATCTTTAGATGCGCTGTTATGATGAGAGTAAATTAGGAAGATAGTTATGTAGTGCATTACACTTTTTGCATTCAAAACTCATCTTAAGATTAGATTAAAGTGGCATTAATAATCTTGAAGGTAGTTTATAGGTACTTGACCATTGTTTTAGAATAGATACAGAAAATTGCGGACTGAAATAAATGAAAAATACAATGCAACTAGTTCGCTGCGCCGGGAGAATCTAAATGCGGTATCAATGTGATGAATTAGATTTTCTCTATCTTTAGACGTGCTGTTATAACGCGAGTATACTTTTAAGAATGTTTTGTATTTTAAGGCTTGCATTTAAAAGTTTAAAAACTTAAACCCGAGATTATATCGATATTATTCTTAAGAGTAATTGACAGACACGAGAGCACTGTTTCAGAATGGATAAAAGCAAAATTAAAGTTTTATGAACAAAAATACTTGGGCTATCATTCGAAATTGTATTATCTACTGTATTAAAAAATAATTCGATTGAAGCACAGAGTTCATTTAAAAATAGCAGTGATACAAAATTGGATTGCGCTAATATTTTTCATGCTAACGCGCACCTGCATCCAGTTAATTATTATAAAAGGATAACACAATATCCATGGACGGTCTAAAATAAAAGTAAATAGGTAGCCAAGCTGTGCACATGTGTGCGTACATGTTTCAGTGTACGTACACATTACGGTCACTGTTACTTTTTATTATTCTACGCAAGGCCCTGCTTAATCGTGGCGTGGCCGCGTGCCCGAGATACCCGTGACGTCACAACGACGTAGTATGTTAATAAGGCGGTAGGGCGGCGAGAACAGTTGGCACAGTTAGGCCACGTGGACAGAGACCTTGGTTTATACTTCCTTACTTTGGAAAGTTAAATCCTATGTGCTCCGAGTTTCTTTTTAAATTTCTACGACGTCTTTTCGAGTCTTTCGTAGTGTCTTGTCAGCCAGTTCATCTTCACGATTTTTTTTCTATTTTTCTACATTGTGCGTAACTTTACTACTTATAATATAGACTTCAGCCTGTTCTGAGGCTTGCCTATTTCTCCATTCTTTTATCCGAAATATGTATGACCAGTTAGCAGGGCATTATTCGATTCTGACAGAACAGATCGAAAGTAAGTAGTTGTAAAAGATACCATTTTGCAACAAAAGAGTAATCTAATAAGCTTTCTACGCTATACTGAGCTTCCCGTTCTCTCCCAACTATGACGTCAGTACGTGGATTGTTTCATTCGCAGAATCGCGGCGGTTTTGGTAAATTTTAATGACATGTTGCGTCGCAGTGCGGAAAGCCCGGACTTGTTACCATACGGCCTGCTTATCATACGTTATGACTGTTTATTTACATACACCACGCCGTATTAGAACTGGAGGGGATTGCGTAATGCTGTTCAGTGTTCATCTCCATATATCAAGCAGTTTATGTAACTATTTTACTCGTAGTTTTGGAGCACGTGGGATAAGTTTACGATGCCCTATATCTTACGAAATCACGTGGCTGGATAGGCTTTGGGTCTTAGGTCCGTATTCTGAAACAAGGCTCGAAACTAGATTCGAGACTGGTTGACTGAATTTCAATTTGATCAGTCATATCTATTCCAATCTATTTCATACAGTACATAGGCTATTATTCTGTGTTCATACTTAAGAGTCGTTTTGCAATTGCATGTAGGTATGTTTATAAACACACCAGTGATATCAAAGGAGCAGCTGTTATAAACAGCCACCATCAAAATGTGCAATAAAATCTCTCATAAAAATACATATGTAAGTAAAATATAGAAGCATGTAACCCAAAAACAAAGCTGCAAACATAACAATTGTTACACTTAACAATCGCCTAAAACCACAACTCTTGCCAATGCCAAGTAAAAACGAACAAGTCTGTCGAATATTCGAAGTGCCCATTGTACGTCCACTTCCCTTGTACCGTTCGCACATTCGAATGCACTCAGCACTCATTAAAACTGCAGACGCTAATTGATAAACCGGCTCACGTACCCGGTTAAACATCAAGCAATTATCGTCTTTATAAGTATTATTATACAGCCATTGATTGCCTCCTTCCTCCTCGAACGTGCGGATCCATTTCAATTTCCCCATCGATTTTGGTCTACATTGGTCTTATGTTTGTGATTAACATTAAGATTTATTTAGTGTAAAAAGTCAGCGGTGGTCACCATTTTATCAGTAAGAAAAGAGGCCTTGGGGTGGGTTGTACCATCTTACTTTAACTTTAACAAACGTCAAGGGTCTGTCAAACTCCATATAGAAGGCACCGGTTGTTGTGGTCGCGATTGGGGTGGGGTGGTGCAATTCAACCTAAGTGTTTTACTTGGCGTGCCGTCGTCTGCACCTATACCTACGTATAATGTTATTTAGAGGCTATGTAATAACAGTATTGTGAGAACTGCTGCCGACAAACTGTGTCACAGTTTGGCAGAAAATATTAATGTTTACTGTGTGTATTTATATGGAAAATAAATAGAAAAAAAAAAAAATTAACAGGCTTTTTAAATACCAGCGCAAATGAAATCATTGTCAGTCGTACGTGTTGCGCGGTTTGTGGTGATTAATTGAACTTTACAGGGCATGAAACTATACGGAAATAGCTATATGGTAGAAGAAACTGTAGAGTTAGATTTCATGGGCTGTTGTTCGTTTAATAATCAGGTTAATTACAGAATGTATGTACTTTCTCGTTTCAGCCGTATGACGTCCACTGCTCGACAAAGGCCTGCCCCTAGGATTTCCGCAACTACCGGTCCTGCGTCACCCGCATCCAGGCAACTCCCGCGACCTTCACCGTGTGCTTACAGATTATACAGCGCCTCTAGTGGCTTCTTTCAAGAACTAAAATCTTCATAGATGTTTATGACGGACTCGCTAGAGAGCACACCTAACGTAAACTCATGGTAAGCACACAGATCTTCGGTCCACCTAGTGGGGGCCTGACACACACTACGTCTTCCAGCCCGTGGTCGCCATTCGAGCACTTTTCTGCCCTATCTACTTACCTACTTTGTACTGATGCAAAAAATGAAGTCTGTGTGGTAATATATTTACCTATTCATCTGTTCTTTTCTCAACAAAAGGTGCAAATGTATCGAGTTCGCATTCTTCTACCTATAACAAAGCAGAGAATACCAAATTATCCTGAAATTAAACAAAGCCATCAGGCCGCCTGAACGAATTAAGAAACAAAATATTCCGAACTACTTCTTGGCCGCGCAAATACAAAGTTATTACGAACTTCTCTCAAAATAATCTCTGGCACAAAACTAAAAATGCGGTAAATTATTTTCGTAGCATTGTTTCGAAGTGTTGGCAATTAGATCCCAGCGCTGACGGCGTCCGAAGTTCGCCTTTGAATTTTTGCGAACTTCCACCCGCTGCCCACGCCGCGCCGCGAATAAATAACTTCGAATCGAGGCAGCACTAGTAACATAAAACGCCTACGTAAAGAAAGATCAAGTGTGAAATCATTCTAAAGACCTAAAGACACGTGTCAGTGGTGTATCTTCTACTATCGTGCACGTTCACAGATACGAGTAAGCATGTCACTTATTTTGAGAGCAATTTCATAAAATTAGTTTTTTAATATAATATCTTATTAAGCAGGTATCTAAATAGCTTATTAACTTACAAATCACTCAACATCAGATGCGATTGCGGTCATAAGGGTCAATACGTGCCTTGTTCTGCCTAAAAAAGGCAAGCTGTACCTATGTGCTATTGGCCTACGCATTTATTTATTAACAAAAAGCATGCCTAATAGCTGTGGTTCTTAGCTATATTTAAATTCCTCTTGACTGAAAAATAAATTAGCTTCTATATAATCCGAAAGGAGAAATAAATTTACCAACCAGTGGAGTTGGACAAAATGACCAAATTACCTATTCTGCGCTGGAAAATTTTCAAACGTTCATAATTTGGATATGAAAAAATGCGGACATTTTCCGCCTAGGGCGCTACCGTGTCACACGCCCGAGCGGCCGCGAGATAATACGAGCTTCCTCCTGATTGCTCGATGGTAATGTTATGGCTGACTCGAAAACAGGACGATTTGAAGTCACATGTTAGAATATTCTGGATCTGATGGGTGTATCGTCAAATATTAAGAGATTTTGCTGGATTTTTGGGAAAAAATGCGGACATTTACCACCTAGAGGGCCCAAGCGGCCGCGAGATAATACTTACGAGCTTCCTCCTCTGATTGCTGTAATGTAATGATGGTAATGTTATGGCTGACTCCAAAACACGACGATTTTGAATTCATGTGTTAGGAGAATCTGGGCTTAATAGATGTACATATCGTCAAATATTAGAGATTTTTTGGGAAATTTGTAGAATGACACTGGTTGCGTGATGTTATGTTGTGACTGGCTCAAAAACAAGATCATTTTGCAAGCACCATTTAGAACTGATTTCCCAAATTAATAACGTGTAGTCAAATCTTTGGAATATCTTCCAGAAATTTTCCCATAATCATGGGACACTACGAACGCTGCAGTATTATGAGTCTGACTTAAAAACAAGATTATTTTGAAGTAACAAATGCCTACTCTGAACGGAGTTCCACAATGAATAAATGGGACTTTCTCTACTAATCGGTGTGTCATCGATTGTTCGAGAAATTTCTAGAAGGTCATAGATAGGGCAAATCAAACGTCTCAGAATTATTATTAAACTTCGTACTAAAAGGAATTGATGTGATAGACATAATAATATACTTACGCGTAGGCGTAAGAGTGTTTTGGTATCATATTCCTTTTTTCCAATGAAAGACATGGTGTCTAAATATACACGTGAGACACACGTTTATTTGTATTATGATTAATAAATAGGTAGCTAAGACGTTTTCCCTGTGAGATAAAAGAGAGATTCCAGAAAAGGTATATTTAGAAAAATAACCTATTTTAATGACTGGTTCTTGATTGGGTAGTTTTACTAGGATTATTCTCAGCTAATGTCTGGTTACATAATAGTACGAGAGCCCACGACCAAAACCATGTCTCATAGCAATACGGCAAAAACCCTATAAAATCGTTAGATTGTATGATTCTGAACCCGACTAGGTGTGTAGTAACGGTCGAAAGTGTAGCAACTGCGTTTCTGCTGTTTCAAAAAAAAAAAGACAGTCGGTATTATAGCAATACGTCTGATAGTGAAAATGTACATAGATTTTATAATTGTATTACGAAAAAGTTTGTTTTCAGACATTTTGCGCGTAGCATATAGCCTGAGCGAATTTTTGAAAATGTCAACAAATTTAGCCGACCTGTATACCTTTACGGGTTTGCACTACACCACTAACGTCTGAAAAATATGTTTCCGGTATCTCAGAACTATCATTCAACTACAGTCTGCAAATCAGACATATTGCTATGATGCAGTTCGGTAAAATTCTTTGACAATTCGGTCAGATCAAACGCTACGCGGAAAATGTCTGATATTGTTTTTTTCGAGTTCAGGATAATCGTATCTATCGATTTGATGCGGTTTTGGCCGTATTGCTATGAGACAAAAATTTTGGTCGTGGGCTCTCGTACTATAAGGACTTTTTACTTTTTACCTGACTGCGCCAGAAGGAGGGTTATTTGCAAGTTAACACGTCTTTCCCAGCCAAAATGTTGCATTAATCCTAAACCTAAGTAGTACGAATTAGTTTTTAATTAAAATTATTAATTCACAGATAATCAAAGCTACTGTAATTCATTCAGGCGTTCAAATAAACACCTCCCGAGCTATAAATACCGACAACGTTACCGCCGTCCCATTATTTCCCGGGAAGAAACAAACTTTTCGCACCCCCACAGATAATTTTCAAAATTTCTATTCATTTGCCGAGCATTCCAATTTCCACCGGCCGAGTGTTTGCTTAGCCGAAGTTAATATTCCTAAGAAGTGAAATGGAAATTTTTGCGCTTACCGTAACTTGTTACCATAAAATATACATATCTAGTTAACAGCCTTCTTTTTAAGAAAATTTTTTTCCATTTTTTTTATACCTCATCTTGCTGTAATACTCTAACAGTAAAACATACGAGTTCTTCTATTGATAATGACTGGGATGATAAGTCATTATTCTACTCAACATAAGGGTTATGTCCAACTTTATTATCCGATTGAGCCAACCAAACGCCTCTGCCCATAAGGCTCAATCTAACCAATACGGCTTAACGTACTTACTTACCCTCCGAATCAGAATCATATTCCTTTTCCGATAATCAGGTTGATTTAATCCAGATAATATCATAACACAACTGGGAGCAAATACTCGTTAAACTACATGCCCCATGTTGAGACGAGAGAACCCAACTCTCCGTGACTTATCCATAGAGGCGTATGAAACCCATTGCTTAAATCACCCTAAATCAATAAATCTGCCGCTTCTGTCTTCTCTCCGGGTGCAATATTTCCCAAGGAATTAGTACAATAAAAACAGAATGATGAGAATGAGACCGAAAATGGTAACATGTTTTCCCAATTCTGGTGGATCAATCTAAAATGGCGATACCCTTCCCGCACTGAAATGAAAACAGAGCTTCCAGTGTGGAGACCTTTCAAAATAATTTATCAAAGCTATATAGACGGCCTTTGTATTGTTGCAGATATCTAGAACCAGCAGACATTTACTCACTTTAACGATTCCAATATCCAGTGTTTGTTTTAAAAAAGCACAAAACATTTGGTTATTTATTGTATCATAAAGCGGATATATGCACAGACTGGATTTCGGGACGTTGATAAAACTTGAGGCTTGGATCATGTCGCTTCTTTTTATGCTATTCAGCTTGAAAAAAGCACACAAAGGATATGGTGTAGACCGGAAAACGCTATGTGGGTAGGCAGTGGCGGATTAACGTATAAGCACTACAAGCACGTGCTTGGGGCCCCTGTTCTCCAGGGGCCTCCATCCTCTGCTGGCGCGCCAGCTGAGGATGGAGGCGTTTCATTTCATACCTACATTTTATCGAGATTTAGCCTATGTTACTCGTAAGTAATGTAGCTTTCAAATGGTGAAAGAATTTTTAAAAACCGTCCAGTAGTTTTTGAGCCTATTCATTACAACCAAACAAAGTTTTCCTCTTTATAATATTATAGTGTAGATAAAGTAAAGTGCGTTTTCCCAAATATACAAGTGGTGTTTAAAGAAAGAAAGAAAAATTTATTACGATGAACATCACTTATACATGACAGAGAAAAAGACAGAAATGGCACATAAATATTACAAGGAAATAAAAAGTGAACTGAGCAGTGAGCAGTGCTATCCTGTCGCAACAGCGATGCCCATCGCAATGGGATTCCACTCAGCATATGCCGTGGCCCACGGTGGGGAAGGCCACGACGCTGGCTTTCAGTGGGCCCCATGTCGAGTGGAAGTCACGGACACTAACCTAAACTCAACATATATCAACAAGGCCGTTTAAATATAAATATATAACAATAATAATAATGTGCAAACATTTGTTGAATAAACATAATTATAGTAAATTAATCCTTCAAGGCCCGCGAATCTAGACACAATAGATAAATAATCAATTGTTATGACATTAATTAATGCCGTCTGGGACTCAAGCGGTTAAAGATGCTACACAATAAAATAATTCCCGTATTAAAATAATAATAATTGTGTATACAGGGTGTCCCGTAATGCAACGTTAAGCCGGAACTGGGTATTGAGGCAAGTTATGCTGGTTATCAGAAAAATATAAAAAACAATCTATGTGGCATTTTGTCAAAATAATAGGCATTTAAAAAAAAACAAGAAAATCTACTCCCGGTGACGGTCTTTTTACTCGTGTTGCCACAAATCTTCATTTTTTCCAAAAATTTTTTTTTGTTAAGTAACCCTGAATAATGCTTCTCTAAATTGTTATCAAAATTACGAAACCAGCTGCTCCATCTTGGATGAAAAAAATACGTTATTCCCAAAAAAATTTTCAAAATAAAAATTTTGCCTAGTTTAAACTGACTGTACTGAAAAAAAATTGTACTACGCGAGTATGGCAAGTGACGTCATAATTTGGCGCATTTAGTAAGGATTCCAAAATGGTATAACACTTGGTAAATTCTTGCTGTAATTGTCGACAATTTTTGTTTTTTTTTTGGAAATAATCCCATTTTTAACTTTATCTACCTTGGTTAAAAATTATTATTCTAATGTGCCCAAAATTCAAGTTTCTAGCTTAAGTGAGGTGGAGAAGCCATTTTAAAAGGTATGAGCGAAACGGAAGGGCCGTCTTACCAAGCAGGGATGTTATGGATATCCGTAACCGTAACCGATACTATCGGATATCCGAAATAAAAAAATATCCATAACCGTAGCCGAAACTGATTCAAAAGTTACGGATAGTTTCGGATAAAGGCGGAGTCTTAAGGGTACAATAAATTCCAAACAGAAGCATTATTCAGGACATAACAAAAAAAAATTTAGAAAAAGTGAAGATTTGTGGCAACACGAGTAAAAAGACCGTCACCGGGAGTAGATTATTTTTTTAAATGCCTATTATTTTGACAAATTGACACATAGATTTTTTTGATAACTAGCATAACTTGCCTCAACACCCAGTTCCGGCTTAACGTTGCATTACGGGACACCCTGTATGTGTATATATTTATAAATGTATATATTAAAATAAACATGCGATGTGAAAAAAGAAGAGAAACAAAAGAAGTGTGCTAGTGTAAGACTATCATTGTGGTTGCGTTTAGAATCTTTCTCAGCTTAATGATTACTAACTGCTTTGCTGAACGATCCTTCTCACAACTAAAAAGGTTAAAAAACCCGCAAAGAACAAAAATCCGTCCAGACAAGCTTAATTATTTAGCATTAATGTGTATTGAGGCAGACATACTTCGTCGGATAAATTTCGACGATGTAATCTCGGAGTTTGACTCTGATTAAGGCAAGGAAAATAATGTTTTAAGTTTTACATTTTACCTACTACACTTTCTATTTTGATGAACTTTCATTTTATACTTTATACCTTCCATTCCATTCCTTCCATTTCCATTCAAGCAATAGAGGGCCTACACAGTCTCTGTGCTTAAGGCCTCGGATACTCTTAATCCGCCACTGTGGGTAGGCCTCTCACTCAGTGGACCGACGATCTGATAATGGTCGCGGAAAGCACCCGGATCCGGAATAGCTATACGCCCTACACTAAACCTACTGTCAGTCCCTAAATACTCTGACTAGGCTAATGCATATAGATAATTTCCCTTAAATTCAACAAAATTTCCCTTAAATGCCGATTTTATTTACAATTTTACACAATCTCAGTGAAAGTTTTATATTATAATCTCATCTTGTTCAGAAGAGTACTTATAAATTTCTTACTGACTGTGTAGACTTCTTCAAATACAAGCTAGTAGGTATAAAGCTCAAAGTAGTAAAGTCCTAAATCCTAGTTCGTACCTAATTACTTATACATATGTAAATATACTGGTCATCACAAAAATCGGCCCACGTACGTTTTACAGGAAAACTCGTTTCTACTGACACAATCATGGTGCCCCAACAATATTGGTGTTATTTGAAAGCCCAATAAATATCCTTAGAAAAACACATTTAATTTCTTAATAAACGATTTAAACGATTAACGTGTACAATAAATGTGACTTGAAAAAATACCTCACTTTGGGCTCACCTCTGGGATCAATTAGACCAATTTTTTATGGTTATAAAACCAAATAATGATCTCACGTGTCCTCTTTAACAGATGGATAGCCATTAATTCCAACTTAACAGTTTTATAGCCATAAAAGTTGGCTCAAGTGTAACTACCTATTTTTGAAGAAGTGACTCTGGATTTTTCTACAGACACATTTTTGGGGTAAAAACCTTTCCTTTAATGAAATGAAGTTTAGAACTAGGTTTTTAAATGGTGCCAATATTGGTAGGAAGTGGGGATGCATACGTTTGAAAGTGCTTGTCGCGGGAGGGTCGATTTTTGTAATGGCCAGTGTATATGTAGTATACCCTTATTTATTTCCTTATTAAGATTATTTAACTATAATATTTGTAGCTTATTTTTTACTTTTTCGTCTAGTCCGGTCCCGCTTTAGATCCCGCCGGGGGAATTGTCAATTAACAATCTACCATTTATTAATCAGAATCATAGAAGAACGAGTTCATATTATTGAGTATGTACGTATGAAAACCTTCTGCACCTTGTGGGACGTCCACCCACAAGGTGGACCGACCGACAACATTATAAAGGTAACAGGGAAGCGCTGGACGCAGGCCGCTACCAATTGATCATACAAAATATTAGGGAAGGCCTATGTTCAGCAGTGGACGTCATGATGATGATGACTTATGAAAAATATTTCTCTGTCATTTCTTATGGTCGTGTAATGTGTGACGTTTGGGAGACACAATAAAACAGTTAGATGTGCGCACTGTAGGTTTATTCGTANCAAAATTTCCATTAGGTATTTTCCATAAAATTATAAACGATATTTTAAAATGTCAATAGAAAATTTCCACGTATTATGTATGACAATATTTACTGCAATATTAATTTAATTAAAAATGATTCGTCTACGTTATTATGAATAAGTACATACGTCAAAAAAAGTCATTACACTTTTATATTATGACCTTAATTACAAAGATAAATGATTTTCAATAATTATGTATAGTGGCCACTTATACGAAGTTAAGAATATTAATTAAAATAATAAAAGGTTAAACATATTGGTCACGTGTACGTGTTCCAAACTTCTATCTTGTTGTCTTCACAACCCGGCGCCAATCCATCATCACGCACCTTCTGCATCTCCCGGCAGCTAAATATCCTCACACGTCAGCCAATGTCCTCCAGCACCATCGTCACCCAGCAGCTACGCCCAGCACGGTTTCAAAATTTCTTCATTTATTTATAGGTTTAACGCGGCTGCATTTCTTCCATCTTACGCCATCCAAAATTTGGTCTCCATAATAATTCACCACATTGTCCACTTTATGTTTAATTTGTAGACGAAAGTCTTTTATAATTTGGTCCGTTCACAAATTCACATAACAAAATTCACATAATTAATTTATTGTTTGATTGATTGCGCAGCGCTGCCCACGGGCAGCACTGGCAGGGTCGCCATGTAATGTGTGACGTTCGGGAGACACAATAAAACAGTTAGATGTGCGCACTGTAGGTTTATTCGTAAGAATGAAGATTATCCTAAGCTTATATACTAGTGGTTTATGCCTAATATGGGGAAAGGATGCGTACACACTACAGTCGAAGCTCGGCTCAATCTGAGACTAAGTAAAAAAAAAATATTTCACTATATTTATCAAAACCTAATGATAATTGAATAAAGATAGGGCGTTTCTTGCCCTAATTACTAAGACGTGCCGCGGGCTCGTTAAGATTGTCCCAACACAAGAAAATTAATGGTGTCGGTATTAAGTCATTTTTGATACCAACTTAATGCTTATAGCTGAACACCTGCTACTTGGAAATGTTTAATTATGCCCAAATTACTTCGTTATTCGGAATTCGTGCATTTAAAGGGTATTTGGATGCAAACGGCTCTAATTGTGTTAATTAATTTATGTTAATGCAAAGCTATCGTTTATAGTGATAGGTAGATAGATTTATAGTGGTAGCTGTTCGTCCGGCTTTGTTTGGGGTACTTAAATTGAAGATAGAAGGGTTAACATTCATGTACAGGAGAATTTACACGACTATCATAGGTTAAAACCGTCTATAATATGCTAATATCGGTTAAAAACCCAAACCTCTCACCTAGGTGTGAACGAGGGACCCTTTAGTATCATTATGCTAATTCATAGTTAATAAGTAGCGCATAGCCGAGTTCCTAAAGTGCCTTACCCTGACACATACAATTGATACAATGCACATCAGATTTTACTTACTTTTACTACAAAATCGGTCATAATACAACTAACTACCCATTATAAAGACCCCTAAGCTTGATGTGCCGTAAACTGTAAGCTCTATCTTAAACTAAAAAAAGTATTGTTTATTCACTTAACATTAAATAATGAAAAAACTAGAGCTACATTTAGATAGAATACATTTTAGCATCTAAACAAAGCTTAACTAGTTACATTACCGAACCAACTCAAACAAACGTATGCAAGCAGTTTATTTATTTTAAAATTAAATAAACATTCAAAACTTCAGCATCGTGTTTACCGCACTCAAATGTTTTAACAAGCGGCCGTTTCATGTGAAATGTGTCGCTTAACATCGTGCTTATGCCCAATGTAGAACTAAAAACTGTATTGCACTGCACTGCACACGGAATCCGCACCGCATTGAAACGATGTACAAACGTCAGCACGTCTAGTAAACACTGTAGGATCTTATGTAGACGAAATAGAGGCTATGTTGCAACGAAAATGTGTAATCTAAAGTGCGGTAGTCTGTACAAACTTTCCGACATTCGTACTGATCGGCGCGTGAATCTAAAATATCCTTCCACACAGCCATTTTCGTCGACACGCTGCTCACAGCAAACGTCAATTGATAGCCGTGACTTTGAATTTTGGTTTATCTCGTTTCGGTTTTCACCGGAGCCATTTTTCAGCGTGGCATTCCAAGTTTATAGTTGCCGGCGAAATGTTTTAGAATTTGTTCGAAAGTAACACGAAACTTCAAGTTTTTATCCAGTAGTAGAATATTTACAAATCTAAGCTACGTTTCTTCATATCTTGTTCAACTCCAAGGGAAGACTTTTCGCATTTTTTAAGATACTAGCTGACCCGGCGAACTTCGTACCGCCTTAGCGTAGAGATTTTCTTAATATTTTTTTCCGTAAGAACCATCCTTGGACTTCCACAAACATTTAAAAAAAAGAATTATCGAAATCGGTTCAGCCGTTCACACGTGATGCCGTGACAACGCGAAACGGGTTTCATTTTTATATATATAGATGAACTGACTCGTTGACACTCCAACGACTTCCCCGAGAACTCGGTTTTTCTCGCCCTAAAAACTCCGAGTGCTCGCGGTGCATACGATCGAAGTAACTTCCGTCAACTTTTCTATCATGTGCACTCGAGTTAAGCGATAAAAAAGTTTTTTCACTCGCAAAAGAATCACGCTTTATCTCACAGAGAAAATGTCCGTGAAAATTCGAGAAAAGTGGAGAAGCAACGAAGCGATTGCTCGAAGTCGGCTAGTGACCGATCGCGCGGAAACCGACGGACCTTCCGCACCCGTCGACGGTCGCATTGCCGTCTCGTCTACGTCCCTTACGAGTCGTACATACCATCGTAACTTTTTAACAAACGTAAAAATTTTACTTTTCATCATCATCATCATCATCATCATCGTCATTTCATGTTTTCCATGTTGATCGATTGGTAGCGGCCTGCGTCCAGCGCTTCCCTGCCACCTTTATGATGTCGTCAGTCCACCTTGTGGGTTGGACGTCTCACGCTGCGTTTTCCGGTAAGCGGCCTCCATTCCAGAACCTTGCTTCCCCATCGGCTCTGCATACTATGAGCCCTGCCCATTGCCACTTCAGCTTGCTAATCCGTCGGGCTACTCGTACTTATGTCAAAGACTTTAGTGTGTTTACGGATTTTACTTTTATGTAACAAGATTTAACCAACATTACACATTCAATACTGATTAGCAATTAGTACTTTCTTATTTCACAGTTGAATACCTACCTAGAAAGAAAGCTTTGCCATTCACCCAACTTTTTCTTGAAATACTTATTAGGATTTACAGTTAATGTTTTTTCCTAATAAACGAATATTCTAAAAGGCTCCAACATTCTCATCTCTACAATTCTCTTCTCGCCGTGTAGGCCAAGATTTTTAATAACGTTCCCGGCACCCTTTGTTTTATGTTTCCAATAACAATGATTGCCTTTTCTCGGCGCCATTGAAATTAAATTGTCGGCTGATTTCCTTCATTTGCCAATATTCATTTGATTAATGACCAGTTTGTTATGAGATTCAAACGCCTATTTGTTCTGCAGATTGAGAATATCTCTTGGACATTTTCTGAATAGGACTAAAAGTTATGCGCGCGTTAAACACTAGATTATAGTGACGTTTAGTATGGAAATATCATTTTCGAGAAATGTTCATCATGCGTGTAATTAGTGTATAGCTTAGCAAAATTTTGCTTACTTTTTAATGAACCTCAATTTTCAAATTTCCTCAAAATAAACAGTAGAATTTGGTCGGATCTGATGAGGTCTTTGGTCATCATCATCAACATCATAATTTCAGCCATAGGACGTCCACTGCTAAACATAGACCTCCCCCAGTGCTTTCCACGTTGATCGATTGGTAGCGGCCTGCGTCCAGCGCTTCCCTGCTACCTTTACGATGTCGTCGGTCCACCTTGTAGGTGGACGTCCCACGCTGCGTTTTCCGTTACGCGGTCTAAATCAGAACTACTTAAATGCATTTCCAAAACGCTACAACATTTAATCAAAATTGAATACCTATGCTTTTTATATGTAAAGGTGTTCTAACGTTCATGGCATGCCGTAATACAACACCAACTCAGACGCTACGGCAATTTGGCAGCAACTAACAAGTTGCCGGCCAGTGAATGGGCTGAAGTTCGCCGGAGTCGATCAACTTCAAGTTCGGAACAACACGCTTGCTGACGGCAAACTTCACGGCACGATAATGTTTGATGAAAGATCACTCGCGCGAAATACGAGTACCGTACGTTGAATAGGTGAACGAGATTTTGACGTTTATTGCGGAGAAACTGCTAGGTGTTGTCTTAATTATTTACTGTGCTCATTATTTAATTTTCTTTATTAGGTACGGCTGTGGAAGCATAGGTATACGTTTCACTGTGGAGACCAACATTATGGTTAAGTATTTTAGTAATTTACGAAAGACATTTAATGAAATGCTAAGTTTTGAGATCGTCAATATTTTATTATTTCCATTATCAGACCTACACTATAAATATTATTATTATTGTCCTATTACAATAACTTCCTATGATAAAAAATACAGTAAACGTGAAGTCTCTCAAAGAATTTACCTACTCACATTTGAGGTAAACCATAGAAAAATAATGCATTGAGTCCCAAAACTTTGAAAGAAAACTTCTTTCAAAAGCCATACAGAACGATATCCAAAAATATATTATAATATATTATACAATATTATGATTTATTTATATTCAAAAAGCTTCCGTTGTAAAAAGGGATACCTCAAATCCGTTCAGTGTGGACTGCCCCAACTTCGCAGTTACATAACAACTGGCACACTCCACAAATGAATCCAACCTGCTGTGATTTTTGGTTAGCCACCACAATACCAACTTGTTGCCACCTGCTGCCAGAGCTACTAACTTTAGACAAGTTCGAGTCCACAGTTACTCCCTTCTACTTCGGAACAAAAGGAGTCGATAGAACAAGCCGCAAACTTTCAGTCCATTTCTTTATCTAGATTGCAGATCTGGTTGGAAGGTTACTCGTTTGCATAACGCAGATTATCTTAATGTCGCAGACAATTTGGTGGCTTACGTAATGGAAACGCGTTTTACCTTTAGTAGAGGCAACCCTACACTTTACGGGTTTAGTACACCTCTTTAATGCCTACTACTGAAATGGAAGCTGAACAACTTTGGTTTTAGTGGCAATGAAACTTACAGGAGCTAATTTTACTTCAATACTTACATAAAGCAAGTGACATCATCATCATCAGCATTTTCAGTCATAGGACGTCCACTGCTGAACATAGGCCTCCCCCAATGATTTCCAAAATGGCCGGTTGGTGGCGGCCTGCATCCAAAGCAAGTGTACCGACGCAGATAACTTTTTTTTTTTTTATTCACAACGAGGAAGCTCTTGGCCTGTATCACCTGATGGTAAGTGATGATCAGGCCGAAGGTGGAAGCGAGATTCACCCGGAATCCTCAACCACGGAGGAACTGGCTATCTTACCTCTAACTGTCGGAACACAACAATGCTGTTAACATTGTTGTTATGGCGACAGACTTAGGTAAGATGGTGGTAGCTAGCCAGGCGGACTTAGAACAAGCCCTACCACCAACCAAACCGAACAGAAAAATCTGCCCCCACTGGGAATCGAACCCGGGACCTCTGCGTCGGAAGCAGGTGGTCTTACCACTAGACCACAGAGGCGGTGTACTAATAAGTTACTGTACTTATTGATCTGAAAAGTAGCTATTAGGTCAAAACCAAATTCAATTTGGCTTTGGTTATTACAATGCCGACAAACTGGAACTAACCTGTCGTTGTTTAACGCATCTTTAACGAAACCTTCTTGTTAGGAGCTTCAGGTTTTAGGCTAGGTTCGACCTTAGTAATTTCTTAATTTGGCAAATGATTTAGCCTTAATATCCATGTACTTTACGACAAACCCCTGTTTCTACCACATACCCCCTTAGTGATACAAGTGGATTGTTGAGGGACTGGTGACATTTTAATAATTCCGAGTAGTAGGCCGCTCAACAGTATGAGTGGTGCCGACCGCGTAACGTGATTGTCCTATTTCCATACAATTTGCATTCACGCTCCACGCGGATCACAATATCCGTAGAATATAAAATATTGGTGTGCATAAACATATTTTATGTAGTTGTTTGTAAATGTCTAAGTGTTTTGTCTAGGTATGTAAAAAAAGTACAGCTTAGCTTCCGACGATCTAGTGAAAGATCGCGGAAAGAACCTGGATGCAGGCATCGTAGGAGCGCTCTTTATGGAAATCTTTAGGGAAGTCTTTGCCCAGTTTAGTGGACGTCATTTGGCTGAAACGAACGTGAGCTTATATCAAGAATTGAATAGGCCTTCACCTACTCTAGGCCTACTTTATCAAACTCCACTCAAACCTCAGCCAAGCTTATTCAATACTTTTCGGTAACTCTCTGTGAATGTTATTCAACACAAGTTAATGTAGAGACCGCGTAATTTTCTATACGACGAGAGCACTGAGAGAGTAAGTCAAAACTTTTACAATGGCTGACACACAAAACTTGAGATTGAACTTTATCTGCAGCCCGCATACGAGCGAAATATGGACTTATGATAATACACATACGGAACTGTTTACTTTGATAGTTATCTAATAATCGGGGTCGGATTAGCTGCAACTGCTGCAACTAGGTATCGGTTTTTGGATCAGTCTAGTTTAGTGGCTCCAATATTAAACGGTGCGGATTTGAATCCCACGAATAAGTAGTTCAGTGATCTTATGTATTATAGGGGATATAATTGATAAGTTTGATTTAATTTTGAGGTATTGTTGTTATTCATGACAGCTTTTTATGTATAATTATGAGCAATTATGAATTATCATTTTAATCAAATATGTAATATTTTTAAGAAATAAAAAATATTTAAGGTCCATACCATACTACATTTTATATATTGTGAATAGAAAAGTGTATATCGGTATTAGGCACAAGATGCTTTTCTTGATTTGATGCAATCTGCTTTAAAAAGTTGCAGGCTACGAGTAAAAGAGACGAGTTTGTACAAAATGTCTTCTCATATAACTTTCATGTAGGTACTTATACCTACAATATAATACTTCCTAGTACTCATAGACCTATTGACTGGTGCAAAATTTTACGCAACTTCATTTTTAGCAAAATCTTCAAAGGAAACGACGACACTAATTACTTAATCTTCTTACAAAAACCTTTGTCATAGCAAATGAAGTAACAAAGTTGCCTTTAGGTACTCTCCACTTCGTATGTCAGACAAAGTCTGAGCTTTACATTGATTTTCCCAGTTCTTTTAAGTCAATTACCCACGGCAAAACTTTAGTCTAAATCAAAATTTTGCTGAATAAAATATGAGGTGTGAAAAAAAACATACTAAAGATTTATTCTGTGCCATCACTGTGTAAATGTGACAAGAAGGCTCGAAAGATGCAGTGGTGTGCACCATCTTTAAAAAAAGATTTTCACCAGTAGTTAGATAAAATGATCTGACATAAAAACTGGGCTTAGAGCAATAAGGGATTTTAATATGGGGAAAAACGTAAACAGAAAACCACAACTAAAAAATATTTATCATTTTTTCCTAAAACTAGAAAATATAGGTAGATAAGTTTAAACGGCGTAACGTTTTTAAATACAGCCGAGAATTTTGAACTTTATGATTTTAGCTTAAAGATTTATTCGCTTAATAAGTCCACAGCTACATTGCGATCTTACAAACAGGTGTATATTTTCAACAACATTCACATAACCTGATTCAAACACATGTCATGTTTACGTTATGTTTGCTATTACTAACTTTACCTAAATGAAGTTGACTATTTCTGTCTCGTTACAAATGAAATTTACGTTACGTTCACTAGTTAAATTACCCGGAGATTGTTATCCAAGTGCGAATCATGAGTTCCGTAGGCAACAAAGGTAATTAACAGCTTTTGGGACTTTGATATCTAGTTAAGGACAACGGGTGTAGAGGATAATGATACCTTCACTGCTTCAGTAATTAACTACTGTATCTCTTTAATCTCTACATGCGAAACTACTTTTGGTGTTGCCGTCTGAATAATACAATGTTGAGTCGGTTGTGTAAGTTTGAATCTATGGTGGACATTAGAATAAACATAAAACCTGAAAATGTATTTAGCGAGAATAGATGTCTAGACTCCTTTTTAGATCATCACCATCTCAGCCATAGGACGTCCACTGCGAACATAGGCCTCCCCCAATGCTTTCCATGTTGCCCGGTTGGTAGCGGCCTGCGTCCAGCGCCTTCCTGCTACTTTTATGATGTTTTGTTTTCACCTTGTGGGTGGATTTCCCACGCTGCGTTTTCCGGTAAGCGATCTCCACTACAGAACCTTGCTGCCCCCATCGGCCGTCAATTCTGCGTATTATGTTTTAAAAAAATTTTATGCCGGGTGTATGTACCGGAAAGCCCAGTGTAGAATGTCCACTTACAAAGTAAACTGACGATCTCATAAAGGTAGCAGGAAGATGCTCGATGCAGGCATCTACCAACCGATCATTATGGAAATAATTACGGGAAGACCTATGTTTAAGCTAGTGAACGTCCTATGGCTGATATTATTATGATGATGATGCCGGACATGGAGCGGCCAAATCAATACTTACTTTAGCAACATCTAATATTATACCACAAACATTCAATCATCGCACTAATTCATTCGCAGATAACATCAAAACCAACACAGAGCCGAACAATTAATAGATGAGTCGCCCTCGGAAACAAAGGGCTGACAGATGGCACTGCCCAAAGCCTCCACCACAGTATATTTGTCACTTGAAGCAGTATAGCTACTCTGTACAAACGTGAGAAAGTGCCAGAACACATTTCCTCATTGAGTTTTGTAAAGCTACTGTAACGTAATAAAATGATCATGGTCCAGTCAACCACAAATCAGGCTATATATTTTTGTTGCAAAATTGTCTATATTATAACGAGATAAGACATGCTGTGCTTGTTTCATTATTACATTATTACAGTAAGTAATATTGTTATTCAGAGACCACTATAAATAGAACTTCATTAGATTTTCATTCTATTTAATGTTTTTGAGTTTCTTAAAAAGCTCAGTTCCGGGAAAAAGACGATAACGAATAGCGTAATTAGTTAACTTTTTACTTGAACTGTCCATTCCTTCGTTAGAGGATTTCAAGAATACTATGATAAATTTTAGATGATTTCAAGAATACTATGATAAATTAATGTTTCTAGGAAGGTTGTTATTACTTGTTATCTACATTTTCTCGAACGCTAAGTTTATACTAACAAAAGAGCTTGTTCAATCGACATACTCGTAAGTCCATCTTCAATCCTAGGGTAATGAACTAACTTATTACCCTTATAAAAGCCGCCTCAGTTAATTTACTCCTTTCCTGTGTGCTGTGGCCCTCCGAATGCGTTTGGGCGGAGGTAAGTGAGGGAAATGTCTTCTTTTGTATTTGAAACGATGGAATTTATGAGGGCTCTCTCCTCGTTCCCATAATTGGATCCTCATCCTTCCAATGCGTTTTTATCTTGGAGATTAATATGATAATCTAGGGTAAAAGGTAAGCAACTTACTTTGACTGCAAGGATTTAAGTAAGTTAAATCAAAATCCCAACCAATTGTCACGTTCATAGCCCTCATTAACTCAATAGTCCATCAACTCAAGGGGATCAACAAAACATAGCTTGTAAGCTACGTATTGTTGGATCTGTACTGTCTACGTATTGTAGCAGACTGTATCCATTAGCAGACTGCAACTAAACGCCCTTGGAGCTCAGAACTTTCGAAGTTCAATAAAAACTGTGAGCACATTATTAGGTACCTTAACCAAAATAGAAAAAGTGCCGAAGACAAAAAAAAAAGTACCTAAGTTAAATCATCAGATTAATATCATAGTTATGCATCACGCTCGTATGATTAAGATATTCATAAGGTATTATGATTTAAGTACAAAATACCAGTTTCTCTTCAGAGAACTTCTGCTAAGAAATTCTTCTGACTTAATTTATCATAAAAGTCAAGTCAGTTAACGTTCAAACTTAATGAACGTGTTAAATGGTAAAATACTTTAAATGAAAAATGAAAATGGCCACAATACTATTTGTACAAATAATGTTTAGAAAGGAAAACAAATTGTTTTGTTGGATCCAAATGAAAGAACTGTACTTTATCTTACAAAAGGCAACGATGAAAATTTAATTAAAAACATAACTTTATACTTCAAAGAAAATTGGTTCTGTCATTTATTCTGTTACAAACAACCGAAATTACTAGATTTGCAGCTTCAACATTTTAATTTTTGAGTAATTCAACTCTTAATTAGGAAATGGGTCTCCGTCTCACAGTGGAAAGGACAGTTATTATCTTAATGATTAATTGATGAAGTTTTTCTTAATTTAACAAGGGGTGCTACGGCCGTTAATTGTCAATTTTATGCGTTTTTGAGCATTTTTTTAAGGGGACAAAGGTATAATTATTAGGTAATTTTTTTATTGTTACTTTTATTAATATTGTTAGTGGCTCACGCTATGAGCTAACTTTCCACCGAAGCTATTGTCATTGCTTTAGAATTTATCAATTCACTAATTAGAAGCTATGCAAAAATGAACTACATGTTTATTTATTGTTATTTATTTAACCAACCAAAGGATTTCCAAGCAAGTCTTTATTATCCGTCATAACATAAATATAACATTTATTATTTTAGTCAATTAAGTCTGACTAGTCGCTTTGTATCTACAGATTTATCCAAAAAACAAGTTGGATACCAAGTATCGCTCGTTTCTGAGTGTTTGTTTTCACAATAAATTAATCCCCTGGGTCCGTCCTCTCTTCTAAGTATTTCTCGTTATTACAGCTTTGTCCATCCACTCCCGAAAAACCGGCAAACCGGCTAAACATAAAACGTTTGGCAAAACGGTACAAATTGGAAAACAAATAAGCATGAGTTGCCACTCCAGCCCTGAGAGGTTTAGCCCCAGACATGACAAATACGCCCTTCTTATCTTAACCCCTATTAATTCTTGTTTGCTCCAGTTACCATTTTTGTTCCACAATTCGTATTTTGGAGAAGTTATACGATTCTGAAATTGCTTTGTTTTCAATTGTTTTTCTTTGTAGGTATGCTCGTAAGTTCCCCCTTTTGACGACTGTTCTTACCGAAATATGATAACAGAATTAAGAGTCAGTATTCGAATATAAGCAGATGGATTATCCGGAATACTGTATTGTTGAGCATAAGTACTTTGTCTTAATACATTCCTAATATTGACGGAGCGGCCAATTTTATGAGAAAAATATATCTTTTGTTTTTCATTACGACAGAAATTCCATTCCCTCGAGCGGTACGTAATAAGTTTACCAAATTAAAAGTACACCACCTGCGCCTGTTATCAATATCCCTCAAGGTTTGTCGCAAACTTGTAAATTGGATAAAAACTCGGGGCCCATACAAAACAACATGGGCGAAGTATAGAGCCATGTTCACAACAATGCGCCAAACTTGGCGTATACACGCGGCCGTTACGCTGACGTCACGACTAATCTCGCAATAGGTAATCCCAAGTTAAAAAATTAAAACTCGATGCTCGAAGAAAGATGACGAGCTAATCAAATTTCTCGCAACTTCGGCAAGTTGGAACGAGTTCTCAGATTCAATTAGTAGATACGCGACACAGGCTATGGATAGCAGCCAGTTAACTCTGTTTGCCATCATGCTAAACCTCCACATCCACATCACTTGGTCAACAAAAGATTTTATTTAGGACTTGTTATTTACGCAAGTAAGGTAACAATTGAATGTTTCACAAAAACCTGTTCCTTCCCTCTTTGAACTGTTTCGAATTCTTAGCATTAAGCTAATAGATACTAAGTACAAAATAAAAATTAGAAATGAATATAAAAATGTTAGATTACATTAATATAATTAATAATGTAAGGAAGACGATATCCTGTAACATATAAGTAGCAACTGTACCTTCAAAATAATATTTGTCGCTCGATTACTCTACACCAGTGTTATTCAACCTGTGGGTCGCGACCCCCTGGGGGGTCGCGAGATGTCTTAAAAACTACCTCAGTAAGTTTAAAAGATAGATTTATTAGAAATCTAATTATGAAAATGCGTAAATGTTGTATGGATTGAAATATTCGGTTTCTACAACATCTTTGTAACATTATTTATAAAATGCATGAAATAAAAGCGAGCGGTCGGGGTGTCGCGAAATATTTTTTCATGCTAGGGTCGTGTCATGAAAAAGGTTGAAAAACACTGCTCTACACCATCGTGGAAATAATGAATAAGGCAGTAACTGTAGTCAGAAAATAATTAAATAATAGCCTAGATGCCCGTTTATACAATCAATCCCTAATTTTTAAGTGACCCCTATGGTATGGTAACTTATAATAGGAATTTTGTTTACATAGGGGACACTTAAAAATTAGGGATTGATGGTGAAAACGGGCATAAGACACATGCCTGTATTCTGTAGTTGCCGTTCTGCTCGCCCTATACGCCGGGTGAGACCGTCGTCGCCCGCGCCTCCCCGCGCGACTTTCGTCCCCGTGTTCATGATTATGCCCATAAGTATTATTTGTTACCTTAGCGAATACTCCCCTTTCTAGATTATAATTCTTGTCTTTAACTGGATCTCCTTTTGAATGAAAGTCCCTAGCCGTTTTCTAGTTACCATTGAAAACGTTATCGGGACTTTTTCTATAAAATGCTATTGATTCACGTATATTTAAATAAAGTGGTCGTTCTTCAAACTTCAGGGTAATGCTCTCAACTCACATGACTGGCGACATAATAGGATGCATAAATATGGTAGAAGCTTTGGCTGAGACAAATAAATTGTAAGGGAAGGCGAGACTTGGCTTACAATAGATTCAGAGCCAAAATAGTCCCTCGGTCAGCATCAGTAATAGCCAGTCACTTCTACTAGTAAACCGTATCGGGACACTTGTGCGAAAGACATAAGCGCGAAGACATTAGCGCGAAAAGCCATTTGCACGCGTGGGCACTAGCGCGTAAAGACTAGCGCGAATGGACGTTAGCGCGAAAAGACATGAGCGCGAAAGACACTAGCGGGAAAGACATTAGCGCCCAAATGGCTAGCTTCGCAATGGCTTTTCGCGCAAGTGTCTTCGCGCTAATGTCTTTCGCGCTAGTGTCTTTCACGCAAGTGTACCAGAACCCTAGTAAACTTAGTAAGATGTTTAGTGACAACTTCATAGTCTAAGTATAAGAGAAGTGACCACAAAAGCTCTCTTCGGAAATTCGAGATGCAGCATCCACTTATAAACGTCGATTTAGATCGAAACTGCTTGAAAACTTTCGAAATACATTTTGGGAGATCCCTCTGAAGGAAACTGGAACTATAGTTAATGTTGCGATGAAATTTCTTGGAAATATACCGGGTGTTGGAGTAGTTGGCAAAAACTTAGACAGTGTACCTACTCAGATCGATGTTTCGAACTCGACTTCATTAGTATTTTCCTGAAATTAAAGTGTGTTACACTTTTTGTAGCACTTTTACTTACACGTGCCAAAAGCTTGGCCTACAACTAGGAATCTACAATGCGAGTTAATTTTTTGAACTTCTTTCACACTTTGGGATTTTTCAAAAATTCTAGGTTTATTTACAATACAATTAACATTTTTCAAATTAACTTAATTTCGTCTAGTGTCCAACATTTTTTTTTTTTGGAAACAATTAACAGAATCTGTAACTTGATTAGTTGATTATAAACAATATTATTTATTACCTCTAATCATGTATGTCATTTGTGTCACATTATCCTAACTAATGCTATCACATTAACACTGTAGGTAACATTATCTGAACTAAATAGTGTAGCGTTATGTAGCGCCGACCGCAAACGCTCATGGCGTTGCTAGGAACTACACCCAAATGTGTACGACTGCTCATCAAGGTTAGCACAGACACCTTATGCAGTTGTGATACGTGCGATTTTGAAACAAAAGCTTTTGAATGTGCTATCGACGTTACGTCAACTTTACTCAGAACTCCCAAAGTTCACAAATACATTTTGGGGTTCCTTTGAAACAAACAGTGAAGCGAAAATGGAAATAAGGTGGAGTTTCGTAGCTCCTACAATCTAACACATGGGTATTAAAAGTTACAGCTCTGTCTGCAGTGGACGGTAGTTGCTTTGACTTATGTAGAGCGTGCAATTTGAGGAAATACGTACCTTTTGATGCTTAGGGTGCTTTTTAGTTCGTTATTAGAGAAAACTCTATCTAATCAAACAAGAGTAAGTACTTAATGCACTAAATTCTGTTGCAATAAGAATGTCTAATTTTCTTAATCTATCAAAAATCTAGCAATTTGACAAGTTTTTACCAAATCGACCTCGACACACGTAATATTATTACCGTGTCATTCGTTATTCCTCTCAGAATCAGATTTGGTCACACAATATATCATAATATGTCTCATGTGGACTCATATCTATTTACAGGTATCTACTTTCTGTACTTCGTTTAAGTTCGTGTAGAACGGAAAGAATGTAAAAATACTATAAAATTGAATTGTTTTCAAAGAAAACGTGCTGTCGACGTAATTTCAGTACTTTGAGGTATGCACTGAATAGAATCGGCTTTTTAGTTATTGTGGAAGCCACTGCATATTATTTTTCCTGCACTATGCACTTCACGCGGCCACAGCCTTGGTAAAGCATGTCTCGCTGCACTACTTGAGTCTTCCACAAAATTAAAAATTACTTCCCTCGCTGGTTTTCTTTATAATTTTCTTTTCGCAAACGCGTGAAGGACTTCCGCTGCTCTCTGCAGCCTTTAGAAACTTTGTAGCCTGCTCAGTAATTAAAAACATTAGCTGTATGTTTGTATACAATATGTGTCTGTGTTTCGCGATTCAAAAACGAGCTTAAAGAAATAAATGAAAGACATTCTTTAACAATTATTTAAAAGATAAAAATGTTTGGGATACTTTACTGCCTAGCTCGCATAAATATTTATAACTTTGTACATTTTAAAGCATGTAAACCTTTGAAAAAGAGGCTGACAATAGTGACTGAGTTTCTTGCGCTGCTTCTTCTCAGCACTGGCCCATTTATTGTCCTGAAGCAGTGGTAGGGTTAATACTGGGACGTGTAAAAGTGCTTTTTTTAAGCCTATTTACAGAAATAAATGAGTTTTATGAGTTTTTTTATGAGTTTTTATGAGTTTTCAATAATTAAGAAATGTAGAAAGGAACAAACAAGTCCAAAAAAAAAGCACGGGACGACACTTATTGTTAGTAAGATGAGTACCTATTATTAAAACTTAGTAGGTGCATGTCCCTCTTTGAAATCGAACGTCAGGCTCAAAATTATCTTTCTAACCCATCCATGGAATACAGAGACACTAAAGGGCCGTATACAATATCCTAAAACTGCAATCAATCACAGCATACATATTAATGTAGGTACCAGTACGTGCTTATTGTTTAAATTCCAATTTTTAGTTATAGCTGGAACTTTCAGTGTAGATAACAGTTGTCAATTTTTAAAGAGGGTTTTCGCAAATGAAAAATCCGCCAGATGGCAATACGTAGACGCGAGGTCCAAATGCTGCATGATTGGTTATTTTTGACATGACATTGACAGATAATTGTCAAAATCCACCAATCACGCAGCAGTCAGACCCCACATCCACGTCCCGCCATCTAGCGGATATTTCATTCGCAAAAACCCTTATTGGAATTTAAGTGTTTTTACCTATGGACAAAAGTACCTGCTTTCAGGAAAACGACGCAATCGCATTGATACATCTACAGCGTTGCAATTTAAGCACGTATCGAAACGTTTACGATCTCAAATATAATGTAGGTAGGTACTCGTACAGTCTACTAGCAATGTACGCTAATTTCCAGCCACCGAACTAAGGCGTGGCCGAAAACCTACCAATCGCCATCCTATTATCCGTCCTTTGACGAAAATATACCTTTTAGCTGTCAGCGCTGCCGACGAGCGATTATTTATCGGCGATGTGAACAGTAATTAAACAGTTTCCTTTGATGTTGCCGCAATAAATCAAAGTCCAAAGGCCTGTTCATATCGATTATATTCATAAATAGCAAAACGGGTCTATACTAGAATTTGGAGGATTTTTTTACAAAGAAATTAAGAATGTAATATTTGCGATCATTGACAAAATTCAAATAGATCCAACAGTTAATTAAAGTCTCAGATCACCATGAATCGTTTTCACTCCATAGTCCCTAATAACAATCCTGTATTTTAGATTAATCCTTTTCTCTCACTCATAACTAAAAGCTAACTTGAGTGACAGAGACACATAGACCCAAAAATATGGACACATACCAGAGATACAAAATATAGTAGTAAATAATTTTGAACATATTTTCGGTTCAAGGCCTTTTTTAACCGACCACATAACCGCGTAATATCGAATTTATGAGTAACATCAGAAATAACTCTATCAGACCCACGTCAATCGTTTGTCCTGTTTCGAAACTGAGAATTTATACGCTACCCAAACCAGACACCATTATTATAAAATACATTTTACGTCCCCTGTTACTTTAGTGCCGTTTTCCTGTGATAGATGAAGACTTCGGCACGCGCGCGGATCTGTGTGCCTACCATGAGTTTACGTTAGGTGAGCTCGCTAGCGAATACGTCAAAAAGTTCTATGAAGATCTTATTTCTTGAAAGTAGCCACTAGGGGCGCTGCACAATATGTCATACATTTAAATGTCATTTTTTTACGCAGTCGCTAGCGAGCACACCTAAAGTAAACTCATGGTAGGCACACTGGTCTGCATGCGGACTGTCCGCATTTCATTATTTCATACATGTTTTACAGCACTCAACCAGCAGCATGATTATAGGTATTAGAGAGATTATTACCCTTAATATTTTTAAGTGACCCTATGAAAAATTTGCGGTCACTTAAAATTTAGTGATTGATGTTGAAACCGGGCATAAATCCGCACACGTGCCGATATCCGCATCACAGAAATAGGCACTTATTCCTATACGTTTCCGTAAAAGTACCACATTATTTGTCTGAAACTTCTTCAACACAAATTTCTTTGTCATGTGCCCTGTTTTTAGCTTATAAAAAGCTATAAGGGTTGTGCTTTCCACCAATCTTTATCTTCAAAGGTGTAACTCCTTTGTAGGAAGTTGGGCCTCGCCTAAGAATTTCTTACCTTAATGAAACTTTATGAGCCTGCCTGCCTCAAAGTATTCCCTGAAACATTTCACCGAGCCCGTATTCATGTCTTTTATATATAAATATGTATTTTTTGTTATTATTGTAATACATATTGGAATCAGCTAACATAGGTTACGATACGACACTTGTGTAATCGAATTTTGACGTAATATTGTTTTCTTTGCTTCACTCTATCTCATTTAAAGGTACCTAATTCATATCAAAGTAAAAAATAGTACGTATTTTTAAAATCCAATAACACATTCTGGTTACATAGGTAAACGTACAGAATATACGGATACATTATAACGAAAAGGCCTATAGGTACTCACTCTACCATACTTCAATAGAATCCTTATTCGATAAGTATTCGACTCTAACCGTCGTCCTTAGAGTGAGAAAGAGAGACGTTTAGAGCGTCTTAACGCTGAAATGATTCGAGTATGATAAAAAGAGTTATGTCGATAACGTTTTGCATAGTAGACCCCCAAGTACAGGCCAGAACATTACAATTTTGTTGCAAAATAGCACCTGTTACAAATACATAAGAGACAATGTTAAGCATGATGTACCATCCGTATAACTGGAACATTGCCCGAATGCGTTTACACGCGTAAGCCTCGTCCAGCGACCGGCCACCTAGAATAATTGCTGGACATAACTTAATGAACTCAGCCTGCTAACAGACTGCACGTGGATTCCATTAGCAACCGGTAACTACATTAATAAGTTACTGGTTTAAATGGTACACTTTGCTTTTTAAAATACATTGCATCAATAGAGTGGTGGACACTCTAGTTAATTGACATACTTTTTATGAACTGTCACAATGCGACTAGCAAAAGTAAGCAAAGGACTATGATGTCTTCAGGTCGCGAATTTGATCGACTGACGATTTATTTATTTCAAAGCCCCAAAAAATGTAAATGTTACGACCAAAACTCGATTTTCAGGTATGGGGCCGTCCATATATTACGTCATTCTAAATTAGGGGGGGGGGGTTGGTCTGCGANCAGGATTTTTGCCGATCCAAAGACAACCGCACCCCCCACCCCCCCGTATCATGACATAGACCGCAGATTTGCCATGCAGATGTGCCAGGGAGTACCTACTAATCTGCGCGAGTGTCACCCCCTGATGCTTGGCACCCGGGGCGGACCGCCCCCACCGCCCCCCCCTTCCGCCGCTACTGATTACATATGATACTAGCTGCCCGCCCCGGCTTCGCCCGTGGTACTTACATGTATTATACATAATAAACCTTCCTTAAGAATCACTATCTATTAAAAAAAAAAAAGGTGATTCTACAAGTGATTTAATTTTGTCAAACTGGTAATGACGTCAATTTTGGGAGAAGGGGGGGGGGTCATTAAGAAATGACGCTAGGATGATTGTAGGGGGGGGGGTCTAAAATCTGAAAAAATCGATGACGTAATTTATGGACGGCCCCTATACCATGAAATGTCACATGTCAAAAGTCAACGACTCATGTCGGCGGGTCGTGAGTTTGGACTGCATCAATCCTAAAAACATCAACCATCGTGTCACAATAAACCAAAGTTCACACGTTTGGTCAAACTCACAGTTACAACGAAATCGTTTCGTATAGCGTGTCAAAAATTGAAACTTTTCAGGAATAAGCGCTTTCCGACTCTCGGCATTCCGTAAAAATATGTGGGAGGAGTAACAGGTGTATCTATGGGCAAAGTGTTCGACTTTCATGCCCTTTCATTTGTCATCTGGTTGTTGTCTGAAAGGTTCCTTGCGGATCAACCTTTATCTCCGATGTATTGTCCATCGGAATAATCTCTAAGAGGAAAATATATTTTGTGGACGTCATTTGTCAACGTATATGTTTTGAGGATCTTGTTTTTTAATTATTTTGTAATAACGACGTTTTAAGTGAAAAATAGCTGGTATTTTCAAAAGAATGTTTGTCATCTGCGTGATAACAGCTCACAGTCTCTTAGGGCTCGCGCGCACGGGTGACTTTTGACGCCATGACTTTTTTGAAGTTCATGGAGATGTATGCGCGCATGTAGCGACGTGACAGAAACTTTATTACATTTTCCATACATGGAGGACGGAGGTGACAAAAAAGTCACCGCGATAAAAGTCAACAGTGCGCGCGAGCCTTTTTAAGCTTAAATTGATACAAAGTTTTTTTGTCTTCATTCGCTTCATGTGATTTATGATGAAACAAGCTCACGTCATGTAAAATTAAGTCTAAAGTCTGAACATCTCGTATACTTACGTAAAACACGTAATATAACATACACTACGTACATAGGTAGCACATATCATGCTTGGTTGAAGACAATCAATATAACAATATTACAACTCCTTATCTAACTTTCATCTGAGTTGTTACGTCACACGTGAAATGTTTGTTACGTCACGTATGACGTACGCACGGCTTTATTGTGAGCGATTCTAGACTGGAATGTGCCATCATTGTGGGAAATCGACCGTGAACTTTAAGTATTTATAGATAAACTAAATTAGATGTACCTAATCACCTACAACTTACAAGATTAATACATACATATCTGTATACTTAACTGTTGATGTCGTTTACAGAATTAATATACTGGAACACAGAAAGAATAAAAAGAAAACACTTATTTTTCTTACGTAGCTAAAGATATTAAAACATTGGCCAGTTTCTTTTCTTCAGTTCATATAAATTATTAACACTTCAACAAGTACGAAGAAGATTACAGAATCAATAGCCTAAAGTTAACACAGTTTTCGAGACCTTCAAAGTATCTAACAAAATAAATAAAAATATAAAGTAGGTATGAACATACTAACAATACAATAACTTAGAGAAACATTATTTTAATTCAGTGCGTAGTTTACCTACCAAATAAACACTCAATCGATATCCTAATGAACAGCATTGTACCTATTTCCTGAAAATATGCTAGTAAATTAATTTGGATAGTAATCAAAATGAAAATAATCACACGTCAGTATGAAATTTCTCGACCACAACGCTGGCACTGATGCAATACCAAGGAATTACGGAGCAAAATTGGCACTTACAGCGTTAAAAGCAATTTTCAATTTAAACACCTGTCGACTACAGTTTGGGCTTTGATAGACTTTCGTCCCTGTTTTTAAATGAACAGGTTTTACATTCGTCGGCTACTTGACGTATTTAACAGTCTCTTAATGTTAAGTTAAAAAGTTCCTTGGAAACTGTAGGAAACAAATTATTAACATCCCGGTTAACCTTTTCAAGTATCCTAAATATTATTCTGAGTGAGTTTCTTTATTATTCCAGCGAACACGGGCGATCGGACTATGTATTAATACATAGGCATTGTAACATATCCAGATAAAATGAAAAATACGTATCCTATGTATAAAGGGCGTAGTTGACTTTGTTACATAAAACATTGCTCATCCCAGCAGAAGTGTCATCAAAAGCGCCGTAAACGGGTAAAAATATCATTTTAAAGCACCGATGAAAATAAATACATAAAGAACGTCGATTTTCCCTAAACTACTTTCGTTGTTAACCCCTTTGTATCATAATAACGCGCACGGAGCGGGTCGCTCGAGTCATGAAAGTTTACACCCATATCCTTGCGAAGGGTGACCACGATTCAGGAAAAAAATGGAATTTTAGGTAAAAAAAATACATAAAAACATTCAAAACAAAATAAGAGAATGTTTTTTTGGCTGAGAAAAATGCAAAGAAAAGATTAAAGTAAAAATAGTATCAAACAGACAACAAAAGCTGTTACCACATTCCAATTATTACACTATTTTGATGTCTTTTGTGTGATTATCCAGACATTTAATCTAACTACGAGTATTATACTTACTTTTTACGCAGTCAGGTTTTAGTTTTTTTTTTTTTTTTCACTTTATGTAGGTATCCGATATTAAAAGCCAACCATAAAATATCAAAACAGTAACCAGCGTCCCACCTGAATCAATCGATTAACAAACCGCTGTAACACTAGTCAGCCTGGCCACCCTACTCGCGCGTTTATGCTGACGTCATATTTCGTGTGACGACACCTAGCGATTTTTATTAAGCCTGCACTGAACGTGCCATCACCTCGTAAACTCGAGCTGGTTTATAGGCGTTCGTTACGATGCCCAATCTGATCTAATGTGCCGGCCAGCGACATCTGGATGACAGATTGTATGCTCACTTACCTATTCTCCTTTTCTTATTAATATTACTTACGTTGTAATAAACGTCGCTTAATAATAGAGTCTATGTTACGGTTACTGACTGATTCGTCTCAATTAGTGACGCTTATATTAGGTTATTATTTCACACTAATAAATGCTCAATTGACTGATTTTGGTTAATGGGACGCTGCTTAATATCAGTTACGCCATAATTTAGACCATATAGTTGAAAACCAATTAATTATAAATTAGGTTGACAACAACCATTTCTCATAATACTTTCCCTCACATAATAATACTTCATCTAAAATCTCAAAAAACATTTGCAAGGTTTTTTTATCGCTCTAGTAGCCATCATAACATAGCATCATACTGTCTTAATTAAGTATACTCGTACATACATATACATAGGAACTGAATCCTTCGAGTGGTTGTAGTGTAATATCTGCTGCAAAAATGAATTTACAAATATAAACAAAACTTTCATAAACAAAGAGGACACGGGCCACCATTCCTTATATTTTAGCTCAGCCAACAAATATTGTGAAATGAAATGTGAAAATGTCAAGAAAAATGAGGCAACGATACGACGCAGCATTTTCTGGAATATATTCTGGTGTTTCGTGGCACGTATTCTGCGATACACGAAACAAAGCGAGCGCACGCTACGAACTAACCGAAATTAAACGGTGCACGTGGCAGGCCCGATGCATTTACGCGCGAGCGAAGCGAAATATCAAATTACCCTCGCTCTGGGCCTCTGTGAGTGGCGTCGAAAAAATATCGAACAGGTAATGCAACTATCAATACCAGATACCAACATTTGGGAACTGAAAGTTTGAATGGACTTTTTGTTTGAAGCTGAAATCAGCACAAATCTATAAAGAGAGAGGAAAAATATTGTAATTTCGTTTATTTTATTCTATGAAGTTTTATCTTAGCACCAAATTAATATTGCATTGGTTAAAAGTACAATATTGTAGGAAAATCTAGGAAAATGTTTTTTCACACGGCAAATCACTTTAAAAAAGAAAACACAAACCTTAGGTACGGTGCAGACAATTTTCCGATAATAACGTACAATATTGCTACAGCTCTACTACTTTGCAAATGGGAATTAGCTACCTGAAGAACAATCAATCAATTTTAATTAATCATAATCAATGTAAATTGGCTCTTACATCAAAGCTTTGTAAAGAATTTTAGAATAACAAATACTTGCTTCATAAAATTCAGAATAATCTGAATTTATTAAAACAAAATCCTTCTATCCAGGACTATCCTTAATAGTATATCCAGTAGGTCGATATTTGTTTGCAAAGTTTACAGAACCCACGCAAACATTATCCAACAATATCAACACAGCGTTTGTCCCCGAATTGAATGCATTAGGATGGCCACACGGCCGTGACAAGAGGGACAAATCTGACTCGCGGTCACATTGTGACATTGTGAGTGATGTCTGCGACACTCTTTCATTTATATCCAGGGTAAATTTTTTTGTAAATGGCATAAAATAAACTCTCTTCGACCATGTTCCTCATAGCGTTGAAACTGTTTACATTTTTTTTTTCAAAATGTCTGGCTCTACCTTAAGCACTTATTGAGACATATTTTTGTCCTTTAGTAAGGTAAAGTTAGATGGCTTAATCCAGATATGGCACAAAAAGTTATAATTAATGGTTTAAACGTTGGAAGTTCGAATGATCAATTCTCAAAATATGTTCAAAATCCAGTCTGAATCTTAATTTAGCTAACACATAAATTATTATAAAATACACTTTTTACCTCGAATACA
Organism: Ostrinia furnacalis; assembly: GCF_004193835.3. Classification (NCBI taxonomy): domain Eukaryota; kingdom Metazoa; phylum Arthropoda; class Insecta; order Lepidoptera; family Crambidae; genus Ostrinia; species Ostrinia furnacalis. The sequence goes on along the minus strand of NW_021131507.1, from coordinate 361,057 downwards.
CGCCAACAATATTAAAGTTTTAACTTCAGCATTAGAATACTTTAAATGCGGCTGTGACAGCATTTATTGAGTTTACAGCCTTAAAAAAATGGCAGTTTAATATAATCTAATTACCACTCTTTTAAAATCCTTTAATTAACCCAGCCAGATGCAAATGCTATAAATAAACAAACAATGATCAAACCGGTCACATTTCCACTGTTATTTTATCATTGTTTATCTATATTTACGGCAACAATGGTGATGTTTACCAAAAGCCCCCACAATGCCGCGAGGCGTTTGACACGGCATTGTGCGCGTTGAATGGACAATCCGCTGTGACGGACGCTGACGGACCGATTGCGGTCACGCGTGTATGACGGACGCTACTCCCGGCGAATACATAACGTTGGCTATGGCAAACTTAAATCGAGATATTCCAGCCTTTGCCGAAGCTATTTTAGAATTTAACTGTCGACTGATATTCTAATAATTGAACTGATTGTCAAGGTAATACAGTCGAAAATTAAATATTAAAATCAAAGACAGTTGGCGCCAATAATTTAGCTTTGTGAGCGTTGAATAGGATGCCATGTGTGCCATGACGGACGCTGACCGACCGATTGCGGTCACGCGTGTATGACGAACGCTCCTCGCGGCGAATACATAAAGCTGGCTATGAAAAACATAAAATAATCGAGATATCCGCAACCTAAGGCAAATGGTTAAATAATTCAATAGGACATCAGAATAATACGCTTAAAACTGTCAGTGGGAGTTGGCGTCAATAAAATTGGCTTAGGCTGCTAATTCCTAAGTCGGAAAAGGGAGTTTATCAACAACATTTTACTGTACGTCCATTGAAACACCGTTATAAAACCTCATTCCAATCATATTTGCCTTTCAATAACAATCACAAGGCACTCAAATTTGCCTAAACTCTAGCTAGGCATTTGTTTAAAGACAGATTTTTCAACTTTAAAATGCTCTTCAAATATTATTGTGGTTAGTGGTTTCAGGACAAAGATAGCATCGTGATAAAGGACGACACAAGACAGGTAGGGTTACTAGCGAGTTTTAAAATTGTCTTGGAGCAAAAGGACAGCGAGAAAACCCTCCGTAAAACCACGTGTCGAACCCATTTTGGGTGATGTGACAACAGCTTTTCTAAGGGAAGATAGCAAAATAGCTCTTATTTTTCTCTATTTGGTTTTATTCTATGAAGCGAGTATTTTGTAAAAAAAAATATGTAGGTGAAAATGGAGGATTTTAAACTTAAACCAGCCAGCCAGTATTTTTAGTCGGCTTAGTAAGGTTAAAAAAATTGGAATAAGGTTGTGTTTTCAACTTTTTGGCCATTTTGGGTGTCCCGAACTATTCGACACTGACTGTACCTACAGATATAATAATTGATTAGAATCTACGGCCTAGTTAATCTCATATTATCATACTGATTTTAATTGGACATTAAACATCGAGTTGTAGCTGTGATTGTAGTCCGTCTAATAATGCCACTTGGTAAACTGTTTCAGCACAAACCTAACACACTGGCTTACGTAATAAAATAGGTGTTATTTTGACCAAAATACAGACCTATATGCTGTCGACTGTACATTATCACACCGTTCATCACACTACTACAAGCACTCACCGCGGTGACGTAGGCTGACAGCCGGGACACCGTGGACGTACCATTTACACCTGGAATTTATACTTGAGAAGGGCGCGGCGGGAGTGCAAAAAGATTTCCATTCCACATTCAATTTCGAATTGGAAAAAGGATGATAGTATTTTTCCATGGATTGAGTTCTTATGTTATGGTCCCGGTGTTTTGGATATTGCAAGATTGAATGAACCTAAGTTTGAAACTCAGAATACAGAACAAACCAGAAGGAGTGTTCGATAACATTTCTACGCGGCAACTTGTGTCCAAAATACTTCCCCTCCCGCGCCCCTCTACCCCCTTTAGTGTTACTAGCGCCGTGTGACACCCCCATTTTCGGGGTAAAATTATGTAATTTTTTAATGAGATGTTAAACAAGTAAAAAATAAGTAAGTGAAATAAGTACACACGGCCACAGTATTAACTATCCATTTCCGTTTTTGCTCTCGCTCTCATCAAATGGTGATTCTTTGCGATAGAACGAGACGACATGACTGGCCATAGGCATAGATAGTACCTACCTACCTATGAATTTAATTTTTACTCCGAAGTAACTAAGTGTAGATGATTATTTATTTCTATTAAATAGTGTAATATACTACATGTAGGTATAATATGTTATTTAAAAGTCAATTACAAAATTCGAATATAAATTTTAGAATGCCAAGTAAAACAAAAAAGAAACTTAAGGTTCTTTATTATGTAAACATATCGACAACAAAACATTTGTTTACGGCGCAGTAGTGCTTTTAGTTTAACTTTTCTTGGAGTCAAAAACAGAATCCAAATCAATAACATCACCAATACTTGAATTTGATTGCGAGGCAACTCTGGCTGTGTATCCTGAAAGAAAATCAGAGTAAGTATGTAAGCAATAATTAATTACTTAAAATTATTATTAAATATACAAATATTGCTGCTGCTGATCTGTTGATACCAATGCCTTACTTTTGAATAAATGGGAAAGTATGAAATTCACGATAGTAATTTATTATCTCCTCATTATTTAGGGAGTAATATTATAAATTAATTCAAATATTAAAATCAAATCAAAATCAAAAATATTTATTCAGTTTAGACCACAAGTGGCACTTATAATTTAATTAATCAGGTTGTCATATTGTCATGGATGAAAATACACTAAAAACTAATTAAAACAAAAAGGATGGGGAAAATATTCCATTATTCTGTGGTAACGCTAACAAAATTAACGCGTGAATTTTTTATAGACAAATGTAATCTATATATATAAAAATGAAACCCGTTTCGCGTTGTCACGGCATCACGTGTGAACGGCTGAACCGATTTCGATAATTCTTTTTTTTAAATGTTTGTGGAAGTCCAAGGATGGTTCTTACGGAAAAAAATATTAAGAAAATCTCTACGCTAAGGCGGTACGAAGTTCGCCGGGTCAGCTAATTCAATATAAAAAAGTAGGGTAAAATATTCCGTAGACTTGTGGCAACACTTACAAAATACAACCGTGATTTTTTTTGAAAATTATTATTTAATTAAAATGAATTGGAAATGTGCTACTTACGGATAAAACATGTTCCCATGCACTTTCTTCGTAATTCCAGTAGCATTCCTACATGTTGGAACGGCACAAGACGGCATAATTTAATTTTAAAGTGTCAATCTGACGGATATGTAAACAATGCGCGCGCCGGCCATTGACTAATTGCTCTAAAGTCAAAGTAGTGCGTTTTGGAGTACTTTATATGAATACACATTTACGCCCGTTTTCTGGTTTCTGGTTTGTTCCGTATTCTGAGGTTTGAAAATAAAATAAAATGTCTCGGAGCTATGTCAGACGCCAATGTCATTTAAATAGTCTGATTGTGACCTTATTTGTTACAGCTCACACGATAGAAGAAGCGGAAGATGATGATGAAATAAAAAGAACGAAAGTTGTTGAAAAGGAAAGAAAAATCATATTCAAATCAGTAGTCAGTCAAATCACGTCATGATAAATAAATAAGGTCAAATTTATTTATTAAGGAAAAAAATACAATAGCTATTTGTAAAATTGTTTTGTAAGCCACAATTTCGAATTAACCAAAATGCAGAACAAGCGAAACCCAATCGCGTGGGTAAACAGACATCGCTTTTAAGCCCGTAAAATGCATCACGAGAACAATAATTCCCGTGTCCCTAATGAATATTGTTTGCGTTGGTCGTTTGACGTCACAAATGAATGCGCATGGACAATTTTGTAAACTACCCGAGGCTGCGATAAGTTCGGGCGAGTCATTATCTCCTGCCTGCTGGCAACATCGATGACATCACGGTGGAAATAATAAATGACGATTCGAGTTTAATGTTGGCAACACTGTTAAAGTGACAGCAATCAGATAAGCATGTTTTTAAACGGCAATTTTTTTTTAAAAACGAAACAAAACTCCAATAAAAGAAAGATCTCGACTAATATTATAAATGCGAAAGTAACTCTGTCTTTCTGTTACGCTTTCTCGCCTAAACCACTGATTTTGATGGTTATTAAAGCTAATTAATTCCATGGAAAGGGACATAGGATAGTCTTGTCCCGGTTTTTGAAAAAGGAACGGTCACGATAAAAAAATTCTGTAACAGAGCGGAATTTCACGCGGGCGAACACGCAGGAGACATCTATTATGTACTTGATAAATAAAACGTTTGCACTATTGATAAGATTACGACCTGCCACTGGTTGATTTTAATGGAAGCCAGGAAATTGGATCACCCTCTATCGCAAACCTGAGATACCGCAACTGTCAGTCGGCGACATCAGGAAATTATTGCTGTAATCGTGTTTCGCTACGCAGCAGATTTGATTTATAAATCGAATTCAATCGTCCTCGTGCTAGCTGTTATTGTCTGTCACAAGACGTTTTGTTGTAGAAGAGCATCTGTTAGCATTTTACTCACCTTAGATAACTTACATTTACAATTTACCCTGAAATTCAGGTAATTTGAATTTCTTTAAATTCAGAATATTTTTGAAAAATTAATACTTACTCTAATACATATTTTTTTACTGTTGTTGTACTGTGTACCTACCATGAGTTTACGATAAGTGTGCTCGCTAGCGAGTACGTCAAAAATATCTATGAAGATTTTGTTTCTTGAAAGTAGCCGCTAGGGGCGCTGCACAATATGTCAAACAATTAATGTCATTTTTTACGCAGTCGCTAGCGAGCACACCTAACCACCTAACGTTAACCCATGGTAAGCACACTGTACTATAAGGTGGTAAACTTTTTAAGAATTTTTAGTATGGAAATAGTTCGTGACCTCACTGTCTCGTGTAGTCAACGAACGCTTCAGAAACAGTAGGTTCCTAAAAGAAGCTTGACCGCTAATTACATTTAACCAACAAATTCATTTTTTTATCAATATGTAGGCCTTTTTAGAGCACTTATACACGCCCTAATAATAACCAATATTATAGACTCAGAAACAGTAGGTTCCTAAAAGAAGCTTGACCGCTAATTACATTTAACCAACAAATTCATTTTTTTATCAATATGTAGGCCTTTTTAGAGCACTTATACACGCCCTAATAATAACCAATATTATAGACTGCTCCTCGTATACCTTAGTCCAAGATCCTCAAAGCCGTTGCCTGAAGGTAGACAATCAAACAATCCCAATTAGAATCAAACATGGCCGCAATTTGGAAGGACCGAGCACATCGTTAGGTATGACATGGACTTATTAAATGAGATAATTTATTCAGATTAATATGTTAAAGGTCCTTGCTACACAATAATGTACAAGAACATTTTGCGTCGAATTATTTCTTGGCAAAATATAATCTCCTTAACTTATTTTTATTGTTCTCCTTTATGAATTGTAGTAAGAACTGAGATCCCATCCCACTTATCAGACTTTTGCCATTTTTAAATCCCTAATTTTTATGTGACCCCTATGAAAACAAAATTCCTGTTAAGTTTTACCATGGGGTCACTTAAAAATTAGGGATTGATGGTGAAAAAGGGCATTAGGGCCAGTTTCTTGATCCGTAGTTAACCAATGGTCTAACCTAGCCAACAGCTATTAAATAATCAGCAAAACGCATTTTTATACGCGGAACAAATAGTGATTTTACGCTCTATGACTCGAGAGTCATAATTCTCTTATCACTGTAACACGTAGGCACCTTTTTCTATACAAACAGCAATTCATTGAATCGAATCTTATCGAATTACGAGAGCATTGACATGGAAAAAGGAATGTAAATTCTCATCCCTTTCGAACAGTTGATTTTTGAAAAGGGAATCCAAATATAAGTAGATTTTTTCTTATTTACGAGAATTTTCCAAGTGGTCTCTTCCCGATCGTCACGTGTTTCACCAATGTTTGAGTTCAAACATTTGATCAAACATTGGAACTCAAACAATAGGTACATTATCATTGGCTGATATTCAGAAGAAAATCCTCCCGCATTTCTTATGTAAATACGAAGAATGAAACTGCGTTTAATTGGAAAACTTCGATATTGGTTTCATTTGTGCGTCTCTGAGTGTTGATGTTTATTTTTTCTTACTGAATAATTACAAAACTTTTAAGTGGCAGCGTGAAAAGTATAAATAGCTTTTTAGCATTAATTAACATTGTTAACAATTAAATTGGATGTCTTACTGTATCGTAGGTATTATGTTACTTAGCACAATCGACAGGAATAAGTAAATTAATAAGTATATGTATAATACTTACAAGAACGCGTGATAAGGGTAATGCTATAGAAAGAAATATTTTAATCTTTAACAATCATTCACAAAAATAAACATTCATAATAGTACCTAACTAAAAATATAGCCGCCTAAAATGGCCGGCCATTTCTGTCGCAAAACCGATGAAAGGTTGAGTAAACGAGATTTCGAGCGACCACGTCTCGGCAAACTTAGTGTAGCTCCGGCTCGATAAACCGACGACCTCAAGAATAATCTAGCAGTGGCTGGAGGAAATAAGCGGTATGGCTTTTTGACGCGCCTTAGGAGAGTTATTTACGCCCGTATTCACAAACATTACTATGACGTCTCACAATGCGCGTGGACGCACAGGGTGACATATGAACCAATCACAGAGCTCTATTCAACGCTGTGCGTTCGATTTGCTACTTCAGTTAAGCAAGCATCGTTTGTGAATACTGGTGTTAGGTCCAGCTGCAGTAAACTTCAATGGAAATGGTGATGATGATGAATAATATCATAAATTTAGCAATTTGTTGGCATGCTTGAACTTTTGCGTCATTCCAATTACATACTGTGTAAATTACTAAGTGATATTACAAATTGACTTCAATCTGCCTAACTTAGGGCTTAATTAATAACTGTAGTTCCCTTATTCTATTACACAACTAGTTAGTTCATAAGTGATCCGTAACAAGTGGCAAACTACCCAAACGCATTTCTTATACCTACCACCCATAAATTATTCCGTTTATGTAACTTCTATTAACTGTAATACGGGTCAAAGCACACGAAGATAACCCAAGAATAGCTAATCTTCCAATACTGATAGGGTTGTTTAATCTATAATTCATGGGCCAACATAACACGCGGGCAGTACATTCATATCGGCGGTGAATATTTAACATACTATCATTTGCACGTCCCTACCCCTTACCCTTTTCATGGATCCCAAGAAATGTAAGGAAACAAACTTTCGGGCCTGCACAATGGAATCTGTAATCCTATTTGGATGAAAATTTGTATGTAACAACGGTGAGCGGTCGACGGAATAGGTACTATCGCCCTGGGGTGTGCCCCGGCTATACGAGATTAGTGTCTCATGTAGTTCAGGTGAGTTCCCATATTCAATACAAACTTCCCTGGAATCTGCTTTCGTGAAGGCTTTGATACTGACAGTATCGCTACTAATGGGCGTCCTATATTTTTTAAGGGCAAGGGTAAAACTGGAGAACGTACCTTTGCTTGAACCAAAACAAAAGCTATAAACATTCTTATATTGGGCCCTTGAATTTAATTAAAGAGTATTTGTAACTAAACCATTAACTGACAAATCTTTTGCCTCACACCTAATAATTGTGCTGTCGAATACCCAACGCAATTTTATTATTTAAATATACATACATATAACAATGTGTGGAACTTTTAACGAGTCGCTGTGGGGTTTTCAAAAGTGCCGAAGTATAAATCGGCGAACCGTTGCCAACATACATTGTTACAAAATTGGTTCTTGTCGCAAACATTAGTTTGCTGGGTTTTGTTTGTACATGAATATATTTCCTTTTAGCGTTGATTACATGCATATTTAATAGGATACTAAACAATTAACGTACCTTCCATAACACGGAATCACTTTAGGACAATCAAGATGATACTAACTTGCAATGCCCTAAAACTAACCAAACTAGAACAAAATTAAATACTTACTAAAACTAAATTTTTCTTTTATTTCTGTATATCATCTGGGAATCGATCCAAGGATTTCCAACTCTCTACCAACTAAACTATAGTGGCATCTGGTAAAAAAGCGTTATGCTGTCAAAATGTGTACCAGCGTCAAAATCTGGACCTCGAAATACGAAAGGCACTAATTTATGATTCCGTACTTGCGAATAAAAGCGCCTACTAATATAAAACCTCCCCAAGCACCGATAATCAAATGACACAAGAATCAGGGAGCATTCAAACCCGAGTTGAACCGGGGCAAAACGGCAAACGTAACGAAATCCTAAATGACGCTTTCAGTTGACTAACACGGATTCTGGGAATAAATTAATCAAGCACGGGACATCCCACGTAGCGTAAATTTACGAGTAACCTCAATCCACCCCTCCGTATACAACTCATCAATTTCCTCAGGACACACGACTTGGAGTCCTGTTAATTAAACTATGCCGCCAAATTAAGGCAGAACAGTTGAGGGAGAATCGCGGTTTTAGAGCGTACGGCGAAAGTATGTGCATTAGCGTCTAACGATCAAAAGTTGGGAAGAATCGGCTACCGACCGGCAAGCTAAATACAGCTCAGAATCGGCACCCAACCAAATTTGCACCGTACAGAATCGATGCCCGAACTAAATTCAGACCGCACCGAATCGGTACCCAAACTAAATTCAGGCGGTACAGAATTGACACTCAAACTAAAATGACAGTGTACGCCAGTTGTAAAGTTTATACGAGGCCTAATTTGACCTGCAATGAGACAACTGACTACACCCCACTTATAGAATGAGAATCCTATAATTGCTCGAATTTGAATACCTAGTCTAAATCTAGAAAGTATCTTAATAAATCTCTGAAGATTATACTTACAATTATAGCTCTCAGAACCTACAGGTGCTACAGCACAATAAGCGCCTTGTCAAAGAACCTTGACATACTTGTTTCAAATTCAAAAGCTAAAATTAGTTTCAAAACGATAATAGATACCTAGCCCTTTGCGAGAGCAATTGTACAGCTTCAAGGAACGTTTCAGTAGTAAAAGTTTGTCGTTAAGTGCTGTTGTATTGCAACAGAGGGAAACTGTTGCCTGTAATATCCTATTAAATCGTACCGACTTTGTATTCTGTTACAATGAAGAATACGAGAATACCATCCACTCTCATTTCGTTTTTACGAGCTTTTATTTAGCTTCACCTGTCCCGTGTCTTGTAATCAAATCTTGCAATTTGTACCACTTCTCGGCGTTCGATTGAACTGATATCATGAAGTGTTCTACTCGTAACATGTTTTCTGATATTTTGCATGGAAGGAAGGTGGATGGCGTCTGATAGAAAGAATTGCCTTGAAAATTAATTTAGGTAGTAGTTTTTGCTGGTGGCTTTTCCCGTATAGATCCATAGGTATTAGGTACCTATAGAAAGCCTCATCCCTTATTTCATCCCCTTCGTGATATTTTTTGCAACAAAAATAACAGGTTTCAACTACAGAATTACGTTCAACTACAGGTAATATTTATAACACGAAAATAGCAATTTAATTAGTACGTGTTTTCCTTTTAATTACATCTCATTTATTGTAGATACTCACTCACGACATATTATTATATAGGCATAATTATTACCCATTCCGAACTACTGTATTAAATTACGTTCATTAACGTGTAATTATTGCGAAAATCATTTTCTGTAAAATCTTTTTAAGCTTAAAACTCGTTAACGTAGCATATTCGACTTCAATACATTATTATTATGGAAGTATTAAAAACCCTGCATTATATTAAAAAGTTTAATTATGAAAATAAATGTTAAAATTATTTCAAGTAGAAACCAGCCAAAAAGCGAAGCAACTAAAATGCAGTGCTCTCAATACGACAGTATGATCAATGATAGAACTTCACGGGCTTTTACAGATCGATGACCTTCTGACTTATTTATTAGACACAAATCTATATTTATAAAAGCGAAATGTCACTGATTGACTGACTGACTGACTCACTTACTCATCACGAAATCTTAGAAACTACAAGTGCTAGGAGTCTCAAATTTTGCAAGGGGGTTCCTTTTAGAACGTAGGTGCTAACTAAGAACGGATTTTACGAAACGAAGGGGGTAAAACGGGATCCACGCGTACGAAGTCGCGGGCGGCCGCTAGTATTATTATAAATTGACTAAGCGCTTTTAACTATAATTCGGCATGTAGATACCCAGTTCCTCTGTGGTTAAGAAATCCGGGTGAAGGTCACCTCCTTCGGCCTGATCATCACTTTCCATCAGGTAAGATGCAAGCCAAAAGCTTCTACATATCCCTTAAATTGTTTTTGTCCATTTTAAAGGACATGTGAAATAATTGCTTACAGAATCTAAATTAAAGCAATTTATCGACTTTCAAGGGATATTTTATAAAAAGCATGATATTTTATGTGAAACACGGGGCTGTAGTTCAATAAAAAGCCGCGAATTTTAAAAATAAAGACAGTTGAATAAATGCAACAGCAATGTCAAGTTTTCACTCTTGATAAATGTGGCAATACTGTAGGTATTACACTTGTTCTTGTGCTTTATTGATTGATTTTAGAATATTAACGAATAAAACTGACGGTTATTGCCAAAACTGTAAAAAAATATCGATTTTTTTCCATTCATTTCAAGGTTACAAATGTTATGTCACTTAAAACGGACAATGCCATGTATCAGTAATAAATACTCATGTTGATTTTTAGACATTTTTACCCAATTTTCCCCTTTTAGGGGTTGAATTCTGATATAACCTGAAACACGTGTTTATTCATTTATCGATAGGAATGTATCCTGTGAAGTTTCGAATTAAATAGTGTAACTAATTTTGTTTTGCCCTACAAACTTTGGACCCCCATTTCACCCCCTTAGGGGGTAATTTTGGAAAAATCCTTTCTGATAACACCCCTAGACCCTAATAAGGAACCTACATGCCAAACTTTGTGTCTTTATACCCACCGGTTTGGGATTTATGTTGATAAATCAGGCAGTCAGTTTCTGTTTTTATATGTCAGGGTATTTTTTGATAAATTTATGTAAAATCAACAGTAAATAGTCCAGATGGATTGCAAAAGGCGCTGGATTAGCCAGAGGATGATTATCAGGGATTCCTGTATTGTTATTATTAAAAGTTGTTTTACGTTTGTTTTTCTAAACTGGCAATGTCCGCCCCAAGTGACATGGTTGTAATGCTAAATAATTGGCAATGTCCGTTTTGAGTGACATGTCATAACTTCTATACTAATTGAAATTTTTTCAAAAAGTAAATATTTTTTTCTTAATCTATCAAAACAATACCTAAATCCCAAATTTGACCATTTTTGAAGCAAGGGTTCAATGAGTGCCAATTTAAGGGATATTGGGTAAACAAAATATTTTCCACGCTTTAGACATTCTGAGCTTTTTCCGTATCGCTTGCACGAGCTTTCAATTAAGTTCCTTTTTGACTTTCGCTCTTTATTTTGCAATCCATTTGTCACATACGCTTTTGACCTATTAACATGCTCATATACGACTTCAGTTATTCTTAGGCTGAGTTGCACCACCTTATTTTAACCGTGACTAACATTTACCGGCGTTTTTTGCAGGATTTTGATAGACAGTAGGCCTAAGATGCACCCCGTGATAGGCGATTATCACGCCATTTTATCGATTTTGCCCATACAAATTGACGTCAATAAAAGTTATCACGGCGCGCATCTTAGGCCTACTGGTGACGTTTGTTAAAGTTAAAGTAAGATGGTGCAACCCAGCCTTATACATTTACAGAAGCAAATAGACTGACTATTGAGTAATACGTAACAAGTGTAACCGCATGCCGTCTCGGCCGTCTCCACCACACGCGTGGTCGGGGCATCTGTTGGTGGCTTCCGACAATTACCCCAATTGTACTTGGTAACATACTCTCATTTGTATGTGCTATGATACAGCGATTAGATCTAGGAAAATGAACTTGAGTTATAAGTGAATGTTTAGTTGAATGATTTATCCATATTCATTGCGAGCGATTTCCTATTCAACCACTTACCTACTTACGATGCGGTGCGGAGTCTGAGTTATATTTAATAAATATCAACACGTGGTTGTGTTCTAGTACCGCAATGCAAGCACGCCCCAGTTGTAAATTACGAGTATATAAAATTAATTCATGATTTGGGCCTAAGTTGCATTGCACAATCCGCAAGAGATCTTAATTTTAATATGAACAACGTTTCAGCCAAAAGACACGGACGTCTTATCTTTTGACGAGAAAATCTAAAGGATTTCCACTACCAGTCCTGCGCTGCCAGCATCCAGACGCTTCTCGCAACCTTCACGAGAGCGTTGGCTCACTGAGTATACATCTACCGTTCCTCGGTCCCCACTCAAGAGCTATTTTGCCCCACTGGCCATCAGTTCTACGAGCTATGAGCCAATGATGTACATTGTTAAAGTAAAATTGCCACGCTGCGTCGCATGGTTAAACCCAGTTTTTTCTCTATGGGACAGGATACATAGACATGCGCATCCCCGGGGGAGGTGTGCGTTGCCGGGCTTTAAGGTAGTTCGCTCTCTTCTTAAAAGATTGTAGGTCATATTCATATCGGTCTGGAAATACTACGAACTAATGTAAAGCTAGACTTTAAACAAGATGCAAGTAACTTACCGATCAAACTGTGCCGGCTGGCGCCGAGGCTGGGCGCGGGCGGCGAGCCGGCCGCTCGCAGCGCGCCGAGCGCGCCGCCGCCGCCGCCGCCGCCCAGCGCGCCGCCCTCCAGCGCGCCTGCAACAATAAACAGAATTAATGAAGTCTTAAAACTTCAAGAACGGTTTTTGTATTTTCTAGATCACCTACGGATCTAACATAATCATGCCAATAAGCTTATTGGCTACACTGCTGCACATACTCGTACGTAAGTAAAAAGTAAGTAAGAAATGTTTTATTTGACAAACAGAGCATTTACATAAATTACAAAAAGAAGAAACATTGTGCCCTGCTGTCAAATAGGGGCCCACTCAGCATTTTCAGCGGGTCCCTTGACGTTGCTGCGCCCTACCGCCGAAAGAGAAGCACTCCGTAAAGTACCTGTCCGTCGTCGGCGGGAACACGCAATAAGGGGGCGGCAAAAATGTACCCATAAAAAACAAACACAAAAATCTAATACAAAAATCAAATAAAAAATAATAAAAACAAAACAACAAATAAACAAAACCAACATTTATGCAATCCCATTGCCATCCACGACAAATCAGGGTGGCCATGACCATAAGTTCAATCCAATCGTCGGGACACAACACTATCTTTGTGTTGCAGAGTCCGTACTGTACTCGTACAAATCCTTCCATAAAATCATCTTCAATCTAAGAATTATTTTATCTTTCGACCGACAGGTCTAGAATGCCCGCTATGATTATATCGATTTTACATTTTGTCCTTTATAATCAATAAAAAATAACAAGATAAGATTTTATCGTATATCCTAGACCAGAAAGAAGGTCTTAAGATTTTTTTTTCTGAATAGCATCTGCACTGCCACAACCCCATTCATATTCTTTTAATTTCAAACATAACGATGTCATAAAATTATTTTATTATGAATTTAAAGTATGACGATCAAATTATATAAATTCAGGAAGATGAGCTCAAGTTAGTATCATAGAATTGGTGACGTAATGTGTTTTGGTAGTTAATTTTTGTGTATTTACGAGTATACGGAACCAGTAAAGCGCATTACGAATGAACGTTGATTACACCAGTTTTAACGGCCTTCGACGGGACCCTAGCGGATGCCTTTTACGATGACGTCTTTTATAGTAAGCCTTCATTCCTTTGGGGTTTGTTTCCAATAAACCAGTATAATTCAATTCCATTATAGAATTTCAAAATAAATAGGTACCTGAATTTCATCATACAATGATTGTCAATACTAAAGTAGGGTTATTGGTAGGTATTAAACCTTAAAATTTTAAATCATTAAAAGGTATTTTAAAGAACCATCACTACCACACTACATTAAAGGGACCCGATCGCGTCAAAAACTACACATTAGTACACCACATATTCAAAGAAAATGTATGCACAAGTTCTCACCCATATAAAATGATATCCATATCAATGTCAATGAAAACTATCCCACTAGAGCAACGTCTGTAAATTTAATTGTCAGGGAACGTGGGAACACCGTCATCGACCGCCGAATGGCGACAAAAATGAGACAGGAAATTGATAGGTCCTTCGGCATCCAATAACGCGTCGTGATAAGAGGGACTACTCCGAAAAACGTTCTCCGAAGTTTAATATGCTATCCCTTTCACGCAAAGCGAGGTACCAGTATGAGCGACTGTGACAGATAGAACCGACACTACGTAAATAGCGTTTCTTAGTAGTTCAAGGCAACTCTCTGGGGAGCTGTATCCTTGCTTTATGTGGAAACCCAGCGTTGGCCACCTCATCACAGATCCTGAAGTAAATTACTGTTTTCGACCTTTTTCTTGAATTGTCCATTATCGGCGAGAGTCCTCTATTAGTAGAATAGTAAAATCTTTCAGTAGCTGAATAAGGGTCTTACGGTGCACATAAAAACTCAATGGCCTTGGTTTGTCCTCTGAATCGCTGGTGATTGAAGATAGAGTCACTTTTGTTTTTGTTCATATTACGTGATATTACAAATATATGAAAATATCATAGTAAGTAGTGTGATAAATCCACGATAGAAAAGTGTTTTTCACAAATTGATGGCAACAGAACGACAAAATACACATACGTAGCTACTTCAAGCAAAAACACATTAAAATTTTACCAACGTGTCTCGAGTTACATATAACGCATCTTAAGATTACATAGCTGAGTGCTAATGGGGAAAATATTACCCGGAACGTACAGCACAGCAAGGTTAAGTAAAACAATATATCCTATTGTTGTTGTAATAGGTACTATTTTGCAACTGATAAGTAAGTCAAGTCTGATTTGTTGACTGTACATGAAACGAAAAACCAGGAAATGCTGGAACTCTGCAGAGGAAAATGGGCCATAATGCTATCGACAAGATGTCTTTACGCCATCCTTGTTTATCCCAAAATAAACTGGCCCTAAAACTTAATGTTGTATATACGACCGCTTCATTTTTGCTTATTTATGGCCGCCAGCGTTTACATAACAACACGAAAATAATTCATCCATACTAAAGTGGTAATGTAGTTCGCTTCTCAGCCATTTTCTTGTAAGCCATTAACTGAATTTATAAGCTTAAGTACCAAGCAGATATTGTTTACACGTGGCTTTTTTAATATCAGCTCAGAATCAACCCTTTTCATTTGTCAAAAAATATAATGGTTTCATTTTTGTAAAAGAAATAATCACTTCCATCTTTTATTTCAACCATTCAGTATTTTTCCCAAAAATCTGCCATTAACGTTACTGAAATAAAGAAATATTTTTGTTTATTTCCTGTCGACCTGTAAGTGACAGCTCGAGAAAACGTTGACAATCAGTAGAAAGAGTGACTCATTCTCCGCAATAGAAACACCAAAAATCCAAGTAACTAAGGTCCCAAATGAAAAATAATTCTTCCAAAACTTATCCAAGAAAGACAATGCGATAATATATTAATTAGTCAAATGTATGCTAATATTGTTCGATTTAAAAATTGATTTTGTGTTGGATAGCCTATTTATCGAGGAAGACTTTAGGCTAACATATCACGATACGATCAATAGGGGCGGAGCAGCGATGAAAAATGTTGCAAAAACGGGACAAACTATTCAAACTAAGTATTATCACGCGTACGAAGTCGCGGGCACACTAGTCATTCATGTAACGAAAAAGTACAGCATAGTACAAATTAAACAGTAAGTCATCTACAGTTTCAAGACGGCACACACTTCATAGTTTCATAATGTAACCCCGTTCCCAACCACAGTCTTTCCACACGCAACCCAAATATCGCCGGCTTATTTCCCAAAGTCCAGTCCTTTGCTTTTATGGGCCATGTGAAGTGAATTTATTGCTGTAATTTTTCCACATTTTCTATACGTATTGTTTCGGCTGGTAATATTTTTATGAACATTGTTATACTGGTGCTTTGATACCATATGCTGTAATCATTCCGTTTTATGAATTCATTGTTTCAGATTTATGGGGCCGATGTTACGGTACAACTTGACGGCGGTTATTGGAAAGGCTGAATTTTCATAGGTATTTTTAAACGATGTTCATACGTTTATATATGATCACAAAGTTTAGGCGAACGATCACGTATCAAAATCTTTTGCACCGCAGACATAAAGTTGTAACTAAAATGGATATGCTTATTAAATTTGAATAAAAAATCCTAATTGCACATTTGGAGAGAACAAATATAGGTACTGCGGGTTTTAGAATCGCTGAAAGGAGAAAACTGAAAAACAAATAGATACCTACGCCAAATGCAACTAAGTTATAACGACAAACTAATAATAGACCTAAAATAAAAGATGGGGCCTACATGATATTTTAGAAACAGACTAGATAAAACACAAGAAAAACTTTTACTTGCTGAAATAAATGAAAATTATGTCTACAGTTACCCTATACATATGAAACACATAATTTGGAACTTCTACAAAGTTACTGATAGATATATTCTCGCTGTGTACATAAGTACGTCAGATTTCGATCCACATGCCAAACATACTCGTAGATTGTATCTAAAGGTATAAGCAATGAAAGTTCACTGAAATAAACTCTATATCAACACTGATAAAGACTATTATACCTAAGTACAACATGTACTCTATGCTGTAGTTGGCATTATGGTGCGTCCAGACTGGGCGAACGGGCTCGCGCGGCAAACTCGACATCCTGCTATCTCAAGAGCAGGGTGAGCAGGATGACCAGCGAGCCGCGCGAGCCTGTTCGCCCAGTCTGGACGCACCATTACTCGATGCCTTCATACACAGCTCAAGTTGTGCTTCCGTTCTGAAATCTGCACCAATCAGACAAACCAACATGTCCTTGTTATTCCTGTGCAAATTACTTTACCGCCTGTAAATTTCATTTGCGAGGGAATTCATAATTCGCAGCACATTTTCAAGGGTCCCATATCATGGACCAAAAACCAAATGATAGCACAAAATATAAAACTCTGTTTCATAAGCAAAATTTCAGCAACTCTTCTAGAGTTGAGACTTCGTTTGAGTTGTCAGAAAATGAAACTTATTTGGGTGGTAGACAAGTATTCGTCTAACTAAATCACATTTTAGCCCCTAAATAACTTAGAACTATGATAATTTGTTCTGACTCTTCCCTCATTATTATTTTAGATTTAACTATATTTTTTTTCGGTACACTTTTAACTTAGTTAACGTACTGAACCGTAGACCTTAAATCTCACTCGTTCCTCACTATTTTCGTGTAGGTACGAGTATCATGCCCTGTGACATCCCGCCACGAGTGTAACGAACAACCCGATGAAAATGCAAAGTGAATGTAGTTGAAACATTTACTTCTATTTACATATTCAACACGCGTCTCGGGCGTATTATTAACTTTAACTCATAGTGGTTAGTGCTCAGAGTTCATTTTGTTTACTAAGCAAAGATTTCGTCGAGGTTTTTAACTAATATCCCAGCTTAATTTAATAACTCTGGTCTCCAAGTTTTGAACACACCGAAACTCCATCTTCTTATGATGTACAGCTTTGCCGTACATGGATAAGTTCAGTTTACAAAATTATATTATATCCTCCTACTCATACATAGCCACTTGTTATGAGATGTCTGTGTACTTCAACATAAATTATACTGTGAAGTTCTTTTACCCTGTTAGTTGTCTGAAAGAAATATATCCCCTTGGGACTATGACTTAGTTACGTCATTGATTCACTAAACAAACTTTCTATTACCTACAATCTACCAATTCTCAGACTTGGAAACTGTAGTTGCAAACAAAACTATTGACTTGATAAAACTTTTTAACGTTTGACAGTTTAATCAATACAAATTCAGACTTACCAACCTACACTCACTGAAATTCGTGAATTGGCTCACCATATGAAATATTTTCTGGTAAAATAATATCGTTGGGAATTCGGAAACTAAATTGCTTTCAGACGAATTGCCAAATGTGGCGTATCAGGCACACAAGATTGATAACCAATCTATCTCACAGTATTGAACGCGTTAACAATATCGCAACTGCTACTCAAGCGATCTTTAGGTTCATCAGACATTCGCTGACCTGAAAGCGTGATTCTGAACTAATCAATTAACAATTCCGTTAATACACCCAATGTTTTAAGTCTTAAAGTTCAAAATTGTGGCCAAAGGTCGAGCTTGTTGACCGCGTTAAGCCAAGCCATATTGCTTTCAAAGCTTAATTGAATTAACAAAATTGACAGGACCCTTGCAATTTGAATCGGTGCGCACTTAAGCAATCAGTCCTAAGTATGAAGTCATTTATTATTCAATTTATGTTTGGCAAGTAAGTAAATGGTGATGGGTTTATCCAACGTAATCTTTGCAACATTGGTATAATTATTTTTATTTAGCTAACAATATATTAAGATTTCTCATTCCTGCTATGTGATCAGTTTTACGTAGGTACTCTTATAGATCGTATATCTACTAATGGATTTTCCTCCAGTTACTAAGGGCACGTGAGGCACACTCGGTGTCAACGATTGAAGAAGAAAACGTTAAATAAAAAGCGACCAACAAATCGTTCCCAATCCGATATGCTAGGTATAAAAAAGATGCCAAATAATGCGAACTAGGTATGTTTCATGTTCCCGCGGCCGAAATTCCAGCAGACGGGGAATTTCATGTCCTGTCTGTTAGGATCTGTCAATATCTCAACACGTGTCGAAGGTTTCATATTGGTAGATAGGCTGACAAGGTACTTATCGAATAGATGCCCTTGAGTTGCCATTATATACTTACGAGCAAAAGTATGGAATCACCACCTTGTGTTTTGGTCCGAGCAATATTAAGAACTGACTGAATGACTATGTATGTATCTGTGGTATCAATTTAAAGTTTAATATTACCTTTAAAATGGTACCATTTTTATTTGTCTTCTATTAGTCATTTAGCTTTTGTGAGCGCTCGAAATAAATGGGGTGATTCCATATTTTTGCTCGCGAGTGTAGTACTTAACTAGTGTTATAAGTATGGGGCCGTCCATAAATTACGTCATCGATTTTTTCAGATTTTAGACCCCCCCCCCCTACAATCATCCTATCGTCATTTCTTAATGACCCCCCCCCCTTCTCCCAAAATTGACGTCATTACCAGTTTGACAAAATTAAAACACTTGCAATCATTTACCGTCATCCGCAGACCAACCCCCCCCCCCTAATTTAGAATGACGTAATATATGGACGGCCCCTATGTGGCACTTATATGATTTAGTACTAGCCTATTGCAAGTTACTCGGACAGGGTAACTCAAAGGTACTCGTACATAATGCTCATTTAGTTATGCTTTAAAAAGGTGTTTAATGCTCCAACCATATAATGTCTCTACCGTTTACGTAGCCTGTCAGTCAATGAGTAGAAGTTCCAAGTTTTCTTATCTAGCTCTTGATCAAAATCTTACCCAAAGGGTGCAGATGCAATCTATGACGAAGCGAGCTCCAATCGATAAATTGAAGAGGCTTAGTTCCTATGATAATGAAGGAGTCTGGCTGTAAGAGCAATCGCTTGAGCCGTTGAGGGTACTAATTGATCTAATGTATCTATTAGCAAGCAATTTTCCAGCAAAAGAACTTTTAATTTCCAAACACTATTATGCTTTAATAATGAGTATCTAAATGATCAATTTATTAGGCTCTAAATTCTAATACATTTTTCGGTTGATCAAGGGTGGTCGGTCCTCCTCTCTCCTAATTGCCATGCCCTACAGGGCCCATAAAAATTGAGTATTGAATAAAATAAAAAATAAGAAAATCTAGCCACATTATAGGGTGGATGGACCACATAAGATGGACCACACAAATAGCATGATATTTTCCAATCATGAACATATTAACGCAGACGAACGAGCATCCAACATTGTATTTGCTCTTGACTTATCGGGAGTTATCTAAGGTTTCCAGCTCTGGATTCCAAAGCGTCCAGTAATATGGTTCGACAAATTTATGAGTTAATAGCCAACGTAGACGTGGGTCGGGAATGGCCGCTTCCTAGAGATACGGCGCCAATACTACAGATATACATATAGGGTGGATCAAAAATGTTAGCAAATAGTAAAACACGATTTCTCGAAAACCGTTCGAGGTAATTGGTGATGGGAAACTATGAATATTTTCATAAATTAGTCACGATAGAGCGCTTCACGAATATCGCGCTGTTTGTGTATTTTTTTTACAAAACAGTGATTCCTATGTGACTGTACAATGCTTGTTTGGAACTGTCGGATTACGCCGTGTAAGTGAATCTCCAAGTGTTAATTTAATCAAAACTTGGGTCGAGAAGTTCGAGCAAAACGCGATCGACAACGAATATTAAACTCTAAAGAGGCATCGTACAGAGGTTGCTTTAGTAAAAAAATACGCAAAAAGCGTATACTCATTCCAAAGTGACTAAAATTTAATTAAATTATGCATAGTTTCCCATCATCTACGCGTGCCTACCACGAACTGTTTTCGAGAAATCAACCGTATTTATGGGCAAAAAATTTTGGCCCACCCTATACTTATATTGTGCAGATAAATTTAACTTAATAGTCCCGGGTTGTACTGCGGTTGCGTAAGTATAACTATTCATCTCGGTAGAACAATTTCCCCAAATGGAGCAAAAAGTTTGTCGCAACCCGTTTTAACGGTCTGTTAATATCACTGAGGGTGATAACAAAAGCAAGGAAAGCAACCATCATAAAGTCTACAAGTTTCTAACTGCTATTGTTGTTAGATACCTACATAATACAAGTTATAACATCTTAAATCGTCATAAATATTAGTGACTCTACTTAATATTTTCCTATGCACCGCATCGGTACGCAACGCAGAATAAATTATTAATTTGTTGAAAAAACTATACTTAGTATAAATTATACTACATTCCATTTCGGAAGAGTTATTTCGCTTTAAACAAGCAACGACAGACTAATCTATGATTTATTCTGCCATGTTTAAAATATTGAGCGCTATGATCGATGACTAAAACCTCAAGCAGCTTTCACATAATATTTCGCTATCATTTGTCTTTACCAAAAACAAATGGTTACAAAACACCCCCACATAATGTGTCAGACAACTTCGAAACTACATTGCGTGCAAGTCTCCCAGTTTTTTATGAATAAAACATACTGTTTACTCGCGCGTAGAAATAAAAGTTAACTCTATCATTAGCGATTAACACTCACGACTTGCTCCGAACAAAAATGGTAGAAAGTGGTTGATTAGTAACTGCAAAGTTTTGTCTTCTTCCCTGGCAGCCAGCCAGCTAGAGAAGCGAGTTAATACAGTATATGTACAAGCTATATAAGTACAGTAATCCAATGAAAAACGGTCCCAGTGCGTCGAGTGCGGCTGGGAGCGGCATTTGAGAGCGGCAATGATTCAAGAATAACTTCAACGGAGTTTTAAGTGAAAGATATTATACGATATAGTTAAAAGGAACAAAAAATATCTCACAATTAGTAAGAAACGGGTTGGAAAAACATTATAACGAAAAACATTAATTCAATACAAGTGATTGAAAAAATCTTAAATTACGACTAATTAGCCTAATTAGGCTTAACGTAAAAAATACAGTGTGGGATTTTTGTTTTTCACAACAAGACTAATGATTAATTAAAATCGCCCAATTCTTTTACCTTATTGTGAAATACTCTTCAAAGTTAAATACTTTTTAAGACCCTAATTATTGAAATAAACCTTTGTAATGCTTGTTTACCTTTAACTAAAACTAAAAACTGAGTTAAATGTACTCTCGTATTCTGATAAAAGTAGATAACTAGGTAGTATTAAAATGGAATATCCTTAAATACAGCACTTTTCCATCGCAATCCGTTATCTCCAAATTGCGTTTCTGTGTTGACATTCATTTACTCGTTACCGCGATTTTATAGGTAAATGTTCGTCGGGCTCTCCAGGAGGATGACGGTCATATCCGGCCGTGCTGGTCGTTGATTAAAATATAAATTACAGCAGATGCACCGAGGCCTTCCTATAAATAAACCCTCGGCCATTACGAGGTATACAGGTTATACACCCAAGTTCTGACGTTGGTATGATACGCTTGGGTTTCGTAACGTAATGGCTTTAACTGGTATGGTGTCAGACTTTAGATTGACATGATTTGAGCGCTAATTCTGAAAAGAAGTTCAAAATTAATCTTGGTTTTGAAACGAAGCTCAATAATTAATGTACAGTCACGGAATGAAAAGGTTCGTCAGTTTTCAAATTGATTCCTTCAACGAATCGCGAGCACATATTACCTTTTGAAACTATGTTACAGAATAATCTCGAGTTAGAGAAAATAATCTTTAACTGTTCGTCAGTAAAGTTCAAAATTATTCAGATCAAAGTTGTTTGACGATTTATCTTGTCAAGAAGATTAATATTATGATTGATAAACTAAAACCTTCTTGTTGGTTCAACCTGCCATTATTATTTCTATTAAATAAAAAAAACTATTTGTCAATTGGTCAATGTCATCATTGCATTGCACTGACACGGTAATTACCGTGGCACTGATGAGATAGAAAATTAAACAAGCAAAACCTTATTTGTTAGCAAACGTCATATTTATTTAAATGTTAGCAGCACTGTTTCTTGCACTGTTATGTTGGCAGGTTTGACTCTTACAGTACCTACCTAGTGCAAGCGAAAACCGACACTAAGGTGACGAACCTTTTCATTCTGCGACTGTACTTCAATAAGTAAATGAGACCCTAATTAGATAATATAGTATTATTTCAGAATGTTTATTGGACTTTCATTTGAACTAAATACAAATAAATAATTAAATAACATAATAACTAAATAAAAATAAATGCTCGTTTGCCTCATGTCGTATAAAAAAAAGAAGAAAAAAAAAAGACTTGCTATTGCCAGCAGTAGGTAGATGATGACACATAAAGAATTAACAAGACAAATTATTAACAAACCGTTGACTTATCTATAAATTAACATCCATCTCACAGCAATTTCCAGCATCGGAGATACACAGTCGAGTTTTGACGTTAGCCTGATAGTTGATACGGCATTGTGATATGCTCTGATATAGAGATAGACTGGGAATTCAACGGCCGACTCGCATTGAAGTTTGAGACAGGTATTATGGGAATAACCTACCGTGGGTGTGATTGGCGTAAAACTAAGATGAATACGAGGGAACGACTCGTAATTATTATCCAGTAAATGTTTATTTTGGTTTGTAGCCCCAAAATGAGCAAGAGACATAATAACTCAATGGCAAGATTGCCAAGAGATCACACCAATTTATAGCCCCAAAATGCTTATACGGTGCATTTATAGAAACATATTATTATATGAACTTGAACATACTCATCTATGGCTCATCACACTAACATTTCACCCTGTGGAGTTCGAACCGTGTGGTCCCGTATGCGAACCACCAGGAAACGCATAAAATTTTTGAGATCATTTTTAAGAGTCACAGAATTCTGCCTAGAACATGATGTTTCTTACTTAAAAGTTTCTAAAACAGCACCTTACAATATCATCGAGTATATAAAAGTCGCCATTTCCATCTAATTAAGATTTGTAATTATCAAAACGCGCATCAACGCGCGGGCCAAGTTCTCAAAAACCACTCGAGACACTTTTGGCACGCCGCGAACTCCTTAATTTGAGAGATGCCAAAAGTGGCTGGGCGCAATAAAGATAAACAAGCACCGCCAGATATCCTTATGTACAAGGATTAACCGTGTCAGACGCAGCCAAATTTTCAAACAGTGTTTCAGAAACAAAATCTTAAATAATCCAATTACTTCATTAGCAACACCCCTGTCTTCTCATTATACTTTAGAACATTCAAATTATGCGAAATTGAGTTACGAAATGTTCATGTGCAAAGTACTTCCATTGTTTGGCCAAAAATTGTAATCAAGTTTCATAACAATTCCTTGAGATCTTTTTGTCATAATAATAAAATGATGGCGTTTACTACAAAAGGCACTTCTGAAAAAACAGTGAGCTTTTAAACGTTCAAATATTTCAATTTGCCTATCTAGTTGAGTAAATGCTTCAAGAACGAGTATTTTATGCTACAACACAATGTCACAATTACACGAAAACCGTATTTCCATATTTTCCTTTTAATGTATTACCTTATATGCACCGCACGCCTTTGTGTCCAAGCCACAAACAAAGGTTAAAAAACCTTAACTTAAAACTTTTGAATGGCAACCACGGGTGACTAGATCTGTGTGCTTTAAATAGACACGACTCGGAAGACCTTCTTAAAGATCCCTTATTTGTCCTAAATAACAGTGAATGTGGGACCATTTAAATTGATCACCCATACACAGAAGAGTCAAAGTGCCGTAAGCTCCACCCGTTTGCGGTTCAACAAATCGCAGACCACATGTGAACGTTGAAGGATCGACGTATTTCACTATCTATAGGTAGGACTAGATCTAGTTCTATGTGTTACATTTTATTGATTTTAAAGTTGGCACAAGATGGACTCGTTTCTTTTTTTTATTTTCAGCTGTTACTTGTATTAGATCAATAAAGAAGATATTAATGGTATATTTATATGATAATATGGCATATGATCATAAAAGTGTCTTTTTTTAATGCCTAAATTCAATGTTTAGGCACAAACAAAATATTGTAAGTTCAAAGGATTTTAATATCATGTTATTCGTAGTTCGGTGTACAGACTTTAATTAAGTCAGAATAAAAATGGCGGACCATTTCAAACGTTCTCGGAAAAAGCTGTTTTCATGTTATTGGTATTTCCATGAATTTCGATTTACGCTGTTGAAATTCCTGTTCTAATATTTCGTTATACCTAAATGGTTGTTTTTCATGTCTATCATTTCTGAGTATCCAACAAACTAAATAATATGTACATACTACACATTTACGGTATAATTAAGTATATTACTACGAGCTACGAGTAACACTCTATGCTTAGTATATTTTGAAATTTAAAACGCTGAAGGAATTTTGATAAATGGTTACATAAATGTACATGAACTTTCCTATTAAAGAAAGACTTCGCAAGAAAGTTTGAAAAGGGGAAAAAAAGATGATAAATGATAAAAATAAACATAGTATGGTAGGGATCCTATCATTTCTCAATTTGGGAATATGAAAAGAAACAAAAAAATTTCACGCCCGTATTCTCAAACATACTTATAGTGCGCGTGGACGCACAGGGTAACATACGAACCAATCACAGAGCTCCATTCAATGCTGTGCGTTCAATTTGCTGATTCACTTAAATAAGCAAGCATCGTTTGTGAATACGGGCGGCAGTGTGTTTTGTCGTAAGACGCCCAACAAGTGAAGAAGCAAAATCTTTGTGAATTAACCACGCCACTCTTTCGAGTCGCAACCTACGAGTATGACGAATAAATGTACCTAGTTATTTGCAAAATTTTAATCCCAACGATAAAATAACAAAATCTTGAATTGTTCAAATATTCTCGTTACACTACTGCACGTATATCACAATGTCAACGTTGACGCTTCCAGTTGGCAAGTATTCTCATAACTGGCTGGGGTGAAACGATTTATGAATGGACACTTGCCAAGTTCATCCTTAAAAAACTTGGATATATCTACGGTAACTCAAAACACGTGTTTCAAATGTTCAAGATTAGGTATTTTGTTAAAATCTCTCTGACGTTCTTATCACTGTGTTTCAGAAACAATGTTCAGTCAAATAGTTCCTGAAAATATAATTTTGTGTATATTGAATGAATTAATGAAATTAAATTAGCTGAATGACATATATGTGTTGCATAACTTGTGACAACGATATCAAATTATGAAAAAACCGAAAACATTTTACACTCGGAAAAGTACCTACAATAAAACAAGAGGGCCCAATGCCCAAAGATAGATGCCTTCCCAAGCAGAAGTAGCTTCTAATGCACAAACATTATTATGGACCTAACAGAAATACCTGGAAAAACAGGGAAATCTGTTATGACTGTACAAAAACGGGTACCTAATTAGTTCGAATTTGAATACTACATAAAACTGCGGCATTTCGAAAACTGCCAACAAGTTCATCAAACTTTACTAAAGGGACTTTTTCTGGAATTTGGTGTGCCGCCAACAGCGTACCAATGCGGACGTGGCCTATTTTATTTTAAGGAATTGATTAGAATTTTAAAAAAGTTGTATTTTTATGGCGGCTTCCGATTCGTAAATGCATTGCCATAATCATTATTGCGNAAGTATTTTATGCTAGATTTTGCTTAATTTTATTCTTCTTTTTGTGGTAACTTTATTAATTAAAGAATTTGCTTTAATACATTAATATTTACTAATTTACAAATGATTAATGCCTAAAAATCTAACACGTTCGTTTGTGATTATTATTAACTGTAAACAAAGTGAATAGAGAAACAATTAGATTTTAATTCTCTGTATGTAAACTGGAATGTTAATATTTTAATGTATGATCATAGATATCACCGTCTACTTCCCATGTGTTAAAAATCCCAATTCAAAAGACCTAATTCAAGATAGCTTTGCTCCACGAATTTGGTTCAATTTTGGAATCCGGATAAAAAATCCGGTGAATCGAAATTAGACGCTAAATTCCGACCAACAATTTCACCAGTGGCAGCACCACTGACCAGCCCAATCTCCGCTGCGTCATTTTCATGAAGCTAAAGATAAAAATGGAGGCCAGACTTAGAATACCTACTTGAAGCACAACCTATGTATCACTATCTCGCTCTCTGTGGGCAGGCTCTCTCTTTCTAAGTAGGGTAACCTTTTATTTATTTTTCTCAGGACGACAAAGACTGATTTACGTTTAAACAGTGTGTCTTGATAAAGTGCACTTAATATGATTATGAAAAAAGATTTTCGATGTTTTTGTTTTAAGATGAATTACAACATTAAGAAAGTGTAAAGGCATCGAAAACTGTGGATATTTGATAGAAAACAGATTTTAATTTGGCAGTTGACAGACGGATTTGGATATGGATTGATTACAGTAAACGGCCGTAGAAAACATTATGCAAAATTAGATAAGTAAGGTCCCACAGAAAGTCCCAGATATATCCTCAATATGGTCATACTACTTCAAAATGTCTTATAGAAACAAAAATTTTAAATTTGCTCAAAGTCAATGAAACTCAATGTAAAATCTTCTTTTTCTTGACATATGTAACATTTAATAATAAGTTTAAATACTGGTAAAACGTTTTAGGAAGTAATTACTGTGAAAATACAAAGAAATATGTTAACAATGATCCACTGTCAGAAATCACGAAATAAACACTTACGCGTGGAATTTTATATCACTTCCAGGACAACACGAACTACCGCAACCACGCACTATACAATTTTGCACCATTTCTTCAGACAAAACAATGATAAGGTCCCTTGAAAAATCTCAAACGAAATCAACTGCATAGTAAACAACCGCCATGATGGGCCGGATTCGGCCGATGTTGCCACATTACCGATACCTCAGAAATTGGGATTGTAATTCCCTGATTCGCCAACACATTAAGCCTAAATGGCCGACAATTTTGTGATTTTTTATTTAACTAGGTAATCTAAGTTTCAAATATTAATTATTTATTTATTTAACTTCTTATTTGGTTAGTGAATTGGCTATTTCGAAGAATTTACAAGGAGATTTAAATAAGAAGATAGCAATACTACAGTTCACACTAAAAAGAGAGGTAGGGCCACAGAGAGCGAGATAGATATAAGTAGGTATTTGACTCAAGTTTTGTTCCCAACTTTGCCCTCCATTTTTATCTGTAGCTTCATGGTCATTTTGCACACCTTTGCAAAGTCCCTCAACTAGGGTTGCCATTTGCCAGGTGTCCGAATTAACTAGATTTTGGCTGTTTAGTAAACAGTACCTCTAGTACGAAAAACTTTCGAGTTCGTTTCGTTGCATATTCAAAGTGTCATCGAAAAATTTTGTATGAAAAATTAAACAGCGCCCCCTATATTATAGCCGCCCTAGGGGGCGCTGTTTAATTTTTCATACAAAATTTTTCGATGACACTTTGAATACGCAACGAAACGAACTCGAAAGTTTTTCCTACTAGAGGTACAGCAGTGTTTACGCCTCAACCAAATTATCAACGTGACCGGACGCGGACAGTTGCGTTACACTTATCACGATTTTGACACAAAAATTCAACCGACAATTTTTCTTAAAAAACTGGTGACTAACACAAAAGTTCGTCATTTGTTTCTGCTGGATTTGGGAACGCTCTAGTTCGATTCCCGTCGACCGCGACACAAGCATTAAGTATATTTCGCTTATCGAAGGGTTATTAGGGGTATTAGTAATTAGTTTGACAAAAAATAAGTTCTAAAAAAAGTTAAGCACCCGACTTAACATAAAACACGAGTCCAGCTATAATTTTTCAAGGGCTGACATTCCTGCCAAAGTGGTAACCCTGACTCGACAAACCCGTCGATATCGCTTAAGCCAACGCTGATTTATATTCAATCAGATTGGGATTCCCTTTTTTCAATTTGAAACTCTTTAAGCCTATTAATGTTAAATTAAACGATAGGTAGATTCGATGCTTAGCTCTCACAGCCCGTTTGCATCAGCTTTATCCGCAAGATTCCAAGTGAGATGAACGGACAGGTTTTTTGCCTCATTTAGGTATAGAACAAAATTACACCATGTGTTAGAAATAAACTCATTTTAGATTGCAATGTGACGTGGAAAAATGTCATTTTATCGAATAAGAGCCTATCATACAAATGTTCGTAAAAATCGCCACAAAAATGTATATCTGAAATCAATTTCAAACCAGACAATAGCTTATCTTTATACCTTGAATGAATAGCGTATGATAATTATGATAGATAAACGTACTCTGTTTCAATGGGTAAAGCCATAAAAATGTAGGTACGCTCATCTGACGTTAAGAAAATCTTATTTCATCTAAGTACCAAGTTCTTTAAGACCTCTTCTACATACAATACTATTAACACATTTGCAATAGATTCTCACTTTCCCAGTAAATAATAAATAAGGCCTATAAAACTATCTTAAAATAAAAATATTTTTCAGTAAATGACATTCAACAGGAATTACGGCAGTCAATTTACATTTAAAATGAAATTTACACACCACAGTAGCCGTACAAAATCCATATTCGACCGCAGCAGACGCGGTAATCCAATCCGACATGCCCGCCCGCCCTACACTCCTGTACCTCTAGCACGAAAAACTTTCGTCTTCAAATTGTTAGCGTATTCGAATCGCTGCCATCGAAAAGTTAGATTTAGGCCGAGTTGCACAACCTTATTTTAACCGTAATAATAACAACAACCGGTGCTTTTGTATGGAGTTTGACAGATTTTTGACGTTTGTAAGGACTTATTACTTTAAGTAAGATGGTACAACCCAACCTTTGTATGAAAACTTAACAGCGCCCCTACGGCCGTATTGAGAACTAAAAAACAATATCACAAACAATTATGACATTATTTTGTTTTCGTATAGAGATCGAATAGTGAACGTGATGTAAAGTGAACTTAGTATGAGAAATGGCAGTACGAAACTAATTTTGACAATCGAGATCGTCACGTTACATCTTTGAATTCGAAGGCTGGCTATCGAGTTTGGTTTCACCGTCAATCTTATAGTGAGAAGGTAGCTTAAAACCGATTCGAAGACGAAAGTTTTTCGTGCTAGAGGTGCTGTCCACGCTTGCAGTCCGCCTTAAATTGTGTCGTACAACTTTATTAGGGCAAACTAGGTGTAGGTAAAACGCATAATCTAGGGTCTATTTCTATTTTACGAGTAGGAATGTACGCACGGTAGCGGCAATAAACATGTGTAGTTTACGATTGTAGGGCGACGTACTCGTACATCGATGTGTGCGCCCTGGGGGTATCATCAAAACCTACTTGTCTAAGCTTTGAATAATGATAGGCATTTCTCGCGGGTAGTAAGATACTTTGGGCACCTGCGTGGGTGAAAGGACAAGTTTTAAAAGAGACAATAATGTTTATTGAAGTGTACTTATTGAGTGGAAAATACCTTTGAATACATTTGCCAATTCAAAGTTCTGGCTACATAAAATGGTAGTTAGTAGTTTATTCTAGGAATATTAAAATCACAAAATCTTGAAGAATATGAAAATTCTTACTCATGGATGAGTGCTTAATGACAAGAACGCATGGACTTTTGCGTGTTTATCTTTCTCTGGTAACAAATGACGAATTTTATGAAGTCTAATGACCAATTTTGATTAGCTCTGCGTCAAAACAGTAGGCAGTACCTACACAAACAAGCGGCGCGGTCATGCAGAAGACAAACCACGTACGATAATATATCTTATGTACTCAATATGTACTCAAACCGAGAATCCTCCATTTCCGCAGCCGCATTCGCTCCCCGTTTATTTACAACGATACATCCGAGCGCGAGTAATATTTCCACAAGAAACTAAAATGAATAACAAAGTGTTTCTTAGACAGCTGACTGTTACGGATAGCAGGCATTTATTAGGGCACGAAAAATGTACCATTGTACGTCACAAAGGCTCAATCCATTTACTTTCAAATGATGCCCCGACTCGATAGTACCCCAGGCCCGAGGGAGGGCCTTGCGAAATTGCAAACATCAGATTTTTTCCTTCAACTGTGGTTTTGGATGCTAAGGTTTATTCACCAAGTAGATCCATAAAATTGTCCATTGTTACACTTTGTAACTAGTTATGTACGTGAGGACTGTTTTGATAGGTGTTGTTGCGAACTTCGGCGGGGTCAAGCACGAACTAAATTAATCTTCGGCGAAAGTCTAACTAAAATTAAGCTTCGTGTTTATTGCTTTGGGATTTGATTTTGCTAACAAATGTAGATTATTTAATTCAGACGCTCCAGTGTTGAGTGAGGAGATATCCGTTGGAAATAGACTATTGATCATTTGGACGTTTGTTGAGGCACTCCAGGATTAATATCAAATTGGCAGGGAGGATGAATGTTTTCAATCGAAGGCTTTCAGCAATTATCTTAAAGACAAATGAGGCCGAAATTGTTGTGGCTTTTTCATCAAATATTCTTGTGGGCATTTTAACAATAAATTATAACTGGTGTCATGCATTTGCTGAGTTTTTAACATGGGTATTTTAACGTGTTTAGTTTTCTTCTCATAGCTAAACTGGCATTTTTTCAACTTTTTTGAAACGTAATCAATATTCTTGAGATTTTTTAAATATTTTAAATTAGATAAAATCAAGTCTTTAGGAACCCTCTACCCATAACACTTATGCAAAACATATTTGGTAGCCGATATTAGCCTACACAACTTACTAGGTACGCAAGTCAAATGTTTAACATGCTTTGAGCAAAGAGTGAAAGGGTTAAAAATATTTACTTTTGCATTATCGTCTCAAGTCCTCTACAAACAGGGGAACAACACGGCTTTAATTATACCCGCCAGTTTCACCGAGGCATTAAATTTTAACTAGAAAACAGGCCTGCTAACGGCTTCAACATGCTCACGTAAGCAACTTTCAGATGGTTTATTTTTCTAATAGTTATAAATAGAACATGAGAAAAAGGTTTTTGTAAATATCAACAGCGGACGCAACATGGGTCCGAGCGAACGCAGCCTATACAAACTAACAAGGGTTTTGTAGCGTTTTAGCTGAACTGCCTCCGACTCTCTCATTTTCTTCGACAAGTACCTTAACTTATTCATGCATGTCGTAGAGAAAAGTTCTCGTTGCCAGGGAACGAATTTCCACTCATGCATGCCGAGAGGGCTGCCGAAAACTTGCCAAGGCTTTGTAGTGAGAACTTGAACGAACGCTCAAATATTTCTGGTTCGTTTGTTTATAATAAACCCCATACGAAAGACTTTCCGACAATTTAATGTAATTCAATATGCTTGAACCTCAAACTCGTGCAAACGAAATGAGGCTCGATTGGCTAAATAAATGTTTTTACAAAATTTTACTGACGTCAAACAAAATACAACCCCACGCGTTGTCTAGATTGCCTCGTCTAATCTTCCCTCATTCGTCGCCGTCTTGCCCCATTTGTAAGTTATTTCTATTCACCAGATGTCGCCTCTAGGGATTACGAAATCTGCGGTTTCGGCGACGTATATTTTTTTCAATATCTTCATAACAATGGGACAATATAGCCTCACAAAAGACAAAAGAAGTCCCCTGCGAAATCACCTCATTCACGTCAAACGGTCCAGTTACCAAAGCCCGAACGCGCTGTTAATAAACGGGGACTTTGCCAAATTAAATGTTATTCAACAAAAATATTTTATCGACTCCCTGGAGGCGGGCACTAACTTTTTGTATTATGGTTCTCCCTTCAAGTTGTGCTTTACACAGCTGCTGGCCGGTCGTCAAGGGAGCGTTCCAAAGTTTTCAGGGAAGGCAGTTTTGCACGCCCCGTCCGTGCTTAATTAGCCAGTAGGCCGTTTCATTAGAAAAATTAATAAGCATCACGCTTGAGTCCTGACCTTAAAACGCTCCGTGAATGAGAAAACTCCGCTACACTTGAAGCGAACCAGTTACCTTTCTGAAGGAAGATCAATTGCAACTCAAAAAAAGAACACTCGTGAATTTTTATTACATTTCTTACGTTCAAAGTTCAGGGAATATACTGGTAATAATAGCGAGATTTTATACAATGTTTACATAATGGATTTTCAGAAAGTCTATCAATGGTTACGGTTAAGAAAGTAAAGAAAATAACTAAAGCGACTGAACGAAGATGTCCATGAAGTTTTTACATAAAGAAGTTTTAATACTGATTTAGATTATTCAGCAGCTATAGTTAAATTCAGTAAAAGGCAGAGTTAGTGACAATAAGAGACAATTTGCGAGACGTCATGTCGTTAAACACAAATTGATTTCGCGTCAGCCAACGCCCGTGACTCCTAATTGTTGATTACCGGGAGAGACAAGGGCCATTATTACATTGGAACAAACGACAAATAAGTTTTAATGAGACGGGTATACGAACAAGAGTTATCGAGGAAATTTTCCCGGAGCTGGTGCGGCGTGTCCCGTTTTTTCCCTGGGAACGACGTGCAAAGGAGAGTTATGCGTTCAACAGTTCACATAATATGCCAGTCCTCGGTGACCAACTGTTCAACTCGACGACCAAAATTTCCCATGGGCCTCGGTGAGGTCACGCTCACGTCGAGTGATCGCTGCCTATGTGTTTTGTTTGTAAACTTACTCTTATCTGCGCCCCAGCCCAGCAATGTTAACAAAACAAGTCCCAGAGGACACCTGAATACGTCTTGCAGAGCTTTTTATTCGTAACTAAGTGGCGGTAAAAAATATGCGAAAAGTTAACTATACCCCGGCCTTCGCTGAAATACTCGTAGCAAGAAAAAGACATAAACCTTTTTCAAAGTAAATTGGGAAAATCTGGAATACGGAAATCATTGTAAAACGGCGGCAATGGAGACTCTAAAAATTGGCGCGATAAAGCCTTGAGGTGGACATTCAAATTTCCGTTCGCGAAATTGATATCTAGATATGAATTCTGGGTTTTTATTACAAAAATTTCGTTCATATCTCTCTTTAAAATTCCATAACTTGAGACAAATTCCAGATTAATTTAATACACTTTTACGAAGTCAAATCTAATGCTTAAAGTTTTATGAAGGAAGTACCTACCAAGCCGCGGCTGAGAGTGACTTTATTGTATTATTCAAAGTTATCGTTCTGATAAAGCCCTCTAAAACATACCCATAATTTGAACGTTGGCTAAGTTTTGCAGATATAATTCGATATCGGCGACCCTTGTAACTAAGTTTGTGAATTAGAGCAATCTGTTGTACGTCAGGAACACCAACCGGCATGGTTAACATCATAAATATTCTTTACTGAACCCATGGTTGGGTTAAACCTATTTCCAATTGTTTGGGGAACTACAACTGTGAACTAACCAACTGTTATTATTTAATCCAAATGGGTTAATGCAAACTAAGATTTACATCCAAACAGCATATTTAATTCATACCAGCTAACTACCACTTCAGACAAAGAGTTAAGACACGATACCGTCGTAATGTTTTGGAAATTCGGGGTCTTCAAAGCATCTAACTTCACAAATGTAACTAAGGTAAGATGTCTCTCCCATTTTGAGCGGCACTTAACAGTACAACACACATTAGTGACAAATTCTATGTATATTTACCAAGAACAACAGGGTATTTCTTGGGCGAATTGCTACAAAAATCTTACTCGCATCGGAAGTAAGTAAAGCTGTTGTTTAATCAATAGAGCGAAGCGAATGTCTGATTCTGCCCTACGATAAATTAGACGCCGCGACGTCTGCATTTATCTCAGTATATTTAGTACCCCAGTTACATTATGTATCGTACATACATTACGAAGGGAAACATAAACACTGTGAGCTTTCCTTGCTATCATAGGGTCTACTGTAAACCAAGAATTTTAAATGTGTTTATCTTAATTTATATGATAGGGTAGGATAGAACAAATTTTGTTCTGTATTTATCACATATCACGTATGACTTTGATCAGATTGAATGCATGACGTTAGATGACAAGCGCCTATAAAGTCTGACGCCAGAGTTTCATGACCTTCGTTGTTATAAGCCACACTGTAAAAGAACTATTAATGAGCCGGAACATTCGCTGACGTATGGCTTTTGTTTCAGATGTGGATCTCACCCTTGGATTTGCGCCTTGCAAAGATTGGAAAGAGCCGGTACGGTAACCTATTATGTAGATTTGTTACACTAACTTCTAGAATATATCGGTGATGTTTCAAAAATAAACCCTAGTAGGTACCTATGTAAGACTGGTTATTCAGTGTTTCATGGTGATTAGCTTTAATTGTAGGTTCCACTCATAATATGCGGTGCTCATGTTTTAGTACGTCAAATTAGCATTAGTGGCATTTCAGCAAAGAGCTGAACTAAGGGTGTATGGGCGCAGCTGTCAGGTAATCTGTGAAGAGTCATTTTGGTCTAACTTGTGAATATGGTGCTCGTGGTGCGATCGAATGCCATGATCTTAGTGATCCATGCCATGATCTTAGTGAAAGGACTTGCCCAAAGGATGCACGCTTGATGCATGATGCGGGACTATTCCCACCTCTCGTTCCCACCGCTGCAACTCCTGTATAGCCAGGGTGTACAGCTTGACCGCCAAAAAAACCCAACCAGTGAAGGTCAAGTTTGTCCCCGGAGAAAGTTAAACTGTCATTGGACCCGCAATGAAGTTAAGGTTCGACTTTAAATAGTAAGACATGGGTCTTAACGCGATCACGACGCGACGTTTATTATTAAGTTACATTATGTACTCACGTCGATTTGTAAGAACTATTTATTAGTCCAAACAAATAAAGAAATTTTGACTTTGACTTTGACTTTGACTTTGACACGGCTTGACGTTTAGGCTTCCGCCCGCCCGGACGACGCCGCGAACCGCCAGTCTGCTTGTGACCACGGCTGCAGCATCGCAGCCGAAACGTCAAACCGTGAGTACATAATGTAACTCATTAATAAACGTCGCGTTAAGACCCGTGTCTATTTTAATTGAAATGGAACGCGATAATTTAAAATCTTCCGACTTCCTTCCATTTGCAAAGCGGATGACAGGTGACAAACAAAGGTTTAGTAACCTTTATGAACCTTGATGCATGATGGTGCGATAAAGTGTCAGCTTGTGACTCACCCGTGAATGTGGCGCTCGTGGTGCAATCGGCTAGGTCGGGGCGGGCCGGCGCGCCGCCGCCCGCATGCTATCAGCTGGCCGGCGCGGCCATCTCTTGCCCGCTCGCCTCTGCTCACCGCCTTGCACCTATTGACAGAAAAAAAGACAATCAGAAAAGAAACTATAGTCTGGTCCGTGAGCACGTAGAATTTTGTTCAATAACCCCTAGCTACCCATCCTTATCGCTCGCGCGTAATTATGTTGCTATCGCGCTCGCACACTCACTGCGGGTGCCAGTCGCACAGTCGCGACAGCAATATAATTATGCGCGAGCGATAAGGATGGGTAGTTAGGGGTCATTGGACAAAATTCTACGTGCTCACGGACCGGGCTTTAGCCATAATATGGACATCTTTAGGCAGTCACATCAACGATAGCCACATCCTAGACCCGACCNTAAAAAAAAAAAAAAAAAAAAAAAAAAAAAAAAAAAAAAAAAAAAAAAAAAAAAAAAAAAAAAAAAAAAAAAAAAAAAAAAAAAAAGATAGCCACATTGCTTGCTGTGTACCTTTGTTCAGTATATCGTCTACCTACTGACTGACCACTGATACGAGTAACTAGTTACTGACCAGAACTGTGAACTGCTCTGGCTTAGATAATCCGTTATCTGATATTTCATAATAATCCATAGGAATTACATTGATTCTTGAATACCAAAAAACAGTACAATCTGTCTCATATTTAAGTATCAACTTATTCCCGGCCCGAGAGATTTCAATCTTTATTAATTACTTATAACGCTTTTGTTCCAAAGCCAGAGCTACATTTGATATTTAAGCACTGACCCGTAGAATCAGACCTAATATGAAATACAGCTTTGTTTGAAACAAAGTAAACATCAAAAGAATGTAAATACAACAAAAATGTGAAGCCTCCAAAAGGCAGTCCGCGATGTTCGTTACAGGACAGAACAATTTGATTCAAACGCAGTCAGTTGTTTGCGAGCAGGTTTTGGGAACGTTATACTTACACTATAAACGTTTGTTAGTTGTTGAAAAATGTTCTTAATTTTCGGCAGTGACAAAGTAGATATTTAGATTTAAGAAACTGAAAATAAATAGGTTTTGTGGAAAATATCCAGACTTCACCGCCAGATAGATCATAAATCCTGTAAAATAATCGTAGCTTGGGAAGATAGGTACTCGTATCTTTTAAAAATAAAGCAGCATTGGATCATGTTATAGAGAAGAGTATGCTATACGGAAGATTTATTCACCAGAAATAAGATTACCTACGTATATTGAAGTTGCATAATAGAGATGTTTTTTATGGGAAAGGAGGCAAACGAGCAGACGGATCACCTGATGGTAAATATTACCGTCGCCTATGAAGACATCCCCAGGCCCGGGAGCGTTACAGGTGCGTTGCCGGCCTTTAAGATGTAAATACGCGCTCTTATTGAAAGATTGTAGGTCGATATAGCGTTGATTAGAAACCAACAATTCGAAAAATTCATTTCCTAGACCACCAATTTCCGATCGATCTTATCAAATTGACGACACTTGTTATATTCAAACCTCCAGAGGTATCTGGATCAAGACTTTACCTATTTTTTCTTCTCTTCCCTTCTTTAATTTCTCTCGTTTTTAATGTAAGGTTTCACGTCGAATAAAAGCTAATCAATGTGAGTAGTTTTAATTACATAATATACGAGTAATGTCTTACTTAATAAAGTTACCTTATACGAGTAAGGTTTCCCATATTCAAACCTTTTCCAAATCCGAATTTCAACTGCCAAAAATTCAGTTTTAGATTAAAATATCCATAATTTTCGGTGCCTTTACACTTAAACATTGTTTTATAAACATTTAAAAATGTAAAAACATCGAAAACCGCAGATATTTTGACCAAAAACAAATTTGATTTTGACAGTTGACGGACGGATTTGGATTAGGATTGATAGAAAACCAGCATAAGCTGACAGCTAAACGCGCTCAACTCAATAATCTCCTCTACCCATTGCACTATCTATTGCAGTGACGAGCATTGAGCCAGCCCTTTGATCGGCATAATCGCAGGCTTACTACGGCTTAGTGTTGGCAAATGAACTACGTCAATAAATTAAGGGCCTATAAATTGCACCCTTTATTTGACGTCATTTGAATGACCTTGGGTAAGACTCTTGTCGCTGATATCTGGTAATTTGTTCAGGAATTTATTTAGCATATTACATTTGATCGTTAATTTTGGAAATTTTACCACACAGCTGTTTTTTTAAAGGTTCTTTTAGATGCTATTACATTTGGTTCTTTTTTTTCTATGTAATACCTATTAGCAGTAAGTACAGTGAGTCCAACACTTTATGCCTTTATTTGGCAGTAATTGTAAACTGGGAAATTTCAGTAGGACCATTAAATAATGTAAGGCACAAGCATTAAGCCATAAAGTTTTTAGAATGCGACAAATAAAAATTAACAAATTAATGTGAAAATATTAAAATAATTTTGACGTCTCAAAAATGTTTCATGAAAGGAAATAAACAGAATACCTACATCACATACTTTTAGTTAGGGGGCAAGTACAGTACAATTGACAAATGCATTACAGTCTACAATAGCATCGGGCCCTATGACCGGCATAAGCTGAAGCTCACGCGGATTATTACAGATCTTCGCAAATGAACTCGGCCCATTACAGGGCTTACATTCGTATTGACATCACGTAGCCATCCCATGGCAAATTATAATGAATCTTACAAACAAGTCCAAGCAGAAAATGGAATAGTAAGATTTTGTTTTCTCTTCCTCCACATCCTAAAGTACCTATGTAACTCCAAAGTACACAACCTACCTACCCTATTTTATATTATGGTGATGCAAATAAATATCGATCTATCAACTTACTTTTTGTATTTCACTATTTAGCGACTACCTACACGATTTGAAAACTATATAAATATAAATAACTTGAAAAAATCCACCCATCATGGATCCCAGGATGGAAGAGCAGTCACCCGGCAAGCGAAAGGTCGTGGGTTCGATTCCCGCCTTTGGCAGTTTGATTTTTTCAAGTTATTTATAGTTTCCAAATTAGTTTGAGATGCAACTCTTAACGCTAAAAATTAATTAAACCTACACGATTGACCATATAAAGTGGGTCGATTGGTGGTAAAGAGAAGCCTTGACAAACATTGTTGAGTTAAGTTTTTTCAAAACAACTTAATATTTTAAGAAGGAAAAACTTATTTTAAGTAAGTTATATCTACGTCATAATATGTTATAGTTATATAATGCACTTTTATAATTCTGAATAAAATACATAAATACGGTTTGATTATCTCAAAAAGGATGTAATTGGGAAAGAAATCGACTGAGAGGATTGCCTTTGTCCATATAAATTCCATTTACAAATTCAAATCCAAAATGTGAAATTGTCCAAAGATTTATTTACATTGTATGTACAAAAGACCCTTGTCCGACCCTGGTCAGAAAGTCTTTCAGTCCTAACAAAACCTAGTTTAAATAAAAATAACTGCTGGTTCCATTTTTGCTGGCTCCCCGCGATCAATACTTGGTATTAATAACGCTAGGCGTGGAGTGACCTGATCTATTTACGTTGCCCCTTTAGAGCCATATCACACTAACCTTCGTCGAGTGACAGTTTCTAAGGGTGCGTATCCTATAGTAAAGAGGACAGTCTATTGTCTCTTTTAGGGTGAGATATACGGAGGGACTTAAAATGATATGGTTATTGAAATATTCTTTAAAAATAACTTGAAGTTCGCTAAGAGGCTGAAAATTTTACAAAATGTCAATCAGAAATTTTCACATAATTTTTGCACTGAGAATCTTGGACTTAATCTAGTCTAAAATGTATTACATGGCATCCTTATAACGCGCCACGTTCAAAAGGAAGCCACAATATTTTAGGACGCCTCATGGTCATATTTGAGGTCAAATGCAGTCAGTCCCATGTTTTCACGTAAGACAGACAAAGGCTCTACTATGTGCCCTGAAGCGCTCGTAAGACGTGCATATGTGTGCTCTACCGCTGCGTCTAATGTGCCCTCCCCATTATTCCCGCTCAATGCCAGTGTGATACCTCTAATCTATTTATGTCCCTAACCCCACCGACGCGGGTAACCCGTTTCACGGCCCTTGAGTGTAGTGGACTTCTAAAGAGAGCAAGGATATGAGTGACGGCTGGTGAGAGTGACGGCTCGTATTACGAAGTCTTGAGTCTATAGTTGATTCAAATAGGTATTCTTATTCTTTATTAGTATGTAGACTCTTTTCAGGGAAGCACACAACCCAAAATAGCTTGCCCTGCCACCACTTCGGGGCAACAATTCAGCTGATGCTGAAAAGAAATAGCGAAGTTACTCGTATGCACCTACCTACATAATGTATGTTGCACAACTGTAATAATAAATCGCCTCTTCATAAGTTCATGTAACAATAATAAACCAAACCCAAACGAAGAATCCAGTTGAAAAATTGTTTCACTTAAATGAATACAAACTGAAACACCTTTAAAATATTAAATTACATCATATTCGGATAAAGCAAACAATATTAAAAAATTACATTTATTTCTGATTCATTATTTCGCAAAAATAAACAATAAATAACCAAACGAACATAAAAAGAAAACATAAATGAAATTGGAGTGGATTGATTCATATTTAAAAATAGCTTCGCAATACAAAGGATACTCAAAGTTTTATTGCGGTCCTGCAGCTTACTGTTTACGTCCTCCGTTTATAACCAACGAGATATTTTTACGGACCTCTGCAAGGAATGCTGTAAAATGACGTTTAGATTACAAGAATTGCGACCTCATTTTGAAATTAGAATGTGGGCAGTAAAACAAACTACGATCTCAAATGCTAAGTTACTTTTACCACAGCTTTTACTTCAACTGCCTCTTGCCCTTTCAAGAATAACGGTGTATTATCATTGGTGTAATGCTTTTTTATCGAATTTGATGTTG
Source organism: Ostrinia furnacalis (assembly GCF_004193835.3). Taxonomy (NCBI): domain Eukaryota; kingdom Metazoa; phylum Arthropoda; class Insecta; order Lepidoptera; family Crambidae; genus Ostrinia; species Ostrinia furnacalis. The sequence continues at coordinate 320,241 of NW_021131507.1, read as the reverse complement.
TTCCTGTAGGAAAAGTTGTTGCATTAGAGCAGTAGAATCAACTCGTTTTGTTTGATCAAGTAAAAAACACTCCGAGATAGGCATTTTATTTTTCATAAATTTTGAAATATCTTTTCTTCGCGTTCACGTCTCTCCATAAAGAATTACTGAATAATTTATTGCCGCAGCCTTCATTTTCCTTGTCACTTCCGCACATACAGTATTCCGGAATTAAAATACCAGAACGTGAAAATTCAAAATGCCTTGACTGTTTGAAACTCAATTTGGGACATATCGCCGTGGGTTTAAGATCTATTTTCGAAGAGTATCATTTAGGTTAGGAGCTGGCTGGCATAATGACGGTTGCACGCTCCGAAGAATCTTCAATAGGAAACATTATGACGCGTTTATGTAGAACGGAGGCCGACGTTTACAACATTGCACCTATTAATAGCCGGCCTACCCCTGGACATGTGAGTAAGGTCACCATAAATCTCTTTTATGGCGCAGGACAAGAGTGCGTTACGTTTTTCTCGTAAATGCAATATATTTTGTAAGATTATGGACGAGGTTGTCTATCTGTGGTGATAAATCTAGACGACCATTAAGAATACTTGAGGTTTTTTATGAAAAAGCACAGTTTGGGATCCTGAGCCGATAACGGAGCCCTTAAATTTTATAATGTCCCCCAACAGCCATTTGTAGAAGGCGGGAGTCGGGTATAGATAACGCGGAAATAGATACCCAACCTTTTCCGTTGCTTTGTACAAGTTTTCTCGAAGAAGGGATACATTTTTAAAAATGTTTGCATCTTCTTCCATATTGTAGCTCGAAAAACAGGTTATACACAAACACAACTTATAATAATGTATCAGAATCGGTCAATAAAGACACGTATAAATTTAAATATTTTTATTAATAGTTAATGCACTACTAACTACTGCAATTTTAGTTGCAATTTGTTGACTAAGCTCATACCAAAAACATACTAAACTGTAAACTCTATAATCATAAATCCAAAATGCCCCCAGGTAGTTACAAACAGCTTAGAACTAGTCGTCTAAACCGAGGCATGTGAATAGCTAGTCATAAATGCAGCTACTCCTCGCGGACCACTAAAATACAGAATAAGCAATGTCCTTAGAGAGATAGTTATGATTTACGTCCACATTTTGTACCTAGATTTAATAGGCAGTGCTTTCATAACAGAACATTAAACAAAGCTTCTAACAAAGCAATCCAATGCAGTCGCTTTTTGTTTTTTTTTTATTAGTTTAGAATAGTCTTCTTACAGATTCACTTTAATAAACAGGGTTCGGTTATAAAGAGAAAAGAAGCTTAGCGAAGCTAATAAAGTCTTGTAATATAATAATAACAAAAGAATCACTATACCAGCATCGATAATGCTCAGACAGACTGCAGACTTTTCTATTTTAACGAAAATCTTACTGGCAATTCAGCGTAAAGGAAAGATGTCTAGGTGTCTGTCTGCTCTCAGACCGCGAAGCGAATCTATATCTACTCCGACTTGCATTTATTTCACGCCCTTTAAGTTTTCACTGAGAATTTCCAATATTATTTTCTTGGGAGAGAACAAAAGCTTTTATGAGAAGTATAAATTAGCTATTTGTTGTGCACAAAGTGACGCCCCTCAAAGATGAAGTCGGCTAGACGGCGATTATCGTAAGTAGACCTATACTATACAAGTGCCTATGGGAGAGATACATATTTTTATCCCTCATTTGGAAATAATAGGAGTAGGAAGGCGCTGGATGCAGACCGCTACCAAACGGGCGGTCTATGTTCAGCAGTGGACCTCCTGTGGCTGAAATAATGATGATGATTTGGAAATAAAAAACATTACTCGCATTTGGATATGGTAAAAATTTAATATACCTAATACGAGTAAGAAAAGTTAATGGAATCAAAATTTTTTATCGTTCTTTTGCGATGTTATACCTACTGTAAACTCAAGCCACGTGCAGTGTCCGCGGCAAAATGTATGGTTACCCTATTCCTACACCCTGTATACCTTCCATATAACGAGCTCAGGGTAGCGGCGAGGCGCTTTGCAGTCTGCCTAAAAGCTTTGCTACAATCCACTAAACTATATTCAGTTTAACCCGCGTTTACGCACTTTATGTACTCACCTTTATTTACCTATTCTTTTTGTTTCATTATTTTATGCCCAGCTTTTGCTTTGAAAAGGAATGTTTGTGAAAGCGTATGTAAAGTACATAAATGTTCTTTGATTCGTTTATCGTTTTGTTAGCTTTATGTGGACTGTGATAAAATAAGTCAATAGCTTATTGATGCTTTTGTTTTGTTGTCTATGGACTGCTAACAAGAATTGACAGAGCTAAACTTTTTCATGAAGTCTAAAAAAGAAACCATTACGGGCTGACACAAACTGCTGAACGAATGGCGATGAAATTTAGTTATTTATAACATAAGTAAGCCTTCGATAGGATTTTCGAAAGTATGGAACGGGGGTCCTAAGTTTACATGAAGGAAGCATTTAGTGAATTAACAACTACATAGTATCTGTACCATCGCAGAAAAAAAATACAATAAAATAATGACATCAAACTGGCCAAAGAATTTGCAAATAAAAAATATTTTACACGACCACATGAATCGGGTCAGTTAGTGAGGAACAATATCGTCCAGCCAAAAGGATTTTCGGCATTTTCATGGCATCATCAAAGCCGAACCACAAATTTTGTCCCGTCCAAAAATGTACAATGCTAAACTTTCGCGGCGCAGGTTTCAACTGGACAGTATAAAAGGTATGCTTTCCATTGGGATTGAAATCTGGAATTCTTTTTCGAACTGAGTCTAACTATTTATTTATTTTAAACTTAATAAATTCATAAATAATATTTAGACTATGTATCGCTTCGTCTACGTAGAGTTAATAAACGACTACACTCATTTAGTCTCTGTCAACTGTGACCTCTTTGTCTAGGACTTGATAAATTAGAAGTTGCACTCTATCTGAGAATCTAATATGCTGTAAATCTTTTATCGGAAACGACACATAATGACATGTAACTTAGTAAGCAATAAATATTTTGAATTTTGAATAACCAGTAGTGTTTAAGCTTGTGGTAATTGTACACTCTACATTTGCATTCAATATGCTATTCGAAACAACAGTGAATCTGTATCTAACAAATTGTTATGCCTATTACTACACTGGGCAGGAGTATCTCATTGGAGAACCCATTAAGATGCTCCTGATAATGTATCTAAAATGGATTATTAACATCTTAAAACACAATGCCCAAGAAACAAAAACAACAAAGTAGAGTAATATTTAAATTGGCTCGTCTTCTTTCGGTTGGCTGAATTTAAGCCATTTCTTTTACCTAGTCATCTTCCTCTTCTCATCTCTAAAAAAAAGCAAATTCAATTGCAAGTCTTAATTTTCAAATCCAAGTTCGGAACAATATGACGCAAACGAGTCGGTCTCTGATGAAAAATTCAAGTATCGTTTAAATTCATGCAAAAAATGGAGACACGAAAATGAGTTTACTAGGAAAATATTCTACACGAAAAATTAGCACACATAAGTATAGTAGCTCTACAAAACTGATAATATTTGTCATTATAAACCCATTGAAAATAAATTGTTATCTCCCTTACTTTTTTCTTCTTCAGATATACATATATGTTGGTATACATACGAGGACCATCCAGTTTTGACCCCTGGTTCTCTGGACTTATTTTTTACCTCTAGGTCTTTAAGGAATAGGTCGAGTTTCCCTGTCAGTCTGTATACTAAGTACAATAATTATGTAGTCACTCTACACAAACAACTCACAATATCAGACTTTAAGTTGGCACTTAAATTCTTGCATCTGTGACTAAGTTATTCTAATGTTAGTTCCCCAAATAAAGCCGTTAAGCCCACGTGCTTATCGCAACATACAGCTGACACGGAAAATTAAAATGTATGTTTATGATATGTAGCAACTTAAAGCGCTGAGCACCGCTTAAAACATTGCTCACAGACAACAAAGCAGAAGCAGGCGCTTTCTTCAAAAATGTATTTTCTTTCCCAAGAGAATTCATTTGATTTCGTCTCATAAGGCTCTCCTCATCTACATAACTGTGCGGTTCTTTCTCAACCACTCTCTTTGTGCAATCGATATCGGAAAGATAGACTATAGAATAGACTCTACTACTTTTTATTAAGGTTAAATTAAAGCACTTTTTAATACACCTTTTGTTTAATGCCCTAAATAATCAATTAAACTATACCTATACAATTAAAGTGAAGTGAAGATTTTATTTTTCAATTGCTATAAGTGATTATAAGTCCAATTTTCTGATTTCTGATCGTCATTTCAGAAAATCGCAGTTGCCTTATTGTCTCTAGTTTAAAAAAACATGTTAAAATAAATTGTTTTTGAACTCTAGCGGGTCGTCCGTGTGCCAGTAGCTCTAGACTTTTCTATTGTGTGTTTTCCAATTGTTCATGTTTCTACAATAGTTTTCACTCACTATACGAGAAGGTCTCTAGAGCTAATCCAGGCTCTACTATACTGTCATGTCCACTATATGTACCTACATAAGTTCTAAGTCTAAATCAAAACTACATTGTTTCATTTTAATGCTGGATAGAGTTATTTTTAAAATTGTTAATAGTGTGCAATGCACTGTGTATTTTTGATGTGGTGTGTTCTCTATTGGTGTGGATTAATAATATTATTGTTTGTATTCTTAATGCCTGTGTCTAAGAATCCGACTATCCGACTAAGCAATCAACGAGATAATAATTACTTATCATCAGCATCATATCGCAAACTACAAAATCTTAAAGTGACATGTAACCTAAGTTATTCCCTTTGTTGGCATTCCATTACCACCGAGGTCAGTTCAAACATGGCCATTTGATCGTGACAAGCACACTCATATTACCAAAGTGATCCGAAATTCGAGGCTTTGAATCTTACCCAATTAGTAAATGTACAATACTCTACAATGTAATCAACTTATTGTGTTCATAAATATCTATTTTGAGATAACGAAGCAATTCTGAATGAATAGTCCAAGCAATGTCACCCTATTTTAGTTTACGTCTATTGTGGGCAATTAACTGTCACGGGCTTTATCAACCAACGCTGCAACGTTCTAATTTGTTAGAATAAACAGCTGAAAATATTATTAAAAGAAGAATTATTATCGTAAATCAACTAGAAAACCCGTTAAAATCTAAAGCTGCTCTATGATCTCCATAAATCAGTAAAACTCTACATTGTTGTGGGTGTGAAAATCCTACTCATTCAACAAATCTCTAACCTTGAAACAGAAACCTACTTTTACATACATGTAAATACAAGTCATTGTGTACTTACTGATACGAGAACATGAGTAGCCTTTACCCGAAGCCTTACAAATAAACACCTCCGTCCCTTTAGATAGCAAAAATGAGATATCTACCACTTTTAAATATCATTCAAGTGATACTGGAAAAAATATAGAGTTACTAGAGACTGTTCCGGAAAATGTTCTGAAGAAATGTGTTGCGAAAATTTTAGAGATAGGATTATATTGTAATTTTAAGTTTTGTGTAAGTAGATAAAATTTGATAGTATAAAGATTATAGCCACCTCAAAAATTGGCAGAATTTATTAAATCAAGAGCAGGAAATAACAATGAAATATTCTAAATATTTCCATCAAAACAGTAACATCTTAAGAGAAAAATAAATAATATCTCAACCTAAAAATCATTATTAATGAAGTTACTTGTTCTTACTTCTTGGAGGATATTGGAACTTGTGCATAAAACTAATTTCAGAGGTGCTGGGTACTTAGGTGCTCTTAGTTTTCTAACTCAACTAAAAACTCGATTACAAATTAGTTGATTGAAGAATCTGAAAACACAAGCTATTTGATGTGCCCATTCTTTGGACGGATAATAAATTCAGTATTTAACTAAGAATGTACTTGAGGGGAAGGGTTCGAGGATTTGATTACCCAACAAAAACAAACGGTTTGTTGAAACCGATAAGTTTGTAGGTAGGATATGCGCTATCGCATTTCGATAACTTTCCTGGAAATACCCTCACTTGAATTAAGTATTCACCTATCAAGGAACTAAATTAAGGTAACTCATGAGATTCTAGGAAAATTGTTTTAGTGGAAAAAGGGGCTTTATGTTTGTGAGCGACGTGACAGTTAACGTGTTAAATTGTGAACTTCTTATTATTGTGTGCCCTGTATTCAAAAGTAAGTATAAACTAAAACTGTAACATGGCTTTTCGAAATTCCCTATGCCTTTATAAAGCGCCTCTTTCATATTTTGATACTCAAAAAAGGCCCAAGTAAGCTGAAATGAAAAAACCCTTTCTGCCCTTTTGTATTTCGCCATTTTACCCTGCAGCTTTTAATTGAAACAAGATAAACGTGAATTAAAAAAGGTTGATATAAAGCAACAATCACGGCATTGCACATACAGCGGTTGACAAGGGCCATCAAAGCTGGTAACAAAAACAACGACACAAAGCGAAGGGATACGCGTGTGAACAGCGACAACTAAAGAGAATCACTCATTTGAGAGTCGCGATACAAAAGTACAATTAGCACCGTCGTTAGTGAAGTTGATAGGAGAAAGGAGAATGCAAAAGAGTACAACACAACCATTTTATCAGGCTACATAGTAATGAGCAGAGAACAATGAAGTGTGTTCTTTTAATTGCATACTAATGACTGCAACACAACTGTGTGCAGTAGAATACATAGTAGATGCGTTTGTGCATTACATGAATGCGCAAGAGTTGGAATTGTGTGGAAAGATGTACGATGCATCAACGAAAATTGAGGTTAGTAGTGGTTATTTATTATTATAATTCACTGAACTACCTAAATAATTAGTATTTACATTACAGATTTTATCATTTCGATACAAAGTAATGACATTTGCCCTGTAATTAATTTCAATCCACCCGGCTCTTACAACAGATGTCTCTCATCGGTCCATGGGAGTATTTTCAGGATATTTTTCACAGATAATCATTTGTAAATAGATTGAAACCAGTTTGAAATGTCTTTTAGCTGTGACACATTTCGTTTTTCGCTTACATTAACAAAACTGTTTGCGTTTAACACCAAACACTACATTTACGTAGCTCTACCCCGTGTGCGTGCAAAATCATATTGATTTTATAACAATCCGTGATTCAATGTCAACCCCAGTGGCATGGGCATAGTCGACACCTGTTACATTTCCAATATACCATTATCGACGAGCTTCTCCAAACGGCAATAACGTTAATTAACCCTTAAATATTTATTGTTTCTTGAGCTGATGAGATACTTGAGCGTATTCATTTTGATCGGAGCGGCAGCGCACGTGCGCGACCGTATCCCCTCCGGGTAGAGGTTAAAATACAACAGCAGCACACCCGGGCGGGAGCTTCGTAATTCATTCATTTTTATTCCGAATGCCACTCGCCAGAGCAGTTAGCTTGCGGAAAATCGTTACCGGCGAACTTCAATCGCCATGCGGGGTAGTGACATACGCAGCGCGCCCACTTACACATGGATTCACGGTCGCGGCTTCTTTACATCGCGCCAGAATCGCCGGTCCCGGGAAGGTTGTCACTGAGCTAAGAGGCACTAGCACTGCGCGGGGCCGCTCCGGCGTCAGCGGCGGTCACTCGGTTGGCGGCAACCGGGGCTCAGCACGAGGGCGTGTTCGCGCGGATCCGGCTCAGGTGGCGCGCGTCGCGGCGGAGCGGAGCGGAGCGGAGCGGTGCGGGACGAGCGCTCGCGCGGGCCAGCGCCGACACACGACAGCCTCCGTCGCAATGACGAAGCGGCCGGGCACGCGCGCGCGCTCTGCGACGCAGCCTCCCGAATCTCCCCGACCACCCCCGAGATCTCGCGACGCCGGGGTGAACAAACCCACCGCGCTTCTCCTTCTAACACAGTCATGAGGTTAAGAAGGATTTAGACTTTCTCGTAGCATTTTACGGTTCGATCGCCGTATACGTCGTACGCTTTGAAAACCTAGACTGTGTCTTACTTTCGGAGTTGTCTGTGTACAAATGGAGGTACTGGGCGTGAGTGTGGATGTTATTACCTACGTAGCCGCTCCGGGGCGGCAACAATGGACTGAGCTGCGCCCCGGCCACGCGTCACGCTCTTCACATAAAAGTTCCATGAATAAACAGCAGTAACGTTCGTTTTCGCAATAAATATTTAAGTATTAAAATACATTTCATGCTCATAAACTTAATGTTGTAATTATACTTCATAATAATGCCTAAATTAAAAGCTTAACAAAGAGTTCTGATTTGCATAATTGTTTCAGAATAATAACAAAATTTTAATGTTGACATTTCGGTGGTTTTAAATAAATGTGAATAAATTATTGATGACCTTTACGAAGTTCCATAAACACATTTATAAAAGCATTCCTGTCAACTTCTGTTTTCTTTTCTAAGCTCAGCATCTTTTTTGCATAAAAATACAGCTTACGTCACTTTATTTTTCGTTAAACCATTTGAAATACAAGTTTATTGAACTAAACAATGTGGCATCTTAAGTAGTTGTGATAGATGCTAATTTGCAACTTAGTTTCTAATTACTCGCGACTGTACGCGTCCAAATATTCTTATCGAATAGGCACACCCCTTTTAAAAACTGAAACCCCGTAAACAAAAGCGCGTTATTAGAAAACATCAATCAAGCTTACCTATAAGCCTCCTGAAAAGAACTGTCGGATTACGAGCACGGATCATTATCATGGTGCTAAAATTCATTGCTTAGATTAGTAAAAGTGGGCTTTGTTCGTTTAATTTGGCATTTTAACAATTAAATTCCCCGTAGAACCTAAAGTGGTGATGAAAAACGATTAAAATGGCGCAAATTGATATTCGTGGGAAGGCGACAGGTGACGCGGCCACGCTACGGGAAATCTCTATTGTGCTTGTAGCTACGGGCTACGGGCTACGGACTACGAGCAATTACGTAGCTGAACGATAATATTAGGTGCTTACCTGTGCTTACATTATCTCATTGATTTAACAGTTCTCTAAAGTAAATCAATGTTGATTCCAATTATAGTGGAGTTTTTCGCTTTATTTTGATAACTAAAATTTCGTTCTACATAATTATTATTATATTATATTCTAACATTTTTATTGTGGTGTGTATACTTTTAATGCATTGTATTTTTTCTGGCACTTCAAGTCGAAATAAATATCTTCTCATAACTTCACGTAGTGATGAGTCTTCAATTACGCCAGTTTCTGAACCTATTAATTTTGAACAATAAACTTAACACTTAATGCCTAATATCATATTGTGGCAAGTTTAAATGCAGTTAGCAACAGTACTTACTGTACGGTCAACTTAAAAAAAACTGCATAACATTATCGTACTAATAGCATAATGGTAGTGCGAGATCCGTCTACGCCAAATATTTCGTAGCACACTCGTAGCACCGGCGCGATGCTACGAGTGTGCTACGAGTCTACAGGCCCTAGCTAAGAAATAAAGCGCCGCTCCCGTTTATCCACGAAAACTAAACTTTTTAATAGTTTCTCTTTTATTTTTAGTAGCTTACACACAAAAAGTGTGTAAGTCCTTAAAATTCGTATTTCTTTTGTTTTTTATTTTGTTACAAATATACTTACCTAAATGTAAAATACACGTTGATGTAATTAAATTAACAACGTATATTTCACATCACCTCGCAAGTGATGTGGGATCTTAGCAAAAGCAAAACCATTTTTAATCAACCTTAGTTTTCCTCGAGGGCCCATTGATTCGCTGCGTTTCCGTCGCTAACGTCCTCGTAACTCGCTAATAGCAATTTATGCAGACGCTAACGTTTAATCTATAGTAAGTAATTTTCTCCTAGTTCTAGTTCCTCTACTCATTGATTAAAAAGCGGTTAAGTAGACTTTAAGGGCGTTGCTGAGAAGCTTCGCAATTTAGATTTAATTACGCATGAATCTTTGGGATGTTTGTATTATAAATTGTAATTTGTTTAATAGAGATAGGTCCACTAAGTTATTTAAAATAGCCTAAATAAAAAAAGTTGTTCAATAAAATTTAATCACGAAGAAAAGGGGAAGAGGAATACCTTAAACTACCTGGATGACGAATGTCCAAAAGGTGATAAAAGTATTGGGACTCCACGAGCAAGATGTTCGAGATAGAATTAAATAGCATGTTTGAAATATCGCGATCCCGCGTAATGGGATAAGGGGAGGCAGTAGAAGAAGAAGTTAAATACAATTTAGCGTAAAACACTGGTTTACAGTAGAACGACAGTAGAGTATTTGCAAGATCGCAGTCGGAAAATTGAATGACTTTTGTTGGAACAAAAATACAAAGAGCCCTAAATTCATTTCCTATAGGCCTAGGATGCGCGCCGCGATAAGCGTTTATCACAGCTTTTTATCGATTTTACGTGATAAGTCTAAAATCGTCGATAAGATTTTATCACGGCGCACATCCTATCCCATCCCGGCTGGTGCACGTCAGGTGTTATAGTTTTGCCGTCTCCTGCACCTAATGCATCATAGAGCAGAGTTGTTTAACTCCGGGAGATTGCCGGCTGCTTACGCTGAATGAGTCGCAGACGTGGAGTTAAATTCGCTAGTCAGTTAAACAGCTAGCTTGCGATTAGAAACGTCCGCACTGCATATGTAACCGTCGGCAAAGGTTTTAATATCAGGTGGTGAATCTAAGATAAATTCTAGTCTTAGACGGAAAATTTAAATCATCGGATCATTTGCTTTTTACTACTCAGACGACCCTCAAATAGCATATAATCGAAATGCACGCTCCAGCGATACCTAAAAACGTGAAAACACTTAATTTTTCATGAATTCATAAAAGCATATTAGTTGAGCATAAGTGCTTATCTACTTCACGCCAACCATTTACGGGTCTAGCCGTTTAACTGTCTATCTAATTCTACTGTTCCCCCGCGACAAATAAATGGATGAAACTTACCAAGTTGAATAATGCATTCTCATACTAACGGACCGCTAAATGAAAACAAATTATATTAGTAATGAGCCTTGAATTAATAGTTTTGTTCAAAAATACTTATGTTCATATACTTAACTAGCTTTCCGCCCGCGGCTTCGCCCGCGTGGAATTTTGTCTGTCACAGAAAAACATTATCGCGCGCGTCCCTGTTTCAAAAACCGGGATAAAAACTATCCTATGTTCTTTCCCGGGACTCAAACTATCTCTATGCCAAATTTCATCAAAATCGGTTGCGAGGTTTAAGCGGGAAAGCGTAACAGACAGACAGACAGACAGACAGACAGACAGACAGACAGACAGACAGACAGACAGAGTTACTTTCGCATTTATAATATTAGTTGGGATGACACGGGCAAAATACTTTAGTTCCCTTTATAGAAATCAATTATTATTATGTTTTAAATCATCATCATCATCATCATTTCAGCCATAGGATGTCCACTGCTGAACATAGGTCTCCCCCAATGCTTTCCATGTTGATCGATTGGTAGCGGCCTGCGTCCAGCGCTTCCCTGCTACCTTTACGATGTTTATGTTTTAAAGTTATGTTTATATTCGTTATCTGCACGCACAAAGTATATTAGAAGGTATTTTTAGTTTGGAGCAGAGCTTACATCATTTAAAAAGAAACCCTTACCTATTTATTTACATGTTAATTAATTTTCCTACACTTATACGGACAAAATAACATTTTCTTTACAAAATTATTTCTTTATTATATGAACAGAATACGTACGTTAGTTTCGTGACGAAAGCTTCATTATGCCTTTATTAATCGTGACTATCACTATCGTATCTTAAAAATAGCCGAGCCACACCACCGTAGGTATAACACTAAATGATCAGCTAGTCATTTAACCAGCGCAATTATATTCCAATTTGTATGCAAAGCTCTACACGTGAATACCGCGCCGGGGAAGCTGATATTTCGCAAATTACTGAGCTAAATGCATCAAATAGCACTGCTACACGATCCGCTATTAATTCCGCGCTGCGCTCTGCTGGTCGATAAAAATGAAACAAAAGCGTGACAGCTTACAGCTGCATAATGAGACAAAATTGACTGTATCCTCTGAAACTTAATTAATAAGTTTTTAGGACTATGTGCAGAAACACATAGATATCCAAATAATATGCAAAATTAAATATTTTTTGGTAACGTTCGATATTTTTTGCCAACTTTATTTTTATTTGCAAGAAAGCTTGAAATGGCTTCATAATGCATAATAATTACAAGTCCAATTGTAAATTCAATTCGGTATCTCTGTATTTAAATTGACGACACTATAAGGCTATTGGAATGATTAACAAGTTTTTGCGTGTTCCTAGATAGTGGTTTTTCCTGAAATGAAAATTTTAATACATTTTCAATTAAACCGGATAGCAGAGTCAAAACAAGGAATGGTTTATAATGTATTAAATTTCCATCACTCAAACAAAGTCCGTGGAACGAACTAATTAAAATGAGATACATAATTGTTGCGGAGAGCCGCACGGGTGTTTGATCGGTTTTAACCGCCTCTGTGGTCTAGTGGTAAGACCACCTGCTTCAGACGCAGAGGTCCCGGGTTCGATTCCCAGTGGGGGCAGATTTTTCTGTTCGGTTTGGTTGGTGGTAGGGCTTGTTCTAAGTCCGCCTGGCTAGCTACCACCATCTTACCTAAGTCTGTCGCCATAACAACAATGTTAACAGCATTGTTGTGTTCCGGCAGTTAGAGGTAAGATAGCCAGTTCCTCCGTGGTTGAGGATTCCGGGTGAAGCTCGCTTCCACCTTCGGCCTGATCATCACTTACCATCAGGTGAGATACAGGCCAAGAGCTTCCTCGTTGTGGATAAAAAAAAAAAAAAAAAAAAACAATGGATAAGTCAGGTCAAAAATTTACTAGGTTTTCTAAAAAGCAGGCATTTTCAGTAGCGTATAACCGCACTTGAGATAATTGCGAGTTACTATCCTAATTCCTCCGGTAATTCCCTTTGTTCCGCTTCAATGAAACATGTTTGGAATAACTCGGTCTACTGTTATTTATTTTATTGAGAAACTCAAATACGTAGTATTTGCAGATTCGTAGCAAGCTTAGTTAGGTACCCCTTAGTGCAAATTAAATTAAAACATTTCCTAGTAAGGTATTATTAGTTTACTTATAAATTTTAAAATCTTAATTTCGAATAGAGCATCGTCATAAACTTTGTTGAAATCCTAAATTAATAATGAAATTGTCTTTACATTTGATTACGATGAACAAACACCTCTAAAATGTTGATTGTAATTAGCAGAACCCACTTGCATTAAATATTGTAATGCATTATTATTCAAAACGAAATCTTCATTTACAATTTCAGATGGACGCGAGTAGACGCGCTTCGCGCTTAGAAATCAGCATTTCAATTGGATTTCTGGACAAACAGACCACAGCATAATTATGTTCAGTAGTATTGTGTGAAACCTAATATGAAAATCCAATTATTGTCTTCTTCGTTGTTGGATTTTCGGAGACAGGAGTAAACTTACATTAATACATTGATGGTCATGCAATAAATTAATAAGTATTGAATGCAACTAACTGCCACCTAAGTAAAGTCACCACAGGAAACTAGATGGCGTTGGCTGTCATTTGACTCGCAGTATTAGTACGAGAGCCCACGACCAAAACCATGTCTCATAGCAATACGGCAAAAACCCTATAAAATCGTTAGATTGTATGATTCTGAACCCGACTAGGTGTGTAGTAACGGTCGAAAGTGTAGCAACTGCGTTTCTGCTGTTTAAAAAAAAAAAAGACAGTCGGTATTATAGCAATACGTCTGATAGTGAAAATGTACATAGATTTTATAATTGTATTACGAAAAAGTTTGTTTTCAGACATTTTGCGCGTAGCATATAGCCTGAGCGAATTTTTGAAAATGTCAACAAATTTAGCCGACCTGTATACCTTTACGGGTTTGCGCTACACCACTAACGTCTGAAAAATATGTTTCCGGTATCTCAGAACTATCATTCAACTACAGTCTGCAAATCAGACATATTGCTATGATGCAGTTCGGTAAAATTCTTTGACAATTCGGTCAGATCAAACGCTACGCGGAAAATGTCTGATATTGTTTTTTTCGAGTTCAGGATAATCGTATCTATCGATTTGATGCGGTTTTGGCCGTATTGCTATGAGACAAAAATTTTGGTCGTGGGCTCTCGTACTATATGAAATGGTCGCTAGTTTTTCCTTAAAAGACCAATCTATTCTCGTGTATGTGCTTCAGTGTAGTTTCATAATAAAACCTTAATGATGTCTGCGACAAAGATTAAGATACGCCCTGTTTTGGTTCCATGTTATGAAAACGAAAAAACATAATAAAATATACGACTTTATTACGAATTTTGTTAATACATCACGATTTTATAAACAAACATCAGGTAAACTATAGTCAACGGTTGTATCACAGTCTTTAATTGAAACAACGCTTTTGTTATATTCTACGGACATTTCAAAAGCATCACGATCTTCTGTTAATTTGTCAAAAAAGTAACTTGTATTGACTTTACTTTGTCGCGAATTGTTTAGGCTATGTTTAAAATTAAAGCTGTTTCTTCTAATCGGGCTACCGTTTGGCGTAGAACAATTATTATGAATTTCATTCAATACACTTTTCCGCAACACTGATTTTCGAGGTGTTGAAAACTTATTGTGGAAAACAAGTCTTACCAAATTATTGTTTACTTTGGCAGTTTTAGCGTGTGATGTTCTAGAGACAATATTGTCTATGATATCGGATAAATCATTTTCATTGTCATCATCGTCTATAGTAGCGTCTAACATACTGAGCAGATGATTTTCTTTATCATCGCATTTTATGGGGTTCTTTTCACACTGAAATGAATCTGCTTTCAAAAATTCACGATACATGTCCTCGGGTGCGTCCTTAATTGACATATTTTTAAGACTACATCTCAACGAATTCACTGTACTTCCTATGGACTTTTTGCGTTTCTTGGCTATAAAACTCTCGATTGTCTTTTGTTTCTTCTTTGAGTTTGTCTTCAGTTTTCTTTTCAGTCTATTTACCGACACGCTCAAGTTGGCTTTGCTAGAGTTGAGATCACACGCTTTTGTCGATAAGTCGATATTTCTGAACGAACCGCTAAGATTGGCCACATCAGTATCGATAACTTTTTTAGTCTTTTTTGTGTATTTTCTCTTTGGTTTTTCGGGTTGATTGTCGTCTTTCTTCTTTTTTGCTCGTGTCTTCTTTTCTTTTGGTGGTTTCTTGATAGACTCTTCATATGCTTCTACGAGTTCTGGATAGTACTGGCGCATAAGGTCCTGCCTTTCTATTGTTGTCCATACTGACTGTGGGTCCGCATCCTCTGTAGCAATGAAAAGAGGACTTTCAATGTCATATTATTTATAGTTAATAATCAGTATAATCACATAACTCAATAGTAAATAAACTTAACTAAACTAAATAAACACTTACCATCAAACTGGTCATCTGGTATTATGCCTTCATACAGGCCATCTATATCCTCCCAAATAACTTCATAGCTGGGGACACCTGCAAGAAATTTTGTTCTTATTATTTTAGCATCTTCGATATAAGAAAGCTTTTTATCCGACTGCGCCAGAAGGAGGGTTATGTTTTTAGTATTCTTACCTCTAGGGTGTCTTTTCTTTTTTATAACCATAGGTTTAATTGTTCTGCGAGGTACATTTTCTTGAAGATGCCACTTGGTGAGCAAAGGTAGAAATTTTTCAACGCAATATTTCTCCGACCATTCTAGTTTGTTTGACATAAGTTTCTGCAAGGATAAAACAAACTTGTATTATAAATTATTTTTATTTTAATAGCACTGTATGTGTATTGAAATTACTACTACAAAGCATGGGCGATCTCTGCACAGAACTAATCCCAACAGTAACTCTTTTAGCCAGGGTCTACAGTTTTGCTCCAATGAAACCCAACCAGTAAAGGTTGAGACTACTCAACCAATGCCAAACTATACGAGGGGATAGCTGGCTGTTGGAAACTCGCAGTGATTTTAATGGGAAGAATGGTGTAGTTCAAAGTATAACATCAGGGGCCTCCTTATTGCTACAAAAACCTCTATTTAATACAAAAATCTTACCATAAATTGTATCAAACTAGGAGGCGTGGCCTTCGTGCGTTCAACGTCTATTTGTTCCGGGACATTGTTGAGGAACTCCTTCATAACCTTTGGTTCCGGGAACGGCATACCGCAGGAAACTGCGCGGGAGCGGAGCGATAACTCTCGCTTCACTTCTGCTACTTTTGCTCTGGTGATGGAAGAGTTAAATTAATTTAGGAAATCTATGTAAACATTGACTTATGGAGCGCGAGACTACTTTGTGGCAACCGTTTACTGACCGACTGATCTATCGAAACACAGCTTAAATCACTGAATCAATTGCGCTGTGAGGAGGATAAATGACGCTCAGAAAGCATTTTCCAAAATTTTATTGATCTTCTAAAGGGATGAATCAGGTGTCCAAAATCTACATTATTTATTATATGTGACTTCCCTTAGGCTTGAGATTCACGGTATACTTATTTACAGACGACGGCACTTCAAGCTAAAAACTGTGACCACATTATCATACAGAGCGGACGCCCAGCGGGACAGCTCCTCGTAGCACGCGGTCTCACTCAGGATATTAACCTTCATTAATTAAATAACACCATAACTTACTTATGTCCCAAGTCACTGCACCCCTTGTTGGTGCCACAAACGGGACAGCCATTCTTGAGGTGCGTGCGTCCCACGTGCCCGCAGCGGTCGCAGCGGCCCGGCGCGGACGCCCAGCGGGACAGCTCCTCGTAGCGGTCAGGGTCACTCACCCAGGATATTAACCTGTTGCAAAATTATCTTTTATTTAGGGCCCTCGCCCACGGCGTTTACGAAACGCGCGACAGCATCGCTACTAACGCGCGTTAGTCGCAACTCGCATTTGCAACGCACTACAGAAGTGATGCCAACGCGCTACTAACGCGCTACAGCAGCGCGACTGCATCGCTACAAAAAGTCGCCGTGGACGAGGACCATTAAATTTATTGAAATAAGCAATAAATTCCGAAGTATATTTTTTTTGTGTAAATAAGACTTACCTAGGAATAATGTCTGTTTCGTCGACAGTGTGAATAAATGCAACGGCAGTATTTATCGAGGATCCACATGCGCCTACGCCGTAGTCGCACCCACAGAGCATAGCTAGCGCCACCATTTTATTGCGGCCAAATCCTGAAACATGTGATATGATAGTTACTGATAGGTTTTTTACGATTAGCCAGTCAACATAATGGTGTGGACTGACACTTGCCTTTACCATAGTGTTGCCTACTCTGCCTAATGGTTAATCTAGCCCTGTAACTGTAACCTAGTCCTATAGTCCAAGGCCAATGTATCATCTAAAGGGAAATTCTCTTAAATGTAAAAGAATCCAGTGCCCAATCTCAAAAATATACCTATGGTTGATATTGGTTGATAGGATATTTGATTGTAAACTTACGGTTAGCCCTCAACATCTTGTCAGCGTCATAGCAGTCCACGGAACCTTGCATGGCGCCGCCGCCCGCCGCGCTAGACACGCTAAAGTTGCGGTACACGCGCCGCGCGCCATACGCGAAGCAATCCGAGTCTTGCGATATCACTGCGTCCACTAGCTGGAATGTTCATTTTATTTATTATAGCACATATGTATCAATATTATTTAATTAATCTGTATTTCCTTCTTTTGGGATCCCATTTAAACTTGGTAATATTTCTTTAGGCAAATAAAGATGTTATCTTGAAGAGAATTTAATTTTATGAATATTCTGACATCAATGTAAAAACTGTATTTCTATTCTATGTCAGTGAGAAATCAAGTTTAACATTAGGGGGCGTCCATAAATTACGTGAGACTTTTAGGGGGGGAGGGGGTCAACAAAAACCTCACTAAATCTCACGTGGGGGAGAGGGGGGGTCTCAGGAAATATCACGTAATTTTTTCCGCAAGAAATAGAGAAATAGAGTTTGCCAGAAAACTAGGTTTAAATCTTAAGTAAAAAAATTGGCCAAGTGCGTGTCGTGCCACGCGCAGTGTAGGGTTCCGTAGTTGTCCGTCGTTAATAAAATATATTTCAGAAGCAAGCAATTACTTCATCTAAAGTCGCTTTTAATATTTTCTTCTAAGGATTTTTTATTAGATATGAAATTTTATAATACATGAGTTAAATGACTATTACTCTTAAACTAACTGACCTACCCTAACCGTTATAGTTTTCTTGAAAGTTCATAAAAAGCTGTATTATTATGATTTTTTCCAGATTTTTCAAGCCAACAGTCTAGTTTTTAGAGGGACGCCCTGCTTGAGCAAAAATTGGCACTTTAAATTTTAATAGTTTGCAAACGGATCTCTAAATTGAAAAATTGTCTTTGAAACCCCCAAGTCATCCAACGATATCCTACACGATGGTGTACCTACGTAGAAGATGAAAAAAAAATTCATCCCCACTTTACATGTAGGGGTGCTACCCTAAAAAATGTTTTTTTTTAAATTTTATTGTACCGTTTTGTCGGCGTGGTTAATATACATACCTCCACAAAATTACAGCTCTCTAGTGCCAATATTTTGCAAGCAAAACCTCGGACAGACAGAAATATCGAAACTATAAGGGTTCCTTGTCAGGACTACGCGGGACCCTAAAAAATTATATTTTCTATGATGATAATGATATTTTATTCTATACCAATGTGAAGTGAAATCTGCATGTGTGAATACTAAAATGCAGAATAAATGACGAAATTAAGAAAGTTATAAAACAGGTTTTTTTTAATCAAAATAGACTAGGTACTTCTGTAAAAAAAAAACAATGAGACCCTAGTACTAACCGCTGTCACTTCACTACACGTGTTTTTCTGGATCTATTCGTAATCAGTGGGCTTAGTGCAACTTTATATCGATCGTTATCCGCTAGCGACTGCGTAAAAAATGACATGCATTAATTAATGTAGGAATGATGATTGTACAGCGTCCCTAGCAGATACTTTCAAGAACTGAAATCTTAAACTATATAGATCTTTTTGATGCACTCCTTAGCGATAACGGTAAATGCAAACTCGCACTAAGCACACAAAAAAAAACTTTCTCAGTTAAATTACTCCAAAACTATTAAATTTCGGATTTTTTAAAATATCACGTGAGATTAGGGGGTGGGGGAGGGGGTCAGGCAAAATCTCACCAAATCTCACCAAGGGGGGCGGGGGGGTTGAAAAATAGCCAAAATTATCTCACGTAATTTATGGACGCCCCCTTACTTTTGTGTACATTAAGAGATCTAGAGCAGGGTTTCCCAAACTGTTTTTAATTAATTGACAACACCCTCTGGAATTGTTGGGAACCCATGTTTTTGAAACATAATAAAACATTAAAATGTTTTTATCTATAAAAATGTAAGTAAAATACAAACACCTTGGGCATTCAGCTGGGCACAAGTAGCTTCAGCCTCTCCTCTTCCTTTTATACATTGTACACCCATGCATTTCAGCAGCGATTCACACTAAAAAAAAATTCCCTAAAGATTAATAAATTGAACTAGCAATAGCATTTATTCAGCCAGTATTTTACTGAAATAAAACAGGTTTATTCATACTTCTTTGAGAACATTTTTGAACCTTTTCCTTCCCACATCTGGCCGTTTATTTTTAACAGCAGCATCAGACCGAGGTGCTGCACCTCGGAACTGAATGGCATTCCGAGCGGCCATTACATCGCGTTTCAAGTCAGGAGCATCACCTTCAAGCACGAAAATCGGATTTATATCTGCTAATAACAGGTAGATTGTTCTGAAGAAAAGATTTCTGAAAATTAAACAAGTTTCATTAAAATCAACAATAAACACATTCCAGATGTAGTTTACTCTATTCATAAATTAATAGTTCTACTCTTTCATTTTGCTACGATGAAAATGGTGAAATGTTTACTTAAAATACAAATTTTAATTTACCTGAGGTATAATTTTGGTTGTACATAATAATCTGTAACATTTTGACTGTCGCATACCCATCCTGATAGATCTACTGCTATAGTTTCACCACGTATCTATAAATTAATAAGAGAATTAATTCATTTTCTCTAATGTTGTTAGAAAGCTGTTAGATTAGCTTTATTAATCTAAGGCTGTTAGGTTTAATTCCATTTAATAACCTCATGTAACGACTTCTTCTCACTGTAAGGTGTTAACACGGTCCACAATCCCTTAATACCCATATCCGTAGGCGTAAATTAATAGAATAAATTATCATTAATTAATATTTACAAACAAAAAATTCAAACCACCAATTTTCAAAAAACAACAAACAACTAAAACAAGGCTTTTCGAGCCCGCGGTATTTTGCGGTATACTATGGAAATATAATGACAGCTTGATTCTTATTGGTCAAAATAAATTCTTATCTATTTTTAATTGGAGAGTTTTATTTGCTTCCAAGGCCGAAGCCTCTTCACATTGGCTGCGTTCAGCCGATAATATTGTTAGAATTTGCTAGCAAAATGGCGATTGCCATCTTGCCATGGCAACCGCCGAAAACTTCAGCATGTTTTCGGCTAGGACACGATTGCTAAACTCCAAAAAAGTGACGTATCCAATACATTTTTTTTACGGTAACAGCACTTATCGCTAAAGGGACGCCATTTTACTTGCTATCGCTATTTTCCGCCAAACGCCCCCATTTGTTCAATATAACCATCGACGTAATATATCCTATGGACCGGGGTACCTCGGTACATTCACGATTTGGGAAAGGAACATGGCCGCAATATAATGTGAAACAACTGAAACAAGATGAAAAATGTTTGTGTTTGTGTGTGTATTTACCACCACCAGTGGGTCTAGACGATTTTTGAATCCGTCAAAACTCAAAACTCCATAAAAAAGGGCTTTCGACCATCTTTCAACTGGTGTGTGATTATAAAGTGAACTTTGTCTAGACCCACTGGTGGAAGTGGTGGATCAAAAAGTGCCACTTGGTATTGTCTAAGGGGGATTATATTGCGGCCATGCTGCTCCGTTCCCACAACGCTGCAACGTGTATGTACAGAGCCCCGATTACACGCTTCTCGATTCTGCGATACGATTGGTCGTTCAACAGCGTACGTCAGCTGTTTTGACCAATCGTATCGCAGAATCAGAAGCGCGTCTGGATTGGACACGTTAAAAATTACTGTAATCGGGGCTCTGAGCACGTTTATTATTTTATAGCTATGCCCGGTTCATAGTTTATACTTTATGTCTCTTACCCTCTCAAGTTAGTGTCAAAACTGTCAAACGTCATCGGTACATTTTTGTTGTTGTTGAGTTTGTTTACAAGTTTATTGAACAAGTTGAGAAGTTGTTTTGTTCACATTCATGATTATTTTTGAAGTAAGATGATAACAAGATACATTAATGTTACATTCCATTGTTTAGGTTACATAACGTGTTGAACACACATAATTTATATTGGAAAATTGGAGAGCTTACTTCTACAAACGAAGCTAATTTCCAAATATAATTAACTTGTTAAGTAAATGACCTTCGGAAGATTATTTAAATAGTGATAGCAGCGTTTTGACGACAGTTTATCGAACCGTACCCACCTCCATAATCAGTAAATAGCTCGTCACTGAGGCTCGGGCCTCTGTAACGTACGTAATTATCTGTAGCCCACACGAACTGTGATAACGATAAAACTGATTGCGCTTTGATATAATTACTCTTTACTACCAAATCTGGGCCTATTATCATCATGTCTTACATAAAGCAGATGAATCGAATTTGGTGAGTAGTTTTACATGTTTTCTACTTGTTTTATAGCATGCCATGCCTTATTATTATGTAGATCATATTTAAATTATATTCACAAGCTCTTAACCATTGTGTTTAAAAGGTCTAAGATCATTAGCATAAAATCCCTTTACTAATAAAAAGAACTTTAAACCTTGGTATTAAGTCAGTTTTCTCAAAAAAAAATATCATTAATGTTTCATCATTTTTTAGTCAGTGAACTGTTTATTTAAGTGCAAGACACGATATCTTAGACATTTATCAGTTACTTAAACCAACATCTTAATTTAACTTAATTTTGTTACAGCCAAACTTTAAACCTCAAATACTCAGCAAGGTTCAATCATGCACGGGTACTTAAAGATGACATTCAAAGGCAGCAGATCAATAAAGTGCTCATCGCAAACCGCGGTGAGATCGCTTGCAGGGTTATGCATACTTCGAAGAAGTTGGGCATTCGGACCGTAGCCGTGTACTCGGATGCCGATAAACATGCAATGCATGTTGAAATGGTGATTTTTAATTCTTATAATCATTGTTATCTTTTAAAAACTTGCATCATGCTATTTATCTATGTTCTAGCTACACTCTTTCATCTATCTTTTACATTGGCTAGCAGCCAGTCCTACCTATTTGCATTTTAATTTTATTATCATAATATTTCTACATTATACATATCATTTTCATGTTCTTTATGTTTAGGCTGATGAAGCATATCACATTGGGCCAGCAGCTTCAACACAAAGTTATCTGAATGCAGCAAAAATACTTGAAGTGGCAAAGAAATCCAACAGTCAAGCCATTCATCCCGGCTACGGTTTCCTCTCTGAAAATGTGGAGTTCTGCGAAAAGTGTTCTGATGAAGGAGTCATATTTATTGGTCCCCCACCTAAAGCTATCAGAGATATGGGTATCAAGAGGTGAGCTCAACTTTTACTTAGGCATGCCACTACAACTTTTAGGTTTAAAACCATTATTAGATAAGCCATCTGATCCTTCAAATGTGTATAGGTTGATTTTAGCAAACAACACTGAAGTATTAGTATTTCCACAGAGTCAAGTGTTAAAAAAATCCAACATAATATAAATATAATTCATGATAAATGAGTCCTAGTCAGTCCCTCAATATTGTGGAACTCTTTTCTATCTTCTTATTTAAAATCATTTTATGAATGAAAGATAGAGCTGTTTCATCTTCAAGATAGGTATTTGCCAATGTTAGTGATTAACACCACTGTCTTATTTTATTTTCAGTACATCAAAACATATCATGTCAAGTGCTGGGGTGCCCATTGTAAAAGGTTACCATGGAGAGGAACAGAGCATTGAAAAACTACAGGCTGAAGCTCAGAGGATTGGGTTCCCACTGATGATCAAGGCAGTCAGAGGAGGAGGTGGTAAGGTATGAAACTAAAATGGCTATAGGGATAGGAAATAAAAATTTTGCGACGATGAAAATGGCGATTACTGTCGTCTTTTTTTTTCAATCGCATCCTTTTCTGGTGTGTACCTACTAAAACTTTGAAAGAAAAGAGTATTTTGAACTTTGATAGTGAGGAATTACACTTATAAAATAACATCTAAATTATTGACGCTTAAGCTGTGCTCAAATTGAAAGTAATCTTATCCATCACTAAGAATGTATAAGAGAAAGACAAAATATTATTTCATCATCAATTCTTTTTTTTTTTGTAAAAAATATGCTTATTTCAGGGTATGAGAATCGCCATGACGGAAGCAGATTTCTTGCCACAACTGGAGTCCGCCAAGAGAGAATCGCTGAAATCTTTTGGAGATGACAACATGTTACTTGAACAGTACATCACAGATCCTAGGCATGTGGAAGTGCAGGTACATAAGTGCTAAAATAATATAAAACCAGAATATAATTATTGGCTGCCAAAGTCCTTTTGCGCCGGAAAGAGCGACATGTTTTCGACTCACATTATTTGCACTTTCGTGTCTGTTTATTAAAAACTATAGAAGTTAAAACTATTTTAGCATACAAGTGCTAAAACATTGTTTTAAAGTTAAGTGACCTTGTCACAAACTTCGATGTTTTCTCAGTTTTGATGTTGGTATCCAATATTTTCAGGTGTTCGCTGACAAGCACGGCAATGTAGTCCATTTGTTTGAGAGAGACTGTTCTGTTCAGAGAAGGCATCAGAAAATCATAGAAGAAGCACCTGCGGTATGTATCCCTATGTTTTTATTGAACGCGAAACAAAGATTAAAGCTAAATGGTGATTTGAAAAATAAAATTATGAGATGATATGATTATGTCATGGCACGTGGCGCCGATTATGCCTATTAAAAAAAAAGTAACTGAAAAAAGTCTAGTCTCAGTAAATAATAATGGACAATGAGAGACATCGGCGCTACTGTAGAGTAAGATCCTGTCACTCCCTACTGGCTTAGACAATGGCATCCACTAGTGAGCGCTGAAGCGAGTGAGAACGAGTGGCGCCACTGTAAAGTCCTGTCACTTGCTTAGTGCCTAGTGGCTGGATTAGACAGTGGCGCCAACGTGAGCACTGAAGTGCCACTGTAAAGTCTTATCACTCGCCAGTATCAGTAGCGTCAACTGGTGAGCGTTCCCGTCCTTTTTCCGTCGGGAAAACCATGAACATGCATTCCCATTAAAACCCGATGGTATCCTTCTATAGTCCGGTCCCTGAGCACGTAGAATTTTGTCCAATGACCTCAAGCTACCCATCCTTATCGCTCGCGCAATATAATTTATTGCTGTTGCGCTCGCACACTCACTGCTGCCGCCCGTCGCAAAGTTGCGACAGCAATATAATTACGCGCGAGCGATAAGGATAGGTAGCTTGGGCTCGCACACTCACTGCTGCCGCCCGTCGCACAGTTGCGACAGCAATATAATTACACGCGAGCGATAAGGATAGGTAGCTTGGGATCATTGGACAAAATTCTACGTGCTCCGCGACCAGACATTACCACAATTTCCCCTCCTTTTCTAATTCAACCTATGTTTTCCCCTAGCCCGGTCTCAGCGAAGAGACCCGTCGGTCTCTGGGCGAGGCGGCGGTGCGAGCAGCTAGGGCTGTGGGCTACGTAGGCGCAGGCACCGTGGAGTTCATCCTGCATAGACAGACGCACGAGTTCCACTTTATGGAGATGAACACTCGGCTGCAAGTCGAACATCCTATCACTGAGATGATTACTGGTAAGAGTTTATTTATGTGTTTCTTTTCTCCCCGGCTTCGCTCGGTTTAAACTTTAGAACTAATTATTCATCCTCTTAGGCGTGAATTTGGTCAATCCTTTCTCAGCGGATGCCTATGTTATGATAGCAACTTGCCTTTGAACGCAATCCGTTCAGTGGTTTGAGCAGCTAGTTATTAGATAAGTTAGTAGTCCGTATCGGTTGCCCCTAAACAGATTATAAAACAAACCCTATAAAACTTGATTGATTTACCTTTGTTTGCTAAAAAGTAAGGGGTCATCCATAAAGTACGTCACACGTAAAGAGGGGGGGAGGGGGTTGACAAAGTGTGACATGGTGTGACAAGGGGTGGGAGGGGTCCTAAGTTTCGTGACATCACATTTCAATTGTTTCAAATATTTGATATTTTAATGTTGATTTCATAAAAAAAGTACTTAATTTAAATGGAAATAAAACTAATTTCGGAACTGCTGTTAATTTAATAATTTTTCGATGTGAAATTGCAAAACATGTGACGTCACACTAGGGAGGGGGGGGGTCTCAGAAATGTGACCACCTGTGACAAGGACGGAGGGGGGGTCAAAAAATCATGAAATTCGTGTGACGTACTTTATGGATGGCCCCTAAGCGTTCTTACGCGACCCGTTAAACGACGGGGTCGCGGCTAACGGGGTCGATGAAACAATTTTTTCCGACTGTCCAGCTAAAACGAGGCGGGACGACCTGGATGGATGGTACTTACTCGTCGGTTGCGTAAAGGAGAAAATCAGGCCTAAGCAATATTGCTAGTACATTTAATATGTATAACCATTGTCACTATTAACAGGTACGGACTTAGTAGAGTGGCAACTAAGAGTAGCAGCCGGTGAGCCGTTACCTCTAACCCAAGAGGAGATCATCCGCCGCGGACATGCAGTGGAGTGTCGTATCTACGCGGAGGAACCAGGTGCAGGGTTCCTACCTCGCGCGGGCACTTTGCATCGCCTCACGCAGCCTACCAAGGAGCAACATGTTAGGGTGAGTTCAATTTCAATCCGAAGTGTTTGAGTTATTTTGTATCAGGTTTATTTTCCAATTTTGGGAAAACAAACATAGACAATGTTCTATCATGTAATGTCATAGATCGCGCGGCCTGTCATTGGCCTACGATCGCGTCGGCGATGGCGATCTGCACGCGTTGGTGTGGCTGAAGCTTTAGATAGACACTGAACTTAAGACTCCCCGCGGACTACGGATTTTTAGTCGGCCGATTGTTGCGCCCGATTCTAATTTGTATGAAAAATCAGCCGACGTAATGTGCGCACTTTCATACAATGTCCTACTTATTAACAGCTCGAACCAACTATCGGCCACAAAAAGTCGGTGGTCTGCGCCTAGCCTAAAAGTCGAATTTTTTCTCCAAAAACAAAACAGAGTGTACTTTACATTTAAAATAATTTCTTTTTGTTTTCTCTTGCACTTTATTTTTTTTCCAAAAACAAAACACAACTTAATTTATAGTTTCCTTTTTCGAATTTTAAACACATTCGTTTGCTTTTTCAGGTAGAAACCGGCGTCCGTGAAGGCCAGGAAGTATCAGTGCATTACGACCCAATGATCGCAAAGCTGGTGGTGTGGGGCCGCGACCGCAATGAGGCGCTGGCCAAGACCAGGGCCAAGCTCTCGGAATACAAAGTAAGTAAATAGAATCTAGACACGCGAGAGAGTGGCAAGCCAAGTTCTAGTGAAGAGACGCACTGTATGTATTACACAAACCACATGGTTGGCTTTTGAACCCCTCATAAGATTTGCACGCTCTCTAGTGGCTGTAGTACAAATACTTACTTTTTATGCCTAATTTAAAAAATGTCTGATACTGTCAATTTTAAATCATGTTTGAAATAATTATTATTGTTCATACATCGCCTTCCTCTTTTATTATAAACAACTATCCTCTCTCTGGGTTGTCCGGGACAAATCTCTTCCAAGAGATAGGGCTTAAATGGTGCCGTTTAGGTTTTCTATTTTATTTGTCTGTTTAGACACTGTTCTGTTTTAAAGAATATGTATCGATTTATCTATCCACAATTTCACTTTCGCTTCCAGGTAGCCGGTCTAGAAACCAACGTGAACTTCCTACTACGCCTGAGCGGCGCCAAAGCGTTCGTAGAGGGTGACGTCCACACCGCCTTCATACCACAGCATGAAGCGGAGCTGTTCCCACTGACTAGTGAACCCGCTGTGGAAGAAAAAGCCATCCAAGCTGCTCTTGGTTTTGTAAGTAAACTGTATTTTGTATTGTTAAGAAATGCTAACTAAAAATTCACACACTCAAAGTAATCAAAATATAATACGCACGCACTACGCAAACAATGTAAACTGTTTACATTATGACGTCGCTGCTGTCATCATTGCTCTCACGAGCAATGTGTTCTGTTTTTGGGCATATTGCTGCGACACCGGCCCCGCCCCCTTGTCACATCTCCCTTTAGTTTCTGTGATCTGTGGTTTTAAGACAGTGGATATGAGCTCTTAGCTTGCATTTCGTCTGATAGAAAGTGTGGAATAATTATTTTTAATTAAACTTAGTTTTATTTTATCAAACAAATAAAACAATAGAAACGCGCACACCGTGACAATAGACCGGAGAGAATAGAGATGTGCATAGACAACACAAAACGAAATGCGTCATTCTTCATCAATCAATGAATAATTTACACATTTATTTATTTTGTTGGTGGAATATTATGTTCGCCTTTTATTTGCACCTTTACTGGTGGCGGTGGCTTTCGCAAGTAAATCCGATCCCATATGTTTGTCTCGAAGCGCTGGTAGAGCCCAAAAGATAAGGAGACATGTAAAATGGGGCACCTTTTTTTGACGTTCATATAAGTGCCAAAATATTGGTCTAAACGGAATAAAATATTTTTGATTAGAAGCTCGATCTGTACCTATTTGTATTACTTAAAGATGTTGAACTTACTGAATTATGTCTAATGTAACATGGTTTTCTTTTCCCAGATTTTAAACGCCCAAAGACAACAAGCAGTAAATGACAGTTGGAAGGGAATCTCCGTAGAACCAGCCGGCTGGAGGCCCAACTACCAGCTCAAAAAAACGATTCCACTCAGGTTTGACGAAAAAGGTAACTGCGGTATTTGTTACTTTTATGTTGTTAATGATAATCATCATACAGCCACTATTTGACTTGGATTACAAAGTTGGCTTTATTTGTGAGTTCACTTCCCCACCGTGAAATGTCAGTTTGAAGACAAAGCATTGTTTTTATAAAAAACAAATGACTACCATACTATACTAGGACTCGTATCACATTCTGCAGCATAGGCCCGGTTTCCACCAAGGCGCAGCGGAGTGGAGAAATGTTTTGAACAACCAATCAGATTTCATTATTTTCAATTCTCCTCTCCGCTCTGACCGCGCCGCCGCCGCTATCAAATTCGATAGAAAAATTTGACGCCCGACATTTCTCCGCTCCGCTGCGCCTTGGTGGAAACCGGGCCTTAGGTGTAAAATCGTAACAATCACACATAACTCTTGTCCGCGGCTTCACCCGCGTGATATTCAGTTTGTCACAGATCGGCATAAATTATAGTATTATATATTATTCTGGGTTATAAACAATAATACTGTGAAGTTTCAACAAAATCCGTTCAGTAGTTTTTGCGTGAAAGATTAACAAACATCTAGACATCCAAACTTGTGCATTTATAATATTAGTAGGATGCATTATCTTAATCCACAGACTTGAAAGTGACAGTAGAATACGGCAGCGCCCCCAACACCTACAAAGTTCAAGTGAACGACGGCGAGTGGAAGCAAGTCGAGGCGTCTCTGAGCAACAACGAACAAGGGCTGCAGCTCTACACGCTACTCGGAGACAAGACCACCAAAGTCGGCTTGCTGACGTTTGAGAACGAAGTACACATGTATGACGAGGTAAGAAAACAAAAAAAGCTATACAGGGTGGAAACGTTAAGTGATCTCACTCGATTATTTCTAAACTATACAAGATATCGAAAAACTGATTACTGATTCTGAAAGTGCTTCACAAGCTCTTTTAAACGGTACCAATAATAGGTTACAGAATAAACTGGATCTATCCGAAAATTAATTTTTTCCAGCTTCCATACATTTAGTAAAACCACATAATATTAAAAACTATACAAGACATTCAAAAACTGGTTACTGATCCTGAAAGTGCTTCACGAGCTCTATCCAACGGTACTAATAATAGGTTACAAAATAAACTGGATCCATTCGAAAATTCAATGTTTCTAGCTTCCATACATTTAGTACAGCCACAGTCATGGCACTCATGTCTTGTTAATATTATAGCAAGTAAAGCCTAAAACCAATGTTTTCCAAGAATAATTTTAAATAAGAATGCAATTTACGAGTTCATTTTAAGTGTTTATTATTTAATAAAAAAAATTTATACTTCTATTATTGTTTGGCTGGCATACATTTAGTATGGAGGCTGAAAACATTAAATTTTCGGATAGATCCAGTTAATTCTGTAACCTAATATTGGTACCGTTGGTTAGAGCTCGTGAAGCACTTTCAGGATCAGTAACCTGTTTTTCGATATCTTGTATAGTTAAGAAATAATCGAATGAGATCACTTATCGTTTCCACCCTGTATAGTCCTAGTGAACGAAGGTGACTGGAAGCAAGTCGAGGCGTGTCTGAGCAACAACGAACAAGGGCTGCAGCTCTACACGCTACTCGGAGACAAGACCACCAAAGTCGGCTTGCTGACGTTTGAGAACGAAGTACACATCTATGACGAGGTAAGAAAACAAAAAAAGCTATAGAGTCCTAGTGAACGAAGGTGACTGGAAGCAAGTCGAGGCGTCTCTGAGCAACAACGAACAAGGGCTGCAGCTCTACACGCTACTCGGAGACAAGACCACCAAAGTCGGCTTGCTGACCTTTGAGAACGAAGTACACATCTATGACGAGGTAAGAATACAACAGCTACTGACTTCCAAGTAAATGACGGCAAGTGGAAGCAAGTCGAGGCGTCTCTGAGCAACAACAAACTTAGTTTCAACCTATATCCAATAAGCACAGGCAAAAAAAGACGACTATTGTCAGTTGTACGATTATACGCGTCATAAAATCTTCGAGTGGTTTTTAATTTGTATTACTTAAGGTTTTCCCTCTCAACTTCTAAACTACTGATCCAATTCACTCCTATTCTTCCAATTGATGGCGATAAACTCGTTATTTCTCTAATTTTATTTCCAGAACGGCCAGACAGTTCTCAAAGTGCCGCTGCCCAAGTACCAAGCCGCCGGCGGCGCCGACGCAGCCGCTTCTGCTGACAGCGCGAGCTCACCCACGCCTGGCATTCTGGAACGAGTCATGGTGCAAAAGGGAGACAAGGTACTTAAATACATATTATACATAGTCACTATCATCATCAGTCTACTTTAATCCACATTGAAACTGCCCACATTATCTGGACGGCACGGCAAGGGATTTTTGGTGAGCAATAATACCGCTGCCCAAGTACCAGGCCGCCTCTGCTGACAGCGCGAGCTCGCTCATATCTGGTATCCTCGAGCGAGTCATGGTGCAGAAGGGAGACAAGGTACTGATTAAAGACCCTATCATCATCATCAGCCTACTTTAATCCACGTTGGGTCTGACCACATTATCTGGACGGCACGGCAAGGGATTTTTGGTGAGCAATAATACCGCTGCCCAAGTACCAGGCCGCCTCTGCTGATAGCGCGACCTCGCCCACGCCCGGTATCCTCGAGCGAGTCATGGTGCAGAAGGGAGACAAGGTACTGATTAAAGACCCTATCATCATCATCAGCCTACTTTGATCCACTTTGGGACTGCCCACATATCTGGACGGTACGGCAAGGGATTTTTGGTGAGCAATAATACCGCTGCCCAAGTACCAGGCCGCCTCTGCTGATAGCGCGAGCTCGCCCACGCCCGGTATCCTCGAGCGAACCATGGTGCAGAAGGGAGACAAGGTACTGATTAAAGACCCTATCATCATCATCAGCCTACTTTAATCCACGTTGAAACTGCCCACATTATCTGGACGGCACGGCAAGGGATTGGTGAGCAATAATACCGCTGAACAAAGTATCAGGCTGCCTCTGCTGATAGCGCGAGCTCGCCCACGCCTGGTGGAGCGAGTCATGGTGCAGAAGGGAGACAAGGTACGCCTAATAAAGTCCCTATAGATCATCAGTCTACTTTGATCCACTTTGGGACTGCCCACATTATCTGGACGGCACGGCAAGGGATTTTTGGTGAGCAATAATACCGCTGCCCAAGTACCAGGCCGCCTCTGCTGACAGCGCGAGCTCGCCCACGCCCGGTATCCTCGAGCGAATCATGGTGCAGAAGGGAGACAAGGTACTGATTAAAGACCCTATCATCATCATCAGCCTACTTTAATCCACGTTGAAACTGCCCACATTATCTGGACGGCACGGCAAGGGATTTTTGGTGAGCAATAATACCGCTGCCCAAGTACCAGGCCGCCTCTGCTGATAGCGTGAGCTCGCCCACGCCTGGTATCCTCGAGCGAGTCATGGTGCAGAAGGGAGACAAGGTACTGAAGGGAGACAAGGTACTGATTAAAGACCCTATCATCATCATCCGCCTACTTTGATCCACTTTGGGACTGCCCACATATCGGGACGGCACAGCAAGGGATTGGTGAGCAATAATACCGCTGCCCAAGTATCAGGCCGCCTCTGTTGATAGCGCTAGCTCGACCACGCCTGGTATACTCGAGCGAATCATGGTGCAGAAGGGAGACAAGGTACGTCTAAGTAAAGTCCCTATCACCATCAATTTTCCTCAATCCATTTTATCTTATCTTAAAGGTACAAGTTCGTAGCTGACTTCACGCAACAGTGGCAGACGACGTGTCGCGACACCACTGGTTACTATGTATTTCTATGAAATACCACCCGTTGTAAGCGACACGTCGTATGACGGTATTTCATAGAAACCTGTGTGTCGCGGCGACACGTCGTCTGCTGCTGCTGCGTAGAGTTGTCTACGAACTTGTAACTTAAAGGTTACATAAACCTTTGTTTGTCAATGTCATCCATCAGCTTTGCACTGGGGGAGGCGATCCTTAACTTCGAACTCCTATGTTCTGATTAATTTCGTTGTGAGTCCAATTACAGTTTAGCTTTCACCCGGGGCGAATTTGACCTAAATTCGCTGGGTTTTTTATTGGCGATCAAGCTGTAGATTCTGGCTACGCAGGAGTTGCAGCCACTGGGAATAGTCCCATTCCTTAATCCACTCACAACAATCCAGTTTGAGTTTGAATGGTGGGGTTTTTATCCCAATCCCGTGTCATGCAATATAACTCATTTATAGGTACTTATTTTTACTACACTCCCTGTAACAATGTCTCATCATACTTGTTTTCTTTACAGGTAGTGAAAGGTCAGCCTCTATTCGTAGTAATAGCGATGAAGATGGAATACGTAGTTCGTTCGCCGCGAGATGGCGTGGTCTCCGGGCTTGCGTCGGTCAAACTCGGCGATCCGGTCGGCAAAGGCGCACAAATTGTTACGCTAGAAGGAGAAAATTGAACAGAAATATCCAAACAATCCAAAGTAATAGTCAAAGCATTTAATTAGAGTATATAAGACTTAATGGTTCACATTCCTTTAGTTAATTGACAAGCGACATCGACTTCTACCAAAATTTTAATATCTAGCTGTCCTTGTCGCTCATATCAGCATTTCGCTACGACAGAGAAGGATTTAAAAATCCAAAAATATGAAACCGCTGTCAAAGAGTACCCTAGTTGGTGTATTCTAACCGAAGTCATCGTTTTAATTTAGTATGTAAGTTTAAACTATTTAGATCAAAGATGTACAAAATGAATTCTTTAAGAATATCTGAATTTATTCTAAGTCTTCCAAAAACTATGTTCATTTTAGTAATGATAGTAATTGTGTTATTGACTTGCCATCAATATGTGCCTTTAAATAAATATTTTAATTTTTATAATACATATTAGATCAGAAAGCACACGGGTGAAATTATGTGATAATGTTAAATAATATTGTTGTTATATTTTTGTAAAAATTTTAATATACATATTTGTTATTAAGATACCATGCGTTTTTATAAAAAGTTTAACCTAATTACAAAGTACAGTGTGATAGATATTATTACTCATTGACTATGACAAAATTTATAAATATCCAAATGAATGCAAACAAAATTATAAATTATTTACACTGTTCCTAAATCCGTAAAAACATAAAACAGTAACGGCTTTCTTTACATATCGTGAAATTAAAAGTACAGTCACGGAATGAAAAGGTTCGTCAGTTTTCAAATTGATTCCTTCAACGAATCGCGAGCACATATTACCTTTTGAAACTATGTTACAGAATAATCTCGAGTTAGAGAAAATAATCTTTAACTGTTCGTCAGTAAAGTTCAAAATTATTCAGATCAAAGTTGTTTGACGATTAATCTTGTCAAGAAGATTATTATGATTGATAAACTAAAACCTTCTTGTTGGTTCAACCTGCCATTATCTATTAAATTAAAAAAACTACATTTTGTAACATTGCACTGATGGGATAGAAAAATAAACAAGCAAAACCTTATTCGTAAGCAAACGTCATATTTATTTAAATGTTAGCAGCACTGTTTCTTGCACTGTTATGTTGGCAGGTTTGACTCTTACAGTACCTAATGCAAGCGAAAACCGACACTAAGGTGACGAACCTTTTCATTCCGCGACTGTACATACGTAGCTCAGCTTTGTGACGACAATACCGATTAGACCACATTCATTAAGTGACGTCATCACGACGTGCCATATTGTTTCTTCGAGGACCTCGGGCAATAAACTAATAAACAAATTAGTTAATCATTTCCTTGAATTTTTAAGGACAAAAGATACTTATTACTTATTAAATTAGTACCTGGAAAATATTATTAATGACTCCAAATTACAATTTCACTAATGATGGTTACTGTCTTTTGAAGTCACTTAATTGTATTCAAACACGTGTTGAAAATTATGGCCCAGTGCCAAAACTGGACAAAGAAATTTATTTCTTCAACCTTTACACAAAGACAATGGGAAGTAAGATTTACCTAAGTAAATGTTTTTATGACGAATGATGATAAACGATTACTTCTTGTTATACGCAAATACTTTGTTTGTTCGCTGTTTATTCAATTTAATTTGATAAAAAAATAAAAAATATGAATATGTGTTATCTATGTTTTTAACAACACATTCTCAAACCACCATTACTTACATGCTACACAACTTCTAATTTTTCATAACAGCTTTAGTCGATTTTCATGAATGATCACTTAAATCGGCTGATGCCTGAACTCGCATAAATATAATAAATAAATAATTATGTATGTTATAATATTTTTCTGATAGACTAAGTATTACGTAATTTGTAAAACAACTAAGAACTTGGCGGCGCACTGTGGCAGACGAGGCGAAGAAGATCGGCAAGACTTGGAGCGAGATCAAACACATAGCTCAAGACCGAACGCGATGGAGGACTGTTGTGGACGCCCTCTGCCCCATCTAGGGGACATAGGACCATAAGTCAAGTAAGTCAAAACTAAGAACAAATAACGTTGATTGTACTTTTTGTTGCAAATTATTCATAAAACCTACAAAATACTCGTACAACTTCCTAAGATCCCAAAGTACTTTGCTTGAATGCTGGCGTCGGTATACGTAGGTATTTACAACCGTTTTCTAAGGACAAGGCGTGACGAGGTCAATAAGAAAGCGGCCGTATTCGGCGGAAGTAGCACTGCAGGAGGTACGCACATTCTCCTTTCATCAACTGCCTTGTAGATAACCATGATGATAACGCTCACCTTGGCACGTTTGTGAAAGTAAACTTCGCATTGGTAGCCATTTGCTGCGTAGATTGTGTAAATTTACGCAATCTTGACACCGACACGACGCGCGCACAATGTTATTGACTATTTCGCTACTACTAGCATCAGGGGGCGTAGCTCAGATGGTAGAGCGCTCGCTTAGCATGCGAGAGGTACCGGGATCGATACCCGGCGCCTCCAATCTTTTTGGTTCTTTTTTTTTGTTAAATAATATGCTTCTTTTTTATTAAATAATATAAAAATAAATACCTATTCTTGCTATAATTTTTAATCCTTGTCATATATAGTAAGTGTAGTAAACTTGGTGATTTGTCCCTACATACGTAGGTAAGTAAGTAATGAACTAATGAATAAGTACGACTTAAATATTTTTTATCTTTTGGACTGACTGACTTCTAAACTAATAATAATTCAACCACAATAGAAAAATTGGAAAAACAAAAAATTCCCAGTATTTTACGAATTTTATGGTTTGTTATTGTGGTTTTGAAATTGTTTAGTCTGCAGCCGCAGAGACTTGTTATCGAAAATAATCGTGGTTTGCTAGCTTTATCTCGTTAAAGATACGTCCATGCACACGTTACCTATTTATATCAAGGCCCTTTGTGGTATGTGCAGGGAAAACACTACATAATTTCATATTATTTTTAACCTCACACGCTTGCTATCTTCCTTTTCGCTGCTCTTTAATGGTTTTGATTTATAGCGATACGTAGCAAGAGCAAGTCGAAAGTGTTCGCGGTAGCTTTGCCTACCTTGGGGAAGTTACACTATGCGGGAAATTGATCGAGACCTATAATGTAAACACGCACTTCAGTTAATTTCGCCGTGGATCGCCCATACTTCGGTGCGCGTGCTCGCGCTTCAGTTCGATCAATTTCCCGGCTTTCCCGCATGTAACTGCGCCATTACAAAGAGATGATTTTCCAAGAAACTCAACGCGCTGTGGCTGGTCGAATAGACTGCGTCATAATAGTGCAGTGTTGGGAAAAACAAGAATATTTAAAAATAGCTTGAACGAACTAACTTTATTCCGGATATTGTAACAAATAATGCTTCGTCATCGAATTAAAAACTGTGCTTTTAAAGGCTTATTAGCAGACCCTAAATGAATTTTACGTTTCGCAACTTCTGACGTCACTGTTCGTAAGGGTAGTAGTACCTAATTAGATACCAATTAGGATATTTTAACAATTTCGTAGATATGTAGTAAAACAATATTTTTACAAAGCATCTTCGTAACTATTATATCTATTGATTGTCATTCGCCACGATTGAAGCATTGAAGCAACCACCATGTATCTTTTAATTGTTAGATATTACAATTTACAGTGCACTATATTTTTTTTATTAGTTTACTGTGTACATTCATTTACCCTTATTATTATACATATTTTAAATTATACCTACATTTCAAACCTATCAATTACTCACAAACACAATGTAATGCGTCAGTTCTAAAACTTATGCGAAGTACGAGTACTCATATGAAGTAGGTACGAGTACTTAGATAGTAATTAGATAGTACCTATCATTTAAAGGACAATAGAGGAAAGCCGTAGACAATTTTACATTTGACCGCAACATTCGCATTGGGAGGATAATTGCCCTATTGTCATTTGCCCAGGCCCACCAGGAAATGACCGCGTAATAAACGAGGAAAAGGATGATAATGATGACCTGAGGAAGAATCATGCGCAAACAGTGTTATTAAATAAACTAGGAGTGCGAATCGACTAACTGGAATTACTTACTAGAGGTTAATTTAGTTTACCTGCTGCCTTTTTCCTGGTCAATCATAATTAATATAGGCACAATAAATATGAACGTTAAAAGAAATAAAAAGGTAAGAAATAAATTGCTTTATACCTACCAAAGTTTTCGAGTTTTAGTGATCTTTTGAAAGGCGACGCAGGAGGCATTTACAATGAAACCATTTCACCAGAAATATGTTCATTTACAAGTGCAATCCGTTTTAAGAGACCTTCGTTGGTCTTGAGGCCATTGTATTGATTTCTTTGAAAGCATTCTTTTTCCTGTTACTGGAAAAAGAAAGACAAACCGCCCTTCAAACGATATTAGATTTTATGGGCACCTTTGTTATTCGGATACAAATCTGAACTGTCCTTCCGACTGCAATGGTTTTTATTTTTTGTCCCTCCAGACGATTGAAGCATTGTAGTCTCTACGAGGGTGGTGTAAAGATGAAAATTGATGAAAGTTTTCAACAACAATATTGGTTGTCTTTTGTTACCTGGTGGAGGGACTGCGCCGGCGCAGGATTTGTTGACGTTTTTTGTTCACATTCCGGCAACAGCTGATCGGCACAACAAACCCACGTGACCGGTTGTGCCGGTTCCCATTGGCTCAACTCACCCCAAATTTAAATTTTTCGGCCGGCATTTTACAAGAATAATGTCCAGGTACATAAAACCTTCCAAGAGGGGTACTTTGTAGGCAATTTTGTAAATGCATTCTGCTGCAGTTATCGACTAATAATTTTGGGCCTTTATCCTGCTTTGTCTCTAGTAGGTAATATTTTGTCCAATTTTAGAATATCACATGTCGAGCGACATGTTTCCCTATTTCATGCGATACTCGTACCTTATACCTACTTCTGCATGCTGCAAAACTAATAGCAATTTTTTTACAGCCAGCCGCCCACCCTACACTCCCACACCAAGTGTTTGGCAATTAGGCACAAAACGTCTTTGACAAAAAATATACATGCTGTCCCAAAAATCGCGTCAAACGAAACTCGAGAGGTGCGCCCAATCAACTTTTTTTTTAGTGTACACTTTTTTTCGTTTTGTATACTTTTTGCCACCTACCTCTACATACAAGGCATTATGGTAACAAAATGAATTGAAGAAATCGGTTTGCATACTTGGGGTTGGTTTGGATATCCCTTAGGGTGCTCTATCTCTGAACTTCCGCTCGGTACTATTTTTGGAATATCCTGTATATTTTTCTAAGTGTTAGGTGAATTATTGCTCATCCCATTAACTCTGTTAATGACATAGTTATCCTGTGCCATAAAAACTCATTGACCAAATTATTTGAATGTATCTAACGCCCTATTCATTATCCTTAGTAACTATGCTATTAATTTTTGACTATATTCTGCGCTAAACTCAGAGGCGGCTCTGGCCCATGTAGCGCGTGCAATCAATACCCTGGCGCCCTTTTGTAGGCCAGTCAAAATGGAATATTCTCCAGTGAAGGGAAATTCGGGTACAAAAGGTGCAATTTCAAATAACTTAATATCGTAGCAAAGTACACGGTACACCGGTCTCTTTAGAGGTGAAGTGAGACTCTAGGATCGCATGTGCACTGCACACCTTGCACCATAGTAAAGCCGGGTCTGGATAATTCGCAAGTTTATAAATAAAGGATAGAAATAATTTACTTTTGGACAACAAAATATAGGTTTAGGAAAATAACTAGATAAATAAACAGTGGGGTTTAAAATTAATCGCGTTTATTTTTGTTAGTAGGTAAGATTTCCAGATTCAAGTGCATGAGGCATGCTAGATGAGTGAGTAGCCAATGAAAGATCATCAATCACTATTACTGCACACCTGTAATGAACTAAATTCAATTTCATAAACCAAGATAGGTACATTTAACGCTTGTATTTGTAATAACAATTGATCAAGAAACGAGGTCACTCGCAATGAGTAATTAATGCGTTTTGGAATATTGTGCAAAAATTTAACGACTTGTATGTATGTAACCAATCAAAGTGAAAGCCTTGATGACACACAAAGTTGTGTTGAATTAATTAATTACCTATTAAATAACAATTATCCGGGGCTAATTCCCTGGTTTGTTAATGTAAAAGTAGTTGTAAGTAAAAACTATATTTTACGATTTCATTTTTTATCGTGCTGTTTTGATTCAACGGTTATAATTAGTAATGGATTATAAAATCAACACAAGAGATGTGCAAATAATAAGCTTAATAGATCTAACATGTATTGTACTAATACTAACTATTGTTTTATACACGACTAGCGGCCGCCCGCGACTTCGTACGCGTGGATCCCGTTTTACCCCCTTCATCTATCTTACACGGTTAAGACTTTTTCATACAAATGTTTTTTCCCGCTAACTCCCGTTCCCGTGGGAATTTTGCAATATCCTGTTGTAACTAAGCTTTAAGTTTACTAAGGTACCTGCATGCCAAATTTCAAGCGTCTATCTTACGCGGTTTAGATTTTTTCATACAAATGTTTTTTCCCGCTAACTCCCGTTCCCGTGGGAATTTTGCAATATCCTGTTGTAACTAAGCTTTAAGTTTACTAAAGTACCTGCATGCCAAATTTCAAGCTTCTATCTTACGCGGTTTAGATTTTTTCATACAAATGTTTTTTCCCGCTAACTCCCGTTCCCGTGGGAATTTTGCAATATCCTGTTGTAACTAAGCTTTAAGTTTACTAAGGTACCTGCATGCCAAATTTCAAGCGTCTATCTTACGCGGTTTAGATTTTTTCATACAAATGTTTTTTCCCGCTAACTCCCGTTCCCGTGGGAATTTTGCAATATCCTGTTGTAACTAAGCTTTAAGTTTACTAAGGTACCTGCATGCCAAATTTCAAGCGTCTAACTTAAGCGGTTTAGATTTTTCATACAAAAGGATTTTCCCGCTAATTCCCGTTCCCGTGGGAATTCCTAAGTATCCTATAACCTGCCCAGGAGTATGAAGAATAATTGTACCAAGTTTCGTTAAAATCCGTCGAGTAGTTTTTTTTTCTATAAGGAACATACAGACAGACAGACAGACAGACAGACAGACAAAAAGTTTACTGATTGCATTTTTGGCATCAGTATCGATCACTAATCACCCCCTGATAGTTATTTTGAAAATATATTTCATGTACAGAATTGACCTCTCTACAGATTTATTATAAGTATAGATGAATGCACCTAACCTTGTTAAATCCTAAACATTGAATGGTATCCTATCATTATGCTAGACTGAACTGTTTGTTAGTTTACTGTTCTTTTAATCTAGAGAAACTTTTCCATTAGCCATAACCTATAGTTAGGTCTATTTCAAGATTAATCTCATACTATTGGTCAATCAGAAACCAACTGTAATTACTTGAAAAAGGTATAATCGTCATACTACTTTTCCCTAACTTAAAGCACAGCTTAAAGCTCCAAATAACCACAAAGTTATCAGCCAACCTATCTCATGGTTACCATGGATACCATGCGCGCGATATGCGTCAGGGGCCGGGAACAGGTTGTTGAGGGTAAACAAAAAAACATAAAAACGCAAACACCTGGGCGGTTTGGCCGATGAGAGGGCGCGCGCGCATGAGACAGGACTCTGTGCATTCATCGAGCCACTTTTGTTGGTGGTATCCATGATAATACATACAAGCTGAACACAGCATCTTATGTCTAAAGGCTGATTTACACGTGTTAAGTAGATAAGTAGGTACCTACTTAATTTTTCGGGTAAGTTGAGTTGGTGGGCGGGGCTTATCACTTAACACGTTTTGACAAGCAGTTTCATAGTAAACAAGAGCTTGACTAGGTACTTAAATACTTTTTGATATACACTTAAAATTGGGGCTGGAAGACGTAGCGTGGGCAGGCCTCCTACTAGGTGGACCGACGATCTGGTAAAGGTCGCGGGAAGATCCTGGATGCGGGCAGCGCAGGACCGTTCATTGTGGAAAACCTTGGGGGAGGCCTTTGTCCAGCAGTGGACGTCATTTGGCTGAAACGAAACGATAGACTTAAAATTAAGATTAAAAAAAAGTTACATAACTACCTACCTACTTAATACGTGTAATCAGCCTCTAAGGTTATATAGTTCAACAATAAGTTCAAAATTAGCAATTTTGAACTTATTCTTGAGCTTAATGTATGTTTATGTTAGTAGGTATGTTGTATTTGCTCTTATAAGGGCTACATACAAGATGATAGGAAAAATATTTATTAAAATCACCCTATTAAAGTAAAACAGTGTCCTCTAGACATTCTGTTCGTGATTAGCAATAATAAACATCTAACTTTTAACTTTTTTGTCCGTAGTTGGCACTAATTTTGAATTTCAAGTAAAGTCTAGCAAACAAAGTTTCAGGTCGTAGTTTAAAGACACCGTCGAAAATTGGTTATGGAATATCTTGAATATTCTGAGAAATATCGTTTGTCTTTTCAACGCTAAAATAGAACTGGGATTCAATAAACTAAGTACTTACTTAGATATTTCTTTTACGAAATTGTAATTTTTATCATTCTCTCTTATAACAATTGCTTATTATCCACCAGTTAAATTACCAGTAGCATCTAATTATGTATCTGCTCCTTTTAATTTCGTATATTTCTGAATGTGTGAATGATGACCATTCACTTAATTAGAAACTTAAAAAAGCAATTGTGCCGCTACTTTCAATGGCGTATGTGCTTTAATCTTGAAAATAGTTACGTGTTGCTGATGGCTATCTCAAAATCTCTACTTAATAGGTACCTGCGCCGCAGTGACTTTCACTACTGACCCCCTTAACTGGGAAGCCTTTGCCTTTGATTATTGTTAATGGGCAGGTACCTCTTTTGCTAAGGCTGCAATTGCAAAAAATGGTTAAGGTATTGCGAGAATAGTTGGCTGAGTTCCCATGTTCAAATAATCGTCTCTACCGTCTTAAAGCTCTCTCAGTAAAGTTTGTACTGAGAATTCTGCAGATTATGCAACTGACTTCAAAACTTTTTCTGAGCACATAATTATTTCTATCATCAAGGTTAACTTTGTAAACCGAAGGTGTAAAGGTCAGTAATGAGCTTACACATCGTTGAGTAAATTATCTACTTTGGCACTTCTGAAGAAGTACATCATAAAGTGCAATAACAACACACTCGTACGTTTGTTCTTAAGTTATACGCAACGTTCTCAGGTCGTACGTGCTTTAGGGGAATATAAATTTCATTATTATAAACATCAAAACGTGTTCAGATTAGATTAGTGCACACGTGATGCAACCCTTACGTGATCATTGCTTTGAATGCTTGAGAAATTGTGAAAAAAAAAGAAATGCATTTATCTTTATTTAGTTTTTCATTGATTTCGTTACAATTCCTAAGATATTGCAGGTATATTCATTTAAGTTATTTTCTATCTTTGCCTTTTTTGTAGACCCTTAAAGTCTGGGTATTATTGCTACCTATCATTGCTGACAGCGATATCTTAAAATGAATATTCATTACTAAAAGTTATTTCTTAAAATGTAGTCTGCAATTTTGTAT
Source organism: Ostrinia furnacalis (assembly GCF_004193835.3). Lineage (NCBI taxonomy): Eukaryota > Metazoa > Arthropoda > Insecta > Lepidoptera > Crambidae > Ostrinia > Ostrinia furnacalis. The sequence continues at coordinate 278,081 of NW_021131507.1, read as the reverse complement.
ATGAAGGCTACTTCTGATATAATCGTTCCTTATCGTCAGTCAAGAGGATATGAAACCAGTATCGAAACCTTCTTTCGCTCGATTTGCATTCATTACCCTAAAATGAACGCTTGCCAGTCTCGGCGACGATGTTTCTCACAAACCAGTGCTAATTTTAACCTTGTGTCTTCGTATTTCCTTCAGTCTTGTAAGATAACTAAATAAACTAAGTAATCAAGAACCCCTAAAAATTAAAGAAACACGTCGAGAATTTAAGATTTTTTATTGCTTTTAACTTTCTCTGAGTTGCACTCCTGCAGGAGACGTTATAGGTACGCTATTGATTTAACTCAACAGATATGGACCAGTATAAACTGATTTATCTAACGTATAACCTTCAAAGGGAAGGTCAGCTCTTCTAATCTAGTAAAAGCTCATCCTTGCAAGCCAGTCAAGGTTTTGACCTTACGAAGAAATATATTTTCACTTTACAGTCTGCGAGGAATCTCAAACATGTGAACCTGACATCAGAGACAAATAAACTGTTCCATTGCCAACTGTGATACGCGTAACATATTCTCAACAATGTCGAACAAACATAAACCTCAATATTTAACTGAAAACAACAGAGAAAAGCAGAAAACAGATTGTCATCGTAAAGTAATGCAAGTTGTGTCTTAAGATGTAAGTTACGAGTTAATCTGCCTATCAGCTATAAAGTACAAGAACAGGTGTCCTGGCAACACTGGCTAGTAACTAAACGTGAGTGCGAAGTTACGTAACTGTTACCTTACTTTTGATTACTGTAGCTAATTCGCACACCTACAAAATAACGATAAATTGCAGGTTTAAATTCAATGTTCTTAGCTGAAAATATTGCAGAATTGTCATTTACTAGTGAGTGTAGAAAGACATGCCTTTATAATATCTGCATTTCAGCGGTTTTGTAATCACTTTGTAATAATCGTTACTTGACTGCGTTAACAGAATTTTATCTCTCTTCTTAATCGAAAAAACTAATCCANCGTTAAAAGCCCTCAAGTTATTTCTGAACTTTAGTTTAGTAAAAGATTCAGAATCTCAAATCGTTTATTTTAAAAATAAAACCATTATTAGAAAACGAATAGAGGTAACTTTGGGAATTTATTCTATCGAGTCAACTTCATCAAATCGTGTTTCCATCCGTTAATAGCCCTAGAAAATATCCTCAACTATGCCCAAAAAAAATCTTAGCCTTTTATTTTACTGTTTAGTACCTCAAAAATGAAAAATGAAAACCTCATTTTCGCCATTTTCTCTGTTACCCGGCCTTAAGACGCTGGCTCTTTTTTTCAGGGTATCTTAACTCACATCCTAAACATTGCTTGTCTTACCTTAGTTTATTAACTTGAAGAAGTTGCAGACCAACCGTTAACCAACTTGTAATCTTGATAGAGCCATTGGAAGCCTAAAATCATAGTAATTTAATACAATTCCTACGAATACAGTAATTTAAATGAATTGTGATTACATCACAAACGCCGTGTAAGGTACAGTGATAGGATCGGTCCGTGACCAGATTGTTTTATCAACATCTCGCCGATTCCGTTCCTGTCCTTACAGACGGTTATCTAACGACTCTACATAAGTATAATATAGTTAGTTATAATTTCCCGTCACTTTATGTAACTTTATTACATTTTCTATAGATTTTCAATAGATTTTACAAGGTATCTGAATATTGCCAATCAATATTCATATTTTAGAGAACACTAACTTACCTGGGTAGTATTAACATTTCAATAAAATTATAAGCTTTCGAATTAATTATAATCAAACTCTTACTATCTTTTGGTAGTTTATTTAAATGTGCTGGGGTGTTTCGGAAAACCATACTTATAACACACATGACTATCAAACCTAGTGTTTACATATTACACTAAACCTGCACATTTTTCCAGTTTTATAACTAAACTGAATGATTTATTACAAACCATTATAACTATAGTTTATTTCCTGTTAGATTCAACATTGGCCTCTTGAAACAATCGCTCTCCTCGCGATATTATTAAACTGTGATAAGATTTCCATACGCGCTACCTATTCGCGTTACCAAGCTACCGCGATAAGATCAATGTCACACCGTTGACATTATGATAGATTTATTCATAATATACAGTTATCTTTAACACAAACATTAAATGCATCCGAATCAATGTTGTAAAAGTGTAGCCTTCTCAGATCCTTATGGCAATAATTTAATTGTATTCAATTAGTTAATAGACCATTACATTCCTATTAACATTATTAATGTACATGTGCTTAAAATTGTAGCTATTCATTGAGATATAAAATGTTTGTGCCTAAAACATCGACATTTAGTCACCGACATTAAGAAGTTAGGCTAAAAGAAAAACCATCCGAGAAGATAGATTCAGGACACAATATAAAAAGAGCAATTAATAACTACAACAATTAATAACTAAATACAAACACCATTCACGAAGATAAGACTATAATTGTATTTATCAAGATGTAGGTATTATCAACTTATGTCAGTATTTATCGTTAATTTTGGATATTCCTAAAATTAATCTGGATATTCCACATAGGTAGATTACACATGGGAGAAATATTCATAAGACGTAAATAATAGTGTAGAATGTAGAGCTCCCCAACCGCGATAGATGACGTTCTTTGTCCGATAATAATAACGTAAACATGCTTATCAAATTATCAATTAATATATCTGTTGGATAGTTTTTAATCCTATGTTAATGAATTAAATATTGAAGGGCGTATTACAGCGACATTGGGCTTATTCTGCGGAATCTACGTAGCGGTCCGGAGGCGGAAAACTTTATCTGCCCTTTTAAGACGAAGACGACTTAAGTGTTATCTTCATTGCCTTTGTCCTGTTACTTGGCAAATATCAAGATCAATTAGCTGGTGCGACGAGATAAGTTGGTTTTCCTGAGTTAAGTTTACAGTTGGTAATTTCAACAATTTTCCTATCTTGTAATTAAGTCCGTAGAGTTCCCTATATGCAGAATTACTTGACTTGGCATTGCACACGTTATGTTGATGCAAGGTGACAATTGTGTTAATTAAGAATCTGTTTAGTTTAAAATAATAGCTGTTCTCGGATTCGTTCTACAAATTGCTTTTAAATGAAGCTAGCTACTATGAGCTGTGAAACTGCTTGCGAAATAAACGGTAATGATGCGTGCTTATGTAATAAAATTTCTAATTCAAATCTCTTGAACGCTCGTTCGCTTTGATATCTAAGTACGCACATGCCTCGTCTCTCAGCTACGTCATATCGATTACATTCTCTCGTAGCTCACAAGTCCAAAATTCCGTCCGCACATCACCGCTACGGTACGTCAACCTTGACATTTCATTGTTTCATGGAGGAGGCATATTACGAAACCTCTTCAAACACTTTCCCTTGTTTACGTTAGTACCAATTAAAATATTACGACATAAAGCCCTTGAGTAAACAATTCAATCATGAAATATTTAGACGAAAAATAAAAAGTATCATAAAGAGTATTTGGTAAATTGACGTGAGAATAGTTTCCATTGCATTAGTTTTACTTCAACACCAATAATTATAATTATCACGCAGCAATTTTCAACAAATTATCACTAACGTGATAGGTAGAGTTCGTCAACAATTTTATGTAAACAACTGACCATCAATTTGCCTTAGAAATGTGAAAGAAACGTGGGCAGTGTGGGCTCTGTTTACTATGCTAACCGTAAACTTGACAAAAAGTAAACATTTGAATTTTAAATCTCAAAATGCGCCTTATTTAAGGTTAAAAAGTAAACATTTTAATTTTAAATCTCAAAATGCGCCTTATTTAAGTTTAAAAAGTAAACATTTTAATTTTAAATCTCAAAATGCGCCTTATTAAGGTTATTACCGGGTGACTATAAGATGTAGAGCAGTAAATTCCGACATAGTTACTGAACTATTTAAGTTAATTATGTCATAAAAATACTTTTTGAATATTTTGATGAGAAATGCTGAAGTTCGAGACAGTTTAAAAATACATGTACTATATATAGAGTTTTATATTTACTTAGACGTACAAGCAAATTGTATTATGTTTTAAGTAATGGCTTTAAAACAAATACTGTTAATGAGATAAAATGACGCAAGTCCGCATATGTACCTACTATATGAATATAGAGTGAATGCGTGTTTTTCTTTTACGATTATGTTAATTTGCATGTCTTGTAGTCGTTTTTCGTAGTATAGACTGCATGTTCTACACGTGTGAACTAGTAAAATGCAGATTGATAGTGATAGTACTCGTAAAGTGAATGAAATAAACAGATTATCAGCTCTACTTTCTGGATGATACTTAGTATGTAATCGTTATTGCATAGTAGCCTAATGGCTCAGTGCGTAGTCGGCGGGGTCACGCAAGTTGCATAAGTGGGTGCATCTGCTTGACATTTGAATCGACCCCGAATCCTAATAGAAACTGTGTCACGAATTAACAGCGAGCGGGCACCGGCGAGGTGCGTTGTGCAATCCCGTTAGTGCTCCACGTGCGAACGAGGCGCGCCTCAATGTCGCCCGTGGGCGGCTAAAATAGCGACCGAACCCGACCGAACCACAGTAGATAAATCAAACAGTACGGAAGCTTCATACAAACGCTCGAAATCAGACTCACGCACACAGACGCACGCTTTACACGAGCTCTAAGCGAACCTCGCAGTCCATCCGTCGCGAGTGTCGCGCGCGCGCGTTGTGTTTCTAATAATAATTTTATTGCATGCACTGTCCGCTGTATTTTCAAAACTTTAACTCGGCATCTTCAAAACCAGAACTTTAATTTTTAAACTTCGTAATAACTCTGAATTGTAAAAATGAATAAATATTACTTTTTAAATAAAGTGCTTACATCTGATTTTGTAATAGTTCTTTTTAAATTACGTAATTACGCTTTTTAACAATTAATGTGTTCTATTTGATAAAATAAATTGCTCCGCGCGCCTTTGTACTAAGTGATGAACTGTATTTAAAATGAGTCAATAGCTATGTGAAAGTAAGTATCCGGTATTTTATTTATGAGAATAGAATATCTTCTACCGGCCTCTAATAGTACTTAATCAATTTATTCGATTATGTATTCAATCATTATAGAACCTAATTATTTGATAATTAAAAAACCTAAATAAACGTTTTAACAAATAAGTAAGTCAGAACCTTATTAATTTTATAAAGATTAAGAGTGCCAACCCTAACACTCAGTTGAGGTGTAGGTATTTAACTCGCCGAAAGGGCTAAGTTTCCGTACTGCTTTAGCTCATATATCTACTGTGACCGAACTTTCCCGGCTCTGCCCGAACCGTACACACGAGTGCAGCCTTCCCCCTCCCTCACATCGTGCCCGCCGCGCGGCGTCTCGCTCCAGCAAACAGCTGAGTATCAAAACAAAAGAGCGAGATAGCCGACGCCGATTCCGCTCGCCGTGCCGGCCGGCCGGTGTCGGCGTCCGCTATTCGCGCCACACGCACGCCAGCCAGTTCTCATCCGAACCGCGTCAGTTGAGGTCGTTCGCTGTGAGCTCACGTGCGAAGTTTACTATCGCGAAAGGATTCCCCTTTGTCCCAATCGAGGACCCGCCCGCGTATTATGTTTCCGCGCGAGACCCGCGACCAGCCCCGGCCCACTGAAGTGCCGGAAGTGCAGCGTGAATCGCGTCGAAATCTGAAATTCTGCGACGGCTACCCCGCGAAACGCGTTCGCCGGGCGATTTGAAGTTGTGTATCGGTGTTTGGACAGTGCCGTGTGGACTGCAACGATGTCGACAGGCAAGCGGCTGGCGAAGCGGTCCATCATAGGGACCCGCGTCGCGGCCCTCGGGGAGGACGGTTTATACTACTCGGGGATGATTCAGGCAGTGAAGACGCCGGCTCCTTTCGCGGAGAACAACAACTGTATTAATTTGACGCCGAATACTCGTTATACCGTGCGTTTCGATGGTGGCAAGTTGACCCGGGAGTACCGTGATGCGGAGCTGATCGGGCCGGGCTTCCGGGGCATGGCGGGGGTGCGGCTGCGGCCCGGCCAGCGCGTGTACCTGACCTACAACGGGCGCGAGGTGCGCGCCGACGTGCAGAGCCACGACCACGACACCGACGAGCTCGGCGTCCTCGTGCATGCGCCCGCCGCCGAGGTTGGTACCCCTTTTGTCCTTTTGTGGGTTAGTCCCAACGGCCCCGGTGGATCTGCCCCGTCAACGGGGTGGATGGGAAAAAGTGTGTAGTCATAGCTATAGAGTATAGCTAAGACTATGACTACCGGGGTCGTTGAAACACCTTTTCCCATCCACCCCGTTGACGGGGCAGATCCACCGGGGCCGTTGGGACTAACCCCCTTTTGTTCATCCCTCTGTCAAAGCCCTCTACAATCCGCGCCGGCCGAGATTTCTTAAGCGTGTCTCTACATGCCTAGGATGTTTGTGTGAGCTACGTGTTGCTTCATAGAATTTAACACATAATATTTATTATACCTCAGAAATTGGAAAATCCATGTGCAAATGGGTGTGACTATGTATAATATTTATGTATTTAAAAAAAAAGTATATAAGTAGTATATCCGTTAAGCTAGCACCCATAACACAAGCATTAAGTTGCTTAGTTTGGGGCTAGCTGGCGCTGTGTGAAATTGTCCAAAGATTTATTTATTTATTTATTTATTTATTATTAAATAACACTTAAACGCGTACGATGCGACGCTGTGATTCATTGCGGACAATTCGTTTTATATCATAACAAGCTGTGATGTAATAAATGACTGAATAGTTTATTTGTGGTATTTTCCCCATACAAATATTTTATTTAAATAATTATTATAAGTTAGTAATTTTTAATTTCGTTTGTCTCGTTCGCATCCGAAATCAAAACGGCCCTAGAAAAGACATCAACGAATATTTTTTTCAAAATTATTTTCAATTAATTATTCAGTGCGGTGATATTTTTCGTTATCTCGCTTTGTTTTTGCAACAATAGTGCTAATTTAGCAATCGTATTTCTGTTTTTAATATAAATTATGTTAAAGAGGTTCAAGAATAGTAAATTTTATCTCAAAACCAATTTTCGAGTGACGTTTTACGTGATCTAATCAAGTCGTGTCAGTTTTAATTTGCATATTCAATATTACAAACAGCTTGAGTTTATTCCCTGCTCACAAATCCAATGAAAGGAAATGCCAAATTAAGTCTGTCGGTTGATCTGCGCTGAAAATATGTAAATTCAAAATTTAAGGCATAAAAAGGGCTGTTTCTACACGCGCTCTAATCGCACCGGCAACAATGTTGCACGCAAACAAAGACGAATGCGCATTGCGCGGGCGCAGCGCGGTGCGTGGACAAAGCGCTGCTATTGACCCTTCCACACGTGTAGCAGCCCTCCCCCCACCCCGCGGTGCATCTGACGCATGCTACAAGATTAACTACTAATTACTTGGTAATAACTCGACGTTTTCATGACACCGATTGTTCCATTTATCATAAGTCTTGATCACGATTGCCGTTTACATATCAATGGCGACTTCGTCTCTTTGTTTCATTTCTTTTTAATTTTAACGTACTGGCTTCCTAATTTGCAATGCAATTAAAAGTTATGCACCTCAATCTTTCTTTGTAAGTTTTCAGTATAACTTGTGTGATACATTCCCAAATTTTTAATATTTCGACGAACATTTTAGGCTGGGTTGCACCATCTTACTTTAACTTTGACAAACGTCAAAAATCTGTCAAACTCCATACAAAAAGTAGTAAGTAATCGATATAGTTACGGTCAAAGTTAGGTGGTGCAACTTAAAATTTCGTAGTTAAATATGAAACATAATTATTCATTAGCAACTTCACAGAAATTAATCACACCTTTCTCATTATAATTTATTTTGTATTTTCCTTTCTGTCATTCGGCATAATGGTCATCATATCACTTGCATGTAGTTTTAGGTTTTGAGTCCCATGGTCCACTTTGTTGTAAAACATGCTGCGGTGTGATAAACGTTATCGTGGACCGATACAGTACCTATCTATGAATAGGTAGGCAAACAGCCTTTAAATCTACCACTATGCGGTTTTCCGTAACTTCGATAGATAACTTTATCGTAATAAATGACAACATAAATACATTAGAAGCCGAAGTGACATATGTAACTATTATGATATGTAATGAAGCATCCACATGAATGCCGTACAAGGTCCGATTTGACACGTTTTGAATTAAGATTATTGGCACGTTCCTTCAGTAATCGGGTTTGAAAGTAATCCTTCTCTTACCAGATAATTTATATTAATGATAGAGTATATTATTTTGATAATGGCGAAGGTTAACGTTATCATAATATTATCATTATTCCACATCTTACCCACGCAACATACATTTTGGCACCTCAAAAAGTATGCACTGCTTATTTAAAGATAAGATATACAATGGCTTCCGCTACGCAATATGTACTAACAAACAAAAACATTACTGCTTTCATTGATAAAAGTGATTTAAATATAACATCATAAAAAATATTGCGTTTTAGTTACAAGCTACGGCGCAGTAGTAAGAGAGATCCTAATATTTTTTTACAGAAGTAGGAAGTAAGAATTTAACAAAATACTCACTATTATACTTCGTAACATGGCTCAAATCATTTGTATTCTATGCACACTTCCTGTTGCATTGTTTTTTTGCAAAAAAAATAACGGCATAGAATAAATACAGGCAGTTGACGTAAGACAATTCACTAATCAATCACAATTAACATATTATTAACATTCAAGTATATTGGATATGTCTGAAACACTACTAATTTCAGCCAAATCACTCAGATATAAAGAGACAAAACGGTGATTCAGTTATAAGCATTCTCATGATGGGCTTCTGTGCTTCAGTAACAAGGGGCTACTTAAAAGCCAACGCTCGTTCCGAAGCTCGTAATGGCTAGTGTGCGCTAAATTCTTAAATTCGGCCGCACCGTTACTCTACGCACCGGTCTTAGTAACAGGTAGACGCCTCTGCCAGCGCTAATAACTATCATAATGCCGGTACATCCTATTGTAGAGTCTAATCATATAAAACTTTACCACAGTAAAGCTAAGGCTGGATTGCACCATCTTTAACAAACGTCAAAAATCTGCCAAACTCTACAATAAACTCCGTATACATAACGTAACAACTCAGTATAAATGTACCTAATGGTCAAATCAATTGAATTCATACTTTTTCATGTAATCTTTGTGTTATATTTCAGTCGTAGCACGTGAGTCATTTGTTTTGTTAGAAGAGCTTTTGCTATGTTGTTAATTTTGTGTCGCTACGCCATTATGGCATGTTTATAGCCATTGTAGAGTTTTGCTTCAATTGTTTTTAAATGTACTTTGGAATAACACTCTTTTGATTGGTCTTTTAAATATTTTAATGGTTTCAAATAGCGTAGTTAGCAACTGAGTACAACGAGGCTAGGCGTGAATGTTTTCAAAAGAATGAGCGCCGGCCGGCGAGCTCCTGCGTCATTACCGCGTATCTCGTGCGCTTATCGCCCGAATATTGGTCGACAATTAGTCCCAACTATTTGTATTGTACACAACAATATCGAATGTACACATTTTCGAGATAAATTATAATCACCCATTTGACCCGCTACCCGCAGCCGGTTGCGATCGACAAGGTCTTTCGAAGGTTTGATTTCAACTTTATTACGCGGACGCTGACTCTTATTTACAATATTGAGTAAAAACTGCTTTTATGGTAATGCACTCGATCGTTAAAATGTATAAAATCCGTTCACAAGGCCAACGGAACGATAAACGTTTACAAATAAGATATGAAGATGTTTGTAAAATACGATTATCATTTAATTGTTTTTGGGCTAATTCTAATATATTTTTGCTACGAAATATGTGTCTTAAAGTAGCATAATAGAAACCTGACTTATGAAAGTTAGAATAAATTATGATGATGGCGCATTAGAGGTGTAGTGTAGCGTGGTGACACAACTAGGAAGCCGGCCGGCAGCGCCCGCGCATCGCGCTGCGTAGATAGTGACGTAGCACGCGATATTAGCATGACGCGCCTCGTGCCACTGCACTTTTCACTCATAAAATAACATTTACAACTTATTTAACGATGCATGCTTTCAAACACGCGCTTAACGGATTCCTACTCACATTTTTCGCTTCGACCATTTCTCTATCACTTTTAATTTTATTCAACAATAAATAACAATGGCTCGTTGTTAACTGCAATTCCACGCCAGGTAATTGACTTTCATTACAATGCGTCGATAACTTTTACATAACGCCGACACTGAACGCATTTAAAATCTGATATTTATTAAGTATTGGCTTATTTGAAACAAAATAACCACTTGTTTACACCTTGGTTATTATGCCTATTTATCGTGTAACCTGTTGTGTAGGCAGTGTGGTTTACGTCACGCTCAGATAAAACATGGCTCTCGAATCATCAAAACAAGTCGGAAGATAACAAATAAAATAATTATGTCTCTAGCTAAATGAAATGCGCACTAGCGGAAAGCCAAACAATGACGTCATCAATTTAAGGATAATTGCTGAAACTGGAATTTTCAATGCACAAGTCATCGTTATCAGAGTTGTGACGCGGTATTCCCCGCTGTATGCGCACGCGTCGCTCGGAGCCGCCTGCGTCACTCGATATTTACACGGGCGCGAGCGGCGACCGGCAAATCCGCTCGCATGCTACGCGAAATCAGCTCAATTGAACCTGCGACTGACTCACGCCGACGCCGGCCGGCGAAGCTCGTAAACAACCTCACTCTATTTTACCGGCTTCCAAAGCAAACATGAATAGCGTTACGTAGCGCGCAAAAAATACACATTCGCAACTTGTCAACTAGCAAACCAAATAGCGGTTCATTAACAAGTGGCTCAGTCACGGAACCGAGCTAATTTCAGGTGACGATTGAAAGCGATCCGCGCCCTACTTATCTCATGCGTAATACCGATTGCGGAGCAGCGTTTCGGTTAATTTTAATAGCACTCAAAATAACGTAAACGGTAAGCAAGTCAGCGGCTATAATGTGTCGGGCAATAAGATACAGAAATAAAGAGTGCGCGGCCGAGAAATAAGGTCAGCGGCAGGCCCGGAACCGAGTAACGGTATTCGTTACAAAATCGCGTCAAGAATTATTTTCACGTGCGCGGTGCCGGTCGCGGGACCGTTAGCCGCGGTGGCTAACATCAGCTAACCCGGCCGGCGGGTTGTCCGCGGCTAAGTGGCACAAGAAGCCGCTAATGTCCATGACAACTCGCACGGAAAATAAACAACAACCTCACTCTGATTTCAATCGCGCCACAGTTGCGGGAGGTCAAGTATCAGGAAAGCCATTCGCGAAAGCTGTAACTTTTGCGTAATTTCATACAATCGTGATCTCCCGCGGCCTAGTTATGGACATTTCGTACAAGCCTCGGGTGTCCCTAAAGAGGACGGTCGACGGGACGCGGCTCTACGAGTGTGAAAGTGCACCTGTGTAACTAATATGTAGGTATAGCTTGTTTCAGATTCACTTATTTTAAAACAATGCGACATTGTAACAACTGAACAATGTTACTGTGAACAATGAAAAGTGATTGTCTTTTTGAAAGCGAGAAAACAAATTTGACTAAAGGTAGAATAAACATAGATGATAATTAATACATTGGAAATACTTCACCAACGTTCAGAATTGAAAATGCGTGATATCTTGCGCTAATACAAATACCAAACATGGTCTCAATTAAAGCATGAATTGGTATCATAATAAATCAGTTTTCTTTTTACGCGTGCCACAACAATTCCGAATCGCGAGCGGAGGCGAGCGGTCTGAACTGGCCAACGCTGTAATTAATATCGCATTACTTGAATAGCAGGCGAAAGCAGTTACGACTTAAAAGTAAATTATAGATGCGTTTTCCAGATTTTCCAGTCCAGTTGAGTTTTTTTTCGATAGAGCGAAAGACACTTACGCTCATGGCGACTAGCCTTGCGTGGAGCATCGCGTGCTTGGCGCGAATTTCACTTATTGTACTCTGCGTAGCTCATGTTGCTTCCAAAAGCGACAAATTGGTTTCATAATTAGCCAAATGGAATAACATAATAACCGTAATTGCATCCAAAATCACGAACCAGCTATAAATCCGACTACGCAACGCAACCTGTCCGGAAAAACAATAGGAACTCTACATTATTATAATGTATCTTGCATGTAGCAGTAAATTCATTTTTATTCGAAGCATGTTTCCCTATTTAACTTTGCCATGAACGGCTAATAATAAACTTAAGTGTATCTCACGCACTATATGCCGCTACAACACTGCAAGTGTGCCGCCGGATCCGATACAATTTACAAGTTTCTCCCTCGATAATTTCTAGCTTTACGTGAGTTTTTTTTGCCATAGTGTGTGAATGTGTTAACGGAACCGGCGAGTATCGGCTATTGGTGAAGAAAACCATGGGAAGAGAAAACGCCGCCTGCGCAGCCACGGCTCGAGCGCTGCGCCCGCGCCCCTGCCCCATTGTTGCATCATCTCAAACGTTGATGCAAACAAGCTTTTGTTGCATCATTTAAAGATGGACACTGATTTGAAAATTTTAATCAAAAGTATGATGAAATAAAGTAACTGATATTGTATTGTTGATCATAAATATAATAATAACACGTTCACAAGTATAATTTTAAAGAGTAATTAAAAGTTTATTGTTCAAATAATGTATTCGATTCTTTCAAGAGCGTCATCTTAAATCTACATAAACAAAGTGCCTACAAACAAAAAATGTTTTGCATTCTGCGTCACCGGCGCGACGCCGCGACGCTTCCAAAAATTTCGTAACGGTACCATGATTAGGTTGCCCTCACTGCGGCCAAGTATTTGTGAAAAAATTCTCAAGCTATTTATAATGTATAATATAATGCACGTAATCATTAATAAACTTAACGTATACCAATGTTTTACAATATTAATTACAGACATAAAATTCCCCGTTCAATGCAGTAAACGAGGCTTGGGTACAAGTTGTTGAAGTTTCCGTAATTAAGTAGTTTAAATTGACTCGCTAATTAAAAATTAAAAGGAATTCACATAAAATTCACACGTAATTAATTACAACGAAGCTTTAAATAGTCTTATCGGCTACGGTTGTGTGTGGTCACATAAATAGTACAATGTATGCGACCCAATTTGCCTCGAGTAGGATGATTGACCATTTAATGAAGACAAAAAACGCTCGAGAATTTTAATACTGCGATTTATATCGTCTGTGTGCTAATTTCATATTCACGTGACGTGCTTTTCTGCTTTTTATTTTAAGTTGTACTCTTGCTCTTTGCTCCCAGTGCAGTGCAATAATTCTCATATTACCAAGTCTGATCCTTGATCCCATTCCCAGCGGTCTACTTACAAGCATTATACAATAAAACTACTCTCTACACTGAGATGTAGATGTTTCTCACTGTGAAAACCAGTGAAAACCATAATTATCATCTCATGAATCATTGTTGTCAACCAAGAAACTAAAATTAGACCAACACAAAAATACTTCCTCTCAATATAAAAAGCTTGTGTAGTAAATAAACTATTAATAAAACGTGAATCTCTAAGACCTTGATATATTTCGTCGAGCACCTAGTAATGGTCCTCCCACCAGCTACCAGCGAAGGCAAGGTCGGCCCTTTGTGGGTGACCTCATTGCTATCGCCTTGGAATAGTTACACGATACGTGCACTCTTATCTAGCAACTGGCAAACGAAGTGAATCTCAATTGTGATTTCAAGTGGCGTACTTATTTGAAAGTTTTGTCGAATAAGGCTGAATCCTAATCGGGAGTTGAGGTTGTAACCGGATAACTGGTCCGAGGCGTTTCGCGTCACGCACGGCGTCGCGGCCTGACTCAGCGAACGAAATTACTCGTTTTCGGGCTCGAGCTAACAGTAATACACCACAACCGTTACCACGTGGGCGAATGTCACAAATTACAACAGTTACGACAGCGCTCGCATCCTTCCCAATCGGAGCGTGCGGGGTCAATTAAACATGGGTTAGAAGTAGAAGTATAGATAGTAGAAAAACAATGGAACGTTAGTACGTGTTCTCGGTTTTAAGACAGCGAAGGTTGTTTGTCGGTTTAGTCGTGCTGACACGACCATGGGCGCTATGCAGATTTGGTAGGGTCAAATAGTCGAGGGTCGTTCTCAGCGTCATGTGTTGGTGTTGGTACGGCTGCTGCGTCACGCGGCTAATGTGTCGGGATGTTTTTATACGAGTGAAGAGTTGTTTAATTGCAGTGGCGGGGCGCGGGCCGCGGGCCTCTCCGGCACGGTGACCCACTGACCCAGAATAGCTGATATTGAACCAGCGACGCACAGCCCGTATTCGAAACTCGACCTCCACTTGCGTTTTCCTTGTATCATAATTCGCTAAACAGCTTGTATCACGCGAATTAAGGCCATAAGTTTTACTTCTTGTAAATATCAATTTCCTTGAATCAGCGTTCGTAACAAAAACTAACAATTCTTAGATTTTGATTTCTTTCGAGAAGCATATTCAAAACTTCATTTACGAGTACATACGATCTGTATGTAGGTATACCTACCTACCCCAATATTATTTGCAAGTCTTAGGCCCGGTTTCTGAATTGAGATTTTTGACTTGAGAGTGCTCATCTTCCAATCAAGTATGAACTTTTCATATTAAATTCATCCTTGACTAGAAGTTGAGCAGGCTCGAGTGTAATTCCTAATTCAGAAACCGGACCTGATAATCATTATTCTGCCTTTTATGAATACAATATAACTGAGCTTAGGATCCAAGGATAGATGGGCCTGCAGCTAACTAAATGATTGGAAAGCTCGTAGAGCGTCTTCGGGTCAGCTGAGTAACGGTGGTATTGGCAATGCGTATGTCGTAGCGCTATATGAGTGAACAGGTTCCCGTATCCGTTATCAACTGGTACTCGGGGCGCGGTAGGTCGGACTCTGTTTTTGGGTCAGGCTGGGTCACGACGCCTGCGTGCTCGCCACTCGCCCCCTCAAATATATTCACCGCTATTTCGATATCTAAGAATAGAGAGGGACTATGCTTACAGGCATCTCAAGGTGAAACGCTCACTTTTCTAAGCGTCGCACGTAAACGATGCGATTATGGCATCACGGCTGTTGCAGTGTCGAAACACCGAGTACGCGTCCTTGTGCAGATTTCACGTTCAATTACGTAAGACGGACGCCGGCATGATTTTATTTACGTGTAAGCCGACTACCCATGATACGCGCCGCCCACACGCGCCCTCCATGGCGCGGGACGAGGTAGCTTTTTACCCGTGACGTCATCGCCGCGACGCGCCTACACGAATAGCTCTCGCCAACGCACTATGACGTCGCTTGGAGAATAATTTCGCTCTGAACGGTCTGTGACGTCACAGCTCTGATTAAAACCTCTGAACACCCACTATCTGGAGCGAGCCATAGATAAAATATTAGCGTACACACGTCTTGCATCATTGTCAGTGCTACGCAATATCAGTTTCCTGACGCCGATTGACGTTGACCTACATAGTCGATTGGCTTTATTGTACTTTTAAATAGATTTCTTACAACATCTATCATAAGAAAAGTAGGTACAAATACGATACTTTAGTGGATCATATTATCTGCTTAGAATCGACTAATCGCAATGAGTAGGTAACTGCATTGCATCACGTTTGAATCCATTGTTTAAGGAAATAAAGACAGATGACATAATGGCAATGAAAACGATTGCATGTCACGGTTAAGCATTGCGTAAATAGGACAGCTAGTACTTTGCAGTTGGTGAACAGATAATCAGAAATAGAGCATGTAGGTTAGCCGGGCTGCAAATACAGGCCGCCCGATGCTAGGACTGCGACCTGCGGCCCCGGCGCCAACTAGGCCGCCGGCTCGTCCTGTGCAATCGATGACGCTGACCCAATGGACCCGTTTCAGTTTCCAATAACTCTGCGTGCAGAATAATGGGAAATATCGATGAATCATTGCAATGGTAAATCCATTGTTTCCACACTTGTGCAACAAATCGAATGCGTCTGGACGAAACGCTTTAGAAATATCACGTTACTTAAGAGGTCATTTTTTGTTCAAATTATGTGCTGGTTAACAGTAAATGAAATGGTTTTCAAGGAGAATTACTGTAATAAAAACGCTGACTGCATTTTGACGTTTGAAATGTGGGTCACGGATTTTTGGGGCAAGGTTGGCTTGCAGCGGTGCCGACGCCGCCGGCGCGTTGCGTGGTTGCTCTGCTTCCACCGCATCCGCCACGCTACTCGGGGTTTGTATTCGCAAATCGTACAAGGCTGTGCCGATTGGTTGCCCGGCCTAACCGTACACATCCGATCGGAATGCCTAATTCAACGCCGATCAATATGTATGTGCACAACGTGACTTGTCAATTACGCTTCATTAAAAACCACAGCGCGAATGTTTGCAAGACTTGATTGGTCTTGAAATCTGCGTAATGTAGACATTAGCGCTTCCGCTATTACGAAATTATCAGTTCTAAACTGGGTCAAATCGAGATTGATTTATTGAACAACCATAACCTTGGTTTATCAGATTAACATATTGCAATAACGATTAATAACAGTTTACTTCAACAATACCAGATTTACGATTCATACGATTACCAAGAACATTAACAGAGACGCATACTACGTAACCATTCAGTTTTGTTAATGTTGCCAATGCATAATTTATTTATCGTAGAATTCTCACATGGTGATGAAACCTAGACACCTGTTGAGAAAGTACTCTACAGTGCAATGCAGATATGCAACTTTGTTTTACATTCTTGTTTCATTCATGACTTATGAGTTCAACAATACCTCTTGATTATTACAAAAATATATAAGCTATCGGGCGTTTACATTTGCTCTACATAGTTCATTGCTCTACCCCTTTGTCGTCAATTGACATTGGATCTTCATTTGTCCCGAACTTTAACCAATAGATCTTGAAACCGATTACCAGTCAAAAGTATTTTAAAAATAGAGGGACATTTAAATGTCAAGTAGCTCAGGCAATGTAGGGGCGTGCTTTATTTATCTTACCTACGTGCGTAGAGTCGCTAATGCCAAGCGGATTTCAGGTCTACCCACGCAACATTTTCTACCGTTTTGTGTTTACGTAGCGCTAGAACGTGTTCTCGGACAACTGCATCCGAAACACTTTCAAAGGTACGTGGTAACATTGGTAACTTATTAACACAACGACAGCGTTATATGAAAGCAATTTTAAGGCTAAGACGCATTTTCGGGGTTCCAATTTCTAATGTTTATACCTAGTATGGGTTGAGTAATAACGTGCAACGCACAGAAGGGGCTCACAACGCGCCCATTGTGAGCTCTTGTGTCCGTAGCTATTGGCCTATTTACTAGTGCACGGTTGCCGGCGACAACTGAATTGCTTATGCATGCGTATCTACGTGACTCGGGCTGCAGCCTCACTGAATATCAAATAAGAGTATAATCGCTGTCTATCTATCACCCAGAATTTCCGTTCGATATTTTAGTCTCTTCGACCCCACTGATGGCATCTTAAAGATTAGAATTGATAAGCAACTAATGCACTTTGTTACACAGACAAATGATATTCCAGATCTTTTGCTTATGAATCACGATGCATTCAAAGCCTTAGTTTTATCGGTCGACGCTGCCGAAGTAATCTATTGTTTTCCCCACCCCAACGTGTGGCGTGCATTGTCCTGCAACGAAGAAACGTCATGCCTGTATTCGATAGTCGTAAAATATTTATACCTAACAACGAACAATCCCTGAATGAGCATCGTTTACTGACTGGATACATTTTTGAATTTTTTATCAAGCTGTCAACTGTCAACCCTTGTCCTCACCGAACGAGGTTAAAATTTAAAATGTCACATCTGAATTCACAGTCGCTTTTTCACATTACAAAAAAATATGGCCAGATGAAAATGGAGAAAAAACAGGCAATTGGTTAAATTAAGATGAAAGTGACTGGCTAGAAAGAAGTTTTTCTACGCGAGTCGCAACGCAACTAGCATTAACGATGATCCCGGATCATTTGTTACATATGGTGCGTAACGCTGTTGCAAAATGGTTTTGAGTCTTATTGTTGGGGAGCTAAGACTGATAGTCGGGTTTGAGCGTCGACGGGGTGTAGGTAGAAACTAGCTGAAGCCGGCCGGCCGGCATTTTGCCGTCACGCACCCGCGAGGCGCGCGCCGGCCGCCTACAGCCAATGACACGCCGATGCAGTCAATGCCACTTGTTTGATAACTGCATCGACTTTCGCCGCAAACTATGCGTGTGTCAAAACTGCTTATCGAATCGTGCGAATATTGGAGCAATCCAAGAAATTTGCTACGCAGGAGAGTATGGCATTTTAATAGAGTATCGTGTCAATCATAGTGGCTAATTGGTTTAAAATTGCTTTATTGTATTAATAAAAGCACTTTATAAAAGTGCAGTTTCGACAGAAACGTTACAGGCATGGATAATCCGTTCTGCGCAGGCAGCGGCAACATCGATGCGCAGTAGAGCGGGCCGGCTTTCGCAACCGGGTGCCGGCGCCCGGCCCTTGTGTGCGCTCGTTATTATTTCTAACTCTTTGCCTTGAACTTACTAAACTTGAAACAATATTTTATATTAACCTAATCACATTAACAAGTAACTCTCTTTTTAGATTGTGTATCTATCTATAAAGTTAGTCCGTAGAATTTTTGGTAGAGCGTTTAAAATCAATTACCTTTTCTGTTTCATTTAATGTTCTTAATCAAGCGTCCGATATCTATTTTTCTTAATGATAATTTAACGACTTCTTACAAAACATAGAATGATTGTTGCATTATTACAATCTGAGAGAGAGATGGACTTCAATAAATTAAAATATAGATTTTCAACCAACTTGATTGAATCACAGACTATCAATTGGAAAGATCCAATTTTTTTACGCCTTTCTACTTCTAAGGTGTCTTAGTGAAAGTGTATTCACAGTCCACAAAAAAAAGAAACCAAATGTTACAATGCGCTTATTACTCTCTACACTTTTGGTCTTTTTAAAATCTTTTGTACACTTAGGACTTTAAGATACGAAACCTAAGCAATTTCACTAAAGAGCATATACCTCTTCGACTGAGCACATTTTGATCTTGAATGAAATGTAGGGCAGATGAAATAATGTCAGTATCATTGTCACCAACTACTTAATAACGGGTTATACGCAAACTCGTCATAACAACAAGTCTGTGCCTTAATGAACTAATACCATTCTAACGTGCAGTGTTACCATGCCGAAGTCACTCGGTGGCTTTCACGACGTAGCTGCGTAGTTTCGCCATTGGATAAAGCCATTGTGCAATAGTTGACACTTTTTACATAACGCCAGCTCAGCAGGCGATAGTGACGACTGATAGAGGAACCGATGTCAGACAAATTGCTCTCGTTATCACTTTTTATATCGCCGCTGATGTTTTTGCCCGAAACAGGCTTCTGCCAAAAGAAACCAACAAGAGAATCCATCAAGTCAATAATAAAAATATAATAACTATCCACATTTTTCAAGACGTAATAATTTTAAGCTAATTGTCCGATTACGTTATTATATCTAGTTTTGACAATTAATTACAACAAAAACTGGTTCAAACATAAAACAATTAATACTAACAAATAAACAAATATAAAGAATTTTAATATTTGTTACCGGTTGTTTGCTTTACATGAACGCCAGAAATCTAATATACTGTTCCAGATAAATTTTGTAACAAACCAAACACAATTTTAGCTGGAAATTGTAAAAATACAGCAAGCTATGTGGTGAGTGGTCTATTAAATTAAAACTATATTGTCTGATGTAGCTGCCTCTAAGTCGTTTGTTGCTTGTTTTCTTGAGTTAATTTCGAGGTAGGTAGTCAATAAAACAACTTTCATTGTTCCGGTACGGGGTCTTGGTGTAGAAGCACACTCACACGAAATCGCTTAAAAGTGAAAGTATAATGTGATCAGCGCTCGCCGGCGCGGGCGCACCCGGCTTAGCCATTTAGCATTACACGCAATAAATACTTGCAACAATATATCGCTGGTAGAACCAGAAGTTCGTGCGTGCACGCCTCCTCAATTTATACCAGCACCATTAATTTTGATGATGCTTCAAAACGATTTAATACTCGCACTAACGAGGCGGTTTAATGCATATTGATGAAAATCGTTATTAACAGTCAAATATACAAATCTCTGTCCATCATATTAGTCATTGCCATGTATGGAAATGTAACGAGCGAGATGAAATTCAATGAGCGTGAGGTTTTAAAGTGAAAGGAATATTTAAAGTGTAATTTCGTAACACAATTTTGAAAACGAGTTCCAAGGATTACTTTGAGTTATGCATTTGGCACTTGGTCATTTCAAAATGATTGTTCTGATTTGTTCAAATGACTGGAATTACCCAAACTAGCATTATGTACTTTAAACAAATACGCACATAAGTTAACAAAACCAGCTCTGCGCATTCAGGTTAACGTTTTCTGGAATAGGTCATCGCAACCATTTACTTAACGAGGCTAAATGCGTTTGTCGTCAATTTACGTTAATTTTATCGCTATTTAATAAAGTATTACGATTGTTTAATCGCTTATCTAATACAAAGACATAATAAATGCGTGACTTACAATAATATATACGTACAAAAACCGGTCGTGTATTTCCATGCACGGAGAAGACGATATCGTCATGATAATTTTATTTTTGTAGGTGTTACTTCCCGTACCTCAGAGTTAACATTGTGTGCAGCCAAGTAACCCAGTGGCATTACATGACAAGTAATGACGTCAACCGAGCCGAAAGTGACAGTGATTTTACTGAGAGCCGTCTACTACCATATACCACACTACTTTAAACATTGAGCGTTAATATTAATGAGTGAACAACTCGTAAATTTTCTGTTAAACAAGGCTTTTAAAGTATGGCCTTCAGCTTAATATAAAGGTTTCTGAGCTAAAATATTTACCGACTTTACAATTGAGTTTGCACGTGTAAGTTTTATTGTTGTACCCGCCTTTATAGTGAAGTATGACGCAGTCCAGCCTGTACACTTAGATAGAAAAGTTGACCTTTACGTTATAGGCGTTATGCGGAAATGCAATGTCATTTTACACGTGCAAACGCAATAAGCATTCGCCGAGCAACACATTAAGTGCACAGTTGGAGATATGGACCAGTTCACCTCTACATAACCGCACATACAGCGAGATATTTCCTGATCTGAATCATGTGGGCCTGCGTTTGATTGAGTTTCCACGGTCATATGAGAATTTATTACGCTAAGCATGTCGTATTAGTTCGTACATTAGGAGTTGCAAATAAGTTTACCGACAGGTGTTATCCTGAATTGAAGGTTGGAAAACGCAGTTTCATAACGAGTGGTAATTGCAGTTTTTGCTAATCTTAGCCGCAAGTAATCAAAACTTCGACAAATCCTCACATGAACGTTCCAGTTTTAATTAATCTGTATTTGTATGAAATTTCCTGACATATTCCACGGCTGAATAAGTGCACAATGTCGTCATAAATGCGGAGCTCATAACATAGAAACTCATCTCAGCCCAGTTGCAAGCCGGCGGTGACGTCACGCCACCCGGCGGGCCGCGAAGGTCGCCATATTGATCTCGTGTTCACACCCACTTACTGGTGCATGCATGCAATGTTATATCTCTTACGTACCGTGCTGTAACTATGCAACATTTTGTATGGTCTAATTAATTTGACACGAACCAGTTTGACTATTAATCAGTCACAAATTACACTTTCGTGAACGCTGCGCAGCTAGCGGCCATGTTGTTCATGACCTCATATTACAATGGATTCTTCCCAGAAATTATTCAAAGCATGATTTTCTGATAAACTGTGATATTATCATACTGAGCTATTATATGCTATATTTGAGGTGGTAAAACCCAATGAGGTTTCGGCAACTCTACATTAATTATAAATTTTCGTAGTCCTATAAAAATTCTTGATTTATCAATGTCTGAAATTCCTTTTCTTTTGTCCTCAGGCGCCAATAGAGCTGAAAAAGAGGCTAGATGAGATCAGGCTGCTGGAGTCGCGCAAGTCGGCGCGTTTGGCCGACGTGGACACCGACTTCGCCCGGTTGGCCGACATGGCCGGCGACCGCCGCCGCGTCTCCGCCACCATCGAGGTGCCGACACATCCCATGCAAGGGTAAGTAACAAGGGTGAAAAGACCAGTATCTGCTGCTTTAGCTACGTTCAGGGACGCGACCAGACTACTCTTCTAGATTAGGAATGGACTGAAATGTGCTGAAGTATTCTCCTAAGTAGCTCTACTGTAATGTTAGTGCCCATATTTTGCAATACCAGTAATGTTAGCCTAATCCAATAAATTTTTGGGATGTCATTGTTAAAAAATTGGTATAAATATCAAAAATCATAGCGGTATAATAACGTAAAATTGATTGCATTGCATCGCTAAAATCGCATTCAGTTCGCCGGAACATCAGCAGTCGCTTACGAAATAAGCAAAGCAATACCGTCTTAAGAATGAGGGGCAACACAGTCACGACTCTATCTACAGAGCCGTAAATCTGCATATTACGGGTCTGTATTAACAAATATCGATGCTGTTTCGCCTTGAAGCAAGCTCGCCTCGCGCCGAAGGCAAGGAAGGCCACCACTTTTCTAATACCCGCAGTTTAGCTGCTCTACACGGCTCACTATAACCGATTAGCGCTCAACTTGACTTAAATGTAGATGAAAATGACAAGAAAGTGATCAATTACGGTAGAAAATGACTTCACTAAGGCCGTAAGTATAAAATAAGATTACATGAAACCTTTCCAAAGAATGTACACCGCCGAAAGTCAAATAGTCACGATGGGCTGAAAAATCTCATTACAATTTCGACCGAGACGGAAACCTCACTTTTTTGTTTTGCATGACACTTTCGAATGAAGTTAGTTTGGGTTATTGTTGTGTGCGAGTGTATGTATACAGCGGTGGGTTGCCTTGCAGGTCTAGGTGTCGCTCGTGAAGCGTGCATCGGCGAAGTGAAGTGGGGCTGGCGCGGGCGCGGGCCGTTGCGAAATGCGCACCGAGCACGTTAGAAACTGGATGGAAGTGTTAGCGCGGAGTACGGGCGTGTCCTTGTCACACTTGCCTACATTCTGCGGCCGGATCCCGCCGCCCGCGGCCCCCGCGCTCCCCACTACGCACACAGGGACAGACAATGCAACATTGTGAGAACGATTAAAAAATTCCAGCAGATTACATAAACTCTATTACGACCATAAATCCAGCGAAAGATAACGCCTAATAAGTAATAAGCCGCCGTGGACGCGTGAATTTGAATTGCCTGTGCACAAACGCTTTCTTGAAAGTTTTGTTGGGGTCAGCGGGAGAACTGTATAATGCATTGGAATAGAACCGGAACAAACGGCATCAAATGGCTGCGCGACGTGACGCTCGTCGACGCGCAGTTTCACTTTTCATCATGATCGCGGTGAGAGGCGAGACCTCAGCGGTCCAAATTTCACAACACCAGCCGAAACCGACGCGAGAGGGTAATCTGCGCTCAAATCGCCACAAACGATTTATCTCTACCAACTACTCACCGTTATTCTTGTGAGAATTAACAGCTCATTGTAAAGCTCAATAGGTAATTTGAATGTCAGAATTATTGTTGAAATGGAAACAAAAGCTACTCTGGGTCTCTAAGTTACACAATGAACTGTTGAGCATGTTTGTAACATAAAGTAGATATGACATTACATGACATGATCTCGACCTATAGGAATATCCTTTTGGGAACTGACCTTCATCGTGACATGAAAAGACGGATACGGAAAATCAGAAAAGCCGGCATGAAATTATTATTATTATGAGTAATCTTAAAAGCCAGTTGTTGATATTTAAGGCAGAGTCAAGCTAAAAACCTGTTTTCTCCGAGTAGTTCAGTGAAGGCTTTGACGACATTATCTGATTTATTAGAAATACAGAGACAACCGACATTCTGTGATTGATCGGATAGTAGTAAGTCATTGATATAAATTGTTGCAATTGTATCATAGATAAGATTGAAATTCTATTCGTGATTGGAACAAATTTCGCAATCACGGGACCGGACCACGTCGAAGTGAAAGTTTGCCAACAATCGTTTTCTTTTGACTCGATGGACTTGCAACTTCTTGCAAGAGAACTAAAGAAATAAGTCTGCACTTTGTGAAACATGAAAAACTAAGAACAGCTACATCTGCGAACACTGCTGTAGCTGAGATATTATAAGCTTTTCGTTTCTAAAATGTCGTCAACAAAAAATAAATCAACCAAATTCAAAATGCCACGCTTACAACTGATACTTGGCGCGGGCACCACCTGACACAGTGACCTAGTTTCAAAATGGAATGCCACACACACTAGCTAAAGTGATATCGAACAATGTGCCGACGCCATGAAGCGAGACCAAAATAATCAATGTAATGAATTTATACTTGCTAATGACTTTGACTTTCGTTTCTATCACATGAATCTTGAAGAGCGTGTCACTGAGGACGCGCGTCAAATAATTTGCGTACCTTGATACGTATTTGGTGAGGCGCTACCTGGTCTGATAGGTGTGTCTCTTGGACGAATGTCTAGATATTGACGTGTGGCAGTACTTGTGGCTGGCAGATTGTATCCTAAGTACAGTAGGTCGCAACGTGGCCCGCATTCAGATGTTGTAAGTCGAAAAGCCTTCGCTGTCGAGCAAACGTTGATTTGCCTCGCCTTGTCGCTACGGACTCCTCAATGCCGTTTATTATAGTGCAATGTTTGATAAAGCTCTCAGTTCAATCTTTAAAGCAATGTTAAAACGAGCTTACTAAACTTTACGATCATGTTAGGAGGATGTTCAGTTTGTTTTGTTGTTAGAATCTACTAGGAAAATAAAAGGACATCGGTTAGCTTTTCCTATGAGCCTGTAAGTTGCGCCGGCGCAAATTCCGCAAGCGTTTGCGTAACATGCAAAGAGAAGGCGCGCGCAGCGGTGGTGGGGCCACACTTTCTCGTGGGTATACCTACGTTTGCTTTCGTTGGTGTTGTGGCCCGTTATCTCATTTGGCAGGTGCTGGTATGCCGCCTTCGTCTAGAGAAAGTGTTACAGCAATAATTTGTATTCAATATGTATTATGCAAACAATGCAGGTTCCATTTTTCAAGGCACTTTAAGGATTTTCTATGTACATGTACTCATTTACATGATACTACACAATCTTTGGTCATTTATAGCCAATCTAAATTTCTAGGAACGCCAAAATTAGACGGAAGGTTCTTGAAGAGATCTTCCAACGCCTAATAGGAAGTTAGACGAAAGTAAAATAAATAACAAAACTTTTGCTAATGTAATCAATTCAAGCTGATATCCACTGATCATCGAGAAACTTAAAGAAAGTAACAAAAGCCAGACGCGCACAAAGGGATGCGCATTAACATATAATTGTTACGATCCCGGTAATTTTCGATACTGGGTACGATTACTCATATTTGACTTTCCTTCAATCGACCCGCAGGTTATTCCAACGGACAAGGTACAAAAACCACGCAAGTTTCTTGGAAGCAGTTAGGATAAAGAGACCGTGCTCGGCGCTAATAGCCGCCTGATTGTAGCTCGCTCGGTGGAAGCGGTTTGAAACATGACAAGTACTAATGTTGCCAAGCTACGGCTGCCGAAGGTGACCTCCATTTTGACCGGACAACAGTCAAACGTAACTCGTTATTGTTTTTATACAAATGCTCAAGTTCAATGCGTTACGTGGCTTGACATAACGCGCCTGT
This sequence comes from Ostrinia furnacalis, assembly GCF_004193835.3. Lineage (NCBI taxonomy): Eukaryota > Metazoa > Arthropoda > Insecta > Lepidoptera > Crambidae > Ostrinia > Ostrinia furnacalis. The sequence continues at coordinate 252,244 of NW_021131507.1, read as the reverse complement.
ATTTGTCAGCGTCGGATTCAATGTCATTATGAATAATTTATTTCAATCCTATAAGCTGAGCTTGAGGGCGATGATCGGAATTATCAAGGGACAATTAAGGCACTACATTGTTTCTGTTACCAAAAATGGCGGTAGGTACGCGTGAAGATCAGCTATCATAAGTGCTGAGCCGGCAGAGCAGCGAGCCAAGTTCAGCGATGACCTCACCGTGGAGCCGGGCGGGGGACTGTAGTTAGCTCGATCACACCGGACCTTGTTTTTACAGCACTAAAAAATGCGCCCCGACCTACATCAACGCTTGCAAAAAACCCGTCGCTTTCGAGCTCGCCGAATTTCATCGTACAAGTAATTTGCACTCAAACGGATACAGTCTTACGATTGATATTATAAATTATCATTAACATCTCGATATTGAAGTCTTGTCCGGTGAGAAAGATATCCGGGAAAGGAATGTGACGTGATTGGTAAAAGAAAACATTTTATTGAAGGCTGTTATTTTGTTTTTGAATATTTGTTCGAGCAAAATGGTTGCTACCGCTATTATAACAAAAGAAACCATTGTTTGAAGATACCAGGCGTTACGCACCGTGCTGCAACTAAATACAAAGTTGTAGAGTCGTATCTCTACATAAATAATAATGTAATCATTATACTGAGCCCCAATAATGATGTCATAAAAATGCATGCTAATATAAACACATTAAAATATTTAAATATCAGGATTGATAAATTAAAGATCGTGTCGTGTTTTGTTTTCGTTTTTTATCGTAGTAGATGTTATTATCGAATCGATGTAGCGGCAGCGAGAACAGGCGAGCAGCAAGGTCGTCGTCAATGCTAGAGCGTGCAGCACCGGCGCCGGAGCCGCTGTGTGCACAACTGTCGCCGGCCGGTGACCGTGGCTAAATGTATCAAAGCTTCACTCACCTACGCACTTGCAATGTGTACGCTTTCACGACGCACGCTCGGTGAATAATGTGCGCGTGATGTGTAGTCATCATGTCTTGACTTGACGTCAATAAGGCGAGCAAACTCAGAGCATTTTCGTGACGCGACGCCAACAATTTACAGCACAAAACTTCCGAGAACTTCCTGACTGTTCTCAAGAAATTATCGTCATCAGTAACCCACACGAATTATCGAACTATCTACACATTTGTAGCCTGTTGTATTATGTCACGGCTATTTCTATATCTGTTTTGAGTGAGCACTCCTGGCTGTAGCTAAGGGATAAGCAATGTCACCTCGTCTCGCCAGTAACCGATAACAACCCCTGTACTACGACACCTAGACGGCCTTTACGAAAGGTGAAGAATCGATAATTGACGGTAGCAGTTACCTACTTTTGTATTCTGAATATATTAATAATATCTACATACGAGTAAGTGCGATTCATTTAGATTTTAAATTGATTACAAATTATGTAGATAATTGAACGATTTGGTAAAGATAAATTTAATTTACATTATGCGTATTTTTAACTTTTGAGCGCATGACTACTTAACAGGACTTCTTGTCATCACATTCGAATTATTTTAACGCGTAGTGCGCGATAAATGTCCTGCGTTGGATGTGTTACAACAATCTATTTTAGACTGGATGCCCACGATTTAGTAAGGAAGGTCGCGCCGGGAGCCGGGTGAATACACCTTGCAGGGTGCGTCGGCAGGTCAACGAAATCATTCATCACGAATTTCGTCTTTACTCAATTATCAATCACAAAGGTTCTTTGTTTTCTTTAAATATATTTCTCTGCTAAATGTCACCTTTCCAAGAATAGTAAGACGAGAAAGTGTACACTAAAATTAATTGCCATTTACGAGTATACTGATAAGTTTAAGAGCTTTGATTTAATTTGTATGAGTAACATTTTTACGGCTTGAATTTAAATCGGCCAATTATTTGGTAATTGCCCTTCAGACTGAAAGTCTAGTCCCAAGTGCAGGTCACAACTTTAGCTTTGTAAAGTCAATGAGTTGTTTCTTGGGAGATTTGAAATCTGGGTGCCGTTCTCTAGCTGGGATTGGAAATGTGCGTGGAGTCGTCAACCGCCGGCGGTCGTAGCTCTACGAGTCAACGGTCTGGGCGGGCGGGCGCCCCCGGCAAGGGCGGCCAACACATCCCAGCCTCCGACCCTTAACCCCAAATCTGAACTAGGTAGTCTACGAGTTCGAACGTCACTTTTTCGGCTGCGGAAAGTTATGTGATATCGACCTTTGTACAAAGTTGGAGCGATGTGAATGTACTTCGTAGCCTGGTGCATAGGTTGAACGCCTTTTGCGAAGTATTGTTGTAGGTAGGTTAAACGTGGTGCAGAAGTTAGTTACGTACTTTATGTTTTAATAAGACTATTGTTTATGTATACCTACATGCCAGCGATAGGTTGTTTATACTCATTATTGTTATTTTATGTAAGTACACATGTATTATTTATTATTTTGTTATGTTTCATATTTAAGATTTTTTTTTAAATGTATTTAACAAAGGGCTACAAAACCGTTTCCAGTATACGGTTTTTCAATATGAACTCCTAAACCTTGAGCCTTGAGAACTTAAGGGCCAAGGCAATGTGGCCAAGGCTTCCGCCTATGAATTTTTTAAAACTTGTTATTCACGTTGCGAAGTACTTACTAGGTTTGGGTTTTTTCTATTATTTAATATAACTGAAGACAAATCGATTCTGACAATAATTATGATTATTTTATTTTTATCGCTGCATAAACAACCTACGTAAATGAATTATTTGGTTTACACTTCTTGAACCGAAATTATTACGTAGGTAAATCAATTCAAACACTTCCACTTGTCTTATTATTTGCATTTCCAACTGTTTGTTTGCGAATAGTATAGGTTGATCTGCGTCATCGCAGTCATTGGCAGCGTAACATTGTTAGCGTGTTCCCATTCAAGCTGACATTGAATCATATGCCGAACTGTGTAAAACTGCGTAAAAACTCAGTTTTTGCAACGTTTTACAGTACATGGTGCTTGCTGTGAATGGCTCCTCGTCATTTGCGATTTGACCGCACCTAGTCAAGGTTGATTTTCGTTTTCAACCTTTCCGCTGAATGAATTTGAAGGGCAAACATGAGCTCGTACATTATCACCGAACTCCAATCTTGCATAAAAAAAAGTGTAGGCTTAGCGGTACCAGGGTGTCGATGGAACATAATTGAGCTTATTGACACAGATTAAATGTTGGATCGCAAGACGAAGGCCGCCGACAAATTAGTCGGCAGAGTCTGTAGTTACAAGACCCGGGCGGACAGAGCGAGCTGGTTCATGCGGCGGGCGCCAGCGGAGGTGAACGGCTCTCCTTGTGAAGGTGATACGGGGTGATGAGACCGGCCGAGAGCGTTGACTGCAGGCGGCTGCACGTGTTTCTGGGTCGCCGCCGGTTGCGCAATACCCTCCCTCAACTCAAGCCACCGCCCCGACACTAGGCAATACCATCCACAAACTTAATAGTGCAAAGGTCGACAAACCAGTCTAGACTTGTTGATTTCATTGTAAAATAGCCGGAGACGCTCTGTATATAGGTTATTTGAATTCGAAATAAATACAGAGTATTAGCGAAGTTCTGTAAAACTTTTAATATTTGATACACTCGTACTACGGCCAGGTCTTCTGCATTTTGTTATCGATTTTTCCCGGAATGGTATACCGTTCGCTGAATTATCGATCGGTAGCTTAGACATTGTCGCACGTAAGCGACTGGAGTAATTTGCGGACACGGACTTCATGTCTGATATCGAAATCGTTTTCATATGAAGTGAATGTTTTAGTCACTAATGGAAAAAGATATTACGGTCGCGTTTACATACGTTTTTAAGTATAGGTGTTCGGAATTTGAATTAATGGAGTTTTCTTTTTCAGGTCACGCAAGAGAGGTCCTAGCAGCTCCTGCGACCTCGGCTACGGAGAGCGTGATGAACAGATGAATGAGTGCAACGCTGCGCTTGTGCTGATGTCACTGAGCTGCTCTCCAAACTCGCCGCGGCCCAGTAAGTCTTCACGCACCACGTCACCGACGACTTCTTTATGTGACGTCACTTAACACCATAGCTGGCACACTGGTCTCAGCTATCCCCTCACAACATAGGTACATTTCACACAAAATACATCACATTTTATTATATTCTAACTCTCTACATTTATTGTCCGTCATATAATGTGAAGGCGTGATATTGCGTCATAGGCTTAGATCTGCTACGTAAACGCAGCGTACGTAAAAGATACGTTTACGATGACCATTTACATAATACATACTCGTATATACTACCTTTATATAAAATACACATATAAATACTCAAAGTGTATATGAAAAAGCTCTTTTCGCGTAATCGCAACAAATGAAGTTGGGACTGTGGATTTTGTAATATAAAATAATACTTTTAGCACTTGGTCCAGGTTGTGTTTAGTGCAAAATGTATGAAACGTCTAGACAGTCTGTCTAGACAGTGTCTAGACAGGTATTTGGTGTACGTCTCTCGTGATGAGCTCCGACCGAATGAGTCCTTCTTATTTAACTTAAGTATATCTCTACCAGTTGGTACCACTATCTTTATTACAATCTTGCATTAAACGTAACAAAAGCCACTCAAGTGTCTTATTACATCTGACTTTAATAATAACCGCGTAGTTCTCAATTTCAAGATTAATAACTTAGTAAAGCTAACGATTTAAGTGCTAATGCATTGAATTCTTAAGTAAAGTAATAAGCACCAGGAAAGCGTGATAAATAGTTGGTATTACATTACAATTATATGCTCCTTATAAAGATAGCCTACTTACCTGCGCCGCGGTCACAAAGCCTTTGTTACGGTATCGTTTCTTACGTAAATGGTGAAATCCGTTTCAAAGCCACATTCATAAGTGGTGCATGCGATTGGTATATGATTTATCTAATCAATGGTTGCAGCAGGTTATTTATGGACGCAATTAAGCTCCAAGTAAAGGTTCGATTAATTAGGAGAGATATACCGTGAGTTGTGGGATCTGGAGATGCGTTATGCAACCGCATAAGCACAGTTGGCGCGTCGTAAAGTTGAGGTGATAATCAAAAGCATCTAACGGCGCTGCCCGTGCTTCGTGCGAGCCGCAAGCAACAGCTCTGCAGTGAAAGTGACCGTCGTAGTTCCGTTTCGTAATTTATTGCATTTAATTCCTATAAACCGTTACAACTCGATAGCACGCCATCTAAATTCGGTTTACCATTGATTTATGATTATACATGTTTACATTTACACTATCCGCTCAGTGGTTTCTCGTGGAAACCACATAACTGTACATGGATAAGTATATTGTTGCGCAATAGCAGTCTCTAGATGCTTCTAAACGAACTGTTCCTCCGGCCGGATGTTAAATGTCTTATACGCGTGTAACACACATTCAAACTAAACGATTTTATATAGTTTTTAACAGGTTTTGCATGCACGTGTAGAGTTAATACCATAAACAGAAACTTAACTAATTTAGGAAGATTTTTAGAGGAACCATCTGTTTTCACAGATAAATCTTTCAAGAGTCTTGTAAGGACTTAGCACCCGATCAAAAAATCAAAAAATTAGACCACGAAAGCTCTAGTAAAGCTTTCGTCTAAGTCTGATGATACATCAAATCACCCAGATTATCTAACACTTAGGCTCAGTTGCACCACCTAACTTTGACCGTAACTATTTTTGTATGGATTTTGACAGATTTTTAACGTTTGTCAAAGTTAAAGTAAGACTGGTAAGACGGTGCAACCCAGCCTTACGCCACGGAAGCTTTACTAGTTGTCTGATGATGCCCCAGTTAATCCAGATCATCAACAACTAGGTCAAGGAAACTCAACCAGTATTCTGATGATGCATTTCCCTGCAGGTGCGTGGGGCGGTCGCTCATCAGTGTCTCCTGGCGCCAGCAGCAGCTCAGGCTCGTCATGGCGTTCAGGGACACCTTCTCCACCACCGGCATCCTCCTCCTTCAGCGACGAGGGGATCGCCATGGATTATGAAGAACTGCCTCCCCGCAAGAAGAGGGTAAGTTACTTTTTAAACAATACTAACTTTTAGGTGAAGGGGAGGCCTGTTTTACACGCAGAAACATTTTTTAAAGTATAGCAAGTTTGTTACATTGTTGAAATGAAAATTGAACTTGTCGTAGCATAGCTAGAACCGCTTTGCAGGAACAAGCAAATGACTGCAAGACTGGCGCCTAATTAAAATGTAATTACACAAATTGCAAACCAATTTTCAAACTTAAATATCAGATTGATATCTCGAATCAATTATTATTAAACTACCGAGACAGTGATTTTGAAACGCTTATGATTTATTGGACACACCACATCCGTCCTCGTAGCAACCAAACCAATTAGAGTGAGATTCCGGTAATTAGGTACCTACTTCTGAATAACAAACAAAATTATCTCAGTTTGCCGAAAACATGGAAAATCAGCACTGTTGCAATTAGTTACGATCCCATTTCATAAAGTTGCGCTTCACAAAGAGGCGTAACGGTCCGTCGTGGAGTCTAAACTCTAAATTACAGAGATATGTCGTGTGGAACGTGCCCAGTCACCAGCGCAGGCTTCAATTAGACCGTGACACACTTCGTGCTCGCTTTCATAAAGTCTACGAGGTGTGGGCCTAGCTTTGTTCCGCTCAAGGATCTGGCCATTGTAAAGATCAGGCCCGCAACATTATGAACCTAACGAGAAATGGGATAATGTCATGAATCAGAATGTGACTCACAAAGCCCTTCAGAGAGATAATTTGCACTCGAGAATCCTGTATGACTACGATAAGTTCTCTTTTTTATGAAATTCTTTCCTTTATTCAGCCTAATCGTTTCATATATTATCCTTCGTTGAATAGAAACCTACTTTCACCTAACAAGACACCTGTTTGCCGTCAGTAAATTTATGCCATTATATCACGTCTCTTAGGTATCTGTAATTTCTGTTCCTGGTTTCGTAAAGCCGCACGGACTCTAGCCATATTTTGCAAATGGCGAACTCTCTAAGTATTTTCTTGAGCGCATATTGGTTACGGCTCTATTGAAGCTTTTAGTTCCAAAGTAATGTCCGTGGAATATATTGAGCTTACTTTGGTGTAACTTGCTGTGCATTGTGCATTTAACTCTATGTAGGCAGATAGACGGCCAGAATATTCCATTTGTTGTTAAAACACAATGCACGTAGTAATGACCCATAAAATATAATAACCTATCAGTGCACAAAGTCGTGGAGGAGATAAGGAGTCACTGACATACTGTAATATATTTACTTGCCTGTTTGTCAAAGTATTGAGTACACGTGTTGCAAATAGTGATTGATAACAGAACTCTGAGGCTTGTTTAAATTAATGTACTTAAAGAATTAACTGTGTCCAGGAGTCAGCACCTGCAACTTATTTTACATTACTTGATTACTCTCATATTTTTAATAAATTTTAATGTGTGGTTACTGGTAAATGTTTCGTAACCACAAAGTGTATTTTAATAAACCCAGGAACCGATTATAGATCGCTTTAGAAAACCATTAAAGGTAAGTTCTAGGTGGGCGGCCTTCGATGCTAACGATCTTGCAGTTTACATTTTTACTTGCAGAGAAACAAATAACTCTCCGACTACTGGAAAATTTTCGTAGCTATATTAAATGGTACAAAACTGTTTTACTTAATCTTTAGTGATATTCATATCAGAGAACAGTATAAATTGCACGAGCCAAAAGTGTGACCTTGCATAATTCGAAATCAATCGGTTCTCCGAGATTGTTCGGTTGCAGCGACTGTAACGTATGCGTATGCACATGCCTACATATAACTATTTATGATTTATGATCCACGTGCACAGTTCAGTGTGTCGTACAATGTCAAGGCGCAGTGCCGCGGCCGTCGGTTATGCAACCCATTGTAAAATTGTCATAAATACGTTTATGAGTGCGTGAGCGCTCGCCGCAATCAGCGTGAGCTCATGCCTCTCGAGTTACAGACACTACCCAGTGACACTTAGCAACGTTAACCTGCGTCCGATAACGATAACGCGTTGCATAAAGCAAACGCTGCAACCGGGTTTCATTTATCGTGCAGCTTCATTACGAGAGGCGTATGATTAATGACATTTTGTCATTTAGAAATCATGTTGTTTTAATTACGTACACTTATTTATTTTAGCGCTCTACATGTCTAACTGACCAGAAAAACATGTCGTAGAGACATCTTTTACAGAGATTTAGTACGTGTTCATAGCTTGTTTTAATCGCGATAAATGAGACCGGCTGAAAATTTCAGTCTTTTCTAAAGTTGACTGAATGCTGAAATAAACCTAGCTACGAAACAAGCTTTCCTAACAATATTCCGCCCCCATGGCGCGCGTTCTGCAACCTAACAATTGAATGACAATAAAATAAATTACATGACAAAATCTAAACGACTATCTGTCATAGCTCTTGTATCATAAAATGTAGGTCAAGAACAATCTCAGCGACACTGGCAATCATTGTTTTAAAAACCTTTTAGGCGTACGTTACGAACTACGCAACAAATTGAATTTTTATTCCCTCTGAGGCTTATTATAATATGACGCGCAATTATTATGTAAGATGCACTGCCGACTATGCATTAATAAGCAAAAACGACAGTACCCGATCTGATCAAGGTTACAATTTTATGCATTCCAGTCGCCGCAACGAGCTGCGACGTTGACAGATGATTGCGAGCCTACTGCGTAATTGTATAAAATATCCTTGATATTAGCTTAGAACTGGAGCTTTGGGATTTGCGTCAAGTTCTGGTTTCTGGTACTGAGTTCTCTGGTCATAAAAACAATAGGTGTTATATTGTCGTATTGGCAATATTTTCAGGCCCACGCTCTGTAACCTTGTACACTTGGCGGCCAAACGCAGCTCGTGGGCGGACCGGAGACGCGCGTGCTACTATTACATACTTCGGTTACGTAACACCTATTTACACTAGCGACGATAACATCTACGCTCATAGATCTACAGGTCGCCACTAATTGTTTATTAACGGTCGCAAACATTTCCTTTAAACAAAATTACACCTGTATTGTTCCATCGGAAGATGACGCAAGCATGTTTACTTACCTGTTTTGCTGTGAGAGCGATCAGAGCGAGCATCTACCTGTTAAGGAAATCACCGGTTTCGAGGGTCATGTTGTGGACTAATAAATTACGAAGTAATGAAGCTTAAGTGACGTAAATTGTTCGATAAAATCTTTCGCCGCGTTATCGCAGACTGATTTTTAATCTGTCCTTTCATGGCAGCAGCTTACTTATTTTGTCGTGTGTCCTACGCATCGTGGCCAGTACTATGCGCTATTATCGATGCAGCTCGACACAATGGCGTGCCCCAGACGCGGCGTCGCCGTGCTGAATTTATCGCATTTGCCAACACTAGCTAGCATTGCTGGCAGCGGTTCCGTCACAGATTCGCGACTGACAGGACGCGAGCGCAGTGCAGGCTGAATTTGTTTTCTGTGACGCGTTTAGAAATAGTTTTTAAATGCGCTAATCCGTGACACGTTTGATTAGTCGCCCTGGTTGGCTTAACTGATGTTAGTGGTGTGGTGATCCATAGGACGATTAGTGGTATCGATAGAGCGTCTTTTATAGCGTTTCGCGTTTGAGTATCCCTCGTTTCGGTATCACCAGCCGGCCGGCCGGGATTATCGTCCGGGGGGTCGGCGACCCGCACATGTGATCCGTGCGGAACCAGTTCCTGCACCACTTGCCGCGGCCACTGCCCACCGCACCGCTCTAGCCGGAAAAAAAAACTCATTATTACACAGCCTACAGCAGAACGCCCGGGTCTTTCCATTATCTGTGTTATGCCTGTGCTAATAACATGTAACTTTCATGCCGAAACAGGCTCTATCATTTCAAAAAACATGAGTACATTTACAATAGCTTACAAGAAAAACGTTATTAATAAACCGATTATTACATCATGGTATTAGAAGCTCTACATCCCTCCATCCATCAACAAGGCTTATCCAAGTGATTGGCTCAATGACTCCGCCTTATACGGTTATGATATTTAAATTAATTAATATTTAATGAATCAACGACTCGTGTAGGCTAAATAATCAACCCGCCATAAAACATTGTTATGTCATGCAGTCATTTGCTAGTCGTTAGCAGCCGGCTAGATGCAAAATCTCTTGTTACCGAGTGTAGGAGTGTGACGTCAGCCGCAGACCTTGGACAAGGACACAGCTATTAGAGCGAAGCAAGGTCTTGCCAGCTTTCTGCATGCAACGCAAACAGTTTATGTACTCTTCTAAAACCGAGCTATTCCAACGAGTTGCAGATGCTACATTCTGTGGATATTTTTAACATGAGACTTGTAATAACTTGCATTTATTTATGTTTGCTGTTACTAACCGGCTTGCTTACTTTACATTGAAATGCACATGAACTGTTAAAGAACAGAATAGTAAGTGCAATATGTGTTATTCATTGGTTCCCATGGGGCGCTTTGTTCTGTGTAACGTGCGGTGCTAATGTCGACTGCTGTCGTGATACGAGCCGCCTACCCGTTCCTTGCTTCATTATTCCTTTCCAAGAACGAATTGCGGCGAAACTATTGCAGCGGTCGTAATGAGTGCTCGCGGACTTCGTATTGAGCACACTGCGTTCAACTATGAAATTTCAAAGCACTTGCGTTTGTTACGTACGAAACCGTTGTCATTTGCGGGTAATAGAAACATCATTTCCACTGCAATCATCTTTGTATTAACACATTATTGTGTATGTGTAAATAACGCTGCGAGGTATCGACGCAATTATACTTGCATTAGAAGTGTTTTTGCTAGGCAATGCGATAAGCAGACTTGGAAACTAGGTATCAAGGACACAAACGTGAAAACCCCAGTTAGATTACGCGCTACGCAGATTGCTAAAAATGTCGGGGAGTACAGCGGGGCGTCATTCACTTGACAGTCGACATTGAACACGGCGGCACGTGCGTCAGCTGATAGCAACCCTTATCAGTACAGTATGTAATCTGGCTGAGCACAAAGACATTGTACTTCTGTTAGGCAATACGCACTTTCAGCTCAATGGGACACAGCAGATTCAACTTAGTACACGTTGCCGTTTCCTAATATTTCGATAAAAGTATAGTGTAAAAGTTTCAACTATATTGATGAACGTCGATAACATCCTTCTTATCGTCTGCTGTACCTGCTCTCACGTGATTTCAGTGATAAGAAACCACATTACGCTGAACAGTACCTACTTGTAAATTCTCACTCGACCCTGCATAAATGATTTATTGCCGATAACTCGCCGTGAACTGCCGCTGACAATGTGTTAATGAAATTATAATAAGTACTTTCTGTCAAGACCGTCGAGTAACATTAAACCAAAACATCACGAGCGGTATATTTGCTACTTAACGGCCGCTGCGAAACCTTGATAACCCGTTTCACGTGTAAATGTCACTACCGGCGATTCCACACCAAGTGGCTCTAAACGCACCACTTGGGTAATAAGAGCATGGGAATGGTCTAAGTCTAAGAAGCCTATCATTTTCCACTAGAGTCACTAGATATTCAGACTGAACAACTTGTTGAATTCAGACTGATATTTCAGACACTTTTTAGAAGTCATTGAAAGAATTTTCAATGATAATGGCGATACGTGTTATAAAAAATCCATAAACAAAATAATATTTCTGAAATGTTATGAGTAACTTCAAAATAAATAATAAATAAACGAACAAAGAAAGTTGAGGACATCATCAAAGTTAAAGATAACCTGAATTTAGGCATAACAAATTATCACCTCACCGCCAGACAAGGTGACTGTGTTGTTTACTATAATATTTAGTTGTATGACATTCAACTTCACTAATTTAATGCAGTTGCAGTCGCAAAAACTCTTAAGCATTTGATTAGTCGATGATTTATCACTCAATCGTAGTCTTCAAAATTAACTCAAATATTTCTATGTTTTAATTGCTCATAAAACATTTAAAAATGTAGAGTTACGAGTAAATTGTTTATAAATAATGACAACTAAAAATGCACAATCTGGAACAAAACTATATCATATTTTATTTGTATTTCACATTATGTAACTCTGATGAACCCTGACATAATGTAGGCAACAATCGTTACTAAGTTACGAAAGAAAACTAAGTTCGCAAAAAATAATGAGCTATTTATAAGTTTGAAAAGAGTCGCGAAATAGTACGAGTACCTACGTAAGGAACGGAGTCATAATCACTAGCCTTGTGTGTAAATTGTTTGTAAAATTTTCATTGAAGACTAACTCATACATGCTCAATTTCTAACACAATCATTAGCTTCCATGGTATAAACGAACTAAGTAGTGAAATATGAAACACGAACCGAGACTTACTAACTTCGACGGTAGAGTCGCAATAAGCGATTGCGAAGGCCATATTATCGCCTCGACTGATAAAATACACCAATTGTTATCTATATAGCTGTCGAGGTGACTTCCGTGTGCCTCTCATGGCCACTGTAATCAGCCGTTAATTAGAATCGTCATTCGTCGCCGCTTCTCCCATGAAAGACTCTCTTTGTGTTAATAATACCCTTCGTTTTTGTCCCGACTCGCCGCAGGGAAACCGGGATGAATGGCGTCTCTACATTCTTCCGCCAAAGCGTTTGCTTAGCGACATCCATTGTTAGATACTTTAACAATATCTGCTTATTAGTATTTCATATTGGGTTACTGAAAATCGGGTGATCGACTGAAAAAATATCTTTGTCTTTTATCAAGTGCGCAATATCTCATTTGTTTGTCAAGTAAATTAAAGAGGCTAATTTAAAACTAAAGTGGTTTTGGAGTATTCAAAAATAAAATAAAAGCCATTCCCTTCCGCATAGGTTCTTTCAGGAATTCCCTTGCAGGAAATGCAACAATCTTTCTTTGATGAATCGAGATGCAAGAGCCGTTACAAATGTTACGGCTGGTGATATTCCGCTGACTGAAGTGTGTAACAGTTAGTTGGCATGCCCTATCTTGTGTGGAGTATTAGTGCGATACGATTATCGATAAGAACCGCAGATCGGCGCAGGTTCGCCGGCTCACGTGAGCGGGGAAGCTGGGCGCGTGCGCAACGTGACCGCTAACCGCGAACACGACAATTTGTTTGCTTAGCTTTTGCCAGACCTTGGCAGCATCTTGAGTGTTTACTATAGGCATGTAGAGCCGTCAGCTACATGTATGCGTTCACACTTCGTGATGCGTTTCTAGTGGAAAGCGCACGTTCAACAGTATTAATTTTATTTACTCGTATTATACGATAAGTAGGGCGGGCTACAAATACTATGTTTTCATGCATTCTAATATTCAACAACCAACACTGCTTTCAGCGATAGTATGTCATCACTTCACTATTTCGTTGGCAATCAATGTGGCCGGTGCCAATGCGTACAGCTACACATTTTTTTACTCGGAAAATTTTATCTACGACGCTAACAGTAAACAACGAGTAACTAGTTTTGACGTAAGTTCCAAGGTTCGCTCACACATTGTGTTTAGTGCGACTGAGCGGTGGCGCGGCCTTCGCAGGCTATAATAAAACGCGGAAGACATTGCCGCATAGAAGCGCGCGGATCGCTCCCGCTCGGTAAACAGTTATATTAGGACTGTAAGGAGTGTAGTGCTGGCAACACTGAGCACTGCCAGCGTTATAGCAGTCGCGGAACTGGTCCAACTGCCGGCACCGCCACGCTTCGCGCGCATGCGCCAACGCCTGATTACGCATTGTACTATGAACTCCAAACAGTTTATATAGGCCACACAGTCAATTAAAATTTTACTAATGTGCATTTAATTCTAATGTTTTATTTAAACATTGATAAAATTATGTTTAGACAAACAATCTTTTTCGAACGATTCAATCGCACGGAGTCATAATGATCCTTCGAGCCGGATCTTACTTGCTAATGTTTTGATGCAGCATACGATAATCAGATAATTATTCGTAGCACAGCCCGTAGACATGGTGTATTAACATACTATTTTTTAACAATAGCGTGAATAATCAACATAAAGTTAAATAATTTAGGGAGTGATAGTATATTATACCATTTTAATGTGCTAATGTATGGTGGGACATCCGGCGCGCAAGGGCCGGTGTGTCACGACCCTGCGCCCGCGCGTCGCGCTGCCGCGGCCACAGCTTTGTTAACCAATTACCGGGCAATTTATATCACATTACATAATCCCACTGATAATAAAAGCCAGAATGTGACGTACTCTACACATATTAACGCCTTTTGTTAACTTGTCATATCAATCATTATGTAGAGTCGATATCATTCCGTGTTTTAAAGTCATATAATGACAGTCCTATGCTGTTTTCAAATGTCTATGCGTTATTAAACTGTAAACAAACATATTATGGAAAATTACATAATGAACTTAACGGTAACAACTAGTAAACAACTTCAGCCTCACGCAATTCCCTGTAGAACAACTACCTATGATGATTTCAATTCCTGACAGCCGTTATCAGGCGACCGCTTCACTGGTCGTAATCGTTTTGAAATGCATATTCTTAATAGCAAACAAATAGACTTATGAGACGTTTAATTTTGTGGTCTTCCGGGTTTACAGTAAATAAAATAATATTTAATTTGCGAGACAAACTAGGTAGGTACTTAATTGTGCTATAATTTGTTTTGCAATAAGTCGTTTGTAAAATAAAACCTAGAAAAACAACTGACAGTCGAGAAAACATAGTTTCCTGAAAATGGCATCGTAATGGTTCAACTATAAACCTGATTTTCTGATCGCAGTTTCTGGAAAAAACATACGTTTACGCACAGTTGCGTAGAAAGAGTTATATGACATTATCATTGGCGTAATTTAGTGGCATACCCGGCAATCTGACAGTGAAACGAGCACAAATGGGGCGCGTGCGACGCCGCGATTGCGGTATCGAAGTGGGCCGCGAATGTAGGCCGAGCACACACTTGCATTTTGCTGTCAAGAGTTATAGCCTTTTTATTTACGCTGTTGATAACTTAGTGCCCCTTTAATGTATCAGTCACTTTGCTTGCAAAGCTGTTAGAATTTAGCCGCCTTAATCAAATCTTTACACTAGAAGTATAAAGGAAATTATAAAGCGTACAAAAAGTAGGTCTTAGAACGGACACTCAAGGCAATATCGTTCCATTTAGCTCTTGACTACGAAGGCAATACATAACTATAATAAAGCTAATTACAAACGTTTTAATTGAACACACATTGGGGGCAGTACCATGAATCCAGACGCGATGCAGCGGGCAAGCCTACAACATACATGCTCAATAAATAATCGATCGAGTGAGTAACTGGAACGTTGCTATAATGGCTCATTCGAGTGCTCGGTGAGATCGGGTTGTGCAATAGCTAAAATAGGTTACAAGCATCCACGAGTGACCTAGTTGCAGCGATTACATTAGGCTCTGGTACCGACTCCTTTGTGCTGGCGCGGCGCTGCGTGGTACTCACCGGAGGCATAAGTCATTTCGTTTGCATTAGCGTGTTCGATCAGTAGCCTCGGTTGCGTTCTCTTCTTTCGACAATAATGTAGAGCCAAACCGAACCTTACACAACACCAAATCGAATTGCTAATGTCTGCGTTTTTTATTATAACGTGCTTATTATCTGCAAATTGCTATAGATATTGCAAAATTATGACTTTTACAATAGGTACCTGGATTCTGAAGTGAAATTAATTACATAGCAAATTGTATCAATTCATGTTGCTATGCTAACCGAATTATTGTAGAGCTATGCATTTTTACATGACAAATGGTTATGATAATTTAAACATAATGATGCATCCGGATTTTCCTTGGACGTAAAATTCATTCTTTTTTAGAAACTGATATTCAAATAGTGGATCCGGGCCTTAGCATGTGCATGCACGGTCGTGATTTATGTCAACGATACGTGGCCATTATAGTATAGTTTTGGACCACTGTCGTAATTGTATGCTAAACAGTTCTGTTTTCGTGCGTTTAAATACTGAAGAGGCGTGAAGAAATCCAAATCAGAGGCACGTCGTCATGTTTCACACTTTTAAAATGGATTTGAATCGGCGTTTTATGGGCGGATAGCTGCGGCGTCACCGGAGCAGCCCGCGCGAACTTCAATGTTGTTGTCGCTCTATCTCGCTCTACGGGTCATCGCCCCACACGACTCCCCCGTTCTAATAACCCTCCTCATATCTTACAAATTATCATTTCGCGTAAAACCAGCCAGTATCCTCATTACGCACGTCGCGAATTAATCGGTCATCAAAAGCAAAGCGCGGGCGCGGGTCGCGCGGTGGGCGCCATAAGGTTCATGTACCCTATCCTTGCGACCTTGGTACGGTCAAGCACCCCGTCAGCGAAGACATTGACCAGTATTCGGTGGGCACGTATACCAGCTGTGGCTACGGTCATTATGGGTGTGTAACCACATTGGGCAATTACTTCTGCTACCTTGCACAATTAAAGTGAACAAAGGAAGTGCTACGGTTACTGTTTGCGTGCTACACGACACTTTGCGGGTGGCTGTCATTTAATTTATTACTATTCGATATTTTGCCAATGATCCATATACACATAGAATTTCACAATACATATTACTAAATATACTATGGGAGATCACAAACCCTTTGTAACATACTCGTATTCCTGACAAACCTGTCTGCACATCACGTGCCCCTCCATTATCCCAGTATCCATTCGCCATTTAGAATCTTTTCTGTAGAAAGCATCAAGCGAGAGAGATCGGTATTTCTTGAGGCAAAACGCGTGTAGTTGCGACGGCAGATAGATGGGGAGCAATGCGTTTTTTTAACCCGCATCGACGGGGCAATGACACCGCAGCCGGGGCACTGTCCGTTCTTGACAGTTCAAATGTTTACACTTCGCATCTCGAAGGACAGCCCGCTTACTTAGTGTAATCCAGTTTTTCAAAATTAGGAGTATTCAGTTAGAAAACAGCTATTTTAATAACATCGTACCGTTACCGGCGACCCAATGACGTCATAGCGCGACACTGTTTTGTCTCCCTATTAAAATAACTTAGAGAGATAAAGGTGAACAAAAAATTGTTTTTTCGTTTTAGTTTAATGTGTCAGGGCTTTAAAAAGTTGAAGGTATTGTTTGTAAGTGGGTACGTAATGACAAAATTACATAGCTATATGCGGCAGCGAGTATCGCCGGCTGGAACAATAGCAGCGACGAGTTCATCAGACGCGATAATGAGTAGTCCCGCGGGTTCAACAAACTTCCCATTTTACAAATAAAATCGTGTTTATTGCAATATCTTGTGCGTCGCAACACGAATTTTTCGCTACAATAAATAAATCGCTTGAGTGCTCGCCAAAAGTCATTATGTCACTGCGAAGTGGGTTTACAATTATTTTGCACCAGCACGAAGATACCACGCGTCGTTGGATGATTAGGTTTATTCGTAGCGAGTCATTAAACCGGCAAGCGGCGGCTCACCGCGAGTTAAAGAGGAAAAAGTGAAATTGTAACAAGTCAGAACCTGCAGAGGTCGGTGACCAGGGAGGCAGTCCTCGCACGGCGATTGGCGACTGCCCCACTCGGCTGATTCATCACTCGTGCTCACCACCTCTCAGCCGTGAATCACGTTATGCGTTTATTGCAATTGCACGGCTATGGTCAGCCACTCGGGACTGGCATAATGGGCTAATCGTTTCTTAAACGGATAATGAAAAGTCAGTGCCACTGTTGTGCTACGTACGGCGTAGCGCGGCGATGACGCACTTTCACGCAGCGCTACACGGCGCGGCCGTCAATTGACGTATTTCACCTTTGACACACTCACGTGCTCTTCATTAACGACAGATATTTAATTAAAGCTTTACTATTTAACCACGTTCAATTGGTTGATAAATAATAAGTATGCTGTTTAATATAAGGTAGCCTTTAATAGTAAAATAAATCGATAAAGTATTCAAATTACAAACATTATCTTGTCATAATTTAAAATGTTGTAACCTATTAGTGGTTCTCTGGCAAACCTAATTCAAAATTGATTCAATCGAGATCTCTATCATGTTCTGAGATAATCAAAGTAGAGTCGGTATCCAATAAGTAGTTTGTTCGTAGCAGTTGTGGTTCATGTACGTATGTGCAAGTTTTGTGTGTGTGCGTAGGCAGAGTAGTGAAAAACATGAAGTGACGAGGGGGTAGAGCCGGAGGCGCACGGCGGGGGCCGGTGCCGGCTGAGGGGAATGTTTTTGATCCGAGTTCAATGCATCCGCGACGCCACCTGTAGAATATTCTTTGTATAGACACACACAACTACCTCTAATAATCTGATACAATAAGTAATAGTGTACCTTTACACCGCATGGTATCTTCTAGCTTGATTTATAACGGAACGTCTATCTGAATCTGAATCACAATTTCTTATTCGCTGCTGCTATTGAACGACCTGCCTCTGGTGACTCTATCTATATGAAATCTTAAGGCAATTTATAACACTTTCTAGATTATTTTATCGGAACTTTTCTCTGCTTTTGTATCCAACCAAAATCAAGAACCACCGGGGGGCCTAAGTTAGAATGGCGAAAGTAGTAGGGGTAAAGCCATCGTAAGTTCACTGACCTGCAATGCTTTTAGTCCCTTAGCTCCATGGGGTGCCGGTGCCACTGCATGGCACATTTCGCGCCCTCTCGCTCCAAACATACCGCTATCTCATCTAATTCCTTTGTGTCACAAGTTTCGGTTTATTTTGTCAATCTATGCATTCAGATACCAAGTTGTAGAGTCGTTTACTTTGCATGAACTAACTTTTGAGGCTGGTTGTTATCTATCTTACCCCAGAAATGTTTAAATTATCTCAAGAGTTGCGTCATTCATACTTTTTAAAGCTGGTAAACCTTAGGTTGAGTTATTTTGAGCAGGTTGCCTTTATCCTTTGTCTCCCTGAACTTGGCATAAACTGTAACCTCAAATCAAGTCGCAAACTTTTATTTTGTACGGAAACATTTTCTAGTGCTTACTTTTTAAACAACTTCGTTAAAACTTTGTTTGTAAACACGTTGTTGGACAATGCTTGTTTTGAAACAAAGCTTGGGCACTGGGGCGGCCACGTGATGCCGCTACACAGCTCTATATCTCCTAAGCTAACATCTGCGTACATCATTCTAGCATAATTAAGGCGTAATATGTTTATGGAAAATGATAATTGAACTTGTTTAAACATAAAGTCCAAGTACCTACGCAGCTGCTTATCAATTTGATGTAATGAAACAAATGCAAAACCGCTGTTTACGTCTTATTTTGATGAACAATATTTTGTAGTAAGATTTATTTTAATATACAATATGTAGGTAATAATGATAATTTCAAGTTCTGTAATTTAGCTGACATTGTAAAAACCTCTTTAACGGCATAGGTAGCAACCAACGAGTCTTTGCCCTCTTAACTTTCAGTAGTAGACGGGCGTTACTATTAAACTGCTACGAGTATAGATTTAACTCGTATTATGACGAATGACTTGGCATCAACTATTGATTCTACACGCGCTGTTAAATTGGGAACGCTATACAAATAGGAAATTGCTATAACTCTAAATCTTAAGTATTCTGAATCTGAAATAGAACCAGGAAGTCTGTTAGCAGATGCGCCTGCTTTTAGATAGACACTTTAAACAGCAAGTAGTTTAGTAGTACAAATCTAATTTTACTGCTCATCATATTATTTGCGTTCACTCTACATATTTACCTATTCTAGAACTATCCAATACATTTTCAGCTTTTAGTTAATGTAAAACTTGCGTAAATAGTCGTGTGTTATTCAAATTGTTAGTCCAACAAAGAATTTAAAGGCCTTGAAGCTCAAAAATGTGTATTTTAAGTTGCTTTATGTGTGCTCTATAACTAGCCAGCTAGTAGCTGATAAATAACGCTGCGTCACGACCGCCCGTCTGCTTCGATCCTCGTTCTCATAACAACACTGACACACACCAACGCACGAAAGTACCGGCCGGCACCACGCAGCAACGCAACACATCAGCCTTTAAATGGCGTCTTCCTCATTCGTTTCTAACGCTAGAGCGAGATGACACGAAAACAACTTATCTGACCGCGTACTTGAAGTATAAATAAGGAAGGTCATGCCGGCGAGACAGACTTATGCCGAATCATGCGAGAAAAAGAGACGCAATGCAAACAAATCAATATCATCTCGTCGTTTAGCAGTAGAAAGAGATAGCGCAACAACAAACCGGCATTTTATGCCGGTTCGTTATTCATACCACACAGTTATACGAATATGCGCCTTGCCACTGTGTGCTTGAACATAGTTTTCCGCTACACGAATATTGTTTACAGTCTTAGAAACAAGAACGTAATTATTTTCTCGGTGGTACCGTTGTGGAATTTTATGGGTTTATTACACGAAGCATTTTCACTGTCGCAAATAAAATTAATAGTATTTAAAAATAATTGTGAGCCGAATAACATCACAATGAGTGACATTACGAAGAAATTTCTACTTTTTCATAAGAATTATCGTAGACTACGAGACGTAGACGTACTACGAGACTACGAGTATAATGTAGAGTCGACCATTTTTATACACATGTTACAAATAGCTCTTTGTCTCTATTTAGCCTGATTTGCTGTCATTGTACAAGGAATCTATATATATAAAAGAAAGTCGTGTTAGTTACTTCACTTATAACTTAAGAACGGCTGAACCGTTTAGCTGAAAATTGTCAGGGAGGTAGTTTAGAGCCAGGAGAAGGACATAGGATACTTTTTATCCCGTTCGAAATTAAAAAAAAAGTCTGCTTATTTATTGCCATCAAGGCGGAACAAAGTTCGCCGGGTCAGCTAGTAGTTCCATAAAAGAACTAAAACGCAAAATTCGATTCTCGATAGTCGAGTAGGTACCACAGCGATCCCCCTCTCTTGGCCTCGTGTAACTCGTGCCAGCCTCCCCCCTCCTTCCGACACGTGCATCCATCGGCTTTTACCGTTCTGTGCCAACGCTAGAAAAATGATTTCATTCGGATTAACCGCAAGACGGAAGACTACAACGAAAATAAACAAGAATATCTTGTTTATTTCAATGAATGAAAGAAGGAAAAACATTTGGATTTGAAACTAACATCTGAATTGACTCTACAAATAACGTTTTATTATGGCCACGAATAGTCCTTATGAATATTCATTTCCAGCAATTTTTGACGCTTGACCTTATAAATATGAAAAACTCGAAACGATCCAAAAACCCATTTCCTTGTAAGAAAAACAGAACACGATCCCAAAAATCGAAGCACTTACTGCAGTACGACTTAAAAAGCAGTGAACTCTCCGAAAACAAAGGCAATCAGCGCCCAACTCAAACAAATAAGGCAGTTCAACTTTGATCGTCGAAAAATCACGTTCTCTATTTATTGTGGTAGGTAGATGCATCGGTGCACACAGCGGGCCGCGCGGCACGTGTAAGCCGTCTGCACAGCACACAGGCGCAGCCCGGTGCAGCTATTCAGGACGCCACAACTACGACGCTCTATAACCGCGCATGCATTTTAAAACTGAATCTATGCTGATTGTTCTGGCACGCGAAGATTAACGTCGTGGTGATCGGTTTATTTTTGGTTTAATGCATACCAACTTGGCGTTTGATTCACTCACGGTTTTAATTTTATGCCTTTTCCAAAGCTTTCAAAAACGAACGACTTACAATGCTTTCCTGAAATCATTAGACGATGTGAATCTTACAA
Organism: Ostrinia furnacalis; assembly: GCF_004193835.3. Classification (NCBI taxonomy): domain Eukaryota; kingdom Metazoa; phylum Arthropoda; class Insecta; order Lepidoptera; family Crambidae; genus Ostrinia; species Ostrinia furnacalis. Next base: position 230,505 of record NW_021131507.1, on the reverse strand, counting down.
AGTACATAAAATAAATCTCAAAGTATGCAATACTTGGAGATAATCTTCAACGTAAGTAGGAGCAAACATACTTTTCTAGGTATACATATTACAAGTTTATTGAAAGCTGAAAGTAGGTCAGTGGTGCAGCGGAGGGAGGCTCCCCGAAGCAGAGCCGTCCCGCGTCACTCACCCTCCCGCCCTCCTCACCTCTATTTCGCAAGGGAATGTACCCCATATTAAAATAGCGATCCAGTCAAACTACACCGCAGTCTCTTAGTAAGCCAGCTTACTTTATCTAAGATGTAATCATACCGTGAACTCTACATTACGAACTTCGTTAAACTACTATTATAAAGATACGAATATTGTTACCAACTAAGTACACTGAAAAGAAAAATTGTGTCGGTTAGAAAATCTTCAATATCTTCAAAAGTACCTAACCTGACTTTATAAAATAGAGACTAAAAATGCATACGATTATGTTTTGTTTTATAAAGCTAGGTAAGGTACTTTTGAAGATAAATAGAAGATTTTCTAAACGACCCTTTTTCTTTGTGGTCCAGTGTAAGTAGACGTTGTAGAGTTAAGGATAGCGCCTATCCTTAACTCCAAATAGCTTTATTCTTATTTATAGGTACGTTTCCATAACTTCTGTCTTGTGAAATACCTTCTAACACAGTCCATGGGAGCCATGGGAGGTGCGTAATGTTCTATAAAATAGCAAACAACGCAAACCTTGACGCAGTATTGATCCATATTCTGCCCGCTTGTCGAACGACACGAATCACCCCGCAAATGTAAAGTGACTTCAAAAACCTTATTTTTTATGCTTCGTCACCAATTGTAAATGTTGATACTGCATGACCCAGTAAACACCCGAATTCCAACAATATAGTTTGTACAAAGTGCAGCGATGATATTACCTCAAAATAATATGCGTCATAGTTATGAATCATCGGTCAGTATTATGGCTAGTGATGAGTAAACGCATCATGAAGTCACAAAGGGAAGCAAACTGATAATTAACAAGTTCAAGTGGTTCTTGTTAATTTCTGAAACCTTGCGGGAAACGCTGACCAAGTTTAGCACCTCAATTAAAACTGAAGTGGATTGTTGCTAGGTATGCAGAGCTGTGCCCTCAAATATAACAAAGGAAAGCAACCTTCGCAGACCACCCTTGGCCGTGGTGCTGCGACCTAGATCCCTGCCGCCCCCGCGCCGGTGCCCCGCGACCTGACCCACTTACCACTGCACTTGATATAGCCTCCGTTTTCAGGCGCAGAGCAGCATTTTCCCTCGCGCAACCTAATTCGCTAACAATCCCTGACACAGCTCCCTTCCACAGCCAAGGTTCGACCTATTTCTAAACTCGTCTAAGTATTCAAGAACTTCAATTTCAATCAAATTCCTGCAACAATTGCAAGAAAATTTTTCAGTTTCACAAGAACCGCTCGGCGTTACAATCGTTAGCCATCTGAAAATAATTCACCAGAATTCACCAAAGCAAAACGACAACGAAGTACGTAGACGTCAGATCTAACTATAGCTTTGAGCGGCATGGCAACAGGACGGTTGTCGGCAGCAGCTCAGCCCGGGTGGCCAAAATAATGTGGCATTGGGCAGAAGGTCGATGCAGAATCTTTGGCAAGCCGAACAACTGCGGCCCCGAGCGCTTGCGCGCCTCTGTCACACCTTCAGCACATTCAGATGCATTTCGATTTCCAACTGGCGATCGTTACGAGAAAAATACCGCAACCAATTACAGCACATTCCATGCTGTGCATTGAGAATGAGTAAATAAACTTTGGTCCTGCGTTACATCATTGGTCGATTTAACAAAGGCATTGTGTTTCCTGAGAATCATCGCTGATTCTATCGTGTGCTGTTTGATTAGTGCACGGTACTGTGTAGATGCAGCGATGGTCACGGTGAGCGGGTGTGGCAGGAGGCGCGCTGCGGCGTCAGCAAGGCCGCACTCGCGACCTAGAACCGTTTCCGTCTCTGCTCGCTTGTTCTAACGAAGCTCATAAACGTATTGTTTTGTTATGAAAAGACGCTCATGACAACCTTGTTAATCCCGGAGAGTAGGTATTGTCAAAAGGCATCAGCTTGGCCAAATTTTGCCCTGAATAGGGTCACGTGTTTTTAAGGTTTTCAGGTTAAACAATTCGCTATTGTTTTCAGATTTCCAGTTACTGACATTTAAAAAACTTGTATTCTTAGTAATCGTTGGCGGAACGAAACAATATCGAAACCGCTATTAAAATATAGGTATTTTCCTAAAAAAAACTTGTTTGTGGATAAAAAAGGTGTTTTTGCCGTACCTACTGTTTATAATTTATTCTGTAGAATTGTAAACAAAACTTTTTTATTTATTGTGTTATCTTGGCTTGTTTCAGATTAACAGTGTTGTGTATCAGTGCACTTGGCGCGGCTGCGGGCACACCACCAACACTTGCGTCGCCATCGAAACTCACATCAGAAGTGCCCATTTAGGGTAAGATTTTGTTTGTTTTACACAGAGGCGGCGTTAAGCGTGGGCGATGTGGGCCACCGCCTACGGCCTCGCGGTACATGGGGCCTCGCGGCGTCTTTCCATTCTATACATAGCCAGAACGCAAGGGTGTGAAACTAATCGAGTATAGTTTGGATATGACTTTTTCTACTAAGCTCCTCCAAACTATACACGACCAGTACGCATACGCTGCGTACTGCTCGCGTATACTTTGTAGTGACTTAGGTCAATTATCTTCCTCCAAAATATACATCGCCAGTAGGTACGCATACGGACTAATCATGTATGTATTGTAATAAGTGCGTGATTACAATTTATACGCGAGTAGTTGCATGCTAGTCATTTTGACTTATTGACCTCTCTTTCTATTACATACTAGCTTTCCGCCCGCGGCTTCGCTCGCGTGGAATTTTGTCTGTTACAGAAAAACAATATCGCGCGCGTATTTGCTCACCGTTTAGACCTACCCTGGACTACGACAAACATTTTAAAACCAAAATCAGCTCAATCGGCCCAGCCGTTCTCGAGTTTTAATCAGACTAACGAACATCAATTCATTTTTATTTATATATTAATTCATATCTGCGTGTCTACTTTAAACATTGAATCATCTTACGACACGTGTCATTGTTTTGATAAAGGATTTTTTGGTGTTTCTTATTCTGCCATAGAAAAGATATTTGTTTTGGGGCTGATATTTCACCAATTGTAGGTATGGAAATATGTCAAAATGATTTTGTTCTTGAAATAAAAGTTAATAAATAAAATAAATAATAAATAAATATCCTTAGACATTTTACACTGCGCTTCTAGTCCCAAACTAAGCAAAGCTTGTACTATGGGTACTAGACAACGGATATAAACATAATTAAATGCTTTAAGAAGGTTTTTGTCTCGTCGCGGAAAGCCAGCGGAAATATTTTCCGACAACGGAAAAACCTTTGTAGGCGCTTTAAAAGAATTATCTCAGTCATTTATTAATAATCAAACAGATATCATAAATTATACGGCCAATGAGAATATCAAATTTAGCTTCATTCCACCGTATTCGCCCCATTTTGGTGGTTTGTGGGAGGCAGGGGTCAAGTCGACCAAACACCATTTGCGTCGGTTAGGGAACGCGAACCTCACTTATGAGGAATATTCAACATTATTGGCACAAATCGAAGCAATCCTTAATTCCAGACCCATGTATCCCATGTCGACCGATCCCAACGACCTACTTCCACTCACTCCAGCCCATTTCCTGGTTGGCCGACCGCTTGTTGCGCCTGGCTACAAAGACATCACGACTGCATCTACGCCTCACTTGAACCGGTACGAGCGCGTCGAACAAATGCGGCAGAACTTCTGGAAGCGCTGGACGAAGGAGTACATCGGGGAACTGCAGACCAGAACCAAATGGCAGATTAACCAGGACAACTTGGCGCCTAACACTCTGGTGCTCATAAAAGAGGACAACTTGCCACCACTAAAATGGCGACTAGGAAGAGTAACACAAACCTTCCCGGGAGAAGATGGACTAGCTCGAGTGGCAGACGTAAAAACTGAAAGCGGAATCATAAGAAGAAGCTACCAGAGATTATGCCCATTAATGCCAGAAGAATAACCGTTGGAGGCAGCTGCTCCAAGGCGGGGGGCATGTTCAGAAATCGATTACGACATCACTAGCGAACGCGCACATCACTACGCACGAAAATGACAGAAAACGGTTGCGATCGCGCCCGGCGCCTACCCCACTTGACTACCATTCCTCTAACCGCGAACATCAAATATTTGTATACGTTATTTCATGTTATAAACGCTGAGTATCGAAGAAAGCGAGTTTCAATCACAAATACATCACATCCATCTACAAGTGTTTTTGTCTTTCTGGTGTACTATGTGTTTAGGAATTTCTATAGGTATGGTTATTTTTCTGTTATCCGTATACACACAGTGAAGTTTTTTACCAGTTACAATGAAAAGTATGTAAGATTAATTTAAAAAAAATATAAGTCATTTTAAAAATGTATCAAATCATACAATGTATGAACTAGGCAAAGTCTAGAAGCCACTTTCCTACTAATATCATAAATGTAAAAGTTAATCAAGATTGATGAATTGAAGGATGAATGGACTGATGAATGGATAGGAAGGATGAATGGGTGGATATATGCCTTGAACTTGAATTAAGTGAGTATGGATTCATGGTTAGATCGAAGGATGTTTTTTCACTCTTTAACGCAAAAAATACTAAGCCGATCTTAATAAAACTTCGCCGTTCTATTGTTAATACTTCAGAATAACATAATATAGGCTGTAATTTAGAATAACATTCAGTTATTTGGTCAAAAAATAACGATAAGTGTCAAGAAATTAGGTCTTTCTATGATAAACTTAATTTCTCAAGGGTGAAGTCACAGGCAAAAACTAGCACAATAGATTTACATTTCTGCATTGTCACGAGTCACCTAAACGCTCCTCACCTCTCCACTCTCGTATCTCCTCGAAACAAGGACTTTTCATCGAATTATTGTTGCAAATACCAGGGTGGGACAAAAATGACCCAGTGGCGCTTCTAGGTAAAACCGATTTTAATTGTTTTTCTATTTATGTTATATTAATAAAAACATTAAAAAATGATAAAATTCACCAAATCAGAAAAAGTCAAAAAGTTTCATGGACTTTCGTTGAAAAATAAAAAAGTTAGAGACGATCAAACTCGCGAGTGGGACAAAAATGGGACGGCGGCCTTTCTAGTGTTAAATAAATGCGAGTCTTGCTACGACGCGATACAGTGGAATTCAGCTCGCACAGCACTACGTACCTACAATTTTATTCACCTACAAGTTTTGTCTCTCTCTATCGCGTGCCTCTGAACTCTTCTTACGCTGTTAGGGTTGCTGTCTAGTGAAAAAATAATTAATCTACTTATTTGTAATGAGGTACGTATGTAGGTAAGTATGCATTCATTATGGAAAACCTTGGGAGAGGCCTTTGTCCAGCAGTGGACGTCATTTAGCTGAAACGAACGAACGCATTCTGAGCAGTAGTCATAGTAGGTTAGGTTCCTATACTATCCTAAGAATTATTGATACCTACATGGCCAACATACCTTTCAGCATCTTCGGGAAGCGAAAAAAAAAGATAAATCCGGTAGATTACTTTTCGAATTTAAACACCCGAACGCCGCACAATATTTCGTTCTCTTTATGTCCATTTTTAAATAATACTTCGATCATAGAATTATAATCATACTACAAGACTACAACACACGCCAGCGTCCTGACGAGCGCGCGCGTGACACTCGACTGATATAATACCCGCCGGCGGGGCGCTTCCCTGTAGGTAATTATCGGATGTACCTACCGCGCGGAGTGAGCCAGGCCTGGTTTAGAGAAGTTTGGCCTTAAGAGTTATTTATCTAAGGCCAAACTTCTTTAAAACCCCTTCAATCCCTGAAAATTAAGTCCGCCACTGTACAGTTGTATGTGCAAAAGTGTAAATAAATAAATAAAATATAGTGAGTTCATCAGCTGTACAATATTCAGTTTTTAGGAGTGAAAATTCAAAATGTATTTTATACGTATTGTATTTTATTGTAATGCTTCTCAAATAACAAAAACCGCCCTTTTCACGCTGAATTAACGTTGCACAATTTGCAACAGCTCAATAAACTTTAGACAGACTAAACTCTTTGTTCTAAGTGAATTTATTTAACTTCACTCAGCGATATAGAATGTATACTTTAAAGGGCCCTTTGAAGTAGGGTGCAGCTGGGAGGCACTTAGCGCGTCAGCACCTGTGCAAATAATGTGACAGATACAGAAAGCTCGCTCCGTGGCAAGAGTCAAGCCTTATTTGAGGTGATCGTATACCATAATAACAACGCCTTAATAAAAACCTCTTAAGTGTAAAAGAAGTAATTTTTCAGGAGGAAAATAAAACTGCTGGTTGTAAAATTTTTGTACGACGTCTTTTATGCTTTTTTGTTAATTTATATGTAAATTCACCTGCTTTTATATCCATATTCCAGAACTGTTCTGTAAGATTGACCAAAATGCATAAATATGAGAAAAAATGAATTCTCGAGGTTTTCTGTCTAGACACTACTAAGTCATCATGCACGGCATGATTGCGCGCGTCTTTGTCCCGGTTTACCCATGATTACAATCAGTAAAGTTACTTTGATCCCAGATGGACAGTCTCGAACCAAAACATAAGAGTTCATTCATTATTTTGTAACTGCAAAAGGCTCATAAGCATCATATCCCCCAAGAAAGTATGACGTCACTCGCATTATACCCGGCAACTACTAAGTCATCACGCACGGCATGATTGCGCGCGTCTTTGTCCCGCGCATTTATCCCGGTCGCGGCGGAGATGAGCCGACTTTATACGCCGCGAGTCCTCGAGGCGGTCACAATGAGTACAGGTTCCGTACTGCAACATAGATGGAAAGGAATAACGGTGGGTCCAGAATCAGTATTTCTTGACATTTGTAACTCATTTACGCTAAAACTGCTGAACAGATTTAGAAGGAAACTTTATACTTTATACAATGTTATAACTTGATTCACATGTTTTCAATGAGTTTGGCCACTTTGTATCTAGATCAAATCTGGGCCAAGAAAGTATGACGTCACTCGCATTATACCCGGCAACTACTAAGTCATCACGCACGGCATGATTGCGAGCATCTTTGTCCCGCGCATTCATCCCGGTCGCAATGGAGATGAGCCGCCTTTATGCGGCGCGAGTCCTCGAGGCGGTCACAATAAGTACGGGTTCCGTAGTCCGTACCTCGTCCTAGATTAAAATTTATAACGGGGGGTGTAAAGCGGGCTTATAGCCTACCAGTTTCTAATCCTTCTAATTTATAAATTTGAAAATTTGTGACCTCATAAATACACTCGACATCAAATAAATCGCACCTCTCGCGACAAGCACTTTCAAACGTATGCATCCCCACTTCCCACCAAAAAATAGGCAGTTACGCTTGAGCCAACTCTTATGGCTATACAACTGTTAAGTTGGAATTAATCGCTATCCATCTGTTAAAGAGGACACGTGTGATCATTATTTGGTTTCATAACCATAAAATTTGGTCTAATTGATCCCAGAGGTGAACCCAAAGTGAGGTCTTTTTTCGAGTCACATTTATGGTATATGTTAATCGTTCGTTCGTTCGTTCGTTTCAGCCGAAAGACGTCCACTGCTGGACAAAGGCCTCCCCCAAGGATTTAGGTACCTCCCGCGACCTTCACCAGATCGTCGGTCCACCTAGTGGGAGGCCTGCCCACGCTACGTCTTCCAGCTTGTGGTCGCCACTCAAGAACTTTCCTGCCCCAACGGCCATAAGCTCTTCGAGTTATGTGCCCCGCCCACTGCCACTTGATTTTAGCGATTCTGCGGGCTATGTCAGTCACTCTGGTTCTCCTACGTATCTCCTCATTTCTGATTCGATCACGCAGGGAAACTCTGAGCATAGCACGCTCCATCGCTCTTTGGGTGACCTTGAGCCTTCTTATGAGACCCATAGTAAGCGACCACGTCTCACCATATTATGTTAATCATTTATTAAGAAATTAAATGCGTTTTTCTTTAAGGATATTTTTTGGGCTTTCAAATAACACCAATATTGTTGGAGCACCATGATTGTGTCAGAAGAAAATCTTTAATGTTCGCGTCGCGGAAGGTGCGGTTTATTTGATGTTGAGTGTAGGTAGCAGGAAGGCTGGATACAGGCCGCTATCAACCGTATAATCTGGAAATCATTGGGGTTGGTTGGCCTATGTACAGTTTAACATAATAAAGGCTTATGTCCCAATGATTTCCCGATTGGCCGGTTGGAGATCCTATGGCTGAAATGATGATGATGAAAGTTTGAGAATAAGACTATAAACGATATTGAGTTAGGAAATTGGCCACATTGAAACCATAACTGTCAAATAAGTCGTAGTTTCTGTGACAAACTGAAAACTGAAGCCGTGAACAAAAACCAGTTAGTTAATTATTGCTAACAACGTTTGTACACTGCATGTTCGAAACAGAATATTGGTTTTGATAATACTGATCCTTGAATATTGATACAGACACGTTTGAACTACGTATGTACGACGTACGTAGAATGGAATTCGGATATTGTGTCGACAAAAGCATTGCAATACGGTTAGTTGCTTTGAGCAGATATTTGTTAGTATCGGATTGGAATCGAAACTGAATGACATCGGCACGAATACAAACACAAACCTATAAGTACTATAAAATATTACAAAGCTGAAGAGTTTGTTAGTTTGATCACACTTAACTCAGAAACTACTGATCCGAATTGAAAAATTATCTTTGTGGTGGACAATAAATTTATTAGGCCTACATTACACCACACTATAAAAATGGAAATTTACAGAAATTTTAAGAAAATTATTCAAACTACATATTTTAACGCGTACGAAGTCGCTGGCACTACTAGTTATTAACACAAGAAACCCGTTAACCCTTGTGCTATTTCCAGGAATATAGAGTTCCCTAATGTTCCCATTCAAATGGAACATTCTGGGAATATTCCTGACCTAATGAATATTCTTAGGAATGGTTAAAATCTATTTACACCCGTACCATAGATGGCCAATTAAAGATACACTGAATTTAGTATACATAAGTGGTGGAAGAGGTTTAAGCGATTAGCTGAATATTAACATAAATGTATTGTGTGTGTGTAAATATTAGTGTTGTTCGTTACTTTATTATTAATTTTTAGTTTAAGAAATGCACTGGACACAGGCTGCTACCAATCGATCAACATGGAAATTGGAAAGCATTGGGGGAGGCCTATGTTCAGCAGTGGACGTCCTAGGACTGAAATGACGATGATGATGATGATGTTTTCTTAATTACATTTTTTTAACAAAGAAAGTATTAGACATGATCAAAATACACACTCGTAGAAAATAAAAACATTAAAAGGGTGTGCGTTCTACACACTTATCTGTTAGCTTTGCCTTCTCAAATATTAATTTGTTAAATACCCTGAACATAATATTCATTGTTATTATCTTTATGAGCTACAAGCCCTTCACATTGTTCATTGTTTGCCCTCACCGGAAGTTGCCCAAGGTCGAGGAAACTACGGAGTTAATTAAATGATAACTATCTTTTTATATTCCGGAAATATTTTCCTGCCCGCGAAAGAAAGGGAAAATTTTGAGTAAATTACCTTCGTTAAGAAACTTTTCAGTAATTAGCGTTAGAAGATTTAAATTATGCAGCTTTATGGATTTCAATTTAATGATTTTATATCATAATATTGCTATTCCTTTTGGTTTTTCCCACGTTTTTAGATTGTCAAGTATGTACTGTGATAAAAAACAGCCGTACAGTTTAAAACATCCACTGCATTATTTCCCAAAAACATAAAATTAATATCGTAGCACAAATCTGTATTATAAAACAAAAGTAAGATTGTGTCTTTCTCCAGGGTCTTCAATTAAAAAAAAGCTTTGAAACATAACAAAATTTAAGGCACAAAATTACCAACCGAATTGAGAAGCTCCTCCTTTTGTTGATGTTAAATAAATTTAATTATAGTGTTAGGCAGTTCTTCATTTATAATATTACATAATATACACTTTAATACTACATCTTGCGTCTCCGATAAAATGACTTCAGCCTACGGATCTCTAAATACCCTGAATGTCGTCGGGAGGCAATTTAAGCGGTTCAGTACAAAGACGGTCCTTATTGTAACGAACGGCGATTGTGCCGATGCCATTCTCCCTGGATAATGTCTTAATCTCAGCTCTCTAAGGATCTGTTGCAATTTCAAATTATTAATGGGAAAGATCATGACGTACTTTGTATCGTTAATTGTGGAAAAATCTAAAACGTTAAAATAACGGTATCGTTGTGGCCAATGAGCTGTGAGTCTAGACAAAGTGCAAATTATAATCGCAAACCAGTCGAAAAGTGATCTAAAAGCCCCTTTTTTGTATGGAGTTTTGACGGATTCGATTTTCGATTCGATCAAAAAGTGCGTTTTGTCTAGGGGGGCTTCTGTCATAGTGTGACGTTGACAATACGCGCGGAGACGACTCCACGCGCTTTTGTGCTAAGTGATTAATTGTATTTAAATTAAGGCAATATAATGTATCCAGTGTTTTATTTATGAGAATAGATCTACCGGCCTCTAACAGTATAGACGTATTGCAAGTGGATTAAAGTCCACCATGCGTGTTAGTCCATATTCGGATTTGATTTACAATCAAAACATGATTATTACTAGTGACCCGCTCCGGCTTCACACGGGTGCTAAGTATGACACATAAACCTTCCACTTGACTTCCACTTCCATTACGTAGTTTTTAAAGATCGAAGTATACATACGGACAGAGAGCGGAAAGCGACTTTGTTTTATTATGTACGGATGACTTCTAGATGATATACATCAATGGTTAACAACCCGTGAGGTACTCTTTCAATACCGGAACAACCAGTTCCGAGAATCTTTAAAAAGAAAATATAAATAATAATTGTATTATAAGCAAATTTAAGTCTCGAGTGGCGACCACGGGCTGGAAGACGTAGCGTAGCAGGCCTCCTACTAGGTGGACCGACGATCTGGTAAAGGTCGCGGGAAGAGCCTGGATGCGGGCAGCGCAGGACCGTTCATTGTGGAAAACCTTGGGGGAGGCCTTTGTCCAGCAGTGGACGTCATTTGGCTGAAACGAACGAACGAACGAACGAAGCAAAGTGAAATAAATACTATTCATAATTGCATTCATAATTGCAATATAGTGTACACATACAACAGCATGAGCGAATGAATTGCATGTTTATAGCTAGTCAAATGTAACACAATTTGCGAATAAGTAAATAATGTCTTATACCTCCTAGCTAGACTGAACAGAGCAATTGCCATTCGAAGAATTGTAACAACACAGTTTAATTTAAAACTGTCAATCAGCGATGGTTCCTAGTTCTATTTGGAACTGTTCCGTTGTTGAAATGAGCTTTACAGTTAGATTGATCAGTTACTAGGACAATTTTACGTAATTAAAACCCGCGATTTACTGGCTAAGATTATCTGGATCCAGCGCGGAAGGAAGAAAATGTCTAAAACATATAATGATGGCAAAATCGTCTAAGGATGACATACGCTCGTATTCACATTGTTGATGTCTCACAGTGCACATGGACGCACAGGGTGACACACGAACCAATCACAGAGCTCTATACAACGCTGTGCGTTCGATTTGCTGCTTTACGCAAGCATCGTTTGTGAATACGGACGATAAAGTAGTATTGGAAGAAGAGCCCGTCGATAGATAAGTTAAAGGAGATTATGATACTTTCAGGAATTACAATATTATACCTAACTCTGCCAACTGTTTAGTACCTGTATGTTTATGTATGTTGCAGTTGGTAAATTTATTTAAGTAAATAGATAAACCTTGCAGGATAAACGCCTCTGAAACATAAAATAAATCTGAAAACTTCCGATTTGCAATTCCTTGACAGAACTAACGCAGGGAGCGTCGCGTCGGCGACACTTTAGAAATTTATTGGTCCCCAAGGCCTGTTAAATACTTTCTTGCTTTCGTATTTTTGGGGAAATTTAACGAGTAATTTCGCCCTAGTGGGAAGAGGGATCTCGACTTTTACAGTGCGTCCAATTTTGAGTTTACTATCTTTTGAAACTGTACCTCTAGTAGGAAAAACTTTCGAGTTCGTTTCGTTGCGTATTCAAAGTGTCATCGAAAAATTTTGTATGAAAAATTAAACAGCGCCCCCTAGGGCGGCTATAATATAGGGGGCGCTGTTTAATTTTTCATACAAAATTTTTCGATGACACTTTGAATACGCAACGAAACGAACTCGAAAGTTTTTCCTACTAGAGGTACTGATTCTGGTCACATGAACGTAGAGTTTTAATACGATGGATGATCGCGAAAAAATATTTATTAAATCTTTGCGCAATGCACATTTAAATGCTTTTTTTTTATCGTCATAGGTTTGTTGTCGACACGACACACACACAACCTACACAGCGTCAGTCCGAAACTCCGCCACAAGGCCTTCATTGAATCTTGCTGCGTGCAGTGCACGATTACAAACCGAAGTCATTGTACAGTTGACCGCACATCAGACTATAGAGTTTTGTTGAAATATATTAACGGTTACTTATATCAACATTAACTAACCATTGATATAATAATATTTCAACCACAGTGCGGTAAATTATGTAAAGTTCTATCGGATCACACCACCATTGTTTCGCCTTTTCTTCATATTTTTATTTGAAAACCCTTAAGTCAAATTCCTAATAACACCACCGCATCAAACAAAAAAATCAGTTAAATAAATCCCCCCTCACAACTGAAATATCTACCGGATAAATGTGACGTCATTACTGCAAACGGGGTCTATAAGGTGGCGACTCATTTCGGAGGCTGCCGTGCTATTCGGGCACGTACGGGAAGGAGTTAGTTCAACCGTTGGCAGCCCCATTAAAGTGTCGACAGCGGTTTGAATTTGGGACTGCCGTTGTTGAGCTGGTCCGTTTTCTAATGCTTATTCTACGATGCTAGATAAACTGTTTTAACGCAAAATATCCCGTGGAAAATTTGAATAACAAAGAATAAGAAAAACTTTATTTGACACAAAAAGAACATAAAAAAAGAACAAAGGGACTTAAAACTACACACGCATATTTTTGTGTCAAAAAGGCGCCCGCTCAGCATTAATCGAGGCACGAGTGCAAAAACGCTGGTTTTCAGCGTAGTTAGTAGTGCAATTTGCAGTCATAGAGAACTAACCAAGTCAGACTTTAGGCTACAATATAATAATTATCCTAAATTATAAAAAGAAATGATATCTTGCGTTGTCACAAAAAAAAATCAGGACTAACTTCTAGATCTCACTTATTTTGTCGTTGAAGTCAACAACCAAGGCATATCATAATAATATTGAACTTGGCTCTCATTTCATAATGTTTTTGATGGGATCATTTATTACGATATCTAACAGAAAGGTAGCGAGGTAAGCAGGTAATATTAACGGCTAACAATACTCAAACTTTTCTACCCAAGGACAGCTTAAGAGATTATTAAATCCATGTACCTACTGAAGAACTAGGCAGTTAACATAATAGGGAAAGATTCAGTAGGAATTAAGATTTTAACTCTATTTTATCAGTTTCATAAGCTAAAAGTCATCGCAGAAAGTATCAGGTTTTGTTTGTATGGTATAATGTTACAAACTACAATCAAAAGTATATTTTGTTGTAACATGAGCTGATGTTCCCTAAAAACCAATCAGAACTCAAGATTTAAATAACTCTATTTTACTTGAGTCTTCTCGATAAGTATAATACATACATGCTTTCGGGGACTGGTCAATCCAAGTTATTCAAATTTATGTATGCGAGTCATTTCTACTAGTATTTAAGTATCTTAATCTGTAAGTCTAGATATTAGCACGTGACTACCTTGTTTAATATACCACGCAATTTTGTATACCCATTCTTATAAGATACACCATACAAGAATGCATGGTGAACTGCTCCTGTATCAAATGTACCTACTACTGCTATTTATATTAACCGGCAAACAGTGGTGACTGAGTATGTTGCGGCGCTTCTTCTCAGCACTTGCCAAATGTTGGTCTCGAAGCGCTGGTAGGGTAAAAAGATTATGAGACATGTAGAGGCTCCTTAAGAGAAAAATGACGATTAGTAAGTACTATTTATTAGTCTAAACAAATAAAGAAATTTTGACTTTGACTTTGACTTTGACACAATTTATTTGTGATCCACTTAACATAATTATACAATAATAAATATTTGAGAAAAGTGAAGCATGTCTATCTAAGACTTTTAGGGAGAAAATGAATGTTAATTACAAAAGATTTTCGTACTTAAATTATTCTGGGAGATTAATTTGCACCTACTGAACTTTCTTATTGTATATACTAACGTAATCTTCTCAAATTAAAGCGATGACTTGCCGAACGGATAAAATTCGGAAATTAATCTTACACACGAAAGACGGTATTAATTTTAGACAGACCCCGCTTCTGACGTCATCATACTTAATGCGTGGAAAGATTTTGCTCTCCAATGATTTGGGGTTACCTAAAGAGATTCAGAAGCTGTGTAAAATGAAATTTTAAACATTTTAAAATGTTTTATAATGTTTTTTTGTTTTGTTATGTTTTAAAATTTTTGCCTAATTTGTCTTGTATAAAACATTAGGCAAAAAAACTAGGTACTTTTTTTGATTTCAGTTCCTTTGAACAAGTGATGAGTCATTGTTGTTAACTATCATCATGTTAATTTCAGCCACAGGACGTCCACTGCTGAAAATAGGTCTACCTAATTATTTCCAGATTGACTGGTTGGTAACAGCTGCTGTTATTGTTACAAGGAATTAGTGTTGTAAGGCTGGGTTGCACCATCTTACTTTAACTTTGACAAACGTCAAAAACCTGTCAAACTCCATACATAAAACACCGGTTATCGTTATAGTTACGGTCAAAGTTAGGTATTGCAACTCAGCCTAAGAATTTGCAAAATGTACGATTATTGGTCGTATCCAATTGAACTTGTGAAATTTCTAAATACAGGTAATTTTTATACAGACACCTGAGATAAAATATTACGTTTCATAAGGTTATAAAAAGCAAAATGGAAATTATATTTTAAGAGTAAACAACACGTGGCGCGTGTTACGCTCTACGTGAGATGCGAACCGTGATTATTTTAAGTATTATGAACACACCAACACTCACAAAGTTTTGTTTACCCATGGTTATTAACATATCACGCGAAGTCAAAAACATGGCATGATATTCAGATTTTCTCCGGCATCTTTGTTTCTGTTCGTGGAATTCGTTAAATTATAGCAAAAAAACTTTTGTTATATTTAAGCTAAAAAATGTTTAGTTTGAACACTATCTGCTAGGTTATTAATGTGTGACTAGTCGACAATTATATGTAGAAAACAGAACCACCCACTGGAGAAACCACCTACAAGTTGGACTAACGACCTCATAAAGGTAGCAGGAAGGCGCTGTAAGCCGGTAATATGGAAAGCATAGGCCTATGACGAAAGTGGACGTCCTGTGGATGAAATGACGATGATGGTCTTATTGCTACAAGCATTCTGCTCTTATCAACATTTGGCCGATGTTTCGTTTAGTTATCGTTACAGAATAAGATTACCTACTCACCTAGGTACAAAATACTTTTACAGTCTGAGAGAACAAACCAAAAAACTGCACGCAGGAAGATTTAATGAATTATTCTACTGACAATAGAGTTTTGGGCTGACACTGTTTAGGTTTGTTGTCGACACGATAAGAAGAAGAAGTTCGAGAGAAATATTACTCATCTATATAAACTTTTAGACATTGCTCGTTAAATAGTTCATACGATAAAGTTATTTTCAGCGTAGAGCTTGATCAAAATATTTCAATAACTGTGTCAACAAGACTGTTTATACAGGGTGACTTTGAAGTCGTTGGCATCCTTTTAAAATAAGACTCACTCATGATACATAGTACATTCCCTAGATATGAGACAAATCGAATGAATTAAAATTTCAATATTCAAAATGTTGCACAGACGACAGCACATCTAGTTTAATATTGTGGCATCTCATTTCGATGTATTAAGAGTGTTATTTTGCAACAAAATGTATAGGCTGATGTGCTGTTGACTGCACAATAGTTTTAAACTCTTTATAAGAGCACACTAATACAAATACATACCTAGTGAAAATAATAGCAAAAAATCATATTGGATTTGTCTCACATTTGGGAAATGACTATGTATCATGAGTAGAGTCTTATATTAAAAGGATGCCAACTATTTCATAGTCACCTTGTATTTTACTATCCAAAATAAAACCAGTCCAAGACATTTACAGCTTGCCAAAGGCGAAGTTTTATGTTAGTCGTTCGTCCTGTTTCCTAGTCGTAAGAAATACCCTATTTGCTAATGCCGGGTTACGGACAAATTACTATTATTTACTACCAACCCATAAATAAACTTGAATGTATTCACAACACTCGTTTTAGATACATGGGATTATCATTAACCGTTTTGTCGACACCATTCTTTTTTAGATTTACGATGATAATAAGTCTCTTTCTTACACTCAAATGGCACAGTAGTGCCAATAGTAATACACTAGTGGCCAAGAGTGTGATATCTTATACACCACAAAATTTTTATCACCGAAAAATTTTTAACAGGTTATGTAGAAACGTGTGAAATATTTAAAGCAAAAGAAAAAGAAATGTTTTTCATAAAGTTATTTTTTTTAATAAATTTTCTTTAGTCCGTATTTTACGCGTCACAGCTTTGTCACTCCGCTGCTCGCTAGAGTAGTCGTACGCGCTCGCACGTTACATCGATCTGTCTGTCTCGCTCACGCCTCGACCACGCTTCCAGTGTTATTATTACATACTTAGCTAACTTAGACCATTTTGAATTCTAATAAGTGTTACATTATCGTACGTAAATAGTGCTAGCGACGCGTGTGTCCATAAATTACCAATTTTAGGAGGAAATTTTGAGTCACTTTATTTAACTACTTTTTTTGCACAAATGGGATCAGTATCAATTACACATTACCCAGAATTTTTTTTTCGGTCATAAAAATTTTGTGGTGTAGATATCTTATACTAGATCCATAACCAAGTGTGTAAACATATTCGTTCATTTCAGCCAAATGACGTCCACTGCTGAACAAAGGCCTCCCCCAAGGCTTTCCGCAACGACCGGTCTTACGCTGCCCGCATCCGCGTAAACATAATCCCAACTAATATTATAAATGCGAAAGTCACTCTGTCTGTCTGTCTGTCTGTCTGTCTGTCTGTCTGTCTGTCTGTCTGTCTGTCTGTCTGTCTGTTACGCTTTCCCGCTTAAACCTCGCAACCGATTTTGATGAAATTTGGCATAGAGATAGTTTGAGTCCCGGGAAAGAACATAGGATAGTTTTTATCCCGGTTTTTGAAACAGGGACGCGCGCGGTAAAGTTTTTCTGTGACAGACAAAAATCCACGCGGGCGAAGCCGCGGGCGGAAAGCTAGTTATTTATAAATAATTTATGTTGTAGCAATCACTTCTAATTGTTTCAAAAATGTGTAGTCTTATTATTAGACTACACATTTATTTATTCATTATTCATCATTACTCATTTATTTATTCAGTACTGAGAAGGTTTTGACCAGGAACTAACCTAAGCTGTCAATGACGTCTGAAGTGTTGTTTCCTATGATTAACCAAAATATGGCATATAGTTCCAAAATACTGAACTGTCCTATCCATGACATTGACAGTGGGGCGCCACCATCCATACCGGATCGCTGCTTCCAATTTTTGCCATTTTGGAAACCATACAGTTGAACGATGGTAGCGCCCCCCTGTCATTGAGTTTGGTGGGACAGTTCAGCGTGGTTCATCTTTAGGCTAAGGCTGAGTTGTATAGCCTGACCAGGAACATAAAAACCCTCGCCATGTTGCGGAAAACTAATGGTACTAATTTCTTTTAATGGCAACAGTAACTGAAAACTTCATTGACATGTCACCTTGCATGTCAGTCTATTGCTGTCAAAGTGTAAACAAACTTTATTTTAAATGTGCGCAATTGATTTTGTGAATTAAATTGCTAAAATCTTTTTATAGTCGTGAAAGAAAAGTGGTTCACAATGTGTTAAAGTATTTGTCGAAGAGAAATACTAAGGGTTCGGACAATATTTTCATTGAATAATAAGAATGCCGAATAAAAGATGCTCAAAAGCTGTCGACTGATGAAGCCTTAGCCACGACCAGTGCCAATCCAGCTCCAAAGCCCCACAAATTTTCATCTCGAGTGGCAGAATAGATTGCACCTACGAGACTAGGGAAATTTTAGCTGTTTCAAGACTATTCTTATCTGTTTTTAAGATTCTGCTTAGTATCGATGTATAAATAGCTATCCAAGTCCTCACTCTTATACAAAGTGTATTATAGAGACGATTTTTTTGTAATAAATCGAAAGTATGTATTTGCGAGGACCAAATTGAATATACCAACATGAATAACGAGGATATCAGAACCATTTTGGTAAATGCCTAAGCTGCTAGGAGAGATTAAGAAGCACTACTACTAATTAGGCTGAATATCAAGATTATTCCGACACTTTAGCGAAGATATCCTAGACTTTAGCTTGAGTGAGATTAGAATGCCCTATTAAAAACAACAAGGTATGTACCAGGAGATAATGAAATCACAACTGAGCTTATGAAATCATCAGATGGAATGCTAGTACTAAAGTTCTCTTAAATACCACCATGTTTAATGGTCGATAAACCAAAAAATAAGACATGGTGGTGGTGCTAGAGACTGGAATGGAATGGACGTTGGCGATGGTCCAGAGTCAGGTGAGGCAGCTTTTTCCTGAAACATCCAGTCTCCCAGACAACCTCATTTTCGAAAAGACGTTTGTAATACGAAGACTGAGGACTATAATCAGTCATTATTATTGGCCTTTTTGTACCTTCTTCGATTCGGTCAATTCCTGGGCTGTGCTACAGTCTCTTTAATGGCGTCAAATTGACTGTCCATACATGCAACTTCTGAAGTATTTGTATGAAAACTTCATCATATCAGCCCTCCCCCAAGATCAGAACTCGAAACTTATCTGATGGCTGCGAGGGTTCAGAGATGGAGACACCATAATCTCTTAAAGTCTTCACTACCTCCCACTTAGAGGTTTTCAAGCTTCTGAGCTAGACCGAGCTCAGTATCAAGATACGGCGAGTACATCACACAACTTCGATTCACTGACGATATTGTAGTTATGACTGAGACCTTAGTAGACCTAGGTACAATGCTCCAGAGCCAATAAGACCAATTCCGGCAATAGATTCGCCACCGGAGCCACCGAAATTGCGCCACCGGAATTGAAAAACTGTTACAAAATTCAAATTATAAAGAAAACTATAATTCTGATCAATAATTTCTGTATGCAGATACAACAAAACACCAAACTTTAATCATGTTAAAGAATCGTTTAGCATCTAAGTAAGTAGCTTTCACTCATACACTTGCCAGCGAAATTGAAAAATTTTGTATTCCTGTGCCGCTGATACTAATATTTACGGGTCTGCTGGAAAAACAATACCACAAGTCGCAAGTCTTTATAGCCCGATCAGGAGGACACAGTTGAGTGATGCAGGGAAGAAGAACTCTACGTCTCTCAAAGCTTCTTTGGAGAAGTAAGAGAGTGTCGAAATTGAGCCACTGTAATTGCTTTTTTTCGTGGGACAGTTTTGAAAGGCTATTTAAAACACTTAAAATATGAAATATCACATTTCTTTCATATCATTTGGAAGTCTTATTTTATGTATTTTATGGCTATACTATTTTTAAATTACTAGGATCCCCGAGAAAGAAGGAATAACACAATTTATGAGTAGAAATAGAGTTAGGACGCGCCACCGCTATTAGATTTTGGGTCTTTGAAAATTTTTTTAGTACATAAAATAACTACCTATTGTCCTGAAGACTTTGCTATCGTGTAAAACGCTGTATAAACTATATACAGAAAAAAAAATCATCGCTCTAGTTACATTTCTCCCATCGATTCTCAGCTCCGCCGCGTAAAAAACGTGTTTGGGATATTCACCCAAATCCTACTAGCTCGATTGATGTTTTCATTTAATTTATTTAAACCAGGTTACCTATAATAATATTGTTTCGTTAATTCATGAAAATGTCAAATTAGCCCGTAATCCTGAATCCTGATACATAAAGTTAGCCTATTAATTTAACACAGGTACGACTGTACTCAGTGTTGCACTATTAAATGCAATTGACGCGCCTCTATGCCAGGGTTTTTATGTTCCTGGTCAGGCTATACCATCTTACTTTAACCACAGAATAATAATAAGTACTACGTACAGAAGTTTTACTCCGCGAAGGTATTTAAAAAAAGTTATGTTCAATGTCATTAAAAATATGGTGTAATTTAGCCTGTCTCAACAGAGTCAAGCACCATTTTGTTGACAAACGTCAGTGATCGGCACTGCACCGAAGCTATAGGGCTGACTTCGGTAAAATGATGTGACGTGAGGTGCCAAACTGCGGAAAATGGCGGAGGAAATTACATGATTTAGCATGAATTATCATGAATAATATTAACTACTTATTTACCTCTCAGTGTCTTGAAGCAACTCAAAAAAGTACATTCTGTGTTTTTATTATTATTTAGGTAGTTAAATACTGCACAATATTTAGTACACCATTTTCTTTATTTTCTTCCATCATACACAAGAATACGCGTGCGTGAGTCAATGTTCGCTCGTATGTGAGGCCTTGTCGAATAGTATCCTGTAGGTGGGCCATCGTGCCTGTTTTGTTTTCGATGTAAACTCGCGGAGATGAACAGGCCTGCTTTAACTTTGACAAATACAAAAAGCACCGGTTATTGTTATTGTTACGGTTAAAATAAGGTGGTGCAACTCAGCCCTTCTAATACACACCACAACATAAATAAATAAATATTAAATATACATAACTAACTCTGATAATCCTGCTCCTAAATAAACTAATAACTCAAATAGATTCGCAGTGCATTCATGAATAACATAAGTTATTTCAAATGAGTACTGGGTTGAGGTGTTTGATGAGGAATATTCGGAACTGAATAGACCTGGATACAATGGATTAAGGTGAATAATGGATCAAACCACCAAATCCACAATTTGAAGATCATTGAAGATGCATAAGGCTTGCTAGTTAAGAAAAACACAAAGTTGTGAGTTGGCTTAGGGCCCTTTTCCCCATTCCGGGAGGGGCTGTGGTAGAGAAGGCTTTGTCTGGAAACCCACTGTCACAGTCTCCTGCCACTTATGGCGAGTGACGGAGCACCGGGGTCTTTTTAGTGGGTATGCCTCGTCCTTCTGACTTGGTGAGCCCCACATAACCTACCCTGTCCCCGCAGGATAGGTATAATAATAATATTAATAAATAATAATAATAAATAGTCTTTATTTCAGGCTTTCACATCCCATATCTTAATAATAAATTTTAAAAAAATGTAAATTGTAACGTTGGAGACAATAATATATAACAATAATAGGTATGCAATTCAATGCATTTTTTCCCCGATAAAAAAAGGGCCCTTTCCCCCGCTGTGGTAGAGAAGGCTTTGACCGAAATCCCACAGTTTCCTCCCACTTATGGCGGTGATGGAGCATCGGGGTCTTTTTAGTAGGTAAGTATTCGTGTGAATGTTAATATAACAACACGTACCTATGTTCGATGTCACAGTGGGAACGAGCCCTTAATAGATATGGTCGGATTCTTAGGGCTCTTTCAATTTAGACGCTTTGAGCAGGAAGGATGTCAGTTATACTTTTGCAAAACGCATATTGTTGGTCCTAATTGCAAAATCTTTTTTTTATCCACAACGAGGAAGCTCTTTGCCTGTATCTTACCTGATGGTAAGTGATGATCAGGCCGAAAGTGGAAGCGAGCTTCACTCGGAATCCTCAACCACGGTGGAACTGGCTATCTTGCCTCTAACTGCCGGAACTCAACAATGCTGTTAACATTGTTGTTATGGCTAGCTCATGGACAAGTAAGACATTTTCCTTCAATCTCGGAAATCTCCAGGTAAAAAGGGAAACCAACACGTCGCATTATCGTCACACATCTCGCAAAATTACCGCAGAGAGCCCCGGGATGGACGATTAAGATTAGATCGCGGCCATTACTGCCAGCCACCTTCGACTAAATCTGAGCAGTTAAGATCCGAGCCGGGGATCTGGGAATAGAACGTTATGACGCGGGCCTTTGTTCGGGTTAAGCTTTTAGCGGGGCGATGTATTAAAACATCGGTTTCTAAGTGGTCGCGACCTCCGCGGGTTGATGGGTTAACTAGTTTTGTTAACCTATTACTGTCTGCAAACGAGAAGATAAAACAACAGCGTGAAATTAAGTAGTACAAGAATTGTTAAGACAATGCAGAAAGTCTGTTTTGATTGTCTGGAATGAAAGTGTAGAGCGTTTCGTACACCTTTAGTCGTACGGCTAATTGAGCTGTATAACCCATTAAAGTTTCATACAATCTACTTGCTTAGAGACAAACAACTGGCTACAGTAAGTAAACACTTTGTTGGAAAATAACAGCTATTACAACAACACCTGAAATTAATAACCAGTTAATGAAACAAAATTATAAGTTTGATTCATTCAATCTAAGATTATGTCCATCATCATTGAGTGACATAACAAAAAGATGCCGATTTCTGTTGTCGTTTCCAAAATGAACCTTCCCTCCACTCTAAAACTAAATGAAGCATTTCCATCTTTCGGCATAAAGGACTCGCCTAAAAGCCGCAGTGACAATCGTCATCTGTCTGTTCTCGGGTATGATAAATCGCCGTTTTGCATTGCAGATTAGGGCCGCCTGCCCTCAACCTTCAATGTAAAAATACACGAAACACGAGAATTAATGCAATTTCGGAGACATCACAGCTGTGACGGATTGTGGTTTAAAGCGATGATAATGTAATTAATGATTAGCATAAAAATGTTGTTGCATACCGATAACAAAAGAATGTTTTTCATTTTTAGGAAGAGCAGCCATTACTTATTCAGTCAGCACAATGCACGGGAACAATGGTTGTAAATTGCTATAGAGCTAGTTTTATGCTATTTTAAGAGTTCCGTTTTTAAAGAGCAGAACACGGAAAACCATATTTTTATTACATACATTAAAAATTAAATTAATGTGCGACGGGTAAAGTAGCGCGGCGTAGTAATTATTTTTACACTGCTACGCGCTGTAGCACTGTACTGCATAGTAGCACCTACTACGTAGCTCTGTGCCTATAACACTCAACCAAGCATTGCTCCATCCGACCAGACATCAACACGGTGTAAGCGCCACTAACTAACTTTTACTTAACACTTTCATAATAAAGTTTAAAATTGTGTAACATTTCATTTTCGATACTTCCCGAAGCGTATGCCGTTTGTCTTGCGTGATAATTTCATAACTCAGAAACGTACTCCTATTGCTTATTAATATTCATATGTTTGATCTTTGCTGGCAAACATACTGCGACGTTTGCATTAAGAAAACATTCTGACATGTTTATAGGTGTAATTAACGACAACAAACAATTGTGTTATTCAAAGGAAAGCGTTATTCTTGTAATGCGAAGACAAATGCTTTGTTTTCGCTTTTTGAATGTACCGACGATAGCGTTTCAAACAAGACATTTGTGTTACAATATACCTTTGTACATTTTGATGTAACTTACATTATGCAGGTACTCAAAGACATTAACCTGATCCCAAATTATTAAAAATCCAAGTGAATTCATAACATAATCCAGTATTAAATTGCAAAATCATGATTCATAATTTGACAAGACTCATTTATTTATTTATTTAATTAGGACAACCAACAAGACAGGCGCAAATTCAAGCAAAGGGGTTTACATACATAATTTTGTCTTAGGACTCATAACATAAGTACCTAAAAAAACTACCTACTTTAAGCGGATTATTCATACCCGATCCATAAGGTGGAGAGAAACGGGATAAAGATAACAAAATCAAAGAGAGCCGATAAGTTGAAAACATTTTCGTTCACCCGCAGAGCCAAAGATCACAAGATACGGTCCTCATGCAAATTTTTATTTGGGAACCGTGGTTATCCTGTTAGCGCAGCCAAGATAGGAGATTGCCCATGCTTGACATAAAGAGATCGATTCAAGATGAAGTGGAATTCGTTATTCGGATCGATTTGTGGTTCGTTCGTTTCAGTCGAAAGACGTCCACAGCTGGACAAAGGCCTCCCCCAAGGATTGCCACAAAGAGCGGTCCTGCGCCGCTCGCATCCAGTCACCTCCCGCGACCTTCACCAGATCGTCGGTCCACATAGTGGCCTGCCCACGCTACGTCTTCCGGCTCGTGGATCGTCGATTTGTGGTACAGTTACCATAAAACGGTTATGTACTGGACAGTGCTTTACCATTACGAGCGCTAGATCTTGATCTGTGAACACCACAGACCTAGTATTATTATTACATACCTAGACTGTCTACTGTCATAATATTTCTGTGCCTATTTGAGTTTCGCCATTTTGGCGCTATAGGCCATACTGTGTAGGCAGATACGATTGTCCATGGAACTAAAATTAGTGATTTCTAACTTGCTTACTCCTTGCAATGTACGTCAAAACTAGTTCTCGGGACAGTCGTAGTGGGGCTTGAAATTGCCACATAAATTAGCTGTCATTTGTACGGAGACAGCCTGTCCAGGGTGTAATAATAAATATAGGTCAGTGGTCAAATTCAGCTAAGCGCGTCTCCTCTGCGTCACTCAGAACGTTTGATTGCAAACGAGCAACGCATGCCTGTTACACTTGACTGTTTAGTAGGTACCATCTATCACATCTTATACATTTTTACTGCAAAATCGAATTAAATACCACGTATGTGCCTCATCACCAAACTAGAGCTAAGTACTTCCCACGACGGCTTTGAATTATTTATTTATTTATTTATTTATTTTATTGGGCTATCAAGGAATTCACAAAATTTTCCGTAAATTATTTCGTAACCGTAATAGCGTTCTTGGTATTTAATTCAGTATTATAACACATCCCTGGACTCAGAAAAACAATGGAATCCACTTTTGTACAAACAGCTTAATATTTTCCAGGAAAAATAACGAAGAAACAGCTTTATGCGGAAAAGGAAATTTGAGGATTCTGATTCTGTGGTCTCATTAAAGCACTTTCATGCAGAGAAAACTTTGGGAAAATTGTATGACGCGTGTTCTACGAGTATTCTAAGAATACGATGTATTCTTTACCCTACGTATTGTCTGATCCTTTACTTCATTATGAAATAAATTGTACAAAATACCCTGTATAACAATGATGCCTAAAAGTACCTACATTTTAAGTCGCACATTATTACTTGTTAAATGGTTCAGTGCGCTTACCATGAGTTTACGTTAGGTGTGCTCGCTAGCGACTGCGTAAAAAAATGACATTAATTGTATGACATATTGTGCAGCGCCCCTAGTGGCTACTTTCAAGAAACAAAATCTTCATAGAGATTTTTGACGTACTCGCTAGCGAGCACACCTAACGTAAACTCATGGTAGGTACACTGTTTTATTATTATAGCTTAGCATATAAGTAAACGTTATTTAAAATGACAGTAGTTTAGTTGAATTGTCTGCCTTCAATGAATTTATAAAACTATGTTCTACATTATCACGATTCAAGTATCCAAAATTCAAGCTTAAGATGAGATTATTAACGCCCGTATTGACAAACGATGCTTGCTTATCGAACGCACAGCGTTGAATAGAGTTCTGTGATTGGTTCATGTGAGACCCTGTGCTTTCACGCGCACTGTGAGACCTCATAGTAATGTTTGTGAATACGGGCGTGTGACATGTAGGTACACAAACCAAGACTTGATAATGAGTGTATACTGTGTGAGAATCATCCAGACCCATAAATCAAATATTTATGAATTACAATGTTGTAATGTTATTACTTTCAAAACTGTAACTTGAAAACTAAGCTAGATCATCGGCTACCACTAAATACATTCGGATATAGGTTACGTGACCACGTCGTGAACCTAATTTACATTTGAGTGCCAACAGATGGCGCTAAGCGAGAATTTAATCGCGCTAACGATAAAGTTTCTTTGTCCCAGAATACGTATTAGCTAATGTATTTAGCTGTTGTAAATTAATAATGTAAAAATGTCGATACTTAACTTTGAACTCTTATTTTCTTGTGAATAATTTTTGTGGGTGACATTAATGATTTAACTTTTTTCTGGGACGAACATAGTCTTTATTAGTTTAGTTTTTATCGGTAGCCAGAGGAGATGCAGCGATGGGAAAAGTCCCATTGTTATAAAATAATATTATAATGTTTAATTTTTTAAGGAGAGCAGACCCAAAATAATTTAATAGGAAAAAGGGCTAGGAAAACAGAAAAAGGAGAGAATTTTCCCATGTTAAAGTAACCAATTCATTTTCATTTTTTCATGTTGTCATTTTTGTAAAAGTGTATTCGTATTTATAAGTAAATTGAATGAAAAATAAAGTTAACAAATTAAGAGCTGTAAACCAATTTTGTTTTAGCGATTGGAAAATCGTCGATTCGGTTTTTAGCGAAACTTATAACCATTAGCGATCAAACTGCTGAACTAGTGACGGCCCGCGGTCGCTCTCGCCGGCGCCAAACTATTTCAATTTGGGAAAGTTCCCTGCGGCCTACGGCGAGGATTTGTAAAAACAGCTGCCCTTAATAGAGTTCGATTCGAGACTGTAAGTGAAACTATTTTCTGAAACGCAAGTTGGCTGCGGCTTTCGAATTCTGAAACAGGATTGAGGATTTAAATTACGCGTATAATCTGAAAGGTCGTTTGATAGAAAAGTAATGGACGTAGTCCAAAAATTTTGCAAGCTTCAGAGATTGGTGTGCCGGCCATATTTGACGCAAGAGTCAATGAAAGGTGGACCATCACCAGCATCAAATTAATTATTGTTACAAAACCCAAATCTACGTGTAGGCATTAAAAATGTACAGACTTTCACTTTAGACTTTAATAGTACTATACCTATACCATACTTCACCCTTCAGTTTCCCACCTAGTCCCATTAACTGACAATTCCATGCAGTAAAATCGGATTAAATCCTGCTTGCAGGCTTGCCAAGCCCATCTGCGACCACGTTCCTTATAATAATATTAAAATTTCACTTAGTGGTTTTGCATCTCGGCCTTGCGGACTTATGCATAATTTATGACGTTTTCGCGATTCCGCCCTCAAATCCGTCCGAAACCGATAAATAAGTCTTCGGTCGGACATGGCGTGTATCAATCTGTATGTATCGGATTTGGGGTCGTGGCACAAGGTACGGATGGTGTAGAAGCACCATTTGAAGAAATATCTATACTAATATTTTAAATGCGAAAGTAACTCTGTCTGTCTCCCTTTCACACCTAAACCACTGAACCGATTTTGATGAAATTTGGCATAGAGATAGTTTGAGTCCCGGGAAAGGACATAGGATAGTTTTTATCCCGGTTTTTGAAACAGGAACGCGCGTGTTAAAGTTTTTCTATGACAGACAAAATTCGACGCGGGAGAAGCCGCGGGCGGAAAGCTAGTAATACCATAAAGCACATAAGAAAGAAAGTAGACAAAACTCAACCTGCATGGCAAAGTTTACACGTTCATGCGAGTATAATACTATGGTACGGTACGGTAAAATTCATACAAAAAAACATTAGTAAAGTAATATCCCNGTTTTTGATGGGATCTCATTTCTTTTTGTATTTTGTAGACAGCAGTTATGTACCTAGAAAACTGGACCGAAATTTAAAAAAAATACTCGACTTGGCGGTTGCACTACCGTGCCCCCAAATCTCATTTCTTTTTGTATTTTGTAGACAGCAGTTATGTATCTAGAAAACTGGACCGAAATTAAAAAATTTTACTCGACTTGGCGGTTGCACTACCGTGCCCCCAAATATTTTAGTTTTTCCTTGATTCATACAGCAAACACTACTTATATTCCAAATTTGAAGCTTCTAGGTCTGCTAGAAGTGCCTTAGAATTTTGATGATCGGTGAGTCAGTCAGTGAGTGACAAAATTAAGTAACTTTGACCCGTTATAATTCTTAAACTACTGGTTCAAATTGAATGAAATTTGAAATATACCGTGTCTTTACAATGCCTGCATAGCTAATGAAAATTCAGCCTTCTAGTTTTATCCACAACGAAGTTACAGGCGGTCGAAAATGGCCTGAATTGCTTCGAGAAAAGGATGGTACGGCCGTGCCGCTTTCTGCTTGACTTGGTGGGGGCACTGCCGTGCCCCCAGTGTGCCTACCATGAGTTTACGTTAGGTGTGCTCGCTAGCGACTGCGTAAAAAAATGACATTTAAATGTATGACATATTGTGCAGCGCCCCTAGCGGCTACTTTCAAGAAATAAAATCTTCATAGAATTTATTGACGTATTCGCTAGCGAGCTCACCTAACGTAAACTCATGGTAGGCACACTGATATAGCAAGACACGGGTCTTACTCGCGGTTTGACGTTTCGGCTACTATGCTGCAGCCGTGGTCACTAGGGTGTCCCGAAATGTCTTTTTTTACATTTTCGCTACACAAGACCCCTCAAAAGTTGCGTCATAAGATGTAGATTACCGTAAAAATAATTTAAAAAATATAAAATAATGTCTCAAGGGCTCTACCGGCATTTTTATGTCTCAAAAAATCACTTAATCAGTCCTTCACTGTTTGTCATCTATTATATTTTTTTCACAATTATTTCATTTTATTTTGTAATAACAGTGGCAGCTGAACCCTAAGATATGATTTGCAGGCAATGACAGACTGTTTCCAGTGAGGAATAGGTTTGGTTCGAACTAGCAGAATTCATATTTTGACTTGTTTTTCTCAAATTTTCTACTCCTTCGGCGAGGCTGTTGGGATTATTTCTGTTGTGGTTTTATTGCTGTAAGGTATCGCACCGCAGTTTATTGTTATAATATTACATACTTTTAGCATAAATTTAACAACAATTTAGCAATATATGGTAGTAATATACTTTTTGATTTTTATCAAGTAAAAACTACCTTGCCAAAAATCTTTATGATATTATATTCAAACAGAATACTAATTAACATGTTAAATAGTTTTAGCATACTATTAAATATGAATAACATTTATGTACGTTATATACACTTTCTAGCTGAAGTTTTTGTTGTCTACGCAGTTTTTTACCAATGGTGAACTTCAACGGAAGTAAAAATATATTTTTAGTTATGAAACGCATACATATTATACATCAAATTAAAGACAATTTAATACACTTCTTTGGCTTATGTAAAACTTTTAGTAGAGTATAAGACATTTTGTAAAAAAATGATTTGAAAAGTAGTATCACAACAATGTAAAAAAATTCAATTTTCCTTTAATTACTAACTAAAGGTTGATTTTATCGATACAATTTATACCACAAAATATCAAGCGCACACGTAAAGCTATCATATAAATAAAAAAGTAATGAAATCGGACAAATGGTTTTCAAGTTATGGTTGATTTTCTAAAATTGACTGCCATTTTTGTTAGCTTCCACTTAGAGATGCCAATCATTGTTTTATAATAGCGTAATAAAATTATTGACCTGCTGTGAGAAGGGAATTGAGTATCCTCAAATTAAATCGATATCTTGGCTGACCCATGGATTAATTAGGAATACATTAAAATCGCGCGCGTAAATGCCTAATTCTGGTCAAAAAGCCAATTCTGTTTTGAAAGCATTTATGGATTTATTGGTTTTTAAACTATTTTAAACCTTGATGTGAATCATTGTGTACCCTCAAATTTCATAAAAACGCTATTTTTGTATTATAAATAGTTTTTGTTAGGAACCCCTAAAATAGCAATTTAATTTTTTTTTAAGGACAGGTAGAGGCCTCAAGATGACAGATATCTCATTAAATTTAATGCTAATCGTAATCTATATTTCAAAACGCAACTTTTGATACCTCTTGCGTAACCGTAGCTCAAAAAAAAATTTTTCCCATACAACGACGGGACACCCTAGTGGTCACAAGCAGACTGATATATGTATGTACATAGATAGACATAGCCGCCGAAAAGTCAAGCCGTGAGTACATAATGTAACTCATTAATAAACGTCGCTTTCGTGTCTTACTATTGTAGTTGAAATGGAACGCGAAAGTTATATTAGTAAAGTATCATTATCATCATCATTACAGCCACAGGACTTCTACTGCTGACATATATCTCCTCCAATGATTTCCACATCACTCGGTTGGTAGCGGCCTGCATCTAGTGCCTTACTCTAATCTTTTTGAGGTCAGGTTAGAAAAAAAATGCCAGTTTGTACTTAGTTAAGGATTTTCAATCATCAATCAATTTCCAGTATTCTTTGCAAATATGTCAAGAAGACGCTGCTACCACCAATCGGCCAATCCGGAAAAACTATGCTCAGCAGTGGACGTGGATGATGATGATTCTGGGCAAAACACTTATATCCATGGGATAAAATTATACATAAATAATGTTTACTTAAAGTAAGTAAAAAAAAAAGTCTTCTCTTGTGTTGTTTTGATGTTAATTG
Organism: Ostrinia furnacalis; assembly: GCF_004193835.3. Classification (NCBI taxonomy): domain Eukaryota; kingdom Metazoa; phylum Arthropoda; class Insecta; order Lepidoptera; family Crambidae; genus Ostrinia; species Ostrinia furnacalis. Next base: position 199,828 of record NW_021131507.1, on the reverse strand, counting down.
TATTTTTTTTTATTCTTGATGCGTACTGTAACCGAATTATACACACAACCCTGCGTTGCGTGCCCCTTGGAGAGACATCGAACTTTCACTAATTATAATTTACGGTTATATTATTTTTAGACGGTGTCTTCTCCAAGGGTTGCGCAATAAGCAAGGGCGTCCGCGGAAGACCACCTTCGTGACTTGCCCTTTTGAGCATGTCACGATAAATGCTGAGTGGGTGCCTATTGGCACAGTTTTTTTCTCACCACTTGTTTTAATAACCTACATATTATGTGTTTTTGTTGTTTTTTTTGTATTGTGTCTTTTTTTACTGTGTCAATAAACCTTTTCTATTCTATTCTATTCTATTCTAAAGCTGATCATCTGCCCCTACTTTAGTTGTGATCTTATCTCCCCGGTGTAGCTGCTTACAAATGGTTTCATTTTGAAACATCAAAAGTGAGTGAATGTATTGAAAACTACGCTTCAACCTGTCCATCACATTGTATTGCGTGTAGCATTTGCTTAGTATCAATCATCAATCATCAACAGCCCTTTACAGTCTTCTGCTGGACTATGAGCCTCCTCCACTATAGTGGAGGGTTTTGCCATAATCTCCACGCTTGGCAGGCGGGTTGGAGATCGCAGTTTAAAAGATTGATGTTTTTCAGAGAGCTTAGTATATTATTATGTAACTGGCAAAGGCGAAGGTTTGTGACTGATTCGATTTGGTACAGAAGACAGCACATCGAGCTAAACCCTGCGGCATCTTACACCGTTGTAATAAGAGCGATTTTTCAACAAAAACTAACACTAAAGTAGCCACTTTAGTATATCAGAAACCTTTTTGCTAGCCAAAGGCTCTCAGACTTTATTATAATGCAATAAAGAAAAAAGTTGATGAAATATTTTAACGAACAATGGAATGTTAAAAGGTTTTTTTAAATACATATTCGAAAATTCATAACTTTAAATAACTTGTGTACACTGATTCGTTTCAGAAACAGTTTTCAACTTTATTTCTGTATTTGTTTTTTCGACCATTATTAACAAAAATATTTAGAATCTTTTTTATTTTATTATGAAGGTCGTCAAATGAGAAGTCACGTGGGAAAATGTACAGTAAAATAGTGTATTTTTGTCAGCACAATGGTGGAGGTAATCTGGAGTGACCTCACGAGTACCATTGTTTGTTACTCCTACGCCTCGCGAGGTTTATTTAACACCGAAATGAAAATACACTTCATGGAAAAACGTTAAATGTCAAATTACGTTGTTGTTATCCTACTAATATTAAAAATGCGAAAGTTTGGATGTTTTTATGTCTGGATATTTGTTACTCTTTCATGCAAAAACTACTGAACGGATTTTGATGAAACTTTACAGTATTATTGTTTATGTAAAATTGTGAATTCCGTCAGATTATAATCTGACGTAGTTAAATTATAATCTAACCTAACCTAACCCACTGTTAGTTTACAATCTAACGCGTTATATTATAAACTGACAAGAGTTCACAATTTCACGTAGACAATTATAATCCAGAATAACACATAGGATATAATTTATGACGATACGTGACAAACTAAATTTCACGCGGGTGAAGCCGCGGGCAAAAGCTAGTGTCAGATAAATGCAGTTTTATTAGCATTTGAAGGCCCTTTCAGGGCATTTATACATGTCTCTACCACCACCACACTAGTACTACATCTCTACCACTACTTCGAAACAATAATTGAAATACTTGAAATATACTTAGAAGACTCTACAACGGCTCTTTGACATAACTTCTAGTCCCTAACAATTTTACCATTCTTTCATCGATGACTTTGATAATGCGACTAAAAGCTAGCTTCGTTTGCAGGTTCGAGTATCGATAGAACCTGTTAAAAAAACATAATACGTTTTGAAGAAAAAGGCTGAGTTACACCAACTTACTTTGACCGTAACTTTGACAATAATTGGTGCTTTTTGTATGGAGTTTGACAGATTTTTGACGTTTGTTTGTTTGTTTGTCAAAATAAGATGGTGCAATTCAGCCTAATACTTTATACGTCAAATAATAATTCTAAAATCATTCAGCTTATTTTTTTAAGTCGGGCAAAACCAATTACCTTTTCCTGTCGTAGCTGCACCGATCTCCTTTTCACTGCATCAATTTGTCCTCAGCCGATTAATTTCGGCTATTGCGGCAACTGAAAGTGACTTTTGATTCCTCATTCCGTTTGCCGGTGTGTATGCTAATTCCTCAAATTCAAACGATGAACCGTCAAAGCACAAATATTTAGGCGGTTATCACACTGCGCCGCGCTCCGCCGCGGAGCGCGGGACGACAGATTTAATCATTGTATGCAAATACCTCAGTTTGTATAGAAAACACGCGCGGCATAACACACTGACGACGCGTCTGCGCGCGGGATTTTTTATATGAAATCACGCGCTCCGCGGCGGAGCGCGGTGCAGTGTGATAACCGCCTTTTTAAGGCACTGTCTAATCAGCATGCATCGTGAATCTTTATTTTGGTATCTAAGTTTTAGCTAATTACAAAGAAACAAATAAGTATTAGAACATTACAAATACGAACGCGACTGTGCGAACGGGCGCCCGCAGTGAGTGTGCGAGCGCGACAGCAACATAATAACGCGCGAGAGATAGGGATGGGTAGCTTGGGGTCATTGGACGGGATTCTACGTGCTCACGGACCAGGCTTTAGATGATAGTTGTTTTTGAAATAAAAGTTAATAAAATTAGTAAAAGCAATGGATATCTTTCAGAGAATAAAATTAACTCAGTTTGTAAATAATAGTAGCACACTTTTTGTTTATTTTTGTAGATTTTGCATCGCTAGTATCACAATTTCTATTTGACCCCATACTTGATTGACAATCAATAAATACTCCTTTATTGATTCCGCCATTTACACCAACATTATAAAGGTTGGTAAGATCATTCATAACAACTTGGTTCTCATGAACCTCCTCCTTTTTTTGAAGTCGGTTAAAACTTAAATAAATTAACCGCACCTAGAGTTCGGTGTGAGAGTCAGCTTCTCAAACTCAGAGATACGATGCTCATTGTTGCCGAGCCTATTAACGTTTGCATCCAGACTTAAGCCTAGAACCTAAGTACTTTTTGCCGCGACCTAAATACGTTTTGCCGGTTTTCAGGCTCAAATAACAAACCATTGTTAAGTTTTACCGAGTGTATTAAGATTTAAGACTATACGAAAGACCCCTTTCGAATTGAAGATTGTGGAAAGACACCAATGAAATGAAAAAATAGCTTTAAAAAGAGACACTGGATCCTTCTAAAGACACATTTTTGTGGTACCAACCTTCTCTTTAAATAATAAATAAATAAAAGAAGAACGGTCATCTGTGACCCAGGCCCGACAGAAACGAGACATACCTCAGTTTTTTTGTCATGTCTTAATTAGTTAAATTATATATTTTTTATATTCGAAATCTATGTATAACACCAAAATATTACCCTTTGTTTTTGTTCAGGCGTTATACAAAAACTAATACAAAATGCCTATTTTATCACCAAAATTGGTAAATGTATGTACCTAAATGTCTATTACAGCTGCTATGGAATGTATCTAGGTGACCTGGAGATACAGCCGGATTATACAGGGTGGAAACGAGAAGTTACAAAATCTAAAAATTCAATGTTACCAGCTTCCAAGGTCTCGGGCTCCGTGAGGTTTATAGCAAAGAAAATTCAGGAAAAATTTCAACAGAAAAGCGGGAAGGGGGTAAAACGGGATCCACGCGTACGAAGTCGCGGGCGGCCGCTATCTTGTATAGTTTAGAAATAATCTAGTGAGATCACTTATCGTTCCATATGTATAACCACCCTGTATAATCCGGCTGTATCTCCAGGTCACCTAGATACATTCCATAGCAGCTGTAATAGTACATTTAGGTACATACGTTTACCAATTTTGGTGTTAAATAGGCATTTTGTATTAGTTTTTGTATAGCGCCTGAACCAAAACAAAGGGTAATATTTTGGTGTTATACCTACATAGATTTCGAATATAAAAATATATAATTTAACTAATAAAGACATGACAAAAAAACTGAGGTATGTCTCGTTTCTGTCGGGTCTGGGTTTTTTTTTGTATGGGGCGTGACCGTTCTTCTTTGACGCTGAATGTAGTACACCCTGTATTCTGAGTGAAATTAGCTCATACATCTTTAACCAGGCTAGAATAACAAAAGGTAGGTACTAACGCAAACATAAAAGTATCAAAAGTTTCTTAGAACATTTTCATTATTTCATAGATTTACTTGAGGGTTACACTGTCGTTACTTAAGTGCTTGAATTAAGTGCTGATTTTCATCAAGATGAATGAACATTAAATCTATACGAACCATTTGTAAGATAAATGTGTTGAAATTGCAAAATACAGGGTGTGTATCTACAGGTTAAATTCGATATCATTAGGCTTTTTCTCGGAAACGAAAGCCGAAATATTGCTCCTCAATGTCAGCGTATTAATCTGTAGTGAATTTAATTTAACTCATTTTGAACTCAAGCACGAATTATATAAAGTGCGAAATTCATTGTAAATTTCATAATATTTGATGTGTTGACTGTTCAATGTTATGGTTTCAATATCGCTTAAGTTATTTTAGAATAACTTAGTTTAGATTTCATCAATTTAATGTGTACTCAGAAATATGTATTTTAGTTGACTTCGTATTTAATAGATAATTAGTCACCACTCGTTTTGGAATTAGATTAGACAGATTAAGCGCTCCTGCACACGACGCCGCCATCGCGCCGCCGCCGCGCCGTCGCCGTGCCCCTACACTGTTCATACGCACCGGCATCGACTAATAAATAGTAAATTTTCATCACCAAAATTGAAAACACAGTCAAAACAAGTTTCAATGATACAGTTAATCACAAGTTTAAACTAAAAGGTTCAACTGAAATCCAAACCATTCCAAAGCACAAAATAAAGGCCCACAGTACGGTAGCACTCAAAATTGACAAATCCATCCCAAAGTTGTTCTTGAACTGAGAATATGGTACTAGCCATCCCGAGCTGACCACTAATCGATTAATTAATTCGTTAATCGTACTCTACCCTTCTGATCACTGCTGAGAAGTTGATAATTAAATTGGACCTTTCGTAGCGCGTGTAAAACGCCCTTTATAAACTGTCACTATGATAGTGTCAAAAAAGAGTGCCCTTGAATCTTTTTCACCAATAACATCTGTCTCCTTTTCAACTTTGACTGTACAACCTAGCTTTAGGAACTTTTAAAGGCCAATGTATAACCCACTTAATTTTTAGCTGCATGTGTCAAACAAGGCTGTATGTTTCTTTAATAAAGATAAATAAATAAATAAATAAACGAGTATCAAAACATTGCTTAGGCTGAGTTGCACCACCTTATTTTATAACAATAATTAATAACAATAACCGGTGCTTTTTGTATACAGTTTGACAGATTTTTGACGTTTGTTAAAGTTAAAGTACCTAATATGGTGCAACCTTATCCTTAAGATCTGTAATTGTCATGATTGTTTCTGTTATAACAGAACGTATTTTTTATCATTTTGAGTAATAATTGAAATAATAATGTAAAGAGCCAGTAAGTAGCTGTTCACGAAAATTATTATTTTATACAAAATAAGGAAATTATCTTCTCTTTCACACAATCCATTATCATGCCAAATCAGCATAATTAATTAAACAATACATTGAATAGTTGCTGAAATTGCTTCTAAACTTTTCAATTCGTATACCAATGTATCCCGACGTTCCCTTCCAGATCCTTCGCTGTCCTTATAAATGATTCCAACAATTCTTGAAATTTGCTGCGACAAAATTTCCGGTAATTAAAGGAATATTTCACGTTATAGCCGGAGGGATCGCGTGGACACAACTCCTATTAATTCTTGGAATCTGTTGATAACAAATAAAGGGGATCAGTTCAAATAGTTTTGTATAATAACACTCGTGTTCACAAACGATGTTTGCTTAAGTGAAACAGCAAATCGAACACACAGCGTTGAATATTATAGAGATCTGTGATTGGTTCGTGTGTCACCCTGTGTGTCCACACGCACTGTGAGACCTCATAGTAATATTAGTGAATACGGACGTTAGATACTTATGTAACCTTTTCATCCATTATTTCTCTTTGACAATGTTTGTAAACATTTTATAATAATGTTCGATTTATCTAAATGTCTACTAGTTTTATAAAAATATTTATCTCCTTTGAAATTAAAGAAAACTTGACAGAAGCTTAATATGGCTTATTGACAACACAGTCATTTTACGAACAGTCTGATTGATCCAGGGCTACATATTCTACACAAACTAAGGAAAACTACACATAAGCTGCTAAGGCAATTTGATGTACTGTTCTTCGTACAGACGACCATTATTTTATGTATAAGCAATAGGAAATTATTTTGGCACATACTCTATAAATGATATTGTATTTAACGTAAGTACCTAATACGATCGTGTTCGACCGTTCCAAAGTATTACATTAATAGCGCACCAATAAGTAAGCTATTTACTCGTATTTACTTGTTACTGGTAATAATCATTGTAATAAGAGTGACTGCTTATTGGTGGACAAGAGGCTTACGTTTTATTATCTCTTGTCATAAAATACATAACTCCTTCGGGCGCAGTTGGGTAATAACAAAATCATGAACACACGCGCGGGGATTCGATTTATTTTAACTTTGCAGTAATAGCAGTCACTTTTCTGGCCACCCTGTATTATAACCAAATTGACGACATCAATAACATCCAAATGTTCGATTGTGTAAATCATCAAAACCTTTTTATTTACAAACATAAATGTTATAATCAAACCGCAAACAAACTTACGTAACGTAAAGTACTGATTTCAACTACATCCACTTAATTGAAGTTAAACATTGCGAGTAGTGTTTGCCTTCAGAAATTGTAAAAGCGGTTACGTAGAGTTTTTGTAAATACAAATTTTCTATTGTATGTTAGTTTCAGTTACGATAAATGACGTGTGACCGTTACTTTAGGATTTCGCAAATCAATAACTTTAACTTAACTCATTTAAAGTTCACTGGTAGGTTGAACGACGACGACAGACTACTTTTCTTCGACACTGACTGCAGTGTCAAAAAGTTCGTGACACCCAAAGCAGACAATAAGTTGGCAACACGTCTTTGTTACAGTTTCGAATAAGGTTGTTTTATCAACTTACTAGCTTTTGCCCGCGGCTTCACCCGCGTGAAATTGAATGTCACATATCGGCATAAACTATAGCCTAAGTTAATCTGGGTTACAAACAATAATACTGTAAAGTTTCAACAAAATCCGTTTAATAGTTTTTGCGTGAAAGAGTAACAAACATCCAGACATCCAAACTTTCGCATTTATATTAGTAAGATTGGTCACACTGTACCAACGGCATTTCAATCAAATAGTAAAATATTGAAAAAAAAATCTGACATGAACTATAGACTCTTCTAATCTTCCGAGATTTAGACTTACGTTCGTAGAACATTTGAACGGTTTATAATATACCTAAATATAAAACGTTGAATCTATATTAAATCACTAGACCTTAAGATAAATATTAAGCTAAACCCATTGAGAATTATACAAAGAAATTACTTTCAGACAATATAAACCTACGTGGAACTTGAGATAGTCCGCCCAAGGGAAGAGTTGGGATATTGTCTGCGGACTCGACCAAATTAAGACCCAAGTATTTCTACTTCGTGAGTAAGAAGTTTAAAATCAACATCCTCGGGAGTATAAAATTTTAGACGACAAACAAAAGCGAGTATCTTATCCTTAACTAGCTTTTGCCCGCGGTTTCACCCGCGTGAAATTTAGTGTTACAGATCGTCATAAATTATAACCTATATGTTAATCTGGGTTATAAACAGTAATACTGTAAAGTTTCAACAAAATCTGTTCAGTAGTTTTTGCTTGAAAGAGTAACAAACATCCAGACATCCAAATATCCAGACATCATGACATCCAAACTTTCGCATTTATAATATTAGTAGGATAATATAACAAAGAAAGTGAATATGTCTGTCTGTTACACTTTCACACTTTACGCAGTCGCTAGCGAGCACACCTAACGTAAACTCATGGTAAGCACAAAGTTTAGGTAAAAGTATAGAGATAGTTCGAACCCCATTCGTTTCAGCCAAATGACGTCTGTGCCATGTTGGGAGACCGTATGAATTATACAACAGTTGGTATTAGTCTCTGACATTAATCTGTTTATTAACGCGGACTACAAGTATATTTATACGATATAGATTATAGATAAATGACGTCACAGCATCAGCACTATACGTGATAAATGTGCTGACACTGTGAACGTGATCAAGATAAGATATGAAGAGATTTAGTATTGTGCATACCGGCACAGTACTCCCCCCCTTTAAATAAGAAATAAAAAATAATGCGCTAATTACAATAACATACATAAATTATCTACGTTAATACATGGTTCAATGTTCAATCTCTACCTTACACACAAGAAATAGAAATAATGCGCTAATTACTTATTACAAATTACAATAACTATTTACGTTATACAAATCATGTGGAGAAAAATAGTGAAATGTTTATAAAGATGAGAATATAACAAAATATAACCACTGGCTTCTTCCATATCTGGCGAATTCACAGTCGTGGGTTGCCCTCGCGCAAGCTCGGCTTTACGCGATAGGTGCGCTGTAGTCACAGCGTTCATGCCTTGTGTCCTTGCACATTTCATAAGCGTTATCGGCTTCTGAAGACCAAAGGATAGGCGAATTATCATTCTTGAAATATTCAAAGTATTCAACTTCGATACGCGGCTGCGTAGTTTTCTCAATTCCTTAACTGTGTTTCAATTCATCGATGGCTTTGTACTCGTATTTCTGCTCTGTTGGGCGATTCCTTGGCTCGTTATCGGATAACCTAAGAAATATTCGCTCTGGAGGGACTCGCATTTTTCTAAATGATTGAATTCCCAAGTTAAGAGTCAGCTTTTTCTCACCATAAGTATTTATCTTTGAACCATTCCTGGCATAATAACATATTACTCATTTGGCATAGTTGCTTTACTGTAGGATTTGCCGCTGATATGTTGATCCCGTAACGATTAAAAACCTCATACCACTTTTTCAGTCGGTAACAATGAGGCGGTTAGACGGGTAGATAGCACAAAGGCCATGCTGGCTGTGCGATTTTTAGTTTCCTTGTTACGTTTGTTTCCAATCACATGATTTTTCACATTTTTCAGCATACGTTGATACATATTATAATAACAAAATCTTACTTGACTAGGCGACCTTGGCCTGTAACTGCTGCGTCGCAAATTTTCACGGTCATGGCACAATCATTATTTCAATTGCACATGTTATAGCTGTGTTAGCACATTTTCCATTGTTTGGTCTTGAATTTTGCTGATGCTGTAGTGGACTGTTGAACTGCTGAGACTTCATTATTTTTGCATTCTCTAATATTTTATTAGCGATTTGATTCTTTTGAAGTTCCAAGACTGATTCCAGCTGCACAGACGAGGTTGGTCCTTCCAGAAATCGGGAATACGGATATGACAGGGGTACTGGCAGCGACTTCTCGTGGTGTTGTGTTGCACGACTTGCACGAAGTTGACATGATGACGATGATTTATATTGAAGTGACGTCACGGATTTGCTCTGCTCAATCGGGGTAGCCAATTTGATTCCATGTCAGATGGTGAAAGCTGGCGGAGGCTGATGCCGAAGATGGTGGTGGGTGATGGAGGTTACGTCTCACATCACGTTGGCTTGGTACGTTTATCTTCGTCGTCACCAATTTGTGCCATCTTCGTCAGGTTCATCTTCTTCGTCGGGGTCGTCTTCTTCGTCCGGTTCGTCGTCGGGGTCACCAATTTGTGGCAACTTCGTCGGGATCATCTTCTTCGTCGGGGTCACCAATTTGTGCCAACTTCGTCAGGATCATCAGGTTCGTCGGGGTCACCAATTTGTGCCATGTTGGGAGACCGTATGAATTATACAACAGTTGGTATTAGTCTCTGATCAATATTAATCTGTTTATTAACGCGGACTACAAGTATATTTATACGATATAGATTATAGATAAATGACGTCACAGCATTAGCACTATACGTGATAAATGTGCTGACACTGTGAACGTGATCAAGATAAGATATGAAGAGATTTAGTATTGTGCATACCGGCACAACGTCCACTGCTGAACCAAGGCCTCCCCCAAGGCTTTCCATAACGACCGGTCCTGCGCTGCCCGCATCCAGGTTCTTTCCGCGACCTTCATCAGATCGTCGGTCCACCTAGTCGGAGGCCTGCCCACGCTACGTCTACGGGCCCATGATTGCCACTCGAAAACTTTTCTGCCCCAACGGCCTTCGTCTCTATGAGCATTTACATTTTTTTCTTTCTTCCTTTCCTTCTTTCTTTCTTTATTTCTTTCTTTATTTCTTTCTTTAGTGCCCCGCCCACTGTCACTTGATTATAGCAATTCTGCGAGCTATGTCAGTCACTTTGGTTTTTCTGCGGATCTCCTCATTTCTGGAAAAAACTAAAAAAGGAAAAAACATACGATACTTTTTAGTCCGGTTCTTAAAGACAAGTATTTCTGAGTTGCATTGAAATTCACACGGGGGAAGCCGCAGGCAAAAGCTACTTTTAAATGCCTACGCCACTAGCTCGCCACACGTTTCAGAGGCTTTAATTATACATTGGTTTTAACAGCCACAATCCCGCAACATAATAATGACGAATGTGTCCATTGCGTTGTTAAGTGCGCGTAATTGGCTTTTCATTCAAATACAAATAATTTACCTACATTCACTGTTTTATTTCCCTCTAGACCAAATTACTGAGCCATATCTACATAAAAGATATCCATAAAACATATTATCTTATTAGCATTAATTTAGTAGGTACTAAATTCCACTAATTCACAAAGTCATATACCTAATAAATCTAATAAAAGTAAGATCCTTGTATTTCCGAAATGACTGGGTAGCCACAGGAGTCGGTTTGAAAACACACCTAAAAAAAGCCTTGTAAGTCCGTGTATCAAGGTTCATAATTGTGCTATATTTTAGGTGGCTGGACAGTCGCGAAGCTCAAGGTTTGCGCAAGTTAAATCTTATACGACTTCTATAAGGTTTAATTTATACTTTTGGTCGCGTCTGTACTGAGTGACCATTCGGGTTAACGGCTGGGGTAAATAAAAAGTAATGCGGCCCCAAAGCCAGTTACAGGGGTAATGTCGCATAGCCCCGACAGCCCGGGGGCCACGCGAGGCCCATATCCTAGAAATCCTGCACATTTGTCAATTTGTCCAACGACTTTTATGTTTATAATGCCTGGACGAATATCTTTTTATTCGGCGACACGTGGAATTCTGTTCACAATTGTTTTGAAAGCATAGCTGACTAGCGGCCGCCCGCGACTTCGTACGCGTGGATCCCGTTTTACCCCCTTAGGGGTGGATTTTCGTAAAATCCTTTCTTAGCGGATGCCTACGTCATAACATCTACCTGCATGGCAAATTTCAGCCCGATCCATCTTGTAGTTTGGGCTGTGCGTTGATAGATCACTATGTCAGTCAGTCAGTCAGTCAGTCCGTCAGTCAGTTACCTTTGAGTTATAGTATATATTTACATTTTGTAATTGGTCTTATTAAACTAGCTGCTATAATAACAATAGATTTTAATTGAGTGATTGAATTACTGTATCAAGAAAGCCATTTGGTACTTAGTTTCAAGTGTCAATAGCTCATCGTTAAGGTAAGGTAAAAGCTTTTAAAAATAGCCTTAAAACCGTGTCAGTTTTCTAATTTTATTCCAAAAGGCACATGGTTGAAATCAGAAGATTATTTTTGACACGTACGCTTGAAATTGGTATCCGGGCACAGATATAACCGGCTATAATTATTTAATTGAAACTTGCCCCGATTGCTCGAAGCTTTCTGGAGAGCGAGCTTTGTGGAAGCTCCAAACGGCCAGTTATAATACAAGTTAATTGTTTACTGTTTGGCCAAACTAAAGTGGGATATTGCTTCAAAGAATATAGATACAACAATTTTGGTAGATCGTTTGATGTCTATATTTTAAACTGAACTTGGGGTAAGTAAATTTATTTATTTACATTTGGGAAATTTAAGTGAATTTACTACATACTAATAATTAAGTTTCTATGAATAAATTACTATGGGTGAAAATACCTGTCATACTGAGTTAGTCTAGGACTTAAACTCCAGTCGAATGTTTTGTATACATGTAAAGAATTCTTAACTTTTTTGTATGTATGACTAAGTACTAAAAACAACTTTTTATTATTAGTATCACACTAAAATGACTATTGAATCTCAGATACTCATACGTTTACAGGGATCAAAAAAGTATTAATTCATATCAAGCATAATTAATTAAATATACCTAATAGGTAACGTTAATACTTGCAACAAGACATAATATAAAACCAAATATTTAACTGAACCAAACAAATGTCTCACCGCGAGTTGTCTTTCCACGAACAAATTTCCATTTCAGTTGCACTCATTTGAATTGTATTCGCGTGGATCCCCAGTAAACTTCCTTTAAGTTAATTATAGAATGCGATGCGGTAATTGAGAGTGGCGGCAACTTGATTTCGTAGCGAGCGAGCAAACAGATACATCACTAAAGTTGCTTGCTGGCAAACAAATGACTTGTTAGGCTCCATTCTAAGGATGACAAAATGTTTAAATCAATTTGAACTTCGAGGTTCTTTAGGCCTTTAGAAGAGTAATATTTTTTTAATATTTCTTGATACGTCGTCTTTTAACTAAATAGAGAGAGCCAAAGTTCGTTCGTTCGTTTCAGCCAAATTACGTCCTCAGCTGCACAAAGACCTCCCCCAAGGATTTCCATAACGACTGGTCCTGGCGCTGCCCGCATCCAGGTGCTTCCCGCGATCTTCACCAGATCTTCAGATATTAATGTAAATGTCCAGTCAGTAGACAAACCTAAAGAGGATTTAGGACGCTATTTGGATCAAATATGTAATTGCTCAATAATGAATAATAAATAAATAAATATTATGTTAAAGTAAGTCGAGTCTTTTTGGGTGACATTCGATGATGGGTGCACTGACAATTAAGGCTTCCACAGACCAAACGCGGGTCAGAAGCAGTGCGGGTCAGTTGCAGCGCGGATGAGGCACACTGAAAGCAGCGCAGTTTCAAAGCAGTTGCAATGCGGGCGGTTGTCAAAAATTTAAATATTCGAAAACCGCTTTCAACGCGCTGCGTCAAATGAACCATTTTCTGCAAAAGGTGATTATAAAGTTCCTCAATGTATATCAAAGGTTTTAAGTTTTAACGTATTTATTAAGACTACGAACAAATCTATATCATTCACAATAGCTTCCATTGTAATTACATGTTAAAAAGGCATTTAAAGTTGAATGTTATTGGTGACGTTACACAGCCCAAACTAAATTTTAAAAAAATAAACAATCCTTATCTGTTTTTTACCCCCACCCCTGACCATTATCTGCTTATTCGCAAAACACGTTAATTACGAGGTATGTGTAACTTCATTGTTGTTTTAAAGTCATGTGCTGACAGGAAAGAAAGGGTTTAACAGATTCTGAGAATAGATAACAATGTCACCTAACGATAAAATCACTTTCTAGTACCGTAAACGACGCTTTTTCTAAAAAAAAAAGAACTAAAATACAATTACAAGAAGTCAATTTTAATTTTTTTTCGGAATCGTTTAACAGGCCAAGTTGCCGTTTGGAGCAGCTGGAAATAGCTTAGAATATTAGTAAATAATTCAATTATACCGACCTAGGTTATTTCAAGTCACGATCTAGCAGGTCTTCGGAGAAAATTAGTACTTTATGTCTCGTTTCATACAAAAAAAAACCAAATTTTTTTTTTAAGCTAAAGTATCAGGTTTAGAGAAAAATGTGATATGTTATGTCGTGATGAGTGTGCAAAGGACTATCGATTGGTAATTTTTAAAATTTGATTTTCAGGAAAAAATACCTATGTCCACTTTATTGCCATTTCGATCCACTGTGCGCCGCCTCGTTTGTCGTTCAGCAGTTGCAGTGCGGCGCGATAGGGGCGCGGGCCCGCATTCAAACTGCGCTGCTACTGCCCTGCGTTTGGTCTGCCCAAGCCTTTAAAGAGACGTCATCTTTACACTTTAAATTAGGCTGTTTCCAAATGCAATTCCAAGGCAAGATATCAAGACCGGTTTCCATTCCACCAAAGTAGAGAGAATAAGAGACCAGAAATCTGGCAGGACATAACACATAATTATTATTAGTACGTTTGTCTTGTATCAAATAACAAACTTGCAAGCTGATGACCATCAAAAATGTATTGCCAGATTGCCACACATTTTTGCCATCAAATTATTTTCCTATACACTTTAATTTCACTTGCAGTAAATTAACTGGCATCCCTACTTTGTCTTAATCAACGACACTCCCATCCTGTGGAGTCGTGACGCGCACTCGTAATGCTACTTATTACATTTAAAGCATAGCAACTGTGTTGTGTTTAACCGACTTCAAATAAGGAATAGGTTCTCAATAAAATTCGACTGTGCTTTTTTATATTGTTAAACACTATTATGAATGCTATGCATTGGTGAAAGGGGACACGAAGGAGAGTTGTGACATTGTCGATTTTTGGAGCGAGGTCACAACAGCGCGTATTTGTTAGCTCGAGACTTGTGGGCATAGTGTGATTTTACATCAATCGCATTCGCCTACGATAAGATTAATTATGTATGAAAATTTTACAATCAATTTACAGTCCGTCATACATTGAATGTCACTTTTCAACCGACTTCAAAAAAGGAGGAGGTTCTCAATTCGATCCGTATGTTTTTTTTTCTATGTTTGTTACGCGATAACTCCGCCAATTATGAACCGATTTGAACAAATCTTTTTTCGGCGTATTGGTAATACTTCAAGGGTGGTCCCATTTAAATTTAATAATAGAAAAAACAACCCCCAAGGGTGGAAAATTGGGGATGAACTTTTTTATACGCAATATCTCCGCCGATTATAAATCAATTTGAACGATTATTTTTTTGTTGAATAGGCATTATCAAAAGGGTGGTTTCATGCGAATTTGAAGAAAATATTTCACCCCCAAGGGTGGAAAATTGGGGATGAACTTTTTTATACGCAATATTTTTAATTTTTAGTTTTTTTTTGTGTTCACGCATTTGAAGTCGGTTTCATTTTTTTTTAAAAGTTAATTATTTACGCTGTCATTAGTGAAGACGTTTGGTAAACTCACACTAAGCCCTTTGAACTAAAAAAAAACGCACTGTTACGAGAAGCTCACGTAGTTAATAAGTTCCAGAAAATCAACAATGTCACAAACTCCTCGGTCTTCCCTACCACAATGGAGGGAACAGCTAGGGACTGGAATTCGCTGCCTGCTGCTGTCTTTCCCGAAGACTATAATTTTAATGTGTTCAACTAGTTCTGCCCACGGCTTTGCGTGTATTTTGGTCTGTCACAAAAAAAATATAAGGAGGAAGGAGCAGTCTCGGCAATAGAAAAACGGAGAAAGTATCGGACTGGCTGACTTGAGATTCAAGGAACGCTGCTGGTTCAAACCCCGCCGAAAAGCAGTGAAATGCTCACTCTCAATTCGTTCCTTCGTTTCAGCCAAATGACGTCCATTGCTGGACAAAAGCCTCCCCCAAGACCGGTCCTACGCCGCCCGCATCCAGGCACCTCCCACGACCTCCCTCCCTAACCTTCACTATATCGTCAGTCCACCTAGTGGAAGGCCTGCCCATACCACATACGTCTTTCGGCTCGTGGTAGTCACTCGAGAAGTTTTCTGCGCCAGCGGCCATCAGCTCTGCACGCTATGTGCTCCTCCCACTCTCAATTATTTGGCAATATTAGTCACTCTATTATTCCCTTTAGATCCGTCAGCTGTGACCAACCATTTGACAGCATCAGGCATTCAAAGCGCTCCCGGTACATTTTCAGATACTTATGGTCTCGCATCCGTCATACGTAATCGGCGGAAGGTCAGTCGGGACGACATCAAATGGGAGTTAGCTAGGGCTGCCGGGAAGAAAAAGTTTGCAAAACTGAGTTTTTTGGAGTAAAAAGTCAGTATAACAATATTTTACTAAAAAAAGACAACGCAAACTTAACAGTATGCTTACCACGAGCTTATATTAGGAGTACTTGCTAGCGACTGCGTAAAAAATTACATAAAATGTGTAAAAGATTGTACAGCACTACTAGCGGACACTTTCAAAAACTGACAGGTGCGATTGTGGTCAAATACCTGCCTTGTTATGCATAAAAAAAAACATCGTCATAGATTTTTTACGCACTCGCTTGCAGGTGCGTTTGGTGTATACTCATAGTAAAGCTACAACTGGCCGTTCTTTGATATTGATAGACCACGATGTAATTTTACGTTTGAGGGGTTTGAAACTGTTATTATTTTTGGACATCCTGTATTACCCATCAGGTCAATAACCAATGCGCAATTTATGTCAGTTTGATAAAATATGCGCTTTATTATTATGGCACTAGAATCTAATCTGTTAATGCTACTTTACTGTTCTCGGTCTCCAGAAGTGTAACATTTGTAAATGACAGATTTAATTAAGTAATCCATTCATTACATCCTAAATAATAATTTTAAGCCTAAATTAATAATTTTAGCTTACACGTGAGTACCTAAACACAACATTTTTACTTTGAGTCCACATCATATAAACATTTATTAAAGTATGATTTACTAACATGTTTTAGTATAATCGTAATAAGATTTTAGTAAGGCTGCTTATACAGCCTAAATAAACCTTTGAAGTTAGAATCTGGAAATTAACTGAGAATCCATTCCTCGGTAAATTATAGATAGGCTTTACGTAATCTCAACGTTGGGTCTATATTTTCCATTAAAACGTAGTTAGGATTTTCTGTTGGCACTAAATTAATTTCGTTCGTTTTAGCCAAATGACGTCCACTGCTGGACAAAGGCCTCCCTAAAGGATTTCTATAAGAACCGGTCCTGCGCTGCCCGCATCCAGGATCTTCCCGCGACCTTCACTAGATCGTCGGTCCACCTAGTGGAAGGCCTGCCCACACTACGTCTTCCGGCCCGTGGTCTCCACTCGAAAACTTTTCTGCCCCAACGGCCATAGGTTTAGATTACTATTTACTAAATAAAAAACATTTAAAATTATTTGGAGTATTTGTAAAGATGGGAGTAAAAACAACTGAAGTCTTGTTGATAGCAAAAAGTGGTATACTGTGCGACGGGTACGGTACGACGGTGCGACGGGCGCCCGCAGTGAGTGTGCGAGCTGTTATGACGGGATATTAAAATGTCTTTTTAAAAAACAATTATTTTTTTATTAACTGAAATACGTTTACTCTAAACACAGAATTTACTTTTATATCCGAACTGACTCTATTTTGAATGCCCGAAAGTTAGAGGTCCTTACTGGATGGATGCCCGGTCTGAACTGCGCCTCCGAACTGGAGGTTCAGGCTCGCTGCATCGTGAAAATGCTGACTCTGCAGGTTATGATGGCAATACAGCAGTTTAGCCAACATTTTCAAGGTGTAACAGCCCCCCGTTTAAGATGAAACTTACGCTATTTGCGAAGTTTCAGGATAATATTCTAATTCTTGGAGCAGGTATTTCTGCTAATTCTTGAGCATTTTCCGAATCATTATCATTACTATTAGAGTTATTTCCAACCTTGTAACTAAATTTCGGGCATTTACTAATAAGCTTTTTATAAAATATAAAAATTAAAATTATAAAGATTACAATAGTTACACAATAAGTGAGAATGGGGTAATGCGAATCATATTCAATTAATGGGCTAGGTTCATTTAAAATTTTATCAACATCTGTTACTATCTGGTTATTATCGACAGTTAAAAGTTTTTTCAATTTAACATCAGTTAATTTAAGAGGTTTCGTTTTTTCTTGTAACAATTTAAGCTTTTCTACATTGCAACAGTTATCTTTAATTAAATTAAAATCTGAATATTTTATATTTATTGTAAAATTTAAATTAGATTTAGCAATTAATTCTCTATTCTTGCAAAAGGCAATACATCCAGATTGTAAATTAAGGATGCCTGTACCTGATAATTTAGTCTCTGTAACTTGGGAACCACACTCTACGGTAAGTTTAGTAGGTTCACTTTCAACAAATATCCATCGGTTGCCCTTCAATTCTTGCCAGATGTCTATTTGACCATAAATTAACTTTGATTTACATTGTTGCGGCAATTTATTTACTACTTTTAATAACATTTCAGTTTCACAAATAGGTGTATGTTGTACAGACAAAACGTTTAGATTGCCGCATATATAAACTTGGTTATTTGGTTTAGCGCATTCCCCAATATCTCTGCTACATACATATGTTAACTTATCTCTACTTACAGCTACATAATTACAGAAAGGTACAATCATGGCAAATGTATCTGGATTTTCTTTATTATGTGGTACTGGTATCGGTAAAGGTTTATACAGATTATACTCAATTCCATGAACTAATGGTATTTTAATTACAAAAACAATTTTNTGTCCGGAGGTTCCTCAGCCTGTGACCCTGACCACCGGTAGCTTGGGCCCTGCTCCGCTACCAGCGGAATAACTATTTTTAAGTATTTTTTTATAATGTACTTTTATTTTTTTTTTTTGATAAATTACATTGTAAAAAAATATTTAAAATTAAGAACCAAAGTTAATAAAGAGAATAATAATAACAACTTCTATACAAAATACCTACCTACATTATATTTGTCTAGGGAAGAGCGGTATCACCTAACACAGGCGTACACCTTATGCCTAAAGGGTGATTCCATTGTCAAAGATTTTGTAAAAGGTTTATATTGAAATAAAAATTATTATTATTATTCTCTTTATTAACTTTGGTTCTTAATTTTAAATATTTTTTACAATGTAAATTATAAAAAAAAAAAAAAAATTATTATTAAATTAGGCACTAACATAGCACTTCATTTCGTCCACCTACTTGCTTGCTTACGAACCTTTATTTCGAACTCCTCCTATGTTCTTCTGATTAATTTCGTTGCGGGTCCAATGACAGTTTAACTTTCCCCCGGGACAAACTTGACCTTCATTGGTTGGGTTTTTTGTGGCGGTCAAGCTGTAGATCTTGGCTACACAGGAGTTGCAGTGGTGGGAACGAGAGGTGGGAATAGTCCCTTGCTTACGAACCCACTCTAAGCTCCCATCCAGTGTGCATGTGGACATACCTTTATAATATGTATTTTTAGATACCTTTTCTTCAATTTCGTCAAACGTTTCAGATCTAAAATAAATATTTATTTCTAAAGATACACCTGAGCTACAAAAGAGTACCTTGTGAATAAGCTTGGTTAAGCTCAGGCAAGTTAAGCTCCCACGTTCAGTTTCAGTATTCAATTGTATCTTTTTGAATCAAAGAGTGTTATTTCATTTCATATCAGATTATCATCTTATTTAGAAATGTTTGTCTTTGAGGCATTGAAAAATGGGCAAACAAAATCAAAAAATAAATGAAGGGCTAGATCTAGCGCTCAATTAACTCAATAAATAAGCGCCTCAGGCACTGACTGAGTATGGGAGCGGCACAGGGGGATGTTTTTGTAACATCAGACGTCAGCGAGATTTCAGATCTCCTTCAGATTTATAAAATACTAGAAGCCGCCCGCGACTTCGTACGCGTGGATCCCGTTTTACCCGTCTCCATCTATCTTACGCGGTTTAGATTTTTTCATACAAATGTTTTTTCCCGCTAACTCCCGTTCCCGTGGGAATTTTACGATATCCTGTTGTACCTAAGCTTTAAGTTTACTAAGGTACCTGCACACCAAAGGACAATGGGCAAAATGGTATCCGGCTCCAATAGATATGAGTCTAGTGTCGTTTGAAAGGTCTTACCAAGATGAACAACTTTTACTATGACCACCAGCCTCAGATCTGGTTGTGTACGAAGATATACATACTTTTTTGCAGAATGGTACCCGGCTCCAATAGTAATGTTTGTAGTGTCATTTGAAAGGTCTTACCAAGACGAACAACATTTACTATGGCCACCAGCCTCAGATCTGGTTGCGTTCGAAGATAAAGATACTTTTTGTGTAACCTAAGTATCATACAGTATGAAGGGGGACGCGCTCGGGGCAGGGCACCGACGAGATGGTCGGACGCGGTGAGGAAGACGGTGGGCGGGAGTTTGCATCGTGCGGTCCACACAGCTTATGACCGCAGTCTGTGGAGGAACACTATTGCATAGAAAAGAGGTACAATCGCAAGTTAAAAAAATGCTTGAGCAAGGTATTATTAGGCCTTCCACTTCAGCCTGGAGTGCGCCTATTTGGATAGTACCTAAAAAAGCCGACGCATCGGGCAAAATTAAATGGAGACTAGTAGTTGACTTTAGAAAACTCAACGAAAAGACTGTGGACGATAAATATCCCATTCCCAACTTGACTGACATCCTAGACAAGCTAGGTAAATGCCAATATTTTACTACGCTAGACCTAGCTAGCGGCTTTTACCAAGTGGAGATGCATCCAGATGACATTCATAAGACCGGTTTTAGTGTTGCAGACGGCCAGGGACACTTCGAGTTTTTGAGAATGCACATGGGACTCAAAAACAGTCCATCCACGTTTCAACGTGTCATGGATAATGTTTTAAGAGGCTTACAGAACGTCATTTGCGTTGTCTACCTAGATGACATCCTAGTTTTCTCAACTTCCCTTCAGGAACACATGATAAACCTCCGTAAAATCTTTCACAGGCTTCGAGACTCAAATTTTAAAGTTCAGATGGACAAGTCTGAATTTTTAAAACATGAGACTCCATATCTTGGACACATTATCACACCACAAGGCATTAAACCCAACCCGGATAAAATTTCAGCAATCTTAAAATACCCCATTCCAAAAACTGCTAAGCAAATAAAAGGATTTTTGGGACTCATTGGATATTATAGGCGTTTCATTCCCGATTTTGCTCGTTTGACAAAACCTCTGACAGCATGTCTGAAAAAAGGCTCAAAAATTGTTCTCACTCCTGACTACGTAAAATGCTTCGAGCACTGTAAGACCTTACTTATAAATGACCCAATTCTTCAGTACCCCGACCTTTCCAAAGAATTTATTTTGACCACCGATGCCTCTAACGTCGCCCTAGGAGCCGTTTTGTCCCAAGGCACGATAGGCTCTGACAGACCAGTTGCGTACGCATCAAGAACTTTAAATGACAGTGAACTGAACTACTCTACCATAGAGAAAGAACTACTTGCCATAGTCTGGGCAACGAAATATTTCAGACCTTACTTATTTGGACGCAAATTCAAAATTGTCACGGACCACAAACCTCTACAATGGCTTCTCAATCTCAGGGAACCAAACTCTCGATTGACTCGATGGCGACTGAAATTGGCAGAATATAACTTCACTATCATTTATAAAAAAGGCAAGGCTAATACTAATGCTGACGCTCTATCTCGCGTTGAAATTCACAACGAAGAGTTAGATTCAGTAGTAGTTAATATCAGTGACTCCTCATCATCCCCGTCAATTGTCCAAATAGATGACTCGTCATCCTCAACGGTTACAGCCCCCGATGATAGACCACTCATCAGTCAATCTTCAACCGACACAGCACCGAGCTTGAGACCAATATTCACCCCACCTCCTGAAAATAATGACGACTTACCGTTTTTACCAGATTTTGAAGAAGGCACTGACCACACTAGCGTAGAGCATCCTGTTCTTGAAATACCGGTATCAGAGGACCCCTTAAATAAATTCAAAAGACAATTAATTATAAAAGTTAACTCTAACGTTTGTACTGCGAAACCAAAAATGACCGTTCCTTTTGAGACATACAAGAAAACTGTAGTTCAAATCTCCGAAAGCAACCTGGAACAAGACATTATATCTGTAGTAAAAAATCACATTGATCCTAAATTGCGTACAGCTATTCTAGTGGAGCCCCTTAATAAAATGTATGACATTGTACCTATTTTACAAAAAACTTTAAAAAATAGTGCAGTTAACTTAATCCTAGTAAAAAAAGAGATCCAAGATATTTGTGATTTTCTGAACCAGCAAGATATAATAGCAAAGTACCATGAAGGAAAAACTAACCACAGAGGTATAAATGAAACACATTTAGCGCTTTCCCAACGTTATTATTGGCCAAAATTAAAGGATAGCATAACTAAATATATAAACCAATGTGATATATGCAATCGTGCTAAATACGACCGCGTTCCTTTACAACCTCAGTTCCAAATTGTACCTCCTCCAGGTAAACCATACCAAGTAGCTCATGTGGATGTACTTACCATAGAACAGGATAAATACCTAACAATCATAGACTCATTTTCAAAATACGCCCAAGTATACCGACTACCAGATTGCACTGCCCCCAATATAGTCAAAGCTCTTTTGACTTTTGCTACTCATCATGGATTCCCAATGCGTCTAGTTACAGACCAGGGAACAGAATTCACAAATCAAGTAGTGAGCGAGTTTTTAAAATTACATCAGGTACACCATCATAAAATAGCTGCTCATGCTCCCAATGAAAATGGCATGATAGAACGTTTCCATAGTACTCTTTTAGAACACATTCGTCTTTTAAAATTACAACACAAAAACGAACCCACACAAAATTTAATTCCATACGCAATAATTGCGTATAACAGCTCTATTCACAGCCTTACTAAATGCCGCCCATTTGACCTTATTACTGGTCATTTTGACCCCAGAAACCCGACTGACTTAGACTTATCGGAACGACTTTTACAGCAGTACTTACAAGAGCATCGTAGTAAAATGGACACAGTTTATAATATTATACATGACTCATCTTACGCTGAGCGTACAGGCATTATGGAGCGACGCAACATAGACCGTGAACCTGAAATTCAATATAGTCAGGATCAAACAGTCTACATAAAAAATCCAGCTGCTATTAGGCAAAAAACTGCACCCCGTTATACACAGGATAAAGTGATTTCTAACCTTCCCATACACATTTATACTTCCAAGAAACGGGGACCAGTAGCTAAAACTAGACTCAAGAGAGATAAGAAAAATAAAGACAGTCAATTGTTACAGGACCCTGCTACTAATGGCGGACCTGGACCAAGCACAAGCAGGTCCACTGACTGTAAACGCGATCCGACTTGATGACCTGTCTGACGGACCTGGAATTCTGCCTTTTAAACTTGGTTCGACTAGAATCGTATCCCATGACCATACATTCCTCCACGAAATTGACCTAGACAAAATTCAACGACAAATTGACTTACTGCAAACTCAACTTACTGACTTAGCTAATAGACTACCTAACCAAAAATTCATTTTATATAAATATCAAATATTGCACTTATTCAATAAACTTAATAAAACTTCACTAGAGTTAGAAACTTTCGAACCAAAAAGAGTTAAAAGAGGTATTTTCAATCCTTTGGGAACGTTTGTTAAAAGTATATCAGGTAATCTTGACAATGAGGACGCTCTGAAATTCGAAAATGCTCTTAAAATATTACAGGAAAATGATCAAGAGCTTTCTGCTAGCTTCAATAAGCATATAAGCTTATATAAAGAAATGACTCTCCAACAAACTCAAATTTTAAATAATATTACTTTTAATCAAAGGAAATTAGAAAAAGCAATAATATCTTTGAGTAATGCATCTATTAATGATAAAGAACAGATGTACCAATATGCTCAAATTTCACAACTTTTCAGTATAGTTACTGAAAATGTTCAGGAACTTTCAGCCGAAATAAGTAAATTAAGTAATATTGTAGCTTTTAGTCGCACAAACGTAATGCACCATTCTATTCTACCTATAAGTGACTTAAGAAATATGTTAAGCCAGCTTAAAATAATCTATAATCCTGGCACATTATTAGACTTAGATATCAGGTATTACTACGATTTAATTTCAATAGGCTCATATTTTATTGATAGGAAAATTGTAATTGTCCTTAAATTTCCCATAATGTCCCTTGAATCATATGATCTGTATAGACTCTGTCCTGTTCCAAATAAAAACTCCGAAATTATCCTTCCACCATTCCCATATATGGCATCCAATTCCCAGGAATTTGCGTACATGGAGGCTGAATGCCCGAAGATAGACACCTGGTACATCTGCAAGCAGCAGCTTAGTCATCAAACCCGAACGCATAGTGATTGCATCGTTAACCTCATCTACCATCAAGACATTGGAAACTGCCATCCTACATCTGTATCACTTCAAAAGGAAGCACTTCTGGAACTCGACAGTCAGCATTATATCCTTTCACTGCCCAATGAAATCAAAGTGCAAATATCCTGCGCGCAAGAAAAATACCACTTGTTACGAGGTAGTTACCTAGCAACAATTCCACGAAATTGCAGCATTCGAACACCTGAATTCACAATCATCAATACCGACGACAAATTTNGGTCCATGAGTCATTTTCCCATTGCTGTAATACCGCTCCCGCTGCTTTATCCGATGCGTCTGTCATAAGCGCTAACGGAATATTACATGCCGGGTGCGTTAACTTAACTGCGTTTTTAAGACTCAATTTACACTGATCGAAGGCTTTAATTGTTTCCTCCGTCCATAATATTTTACTTTTATCTTTTTTCTTACAATTTGTTAAAAATGCATTTAAAGGTGACTGTATTTCCGCGGCTCTAGGTATATTTGGTCTATAAAAATTTATCATTCCCAGAAATCGTCTTAATTGGTCAATAGTTTCCGGTCGCGGAAATTCTGCTATGGCTTTGATTCTTGAATGCGCCGGTCTTCGGTGTTCCGCGAAGGCTTTGATGAAATGATACTACAGAATGACTTGCTGATGATGATGGTTTACTCGTAGTTTAAAATTTACAATAATATGGAAAATTGATGTTTGTCACTCGGTAGTTGAAAGCGCACTGATTTTACTACTATGACTGCGGCGTTCGCGCCGCCGCTGTTTGACGTGAGACGATGTTGCCATGCTTCAAGCATCAGGCGTTAGGCCTGAACATCCTCCCTGAAGTCCTCAGGATTTCGAGATGTTGTATCCGGTTCCGGCAGTAGACAGAGATTGTGTGCAGCTCGACGGATGATGCCCTTCGAAGTGGTGACGTCCACCACCCTTGAAACGCCGTCGGATCCCGGGTATAATTTGCAGACCCGAGCCATGCGCCATTTTAGAGGAGGCGCGTTAGTGTCCTTGATGACGACCAAATCTCCCTCTTGCAATCCCCTTTGCTTGACTCGCCATTTGAGTTTCTGCTGTAGCTCACTCAGGTACTCATGCCGCCAACGGTCCCAAAAATGCTGCCGCATCTTCTCGATGTGCTGATAGCGATTGAGTCTGCTCAGCCTTTCATCCAGGAGATCTCCGGTTGGTAGTGATGTGAGTGGTCTACCGATCAGGAAGTGTGCTGGAGTCAAAGGACAAAGGTCATTTGGATCGGAGGAAAGCGGAGTTAGGGGTCTGGAATTTAGGATCGCTTCGATTTGAGAAAATAGAGTAGATAACTCCTCAAATGTGAAATGTTTATCATCTAAAATCCGAGTTAAATGGTATTTCGCGCTTTTCACCCCTGCTTCCCAAATACCCCCAAAGTGGGGTGAATATGCCGGAGAAAATTTAAAATTTATGCCTTCGTCGGCAGCAAAACCAGAAATGTCCTCGTGGTTGGATTTTAAAAACGTCTGTATTTCGTTATTTGCACCGACAAAATTTGTGCCATTGTCACAATACAGTTCCAATGGCTTACCTCTACGGGAAATAAAACGTCTCAGGCATAACATAAACACATCAGTTGAGAGGTCACTTGCTAATTCAAGATGCAAGGCCCTTGTAGCTAGACACACAAATAAACAAAGATAGCACTTTGAAATCCTGCAGCCGCGACCCTTACGATCGGTAATGTGAAACGGCCCGGCGAAGTCGACACCGCTGATGTGGAATGGAAGACTTGGAGTAACCCTACAGGCAGGTAAATTTCCCATTATAGGAGTTAAACCTTGAGCCTTTATGATTCTGCACAATCTGCAATTGTTTACAGTGCTTCTGGCTAATATTCTGCCTCTTAAAGGCCAAAAAGTGTCTCTTATTGTACTCAGTAATAATTGTGGTCCGCTATGTAATAGTTTTTTATGATTATGTGTGAACAATAATTTTGTGAAGTTGTGATTTGAGTCTAATAAAATGGGATGTTTTTTATTATAGGACTCACTTGAGTTGTGGATCCGGCCACCAGCACAAATAATGTCTTCGTGATTTAAGAACGGAGATAAAGATAAGATACGAGATCGTGCTGGTAAGTTCTGTTTGTTTTTTAATACTTTAAATTCGTTTGCGAAGCATTCACTTTGATGTTGTTTAATTAAAACAATTAAAGAATTTGACAATTCATCAGTAGTTAAAGGACCTATGGTTTTATTGTTTTTATTTTTTAAATTGTGAATGAATCGCAGAACGTATGCAAAAGATCGTTGTAACGTCGTGAACCTTGAAAATCTTTCAAAGTTCACAAGTCCCAACGAATCTACCTTTACGTGTGTAGTTGTGGATTGTAATGTAGTTAGTTTTTTAGTTTTCCTATCAGGCAATTCAGGAATGACGCTTGAATTTGGTGGATGTGGCCAAAAAATTGGATCTTGATTGAGAAAAGGTGGACCCTCCCACCATAGCTTACTCGATTGAATGGATTTAGGGTTTAAGCCTCGAGATGCTATGTCAGCTGGATTAGTGTCACCAGGCACGTGCCTCCAGACACCTGAGGCAGTCAACCCTTGAATCTCGCTAACGCGATTGGCAACAAAGGTTTGAAGATCACTGGATTGTGAAGCCAGCCAGCCCAACACTATTGTTGAATCAGTCCAATGAAAAACTGTATCAATTTTACAACGTAATTTCTTTAACACTTTGTCGCTTAAACGTGCTGAAAGTAGAGCACCACATAATTCCAGTCGAGGTATGGTTGTCGCTTTTACTGGAGCTACTTTAGTTTTGGCACAAAGCAATTTAACAAGAACATTCCCTGAACCATCCCTTGACAGAATTTAAATGGCAGCAGTGTATGCAACTTGCGATGCGTCAGAAAATGAATGAAGTTCAATTGTTTCTGAATTATTAACAATGACACATCTAGGTATTTTAATTTCTGAGACATGATTCAAATTAGCTGTGAAGTTAAGCCATTCCCTTTGCACATCGCTGTCCACAGAGTCATCCCAGTCTGATTTTGATAACCAGAGTTTTTGTAAAAGTATTTTTGGTATAATAGTGCATGGACTGAGAAGACCGAGAGCGTCGAATAATTTAGCTGAATGTGACAAAATTGTTCTTTTGGTTATGATTGAATCAGGATTGCTATCAACTGGAAATTGTAGTACATCCTCAGATGGATCCCATTTTAAACCTAAAACACTGGATTCTACTGTTGTATCTAAATCTTTAGGCAGAACGGTGTTTGACTTATTTTGAAAAATAGTTGGCACATTGGTTCGCCATTTTCTCAATGGCAAACAAGCTGAATTAAGTTTTTCAGTTACTGAAGTGACTAATTTCTCTAAAGCGTGTTCAGTTTCAGCGCCTGAAAGAAAGTCGTCAACGTAAAAGTCTTCTCTAATGGCCTGGGACAATTCACTATCATCACCACATTCCTTTGAGAGTTGCAAGAGACACCTGGTACTTAAATACGGTGCTGATGCAGTGCCGTATGTAACTGTGTTTAATTGAAATATTTTTATAGGTCGCGATGGCTCGTCTCGCCACAAAATGAGTTGTAAGTTTCGCTGATTAGTATCGATCAGTATTTGGCGATACATTTTCTCCACATCTGCAGAGGCAACATACCTGTGCTGCCTAAACCTAAGCAAAATTGAAAAAAGATCATCCTGTACTACGGGGCCAATATGTTGTATATCATTAAATGATACCCCAGTAGAAGTTTTAGCAGAAGCATCGAACACTACTCGCAACTTTGTTGTTTCACTTTGTTCGCGTATGACTGCATGATGTGGAAGATAGCAGCCAAATACTGGTTTAGTGATTTCAGTCATATGTCCCAGGCGCTCGTATTCGTGAATGAATTCTGAATATTGTTGTTTTAACTGTGGTTTATTTTTTAACTTCCTTTCAAGCAGCTGAAACCGTTTTTCTGCAATATTATATGAATCACCCAAGACATCAATTGATTTCTTTAATGGAATTTGAACACAAAACCTACCATCGCTTTCTCTATGAGTTGTTTCATTGAATAATGTTTCACAATGATCGTTGGTATTGTGCTCATTAGTTGAGGGTATGTCTTCAAGTTCCCAAAACTTAGACAATTGGGCTCTGATTTCTTGTGAAAAATTACATTGGGTATTTGAATCATTATCGTTGTAAAATGTACTTGAGATAGAACCTGCTACTATCCAGCCCAATTGTGTATCTTGCAATATTGGCTTCTTTGGACCTAGATTTACCCTAGACGACCTAATTAGATCCCAAAATATGTCAGCGCCAAGTAATAAATCTATTTCTGAAGGCTTGTAAAAGTGTGGGTCAGCTAATTGAATGCTACTTGGAATTTGTAAATCTTGAATGCGCACTGCCACCTGTGGCAAGCGTTCAGTAATCTTGGGTAAAACAAAACATTTAATTTTTGTGCTAAAATCATTGTGTAATGAATGTAAATTTATAGTGCAATGCTCTGTAATATTTAACACTGAATTACCAATACCGGAAACGCAATGATAATAATTCTTTCTTTTGCAGGAACCAATTTTCTTTTGTGCATTTTCACTTATGAAAGACGACTGACTGCCACAATCCAGTAAAGCCCTCAGAATGAATATTTTGTCATGGCACATCACCTTGACCAACGCAGTGGAAAGAAGAGCTTGATTGGCAGAGATGGCTGACATGGAAACGGAAGTGGAGGGTCCGGAAGCAGTGGAGTCGACTACAGGATTGGGTAAGTTGGTTTTATTTGTATTTGTATCGATTGTGTCTAATTGTTTAATATGATTTGTATTTAATGAACTTTGCCTGTGTAATAACGTATTGTGTTTTTTGTTACAGATTCTACAACCTCCTAATCTGCACTGATATGATTGATGGCCACTGCGAAGACAATTATTACATAATTTCATGTTTGTTGTCTTTGTAATACGCTCCGCTAATGGCAATGATTTAAATTTAGTACATTCGAAAATTCTATGATCTTGTTTACAGAATGGACACTTTCTTTCATGATATTCGTTGGATGAAGCAATATACGACATTGTATGAGGCAAACTGTGACGTTTTTCAATCCTTACAGACTTCCCAGCATTAATTGTTTCTAACAGTGTAGCCCTCTGGCGGAGAAAAGAATAAAATTCATTTAAAGTTGGCGAGTCCTCACTATTCCTTAATTCTTCCCATTTACGCGAGGTCACACTGTCGAGCTTCGCCGAGGCCATGTAAATTATCAACGAGTCCCAATTATCAGTGGGTTCGCCTAAGGAATTCAAAGCACTTAGATTTTTAGATAATGTATCAATCAAGCTACGAATCCCGTGTTCACTTTCCTTTTGCAACTGTGGAATCGAAAATAAACATTTTATGTGTTCATTTACTAAAAGACGTTTGTTGTTATACCGATCACATAAAAGATTCCATGCCACTAAGTAATTATCGGAAGACACAGTCACAGAATTTATAACGGAACTGGCCGCTCCCTCTAAGTATGATTTTAAATAATGAAACTTGCTTATGTCCTCTATGCTGTCATTATTATGTATGAGAGACAAGTATGTGTCCCTAAAGGAAAGCCACTGGTTTGCATCGCCACTAAAAGAAGGTATTTTGATAGGAGGTAGTTTAACTTGAACACTATTATTGCATTTAATCGAAGTGTTGGATAAATGTTCTGCCTTTTCTTTGTTTTCAAAATAAACCAATAATGATTGAGCCTTTGCAATTAAATTATAAAACATATTTTCAGTAATTTCGCGTTCCTCAAGTTGTTTTGACGAATCTTCATCCAACAATTCGAGCCGCGATTGTATTTCGTCAAAGTTACAAGACAGGTCACGGACCTTACTACATCTCAAACGAAGTTCATTTAATTGCAACGCATTAATTTCCGTACAATCCATTAATGGAGTTAAATATTTTTCAAATAGTGTTAATCTACCTCTAATCGTACCTCTTTGCTTAATAAGATCTTTTAATTCACTCATTTTGCGGCTCAAATATCAAACAAATAGTTGTTTACAAAATAAAGTAAAGAATAAAAGTGTACGTTACGGTTATTCCTTGATAACAAACTGGTTTTGCTGCCGGCCGACCGCTGCACACAGCTGATGTCTGTGTCGCTTGGTTGGAATACGCGGCCGCAACACTCGCTCGGATTTATGCACAATCCCGCGTTGAATGTATTGTTTATCACCTGGAATAGTCGGCAATAATGTCTAAGAATACTGTAGCTATAATAGATTGAACCAAAGATTAATTTTAAGGACGTTTTACTTCAAATTTAGAATTGACTTTGAAACACTGGGTTACCTACACTTTACTTTGCACACAAAAAATGAAATTAATGAATTTACGGTTTGAATAATTATGTTAAGGTATGTAGCGAAGTACCATTTATACTTTAAAATGTTGAAGAATGTAAATTTAATGTAAAAACTGAAAATTGGATAATTAAATTTTGAATGACGGTTGGATGCACAATTACCGTTAACCTATTTTCACAAATCGAAGCAGAAAGGATGGATAAAATGGATGGATTATGCACACACTTCCCTCGGATTGATGGCTGCAGCTGGATGCTGGCGGTATCCTGCAGGATTAGTCCTTTTGCCACTTCGATCTTTCTGATGGTATGAAGGTCGTTGGTACGTAGTAACTGCTCGCTGAATGTATCACGTCGGGGTCACCATATGAATGCGCCGGTCTTCGGTGTTCCGCGCAGNTCTTACAATTTGTTAAAAATGCATTTAAAGGTGACTGTATTTCCGCGGCTCTAGGTATATTTGGTCTATAAAAATTTATCATTCCCAGAAATCGTCTTAATTGGTCAATAGTTTCCGGTCGCGGAAATTCTGCTATGGCTTTGATTCTATTATCAAGGGGTCTAATTCCGTTTGTTGAAACTTCATATCCTAAAAATTCAATAACTTCCTTGCCAAATTCACATTTTTCTAAATTTATTGTTATTCCAAATTCCGCAAAACGTTTAAAAACTTGTCGTAAATGTTCGTGGTGTTCTAAAATATTATCTGAGGCTATAATGACGTCATCAACAAAATTAAAAAGGAAATCTAAATCTTTCAAAACTTTTTTGCTCATGAATCGCTGAAAACTTTGACTTCCGTTACGTAGACCAAATGGAAGACGTAAAAATTCGAATAATCCTAAAGGACAAATTACTGCTGTTTTCTCTATATCTTCGGGTGCAATTTTTATAAAATGATAAGCTCTATTTATGTCTAATCGCGAGAAAATTTTCTTATTTGACAAAATATAAGTAAAATCGTGTAACCGGGGAACAGGATAACGATCCGGTTTGGTGATGGCANAATAGGAATATCATGGTTCTCTTTCATGATCTTTGAGATCTCACTGGGTGTAGGATAAATAATGTTGTTATGGTATATATTTACAGAGACAGAAGTGTTGTTAAAAAGGTATGTTAGCATATTATAAATTTTGACAAAAGAATGTTTTTCAAACGCATTTTTGAAATCTGATATAGCGAATTGTGAAACATGAGCCTCGGATAGTAGTTCAGTTTTTACATTTTCTAATGTTCGGAATATATCGGGGTAAGTTGCTTCGTCAAAGTAATGTACTTTTGTGAAAATGAAATAATATATTTTATTATTACAAGGGATTTTTTGATATCTAAAAAGTTCTTTTTCAGCTGCAACATAGGAGTTTGGATCATCTACTTTGGATAAGATTTCTTGCACATACGGATTTGAGTCATCTAAATCCAATGAAGTGGGGATAAGTATTATTGAACAGTTACTTTTAGTTAAACTTTCATTATGTTCCAAAATGNTGATGGCATTTAAACGCCTATAATCTCCAACAGGTCGGATGTCCCCGTTTTTTTTACTAACAATATGTAATGGACTAGCCCACTCACTTTTTGATGGTCTGCATATGCCCATTTCCTGCATCAGCTTAAATTCCTCCTTTACTTTGTGATATCTGTCCGGTGGTAATGGCCTTGACCTCGCATGCACTGGTGGTCCTGAAACTTCGATATG
Source organism: Ostrinia furnacalis (assembly GCF_004193835.3). Taxonomy (NCBI): domain Eukaryota; kingdom Metazoa; phylum Arthropoda; class Insecta; order Lepidoptera; family Crambidae; genus Ostrinia; species Ostrinia furnacalis. The sequence continues at coordinate 167,531 of NW_021131507.1, read as the reverse complement.
ATGATAAAAATCATTGCTAGATTGTGTATCCATATTTTTAAATGAAATTGGTTTAGTAATTTCCGGAAATTCATTTAATAACTCCATAAAAGGATGACTACTATCAATTGTACTTAATGACGGTTCATCGTGATTAATTATTTTGCCCAATGCTAATAAATTCGTCCTCTTATCAATAAGTTTGCGTGATTTTAAGTCGACTAAGAGATTATGATGTTCCAAGAAATCCGCACCTAATATCGGTTGAGACACGTCCGCGATAATAAAAGTCCACCTGTATGGTCGACGTAACTTTAAGTTTACAATTAATGTTTTTGTGCCATATGTTTTAATTTGACTATTATTGGCTGCATACAGCTTATAATCAGAACATGTTTCTGACAACTTTTGTTTTTTTGAAACCGGAATTACTGAAACATTGGCACCTGTATCTACCAAAAATTGAAGTTTATTTTCTTGGTCATATATACAAAGGCGGTGATTACTACCTGGTACAAAATCGTCCGCCACCGTTTGCACCAATTTTAGTTTTCCGACGTCGATGACGATGTTGATTTCCATGCACACGGCTTTTCACATCTGGTTGACCTTTCTCGAAAACGAAAATGATACTTGCACAGCCAATCCGGGTCATTTGGTGTCCGTGATCTTGATCGAGATCTACCTCTGTATGGTGCACGACCACGTCCGAATCCTTGTCCACGTACTGTACTCCGGCGATGTTCTCGTACTTCTTCTCTTAATGCTGCTACTTCCAGATTCAAATTATGCATTTGTGTTAAAATATCCCCTACTGGTATTTGGTTGCTACTTGTAGATGGTGCACTGCTAACAGCTGCAACTTCACTTCCTTGAACGTTTTCTATAATTTTATCCGCAATATTTGCCAAATTATCCAATGATTGGTCCTGACTAACCGTGAGTACTGCTCTGATGGATGTTGGAAGGCGAGCTAACCACAAGTTGTGCAGCGTTTGTTCTGATATTTGTGTGTTTCTACCCAAATCTCTCATTCTCCGTAATAATTGAGATGGTTTTTGTGAACCCAACTCCATTTCACTGACTAATTTCTGAAATTGTCGGCTTGCACTTTCCTCATAAACTTGTAGTAGCCGTTCCTTAATCGCATTGTATTTTCCCGTTGCTGGTGGTGAAAGCAAAATGTCGCTGACTTGCTGTAATGCATCACGACCTAATTTCGCCACAACCACGTTGAAATTACATTCATCCCCTTGTTTTTGCGGTCCCATTACACTTTCTACTTGCGCAAACCAAAGACGCGGCATTTCCGGCCAAAATTCCGGTAATCTAGCTTGGACACTGATCACTGCTGATTCTGTACTTGTTTCGGACGTACCTCCCATTTTGCTCGTTTTCGGTTCATCCGGTGGCGGTCGACTTTCCTCCATTTGTTTTCCGGCTGCTTGGAACATCATACTCTACTATCACATTCACTATAACTATAACTTTCACTTACAACTAACTGCGCAAACCTAATTAACCAGGACAGTTTAGAATGCTCACACTTTATCGTCGGGGTCACCAATGTAGGTTTTTATCGTAACCTATTTTATAAACTCGTGTAAGTGTACCTATTTAGTGTCTGTATAAGAATGTTAATTTATCTGACTCAAAGTTAACTCAAGTTGGTAAAGTGTGAGGATCCTAGCTATCCTGGGAGTTACTGCCACTGACCTTCAATGAAATACGAATATACCGACCAATAGAAATGCAATTTTATTTTACTTAAATTTCCCAAAGCTAACACGTTTGCCCGAGCCGGTCAGTGCGCAGTAACTGGCCGACTCTTTGATTCACACGTCACACAAGCATTCAAAATCGCTGACATACACCTTTCATACTACATGTGTCCCTACATCACCATATTTTGAACCTTATTGAGAAAACATAAGGTACAAAACTAATGAAAAATATTTTTCTCTATACCAGTTAAAGGGTTAAAGAATTTCACTATAAAATGTATTAAGTATCTATAAATTAGTTAAAATCGTTAATAACCAAAGGAAATCCAAATCAAATACAATTTAAGGCAAAAATGCGGAAAGTAATTTAAATAATCAATCATCTTCCTCCATCTGAATTTAATGTGGGTACATAAAAAGTACTTTTAAGTGCGCACATGAAACGTTATTACCTCTCAAATTTGGGCTAAACCGAAATAAGTGGCTAATAAACGCTGAGCAACGCTCCATCGCTGCGCCGGCGCAAACAGACCAGCCAGCACACGGCTCAGGCCTATCCGAACTCACATTGACGGTCTTCACTTGCTCAACATTGAGTACGAAATACTCACGGGTCACGGCACGGGCTTTGTTTAAGATACTCACCCAATACTCAATATCCGCATTAACATTTTTTATTTGGCATTGGCAATAAACATTTTTTATTATTATTATTATTATTATTCAATACTCAATACTCAATACGTTTATTGCTTCCATAATAGTAATTTAGGTGTTACAATGTGATAATACAGTTTATTATGGACCCTGTTGGGCGCTGCAATTTAAAATATAAAATATAAGAGAGGAGGCTTTTTTAATTATTAGATTAATAGACTCATCTTATTTTATCATCTAGATATTCTTTTATACCCCTCTGCAAACCCAAGACTGACAACAAGTTTCTCAGACATTTACGCTCTACATTGGCACGAATACGAGGAATCTGACATCAGGATTTCAACTTTATTGCCAAGTTATCTGTTTGTTAAGTTGCAAGGTTTTCCTTTTGTCAATCCTCTTTGATATCTTCTCTAAACACAAAAGCAACGAATCGTCTCATGATTACGAGATGTTTCTTCAACCAGTTAACAATTATATAATGGGTTGGCTTCTTTTCTTCTGCTGTGTGATTGCGGAAATCGAAAAAAGTCATGCGGCGACGAATTAAAATGGAAATGTGTTAAATGGGCGTCCCGGAGACCGCCATTAGCATGTAATTTGTTTGGATCAGACTTGTGACAGGGGCCTACTCTGCAACGCGAATTCTGCCTTCTCGGTTGTATCCATCTCTCTCTTTTGCCCTTCTTTAGTCCTGTGAACTCGAGTAAGAAGTGAACCTTTTAAATATGGACTCTTTCTTAGCAAATAGTGTTTCCCTTGTTTTCTCTACAGTTTTCAGTTACAGTTCATAGCTGGGAGGCGTTCAGACCCGACTACGTCATTTTTTTACACCGATCACTCTAGTACATAAAAGTTCGCCTTATTTCATCAACAGCCCTTTACAGTCCACTGCTGGACTATGAGCCTCCTCCACTATAGTGGAGGGTTTTGCCATAATCTCCACGCTTGGCAGGCGGGTTGGAGATCGCAGTTTAAAAGATTGATGTTTTTCAGAGAGCGCTGCTGCCCATTCTCTGTTTGATGTGTAGTCCCTAAGTCGCCTCTTACGACACCCGCGGGAGGAGTAGGGGTTGGTGACAAATCGCCTTATTTAAACCTTGTGAATTCACAAGGTCCACCCTGCCCGCCCTGGACAATCGTCTAGGGCGGTTCGTGCAGTATTTATTCACACTGAAAAGTAATTCAGACAGTATATACCAGTGAGGATAGACAAAAATCGTGTTGCTTAGTAGGACCACAATCTTGTGACCAGGATTAGCGGATTGCGGAAAGAGGCGCATGTTTATTGGTTCCAAAATCCATTTATTAAAAGGGCAACTTGATTTATCGGCCTATTAACGCGGATAAAGGACTTTTAAATGTTTGAGGGAGTGACAGACTTTCTGAAGAAAACCTCCCAAGGCAAATTATTTTAAGTGATTCCCATCAGAAGCGTTCTGGATTGTTGCATTTCGTAATTAAAATTTTAATTGCTTAAAATGCCTATAAAGAGCGGCTAACGTAATAAATTACAAGCCAGCACTATCTTCAAAACTGTAAAATTATACTTACATATTTAGCAGTTGTTTTTTCATCTTACAGTATCCCTTCAAACTATGTTAAGTCTTTGAATTCGAATATTTTGCTTCACCGCTGTAATGTTTCAATTCAACCTTGATACCACATAAAATGCGGCAGAAAAACTCATCCAACTAGCAATAAAAAATCCAACTGCAGATCCAACGTTCGAAGAAAAAGGCTTTAACCCGCTGAAAGCCATCCCCCAGTTAAAGCATGTCATTAACGCGCAACGTTATCGCGACGCTAAGTTTCGGATCGCATTACGCTGGCTCATTAGCCTGCACTCGTGGAAAGATAGGACACAGGTAAAAAAGATTTCTTTCAGCTGCATTTAGCTATTTCTGGAACGCTCGCCGCATTAGTTTTAAACCTTGATTCAATTTTAAAAAATAGACGTTTCAACGTCCGACTTACGTAATTTAAAACTAAATACGTCCCAAAGTCAGTTTTAACTAAAACTTGCCTCAAAAAAAGAGGTCGCAATTTCATCAATTTCAAGTTTTCATGATAGAAGTCGTGCGGATTTTTGTGCAACTGAAAAACGTAGTGAAAATTGAGAACCTACGGTTGAATTTGTTGTTTCTTTTTTCAATCTCATAAGATCTTGTCCCATTATGTCCCTTGTTTGTGATGGCTGTTTAGCCCCGCTTGTGCGTACCTATCGTTGATTGTTTATTCAGCGGAGCACGCCGTTTCTTAATTAAAGCGGAGACGTGGCCTGCATCGCGGTGACGAACGCGTTAATTCTACCAGATATGAATCTTGATTGGCCTGGAGTTAATTGGTCAATGCTGGAATCACCGCCATTTTAAATGGAAAAGGTGAATTCGTTCCGATTCTGTAAAGCTTAGATCACACAGCCGAGATTCTAGTTAGTGCTTACGCTACGCTTCGTGATAGGAAGTAAGTAGTGCTGTAGAGGACCAATTTTACGCGATAAGCTACTATAATTAAGAAGGACCCATACTTATCAATACCTCATTATGTCACGTTAGCAAATACTCAACTTGCCATTGAAATCAAAATGAGGCAACGACAATTTGTTAAGGTACTTCCTTATCTGCATGTTATGCTATAATCCATTAATCACTATTTGACTCCACTCGATTTGCAGCTTGAACAGTGACATTTAATCAACATATTATTCTAACTTTCGTCGATTCATAAGAAGGAGTGCGAAAGACAGATTTTCTGAAAAAGTTCCTTACAGTTCTAATCATTGGGTGAGATTTTAGAGTTTATAGAAATGGTTGGGCATTATCAAAAATTGTTTCCTTTCAGTTAGCAAATGTAATGAGCACACACGCTGGAAATTCTCGAATGCTTAATCGCGCTTCACTAAGTGCAGCTAAATCACTGCATAGTATGCATGAATGCAGTAAACTCATTATTTTCAACGCCTCTACAATTTATTTACCTCAAAAGCTTAGTTGGCTTTCAAATAGCTTTTTGATTTCTTGTTTTATGTTGGTCTCAATCTAATCTCTATACAAAACAGTTTAAGTCAACTTTCACATTTATAATATTAGTTGGAGTAAGAAGTAGGATTAGAATCCTAAAAGGTATAAACTCATCGACTGATCCACTCTAACGACTTTAAGTTTACAGACAGCAACCAACCAATGTAAGCATTGTGGCATTTTATGGAGATAGAATAAAATACGAGGGTGGTCTGAAAAGTTTCCGACCTCAACGTGAAGATGGCAGCACACATCAATTAAAGTCAGGGAATGTAATTGTGCATCTTTTGATAGCAACACTTCAAAGTTTCAGCCATTTTTGACGCGCGGTTTTTATTTGAAAGTCGTTTGAGTGAGTCGATGTGAGTATTTTTGTGAAAATGGAAAAAATCGAGTATCGAGATGTGATAAAATATTTGTTTTTGAAAGGGAATACCCCTACGCAAATCGAAGATGAGTTAGATTCTGTGTACGGGGACTCTTCACCGTCATTTACCACAGTAAAATTTTGGGCAGCCGAATTTAAACGTGGCCGTAAGAGCTTGGGAGATGATGAACGTTCGGGACGTCCAAAAACTGTAACTACTGACGATAACATCGCTAAAGTTCATCAAATGGTGTTACACGACCGCCGAATTAAAGTGAGAGAGATAGCAGAGGCAATGAAAATGTCCAAAGAACGTGTTTGTCACATATTCAATCAAGATTTAGGCATGAGAATGCTGTCCGCGCGTTGGGTGCCGCGTTTGCTAACGTCAGACCAACGACGTGTTCGAATGAACATTTCCAATGCTCTGTTGGCGCAGTTTAGGCGCAATAAATCCGAGTTTTGGCGCCGACTAATTACTGTAGATGAGACTATGTAGAAAAATAAAAATAAATTTTAAGAAAACAAATCTTGTATAGATACATTGTATAGTTAGGTCGGAAACTTTTCAGACCACCCTCGTAGAATAGAATACAAAAACCCGTTTATTTTGCTGCTACATGGAAACACATTGTACATACATAAATCAGTCAAAAAAAATCGGAAAAATTACTTAGGCGGCGTTGGCGTTGCAGCAGCAAAAATATATATTATACCGAGATGCTTTGCAACAACAATACAGTCCGATGTGAGACTTTTTGACGAAGCTAACCTTCTCCATGTACATGAACTGTGGCCAAAGCCCACGTGTAATTAGGGCGCTGCACTCGGCCCGAGTTACCGGCCGCAAACACGGCGCAATAGCCATCCAGCGAGTGAATTAGCCCGCTATCCAGCACTGAGCCAGTTATCACATATGTATTTATCTCTACTTAAGTATAACAAACAGCCTTTGGGATTCGTCTTCGAACAAAGACCTCCTCTTCAACCTTCCACCAACTTATGTCCCTGGCCACTTAAATCCAGTTTATACCAGCTTGTTGCCGGATGTCATCTGCCCATCTTTTAGGCGGTCTTCTTCTGCCGCGGGTGTTATTGCGGGGTCTCCCGCATGTCTCATCGGGGCACTCATTGGGCTGGAGCCCAGCTCCATTTACGGCTCTCAATCTCTTCCACCACGTCGCTGATCCCCGTCTATTCTCTAATCACTCGTTTCTCTATGTTGTAGAGAAACGCCGAGCATCTGTATTTTCATTGCTCGTCGTGCAACGCGGAGTCTCTCAGTAGACTTTTCTGTCAGGTTATCACATAAGAACCTCTAAAGCTATCCTCAATAACCTATATAGTTTCTTTAGTTTCCCAAATAAGGAGCTAACGTACGCGCACTAGCGCGACCAATAAGTAGGTGTCTACGTTTTATTTGATACTTGATTCAATTTATCCTTTTTAATTTAAGTAAAATCCTATCACCTGTAGTGTCTGTGATGAATAGTCAATATTTCAGGTTGTAAATAGGTATTTGACATAGAAAAAAGTTGTGGTACAGAGATCGCTCTAAATAAAAGCTTCCCTTCTCTTCATAAACTTGCTTGCAAATAACCATCGCTTATTTTTTTTAATTCTAAAATACACAAGTACACATACGGGTTACAGAGATTACATTAACAAAATACAAGTAAACAAAATGAATAGTGTCTAGGACTCTAACCTACAAGTAGATTTAGGTTTATTTTATTAATTAAACACCCTTAATTAAATAGTTATGCTGACTCAAAAAGTATAACATTCATTATACTCTTTTAGACATCCTGTGACAAACAAACTATCCGATTTAAAGTTGAAAAGTCCGCAGAAGAAGCCGAAGTAGTGTGAAGATAAGAAAGGCAATTAGTGGCTTTGGAAACCCCTCGACTCAATTAAGGGGTTAGCCACTTTAAAGATGGAGGAATTCTTCATTCGCTAACTTTAAACGCTTTTCTCTTCAGTACAGATAGAGGATGATTAATCCAATTTGAAACGCTAAAGCAAAAACAGTTGGCTTTATACATACTTTGAACTTTTATGGAAGTTTATCTGCGGGTTATTCTCAGCTCGTACTCTGAGGTGTTTGTTAAAAGCATGATACATTTATCAAATTGAGTTTTAGTAACATTTGACGCCTTCAGAAGGCTTAAATCAGGCCTAAGGATTTGCTATAAAATAATCTGTGTGTATCATATTTAATTCGTGTTAAAAACTCAAAACAATATAAAGAAACAGTAGAAGTAGACTGAATGAACTTAGAGAGGATGAGCTTATATTCCAAGTAACAACACTCGTAGTCTAATTGAATTTGCATTGTTTCCTTTGTTCTAACTAAATAATTTGGTTAAAACACTCGTGGTTACTAAAGAAACGTGTTTTCTACGTACAATTAGCAAGCTCTATTTCCTTATGCAAGTGCAATTAGTTTCTTGGTCGTTTTCTTCCAGTTTTGCTAATCGACTCCCGTGGAAGGATACTTACCTACCGACTGGTGTATCAAAATGTTTGCAGGCTACTTTTGTTTCATATAAGTATATAAGCGACTTTCTCCGGCTTTTCACGGATTCACTGGTGAAAATCTAAAAACCTTCCTCTTGAATCACTCTGTCTAATGATGAAAACCGCATCAAAATCAGTTGTGTAATATGAAAGATATAAGCGTACAAACATACGAAGAGATATTATGCTATAATTTTTATTATCTTTACCTACGCATTAGGTACCTACCTACTACGTAAAGATAATAAAAAATATAGTGTGTAAAGTACCTAGTACAGATAGGCAAAACCGGAAGAGGAAACAGATGCCTAACTGTCCGTTAGCCTTTTTCTCGGGAATAACGTTTTTTAACACTTCTTTTTTCTCTCCTCAACACCGTTTCCGTTGGATCAAAGTAAATTAAAATGTTGAGTGTATTTGCTCAACAATTCGAGGAAAATCGTGAATTTTATCGGAAAATTTAGTGCTCTAATTCATAGAACACTGACCCCTTATTACAAAAAAGTTAAACTCGGGACGAACACTAATTTAAAATGTCATTTTCATGCTAAATGTGAATTTAAACAGTTCAACCAGTCAACTTTTTGTAATAAAGGGATGAAAGTCTTACAAATTTTATACATAGTCCTTTATTTCTCCCAAATAAAAGTACCTACCTACCTAATTTGAATAAAACAGGAGCATGTTACTAAAGAGATAGTTACTTGGAAAGAGTTTATTAGAATTTCATACAGACGTATTTTATTTATTATTACATTTATCCTTAAAGTGCTAAATCCATTTAAAATTTAAAAACTGTCCAATTCCCCCAACAGCTCCAATTGATGGTCCAACAAAGACGTCTTCAATAGCAATTGGTTCTCAATCGCGTCGGGTGCAAACTGCATGCGCTCTACCACAATAGCGGGGTGTACAGTAGAGTCATTTTACCAAATTTCTTTCTGTATAATACCAGAGTAAATACAAATGAGTAGGTCATCTTCATAGAAACGCACCGAGCGCGGTTTGTATGTGACAGGAGGCAAACGAGCAGACGGATCACCTGATGTTAAGTAATTACCGTCGCCCATTTGTATTTACTCTGATAATACGTTTTTTATTTTCCTTCGTTTCTATATACCGTCAGTCCTCCAGTAATCTCTGATAGGATGAAGTTTGTTTATTTTATTAACCTTAAATATTGTAAACCTAAATTTTTAAATGTTATAAAATCACTTTACTCGAATATACACTGTAATGAGTAGTAATTTGTCATCTTTGCTTTGTTGTAATAAAAGATTAAACTTTTTTTTGCGGGTTAACAATACATTTTACAATTAAATTCAATTTCAATTCAAACATCGACCTCTACATCCCTTGAAAAAAGCTCTCATTGGACGGAAATAGCGTATAATAAGTAGTAAAATTCTCATTTGGCCTAGTAAAGAATAAGCCTACTCAACTTACTTCCAGTGTGGCTTCACGCTTCTTTAAAAATTGGAAAATTGAATGCACTCTTTCCCTCTCCGTGATAACGCCATTATACGGGTTGATTGTTTCTTCATCAGGGAAATGTGTGAAATGGATAGTTCGACCATGAAATACCCAGTAACTATCAAGTATGCTATTGTCTGTATTTGATAATAAGGCATAATAATTTTTCTGCCAGCTAAATTATTCATCAGAATTACACATAGGTTAGTTTCGAAGAACTAGGTACTTTTCATTTATATGTATAGTAAGTCGTGGGTAAAGTTCATAATATTATGTAGTTATTATGTATTTGTGAACCTCTATTATAAAAATCGAATGGACCTTGTATGAAAGCCTAGGCTCCTACATAGTAAATTCCTATCACTTCAATTATTGAAGTTCTAAATTAGAATAGTGTCAGTAAAGCGCGCTCAAGACACAACCGGACCCAAGCCGGGCCCTCGTTTAAACCGTCCTTCCCCGGGGCATCCCCCCCCCCCCTCAATTAACACACAAAAGGCAAAAACTCTTTGATGACACCGCTCTAATTAATTCCCGCAACTTTCTCCAGAATTAAAATTAAATGTTCATATTATAGTGCTTATGTTGCAGTTCGATCACTGTGTTTGGCAACCTCCATGTTACCCAATATTAGCTACATAAGTAATTTTCTTTCGTCTAGTTTCATTGCCTCTATTCAGCTGGGGTCTACAGTCATACGAGAAGAATTTTAATTAGGTACTTTACTATCATTTTAGCAGCGACTGAAAATGATAGAAAATCCCAATTCAAGAAACTCGAGCGTTAGAAGGGTGTTAAGGGGGCATTGTCCTTAACTTTTAAACTTAGTAGGTAATGCCAAATAATAAAAACCTTAGTAATTAAGATCTCAGTGGTAATAGGTACATTATTTTAATATAACTTTTTTGTTTAGTAGTCATAAAATACTCTTAGGTAACGACTGCTAGGCTCCAGCGAGGTGTCACGTCCAGCTCCTATCGTCTTGGTTTTACTGGCACATACTCGTAACACTCCAGTAGAGCTGCCTTTATTAGTGGTTACTTCTGGACGAATGTTGTATGAGCTTTCAATAGAATGTATTCACTTTAAAAAAGACAATTAATAGGAATTATCACCTCAAAGTAAGTCAATAAGGACTTGACAGAAAGCGAGGCGTGGTCTAGTGGTCGACTCTTTTAATTTGGACGTCCTTCAGATCGTACCTACTTTAAACTATGTCAGGCACCTATATTAGCTTAAAAAGTAGGTACTATAAAGTGTGAAGCAATGCAATACCTTGCACATTCATACAAAGCTCAAAGGCATCTAGGCATTAAAATACACACTACCTCACAACGACTGTCGAATAGGAAATGATTTGCGTAAAGGCCCCGTCTGCTTTTGCAGGCGTCAAATGTCACGTCGATACGTCACAGCGTGATGTCGCGTACATCCCACTAACTATGACATGGTGACCACGTTTGTATTTTGGATTTACTATGCAGGGTATGCCAGCAAAATTGTACCTACTCTACAAACTACGATTATTGTGTCTTTGTATCAAAGACTTCAAGAGCTGAAGTATAAAGTATAAACGGAAGCAGAAGATTGGGCAACTGAAAGATTATGCAAGGGCAAGCTATATTTAGAACGTGTATAAAGTGCCCTGGAAAAGGCCTATGTACTGAATAAACTATTTGAAATTGAATTATGATATAAAGGACAGAGAGAAAAGAAAAAGATCTTTTGTTAAAGTTTGAAGCCCTGTAGAAACTTGTGATATTTAAAGATGAACCCGCGACCTTTAGCAAAGTAAACGCAACTCGTCAGGCGGGAGTCAACTAAAGTTGTTTAGGCGTATAACTTAATTATCAAAGAATCAACTTTGTTTAATAATTCCCTAGTGCTCGCTTAACTTTTCAAGTTGACTGACGAAACTAAGAGATTAATTAAAAGATACCGTGGCGATGCAAATGTTTATGCAATAGGGGAATAGAGCTGACAGACTTTTATGAACTTACTAAGTTAATAATACACTTAGAAGTTCTTCTCTGGGCTGCCAGAGCTATAGCCGTAGCCACGATAAATCCGTCTTTATTACAAATAATAACCGCCTCTGTGGTCTAGTGGTAAGACCACCTGCTTCAGACGCAGAGGTCCCGGGTTCGATTCCCAGTGGGGGCAGATTTTTCTGTTCGGTTTGGTTGGTGGTAGGGCTTGTTCTAAGTCCGCCTGGCTAGCTACCACCATCTTACCTAAGTCTGTCGCCATAACAACAATGTTAACAGCATTATTGTGTTCCGGCAGTTAGAGGTAAGATAGCCAGTTCCTCCGTGGTTGAGGATTCCGGGTGAAGCTCGCTTCCACCTTCGGCCTGATCGTCACTTACCATCAGGTGAGATACAGGCCAAGAGCTTCCTCGTTGTGGATAAAAAAAAAATATTTTAAAAAATGTATCCCTGTTATACTAAATATTTAAATATTATAAAAGCGAAAGTAACTCTGTCTATACTACTTTTTCATAAATAATTTTCCTACTCATATACATTCGTTCACAGATCGAAAACCACTCCGTCGATTGCAGATGCTTTAATGGCCAATTAAGTAACTCAAAATCATTTCACTAAAGTTTGATAATTCCAAAATAGTGTACCCTTTTCATTCAGACGAGAGAAAGAGATTTTATACACGCTGTGACGTAAAGCTCTTGGCTCTCAATCAAAAGCTTAAAGCTTCACTACGTAACGTGGCTGACAAAGAGCGGCAATAAAGCACCAATATTACAAGCAAGTTATTACTACAAAGTTGCAAGACAAAGGGATCTTTACTGCCCTATTAAATGAAAGATTAAATACTAGTTAGTTCGCTAGTTTGTAAGAGGGTAAAAAGATTTACGTTCTTTCACTGGTTACTACTGTGAGACGGGAATGACGGTTGCAAAAAAGTTGCGGGAAACCATAAATTCAAAAGCTTTTTTGCAAGCAATTAAACACTTGACAAAATACTGCCATTTTCATATTCGCATATTTTTTTTTTTTTTTTTTATCCACAACGAGGAAGCTCTTTAAAACTATAAACTTTCATCACTTATTTCAGTTCATTCACTCACTTTTTTGCAACAGAGAGTACTTACACTCTTCACAATAAAGTGAAAGTCACATTAAAATTTGTAGTTGGGGTAAAATGAAATGAAATGTAGAGGTACGGTCTTGATACTTGATAGTACACCCAACTCCTTTCAGATACAGCAGTATTTATTGCCGCAATTAGTTCAGCCCAAAGCATTGTCACCCTACAATTGTATAACGAAGTGTCGCACGAGATTTATCACTCGATTCGACCATCCGCAGTCGTCTTTACTACCCCGTATTAAGGTTCAAAATGCCGTTCTTTTTATGTATTGATACGTGCGATGAGAAATCAAGAGGTTGGTCACTTCAAGAAATAAAGACATTATTGCTTTTGCTTTGTGGAAACGTCGCTTTTACGGCCAAAGGGACTTTGTCTTGACGATCAGATTTGAAAGGATTTCTTTAAGTGAGAATTGTGGTCGTTATTTTAAATTGAACTTAACTTGAGTTTAAATTTTATGGGATTTCCTTTTATGATTTTATGACGTTCCTTACCACCCATTGAGTAATGAGTACCTACTTCGGATTACAAAATAGGTACATAGTGTTATGATTGATACTCGAAAGGTAAAAGTCTTACGGTATTTCGCTAGATTTGAGTTTTTATTTCAATTTTACAACTAAAAGATGTTGGTAGGTACTGGCTACTGCAATATTCACTAGTGTTCATTAAATTCTGAGCTGATACATTTTCATTAACAATATTCTATGAAGGGAAGAGAATTGAATTATGTTTTATTTCTATAGCTAGAACCATCGTAGCTCAAGCACTAACGATAAGTGGGCAAACTTGGTCCATATCAATTGCGGCGGCCGGCATATTTACGCGGCGCAATAACGCCGTTATAGTAACGGTTATTAGGGCGAGTGCCTCTAGAATTTGTAACCCACTAAATTATATTTAATTGCCGCCTCCGGGTGGGCCGTTTTTCACTGCCTTTGTGCCTCTGTCTTTGGGACTGTTTTGACAGAACAAAGGACTAAATGCAAGATGCCTTGGATTCTTTTTGCTAATATCTAGACCGTAAGCCTCACAGGAGTCTGCATCAATCAGGAAAATTAACACTAGATTCAGCCGATATGTCGTCCCGAAGTGGTGGTAGAGCAAGCTATAGGTATTTGGGAAATGTATAAGTCCCAAAAGCCCTAAAAAGGGCTTGCATACTACTTAATAAAGAATTTGATTTAGGTTTAAAGACTTTATTCTCATAAAAACATTCACTTACAATGAGATAAATATAATTTTACATTATTGAGTTTCATATTTTAGCGCAGCATAGCATTAAGAAAGTAAATAAGACAAAACAAAACACAAAGCGAGTCTCAAAGTCATATTTGAGTCAAGTGTACTTTCCTGACGCACATCTATAATGATTTCATTCATCAAATCAAAATCTGGAAGTATTAATAAACTTTCTTGGTAAACTATAGATTAGCTGCTTACGTGTCGGCATATTTCCATTCATATCAAGATTGATATTCAAAAACCAAGGAATTTTGTATTCCAAATAAAAATCAATAACAAAAATAGGTTTTAAGCCACCAAATAGCAAATACAAGCGGTCTCAATAAAATTCCGTAACCCTTCAATTACAGTTGTCCACCCTTTGGCTTGTTTCGAGGGTTGTGACAGCACAAAGGCTGGCTGGCACAAACTGGCCTCCACAAATAGCCACTGACCGTGAGGGCCTAATGATAGGTGTCCTTTAGCGGGCTTCAAAGGGCGATACAGGCGAGAGCGATCCGGGCCGGACTGACACAGGTCGTGTAAACAGTACTTACATTCCAATTTGTGAGAGAATTTCTTCTCTACCTGGACTAACGACATAACGACAGTTAGTAGTAATTATGATTTAGTAATTACATGATTTAACTTTCAGATTTATTATTACTTAGCTTGATAAGACTTGGTTTTATTTTCATCATAAAATCTTAGGTACTCCACAAAATCAAAATAAAAGTCCTCATTTTCTTTTTCATTGCTGAAAATACTTCCATACTTACAGTAGTAATTGCAAGTGATTTTCCACATACGTAAGAGCACTTAAAATAATTTTCGTCCACCCACATCGTACGAATTGGGATCGAACGAACGAAACACATCGGCGACACAATTGTGAAATCCGGCAAATGGAAACGTTAAACACAATATTATCATTATCTGAAAGGAGGAGAATAAAATGTTATTGGGTACGTCGGTTGGGGTGACCACGTTGATGCACATATCGGGATAATCGAGACGATGAACGTCAGAAAAACAATCAAAATTGTTTTGCGAAATAACATGAAACATTTGAAAAAGCCACAAAAAATACAAAGTGGATTGTGTTTCTAAACTTTCTAACTAATTCATTACCAAATTAGCATTAAAAGTATCCCAAACTTTTATAACCCTTATATTTCTTGAGATAAAATAATCATGATTCCAGTCTAGACAACGAAAAACATAACTTAGTAAATTAAGAAACTTTGGAGCCACTTCTTTAAAGGATGGAAAGTCTTAAATTCTAGGAATTTACCTTAAGATCGTGTCAGCCGTAACTTGAAATAACTATGTGAAAACAAGGCTTGCTTCTGAGAAGGAAAATGAAAACCGCGCAACTCGCCGAAAGTTATGTAGATATCTAGTCAAGTGTGTACTTTATGTTATATTTTATATTTCTTGCTGTTAGAGATGGAAATATGGTTAATTTAAATACTTCCAAGTATTCTAAAGTTCTAGATGATCATGAAACAATACTTCAGTTATGTACAGCAGCGTCAAACAGTTCGTGACACCCAAAGTATACAAAAAGTTCGCAACACATCTTTGTTACAATTGGAATAAGATTGTATTGTTAACTTTTAGCCATTTTATTATGTGTCACTAACTATTCGAAGCTGACTGTACACCGGCCTCTAATAGCACGATAGGTAGATATTACTTAAAAGAGTAATCGTGTTCGAGCCCTGAAATTGATGTGAAACATAGACTCAGTGTCAAGTTAACAAAGTTCCACCAAGTTTAGGTCCAGGACTGCTCGACTGTCCCCATTTCTCTCAACCCCTGGAGACGCTACTGCAGCGATATACCGCTATCTCCTCGACACATTTGTTCTCGCATTGTCTCGACATATACGAGTACAGCATACTACGTGTGCTCACAGAACCTCTTGGATGCTTTATGTACCGCGCTGATAATGATTTGCCGGCTTTTAGTGCTTCGGAAAAGGGTGAAAGGAAAGATTGAAAAATACATGGAGTTATTTCGTTCTTTTAAACCGGCTATAAATCTATGACAAGAGAAAAAGCCAGCGGTCGTAAGTCAAACCCCTGAAGGTTCAATAGAGCTCAGACTTATGAGGGTCTTATCTAGTGGCCACAGAACTGGCCCACATTATTACCTATCACAGAGCAGTGCTTTTTAAAAAAGCCAATACTTACTGAGAATAAAATAAAATCAACATAGCTACAGTTATTCAAAGGGAACATACAGCGTGTATGGAAACAAAAGGATGATAATAAAGGTACTTAACCCAAATAGGATTGGTTTGACGTCCTGAATTGCCCAACTTCTGAAAATATGCTCATTATTTTGAGTAGGTTGATATGGAGAGCCGTTACGACCTTTTCTCTTCTGTACTTATGAATGAGAAATAGATTTACAGACAATATTTTGAAGCCGATTTGTGTAGCAGTATCTGATCTTAGATATGCTATTCCATTTTCCGTAAATAATAAGAGGTTACGGATTGGATGATTTATTAAACACGGGCTATTGAATAAAGTAGACTTTATGACACAGCTTACACTGAGACGGGCATAAATCTCCGGCGAAGGTATGCAATAAAGAGAAATGCGCGTCCCATAACCAAGATGGGCGACTTAAGACGAAGTTGCGCGCGAGAGCCGCGAATTACAATAAAAACTTTCGGCGCGTTAGTCGCCGGCAATGGCGGTCGCGGTGGTTTACAAATCATTTTTATACTTTCACGGACCACCTGCATTTGCTTTAGAGAGCAAATGCAGGTGTCCGGGAGAGAGTACGTGTCCGGGATCCACACGGGATTGTTTTGATACGGGGTACCTGCCTGCCTACACGAGAATATGGTCGTAAGATAACAGGTCTTTTATAAACCTACCCGTGAGGTTACTTAGGCTACTCTACATTTTTAATATGTATTAAAATATTAATTAAGTATAAAGTAAATATTTTGTCTAAAAATCATTGTATCGTTGTCTTCTGAAAAGTTTCTTTCACAACATGAATTTTGTCTGTGAATTTTATTTTATTTTCTACGTATTTTCAAACTTACAGAAACGAGCGTGCATGTTGGTTATGCAAAATGATGTTTTTATCCAGAAATGAAATCTCACGTGTTCACTTGAAACACTATTCACATGAACTTCATCAAAAAAGTGTGACTGAATTTAATAATTGTTCACTCAGGTTTTTCTTTACATACTAAAGTGACATTTATCGTAAATTATAGTGACTAAAAGTCCGGGACATCCACCCCGGTGGTCGCGCTCATCACTAACTGGCCCCATAGTAAAATAAAGCATTTCCGACCCTTACCTCTATTGTCACTTTGGGTTATTCTTTTTTTACACCTCCACGAAAATTGCTCTGTGGCATTTTACGATTAATCCAAGGTACCTACACCTCTGTGGCATTTATACGGCCCTTTCAGAAACAGCATAAAAACTTTCGGCCGCAATTTTTAATTTATCACGTGCAATTTTTAAGTTTTTACGACGCGGTGTAAAGCAGAGGTAAAAACAGAATTGCATAAAGTTGCAAGAAAATGTTACCGCCCAATTATAATGCAAACTGCTTTCGGAGTTTAACCGTTAACCCTTTTTATTTAAGTACCTTTTATAATTAAAACAATATGCCTATTCTGGTGCTATTTTAGCAAAAAAATATGAGTCTGAAATGCTGTTTTATTGTACTACCTACATCTGCTGTTTTATACCTGATTGAAGAAATCGAATCTATCACACATGTTTTATTAAACGGATAGATACTTACCTATATCACTGTCTCGTTGCCCTGAGAGTAATAAATAGAGAAATCTCTGACAATATCCTTCTTGAACGAAGTAATTTTTCTCAAGAAAGTCCTTTGAAGGCACAATAAAAATTGTACGAAGATGAAGCCAAGACAGATAAACACGCCAAGCCGGCGACGTCCCCGTCTCCCGCCCCGAACATTAAAAACATTACCTGCCAAAGAAAAACGTCCCATAAATAAATAAGCGCATTATTAATATTCAGAACCGACGAAAACGGGATAAATCCAGCTAACGCAATCTCTTGTATTTACTGCCCGAAATTACATTTCCCTCCAGCACAGGAGGTTTTTCATTTAGTTAAATTATTACCCAAGTTCCCTCGAAACAAACGGAACCCGCTTAAAACCTTTTCAGGAGGGATTCCTGAACAACAATTGCACTTGGCTTAATGTTGTAATGAAATTATTGTTAGTAAACTCCAAAGGCTAGCGTTCTCAGGTCGAGTGCTTTTAAAAAAACTTAGCTACAATGTTCCTGCTTTTAACGAGATGTAGGTAAGGTTCTATTGTTTATTCCGTTGGTACTGCAATGAAAGAGAATAAAACAGGTTTGCAAGACATGAAGAAGGCCTCCAGTGAGTGATATAGGACTGACAGATTCCGAGTACTGTATGTACATATTCTATGCCTACATGACCTGCGTATTACCTACAGCCATAAAAAATAAGATTGAATTAACAAAATCTTGAAAATTATTTACGGGAAGATAAAATTTGCAATTATTTGCACGTTGCACGATGGAATTCTATTAAGTAGAGTCACTGTAACCTTTTGGCCAATACGAACGTCCAGTTATGGAGGCTTGAAACTGAAACATCTATATTTTTTCTACTACACAATCAAATCTAGTAACCCCATGTAGTACGGAACGTATGAGGAAACGTAATATATGAGGCAATAAAAGTAGTTATGTTTATCTAATCATCACCTTTATTGGTATTATACCTCTATCGCCGATGGTACTATTGACCCGTGGTACTATTGTACCCGGTCTCCCCTACTGTAGAGCCTATTTACTAGCTAAAAGAGTGTAACTTCTTAGGTTGAGTTGTAAGGTGCAACCCAGCCTTAGGTACTAGTTCAATCAAAGTCAAACCTTGCAACGTCTCTATGCCAAGAGATCTCGCTGACAATCTTGTTGTTTATAATTATTTTTTGTTGGAAGAATGTACAGTTGTGACCAAAAGCCATGGCTACCCCATACCGCGGGGAGATATTTGTGCTCTCGTCGGAAATCTGCCGCCTGATGGTTTACGGCCGATGCCGGCGGAATACCGGATTGGCCCGGCTCGGCCGGATCACCGGCTCGTCAAACTACCCGACATCTGGTAACGCCGCGTAAAAGATTATGAACTTATAAGTTAGGGTGTGATTGACAAAGAAACATGAAGGAAAGTCTTGGGGTAAGTTAAACCACAGTTAAACTCCCATTGGACCCGCAGCGAAAATAATCAGAATGAAAATGACAGTTTGTAACTATTGGTTAACTTTCCTCAAGAGTAAAGTGGATGAAATAAGAAAGGGTGACGCCAGCCACTACGAGGTATACCTAGGTATTTATTCTAAACTAGTAGTAAAACGGTCAGCTGTACGTTTAAATATTGTGTCACGTGTTATCAATTGTAAAGACTTACATTAGCTATTATTGTAATGCCTCGTTCGTTTCAGCCAAATGACGTCCACTGCTGGACAAAGGCCTCCCCCAAGGTTTTCCATAATGAACGGTCCTGCGCTGCCCGCATCCAGGCTCTTCCCGCGACCTTTCGGTCGGTCCACCTAGTAGGAGGCCTGCCCACGCTACGTCTTCCAGCCCGTTGATTCGTAATAGCATGTAGGGTACCTTACTATAAATTATCAAAATTAAAAACTTTAAAACAGTGTTTTGTTGCAAAAATCCCGTAACAGTGATAATTTACCTATAGTGAAATTGCAACATAATAGTTTAAAATATTATTTACGTTATTGCAAAAATATTCAATTACATTCGCAAATGAAAAGATTTAAAATACAAAACCTTTTCCCCGAGTCTAATAATTAGAGATGAAACGGATATCCGGCAACTATCCGGTAGGCCGGATATCCGGCCTAAATTTACTATCCGGCCGGATACCGGATAGTAACTCACTATCCGGCCGGATACCGGATATTAAAAAACTACGACAATTTCCTATTAATAAAATAAAATACATTAATCTTTGAGGTAAATATCAATAAAATGGTTTAAAATAATGACGGCTTTTATTTAAAGTCCAAAAAGTTACAAAAAAGCCATTCTTCAAAAAGCCTTTCAAAAAACTAATTTCGTTTTCTGTGCTATTCACTCTAATGACGAATACATAAATGCAGGGTGGCCCAGAAGAAAATTAACTTTTGAAAATTGAAGGAAACGAAAACTGTACATTTTTATAGAACTTTAACTATTGCAATTTGAAGGAAATTTAATGCAATTTATTTTTTAATTTACCTTTATTAAATTACATCGCCCAGGAGATTTCCTTGACGCTTACAACATTCGATCAACATACATCAAAAGCAGGAATGAAATCTCACTGCCTCTAAGAAGCGCTAATCTCATTCCAGCAGACTTCTTTTTGCGGGGTTACCTTATGAGCAGAGTATACTCTAATAATCCAAAAACTCTGCAGCATTCATCCATTCTGAATCCATTTCGAGGTAACTATAAAGAAAGTTTTCCAAAATTTTGATGTATGTTGACCGAATGTTGTAAACGCCAAGGGAATCACATGTACGATAAAATTTATAAAAGGAAATAAATTTTAAAATAAATGCACTAAATTTCCTTTAAATTGCAATAGTTAAAGTTCTACAAAAACGTACAGTTTTCGTTTCATTGAATTTTCAAAAGTGAATTTTCTTCTGGGCCACCCTGTAGTAAATAATATCTGTTAATGTCGAAATATTGGCAAATAAAAAAGGCGATCTTTTTTTCACTGATGGTTTGATGACATGATGCATGCAGTTCAGTCAGATTACGCAGCAAGTAAACTAATTTAATTTTCGCTATCCAATCACACACTCACGATAGCAACCGAAATCGCTCGAATTGATCTGCCTCCTAGACAAGTGGCAAAATCTGACATTCTGTTCGGACAGATTCGATTTTAGAAAAGTGTGACTAGTCTAGTCTACTAATAGACCCACTGATCGCGTTCGAAGCACCTGTGCGGCGCTAAACTCGTTACGACATGACACGAGACAATGGGCCAACTATCCGGCCGCCGGATATCCGGCTATCCGGCCTACCAGCTGGCCGGATATCCGGTATCCGGTATCCGGCCAATCAACTATCCGTTTCATCTCTACTAATAATACTTTCATCAAAGCCCCGGATGTGTTCATTCATGCACTCGCTCAGATATTGGATTACCCGCTCATTTGACAGTTTGAACTAGGACTCAAATGAATATGCAACGAGATTTTTCATATTCAAATAGCGATCTATCCAATTAAGTTTCTAAAATGGGACGCTGGAGTATCATTTCTATACGTAAAGTAGAAAAGGAAAGCACGTTGAATGGAAATAGGAAATTTTTATGGACGCACTAAAACGGGCCAAAAGAATGATCATTGCACGCCGAAATAACGGCATTTTATGTGCAATAGAAGTAACTTAGCTATAAACAAAAACTTTAGAATCTTATTATGCAGACTTTTAGAAATCTTCATATCATGACGATAATGATAGTTAACGTTTTATAGACTCAATAAAAATCATATTGCTCGTATTATGCCGTCTTAATTTTGAATATAGCCATGACAGTAGGTTGAGTACCAAATGCAAACTATTTTGGTTACCTTCTATCTTCAATCTTACTTTAATACATAATATATTATATTATTTCTATGTGTATCTTGAAGGTTTAGTTATATTTTCCCTGGAAAATTATAGGTTTATTAGTTTTCGCGGGGCTTTTACACGTGTCATGTGAAAAGCGTAGGTAGGTAGGTATATAAAATTTGACACCAGGCTTAATTACTGCCCACGCGATACCAAAATGATCGTCAAAATGATGAAAATACCTATGNGAAAAGTCTTCCCAAGTAGAACATCCAACCATAGTTAGAATATAGTCTTCTTCATTAGTAAGTACTAACTAAAAGAGTGAATTTTACATTGAAGTAATATTACTAGTACATTATGTCTCAATGGAATTTTATTTTTTTCATAAGATCCTAATGATAAAAGTTTGGCGAAAATAAAATAATTACGAATGAAACTAGCTTTTATTTGTGTCATTTCCTATCACCACCGAGCCATCTCCACGCCACTATCATGTCAAAACGTTTCCATCATCTGAATTACAGGTACCCCCCTAATCTCAGGGGGTGGGGAGGTAATGGCCGCTGTCGAATCATAACAACAGCCCTATTGCTAGGAAATAAGAAGACCTGGGCGATCTGGGAGCTACGAAGGAAGTGAGCGCAGGTGAACCTTGGAGGTGGCAGTGGTAATAAGTTTATGTGAGTATGGAAATGTGTTACAAGACTAACGGACGGCTTCCATGTATTTGTTGCGGTGATGCTCAATTCTAAACATACGTGTACCTACATCTACCATTAAATTTCAACGTGACACTTATAAGCCATAGAAGTTCTCTGACGAAAATATAGGCTTCCACCAATAATAATAAGGTGCTTTTCTGGAGCATCGAGTTGTTACAGCGAATGTAACAACTCGATTCGACTTTTCTTCCAAGCAACTTGAACGTAATGAGTGCCATGCATTTAGATTCATTTATTACAGCTTCCATTTCCCAAGTGCATTTACGACGTTCTTAAAAAATCGGTAGAAGATTAATGCGACTTTACCAAATAATTGTTTACAAACACTGGACATAATTTTGCGGCAATTCCAATTAAGTTACAACTAAGCCATCTAAGAGATTTCACCAGGACGATCTTTATCTTTTTACAAAGTGTTTTACCGCCAACAAAGAAGAAATACATTACCGTTGTCCCTATTATTACGTCAGTTATTGTTGCCCTGTAAAGTCCTGTTTTCATTTGTCGGCCACGAGCCCAGATCTCCACTATTGTCCGACGGACACTGCGCACGACTTAGCGCGGAATTGAGACCTGTTGTTGGACAATACCTTTTATTACGATGGGACATAATGTTATTAGAGGAAAAGTAAAGCTTTATTCACTTCTTTCTTGTCCTTTTTATTTTGTCAACAAGTAAAAGTTGATGATGGAAATGGCACTTTATGCTAAGTACCGATAGAGATGATGTGATGAGACTTTTTTTTTCTAAAAAAAGATTATTTTTAGTAATCTGTACTAACAAATAATAGTTCCGTTAGCCCCTTGTACTAAGTTAAATATGCTTGTGTTACGAGTGAGCTCACTACAAAATAGTCGAGCGGCGGCGGGGACCGAACGCGCGTTCCCCGGATCACGAATTGGCCAGACTATTTTTGGAAGGCCACTTCGGTACAGTTAAATGGATCCAGTTGTTAGACCGCCGGTTGACAGACAGACGACGGACAAGAAGACTCATTATTAAGATTACCGTTGGTAATCCTAAAAATATAGTCAGATGACGATTAGGAAAGGTACGTTAATAAGATTCCCTTTTGGTACGGAATCCCAAAAATATACTAGACTTCATATAGTGCAACATTTTTGTCTGCTGTAACTGTTGTAGCATGACAATAAAACGGCGTAACTCCCTCGTAGCGCGTAGCAACGTAGCAATCGTAGCAGGGCTCGTAGTAAAGCCGTAGCACTTCGCGCCCGATAATAACTCAAGGCGGTGGTTTACGACTCTTCCGCTTTACGCCCGGCCGGCCGCCTTATGGCCGCTCAGTTTATACAATTCGGTGTAAAATTTTAAATGTACCATTATGTTCGTTTTTATTTGTACCATAATGATACTTTTACAAACGCCTCTGGACTCGTTTATTTTATTAAAATGACGCTTGAAAATGTTCTGCCATAAAAATTATAAGGTGTAATTTTTGACCCGACTGCATTAAGAAGGTTAATGATTTTTTTAATTATGTAAGTATGTTTCTAGAGATGTTTGTTTCATTTTGCATTAACGTCAAATAAGCTATCAGAGAGATTTTGTCCAAAATTAAACATATTAAGGTTTGCATTAAAATTGTGTTGTTGTATGAAATTTTTTTTAAACTAATCGTTCACGACTTTACCGAAGTTAATAACCAGAAGAACATTACATTAAGTAAATATATTTAAAATGTAACGTGCATCTTGTTTAATTGCAGTATCGATCGCCTTTGTCCGACTGATCACGGCTGTGACGGCTCTGACACCGCGTCGAGTGTCGAGTGTCGACTTTAATTACCAATGCCTATTGACTGCATCACTATTACACCGACGAGTTAGCGCAGCGAGCCTGTAAGTCGATTATAAGCTCTGAATCGATATTCAATTGGCCATACAAGCCCTATATCGATGTGATGTAGGTTCAATTATAAGGGCTCATTTCACCGATATCTAGGAACTTATGGAATGAAAGTTAACTGGTTCCTTTTGCTTTTTTTAGAAATAGTACCATAAATAGAGAAACTCGGGTCTCATCGCGACTTTTTTAAATGAATTACTATGTACTTACAGCTTGATGTTTCAGCTGCTCAAATGCGAAACTTTAAAACCTTATATCAAGCCATAAATTCCAAAAATCCTCGGCAACAAATGTTTTTCTTGTGATTATTCCGAAACATCTATTATGGTAATAATTAATTTAAGTTAATTTTAAATAAAAGCACGAACTGTTCTCTAAATCAGCTTAACTTTGGCTCACTCAGCTACATTACTCAAATATACTTAAATAACTATGAATATGCGCGAAGACTGCTTGCTGTTTTAAGTCAGCGAACACAGTTAACTGCAGTTAGCACACGCTAACACGGTGCTAGCAGTCCCGCGCTATAGTGAGTTAATTTCAGAAGCAACTAATTTCAGTGCAGAACTAATTCAATTGTGGCTTTAAACGTTTGGTTTAGTAGTTCACATTCCGAACTACTCAGCTGGCGTTTTGATTTGGAAAATCTTTATTAAAGTACCTCTATTATTCAATTCTGTTACACAAAAACTAAAAAAAAAGGAAGATGAAAATGATTCAACTTATGTAGATTATCCTCTGCCACTGATGAGTGCTATTAAAACCAACATAATTTCACCAATTACGAATGCACATAAATCCAGACCATAAAAGCGAATGTCTTATTTAATAAAACACCACTAAGTGTAATAAGGTTAATAAGGTCATGGAGGAAAACTCATTTAGTGGTAAGATGGGCACTCCTCCAATCCACTCTAACTATTAAGCTTAATCAAATCTTATGATAATCCAGTTTCCCGGACTAAAATATCATTGTCACGTATTCTTTGGATCATTAATAACAAAACAATTTCAGTGTCTTTGAAGAGATATTTGGTTCCCTTTTCAGGTTTCCCCGAAACAGAGGTCCTTAAGCAAACAGATTCATTAACTTCGCCCTGTTTACGCTGTCCAGTCGTCGATTTTGAATTTGAATATATTTGTTTTCGCAGTCACGTAGCGCCCGGAATAGACGGCAGGAGCACTTTGTAAAGTACGCACAGCCACCGCGCGTAGGCACGGACTAAGGGGCCCGAATTTTAGGCAAACCCTATTTTACTAGGCTGAATATCTAGCAATTGAAAAAGTACAAACTTACGAACTCAATGACCTACCTAGTACTTTCTACCATTTTTTTTTTCATTTACAAATTCTACATTATTATTTTTAAAATTTTTGTCTTAGTGAGATGCGATGTTTAGAAAGCATTTTTGATATAAGCATGTGGTAGCACACAAAATAAGATCCGGATTCCCATTTTAAGTCCATGTCTGTTCCAGTCCTCTTCAAACACCCGGTGATTGGGCGATTATTTTCGTGATTCTTATGAAGTGACTTTTAAATCTCCAGCCAACTCGGGGATTAGCGGTAATCCCCATTATACGCGGGGAGATCCCGCACATTCGGCGGCCTGGCGCCGGCCCTGGCGCTTCGTGACGTTATGAAGATCTTTTTGAACCCCGCTTTGGTGCCGTAATAGGTTTCGGAATGAACCGTTTTGTTTTGTAATTAACAACCTTAATGACAGACTTGAATAACAGCTGACGATGTTATTGCTACTGGCAAACAAATCTTACGAAGTTGAGTAATGACGTGGGTGGTGTAAATAATACGTGACTGAAATGCTGTAGGCAGACGATTATATTTTACTAAGTAATATAAATACCACATAGTTTCATATTGATATGACTTAATTACATAATTAATTATGTTATCGCGTGGGCAGTAATTAAGCCTGGTGTCAAATTTTATATGCCTACGTACCTACGCTTTTCACATGACTCGTGTAAAAGCCCCGCGAAAACTAATAAACCTATCATTTTCCAGGGAAAATATAACTAAACCTTCAAGATACACATAGAAATAATATATGTATTAAAGTAAGATTGAAGATAGAAGGTAACCAAAATAGTTTGCAATAGGTACTCAACCTATTTTCATGGCTCTATTCAAAATTAAGGCGGCATAATACGAGTAATATGATTTTTATTGAGTCTATAAAACGTTAACTATCATTATCGTCATGATATGAAGATTTCTAAAAGTCTGCATAATAAGATTCTAAAGTTTTTGTTTATAGCTAAGTTACTTCTATTGCACATAAAATGCCGTTATTTCGGCGTGCAATGATCATTCTTTTGGCCCGTTTTAGTGCGTCTATAAAAATTTCCTATTTCCATTCAACGTGATTTCCTTTTCTACTTTACGTATAGAAATGATACTCCAGCGTCCTATTTTAGAAACTTAATTGGATAGATCGCTATTTGAATATGAAAAATCTCGTTGCATATTCATTTGAGTCCTAGTTCAAACTGACAAATGAGCGGGTAATCCAATATCTGAGCGAGTGCATGAATGAACACATCCGGGGCTTTGATGAAAGTATTATTAGACTCGGGGAAAAGGTTTTGTATTTTAAATCTTTTCATTTGCGAATGTAATTGAATTTTGCAATAACGTAAATAATATTTTAAACTATTATGTTGCAATTTCACTATAGGTAAATTATCACTGTTACGGGATTTTCGCAACAAAACACTGTTTTAAAGTTTTTAATTTTGATAATTTATAGTAACGTACCCTACATGCTATTACGAATCAACGGGCTGGAAGACATAGCGTGGGCAGGCCTCCTACTAGGTGGACCGACGATCTGGTAAAGGTCGCGGGAAGAGCCTGGATGCGGGCAGCGCAGGACCGTTCATTATGGAAAACCTTGGGGGAGGCCTTTGTCCAGCAGTGGACGTCATTTGGCTGAAACGAACGAGGTATTACAATAATAGCTAATGTAAGTCTTTACAATTGATAACACGTGACACAATATTTAAACGTACAGCTGACCGTTTTACTACTAGTTTAGAATAAATACCTAGGTACGAGTATACCTCGTAGTGGCGTCACCCTTTCTTATTTCATCCACTTTACTCTTGAGGAAAGTTAACCAATAGTTCCAACCGTCATTTTCATTCTGATTATTTTCGCTGCGGGTCCAATGGGAGTTTGTGAACTGTGGAGAACTGTGGTTTAACTTACCCCAAGACTTTCCTTCATGTTTCTTTGTCAATCACACCCTAACTTATAAGTTCATAATCTTTTACGCGGCGTTACCAGATGTCGGGTAGTTTGACGAGCCGGTGATCCGGCCGAGCCGGGCCAATCCGGTATTCCGCCGGCATCGGCCGTAAACCATCAGGCGGCAGATTTCCGACGAGAGCACAAATATCTCCCCGCGGTATGGGGTAGCCATGCTTTTGGTCACAACTGGACATTCTTCCAACAAAAAATAATTATAAACAACAAGATTGTCAGCGAGATCTCTTGGCATAGAGACGTTGCAAGGTTTGACTTTGATTGAACTAGTACCTAAGGCTGGGTTGCACCTTACAACTCAACCTAAGAAGTTACACTCTTTTAGCTAGTAAATAGGCTCTACAGTACGTATTATTATTCTGTGGCTCTACACTCAATAGTTCATCATCATCATCAACAAGATTCACTTTCATAGCGTAACTAGCGGCCGCCCGCGACTTCGTACGCGTGGATCCCGTTTTACCCCCTTAGGGGTGGAGTTTCGTAAAATCCTTCCTTAGCGGATGCCTACGTCATAACATCTACCTGCATGCCAAATTTCAGCCCGATCCGTCCAGACTCCAGTGGTTTGGGCTGTGCGTTGATAGATCACTATGTCAGTCAGTCAGTCACCTTTGAGTTAAGAAAGTCGTGTTAGTTACACCACTTATAACTCAAGAACGGCTGAACCGATTTAGCTGAAAATTGTCAGGGAGGTAGTTTAGAGCCCTGGCTCTAAACTACCTCCCTTTCTTCTTCTCCTGAGAAGGACATAGGATACTTTTTATCCCGTTCGAAATAAAATAAAAAGTCTGCTTATTTATTGCCATTAAGGCGGAACAAAGTTCGCCGGGTCAGCTAGTATTTTATAAGATTGAGTTTTATAACTAACTGCCTGGGATAGAGCAAAGAGTAAGAGACTACTTTTAGTAGGTGAACAAGATTAGGTGCGACCAAAATATAACCCGATTGTTGTCAAAGAAGGAAAAGTTAGTCCCCCTATCCCGGCTCGGGCGCGTGTCGTTAACGCATCCGTAGGAAGGCCTCCGACTAGTCCCCGAGTGCTTCCTTCAATTCCCCAGCCAAATGTCGTGTCGATTCCCACCTTGCTCCACCAACCTAAAACACAACTTATTTACATACCCCCAAAGTCCATTTTAACCTGGGGGTAGAGAGAAAATTTTGTGGACCGATTTCCTTGCGACGTTTCTTTACACGCGCGACTCGCGCAGTTTATTGGCCCCCCTAATGCGTTTCGAACAACTGCGGAAAAATATGAGAAGGAATTCTGCAATCGCTTTTTCGGAGTTCTCTACATTTTACTGACGATTAGATTTTACAAATCAAGTCTGGTGCAGTGAATGAATTTTCTATTACCAGGCACTTTGTAAAAGCCCACAAAGGCTATTTTCGAGCACCGCAATCGCACGAAAAGATCTGTGTGGCAACTGCCTCAAAAATACCGACTCCAACCGATCCGAAAACTGATTTCAATTCCCAAACAGACAAACTTTTCATTTGGGCTCCCATATTCTCAGAAATGAAAACTAAATTTAATAGCGTGAACGCAATATCGCAGATTCCCAAAGGCCTTCCAATTCACACTCGGACCGGTTTTTCGGAATCGAACCCGAGTCCGTTCGGCATGCCCGCTCACAAAGCGACTGGACTAAATATCAAGATAAAGCGGCGTTGTATCACAGTCAAAATAATACTCGTAATAGTAGAACATCTTTATTTATCATTTAATTTTATATCACAAGTCGTTATGTGCAGTTACTTAATTCTACCTTTTTTTAAGTACGAGATTGAGGTACTGCTACTTTTCAGTACTAGCCTAAGTGGCAGTGCATGAAACCCAGCCTTTTTTCAAGGGCAGCTTGGCAGGGCCACCTATGGGCTGATTGGGCTGCAGCCCAGGGCCCCGGGGTTACAAGGGGCCCCCAGATCCCGCTAAAAAGTAGGCCATAATTTGAAAAAAAAAATAGTTGTCTGTAAAGTCGGTTTACGGACGATATTTTTACGTGACAACGTCATAAGAAGTTTCAGCCCAGGGCCCCACAAATTCACGATCCGGCCCTGCAGCTTGGCAATAAGTATGTCAAGCAGGATGAGACGAAACGCTGCTGTTTGCGTCCTGACACCGAGAGCACGTCTTACATTATCAATTCTTCGAAGTGTTTTTTTATATCCCTTGAATGTGTAAGTAGGTAATTAAAACAGAGCGCTCTATCAAGGTTAAATTGCCTTCGTATCAATGCCATAAAAATTCATGTTTTGACTGCCAACACGTTGTGAGCTAAAAACTCTTGTTGAAGATGTTTTACTATTCTATTTTAGTTAGGCTTGCCGAATCTAGTGGACCGACTAACGCGCCCATTCTCACGGAAAGAAAATTGATTTCATATTGAAATAACCAGTTGTTTTTGTGAAATATAGACGCGCTTTCAAATCGTTTTTGTTTGGGATTAGCATATCAAAACATTTCATTGGAAATGTATTGGCATATACCTAATGTTTATTAGTTTGCACGCATATAAAACACCCTGTTGCCAGAAACAATGTTTATTGTAGACGAATGTTGTTAAAGTTGTTGTTTTTAAAACTGAATCTTAATTAACAATAATACTTAGGTAATTCTATCTCGTTACTTCCCGATTCCGAAAGGAATAGGACTGTTTTTCACATTTTATGCTTAATATAAAACAGATAAGTAGGTGTAAAAACCTCCCATCCGGAAAAGAGAGAATTTTTACCCAAAACCAACGAGCTGCAAACGGCAGCGGCCATTTTTGCATATGATCTGGCAAATTATTAACGTAATTACGCTCGCAATCACCGGCTAACGAAGGCGCGGACTTTGTTATGCTTACCAGAGCTACCCTGAAAAATACGAATAAAACGCGTGGGAAAGTTGTTAGCGTATGTTTCGGTTTACCTACACGTGTCCATAAATACACGCTTAAATACCTACATTTTGACTTGATGATCGTTTCATTTAGTTACTTTACTTTTCCACTATACCTACATGAGTTCGCCCTCTCTGACACACAGCCTGTATATCAGTTAAATGACAAAAAAATATAACTATAATATCCACTGTCCCTAAACCTAATGGCCATAACAACGAGCCTCTAATTTTAAGTAACAAGGTCAAACAAATACTTAGGTACAAATGTGCTTTAGCTGTGTGCAAATAATCCTTCTAAGAAATAGTGCTTCTCGCACAATTGTCTTAAGATTAAGACCCCAAGTCTTAAAGAGGCGTCTAATCCAGGCAAGCGGCACTGTCGGGTTTCGCGCTCCATAACATGCGACCGCCCTAATTAACTCCGCCAAAAACGCCCTTGTGTGGTCAGCGCGTTAGCGACGCAGGGCTGGGCGTTTCGGCTGTTCGGCTGTTTACCGGATAAAACAGATGCTGTGACTTTCGACCATAGAAGATTGAAAGTTCCTTTGCATGCATGTCATTAGATTTCGTTGTCTTAAATGATAACGGTAGGTACTGCTCTCTACATCTCTATTTCGAGGAAACAATTGCCTACTTAATTAAAAACTGTGATAGTGTGATTTTTCTTGAAAGGTCGATGGTATGAAACTGTCATGTTGCCAAAAGTAACCGTTACATGGATGGAGTAAAAGTTTTTGCTCTGTCAAAAGTAGGAAGTAACTACTCGTACCTAGTACCCAATCTCTTACAAAGTTTTATCTTGAAGGCTGATGAAAGAAAGTTTGTAGCCTAGAACTACTATAGCGTCTGCATCATGGGACTACTATCCTGACTTACCAAAACATATTTCGGCTGAAAATCCCTTGACATTCTTACACAGCACTAAACTGTTTATGCGATTAGGAAAACAGGCCTTGAGTCCAAGAAATAAGGCGACGTGTGCACTACCGACCTGATTTCCCCTGGGCTTGATTGCCGCAACTTAGGACGAGTTTAATATTTGTCGGGATTAGCTATTTTTAAGAAACCGAATGGAGTCCTTCTTCTAGCGATGGATAAGGAACAACAAAAAGTTTGTGTCTAGTTGGGAATACAAAAATATTTGGTTTTCACACTTTTTATGAGGCGTGATCGAATCAGAAATGAGGAGATCCGCAGGAGAACCAAAGTAACCGACATAGCCCGCAGAATTGCTAAAATCAAGTGGCAGTGGGCGGGGCACATAGCTCGTAGAGACGATGGCCGTTGAGGCAGGAAAGTTCTCGAGTGGCGACCACGGGCTGGAAGACGTAGCGTGGGCAGGCCTCCTACTAGGTGGACCGACGATCTGGTAAAGGTCGCGGGAAGAGCCTGGATGCGGGCAGCGCAGGACCGTTCATTGTGGAAAACCTTGGGGGAGGCCTTTGTCCAGCAGTGGACGTCATTTGGCTGAAACGAACGATGAGGCATTTTATGTAACTTACCTACTTTTGGTATAAGGAGGACTTTAACTGTCATTATTTAGGTAGGAAATTCTTCTTCTTCTCAGTCGTTTCGCTCTTAGCAGAGCGGTCGTGGTCATGTTGAGGCGTCCACATAGGAAAGTAGTAGATAGAATAAAATTAATCATCTATTGCCACCATTTGATTCATCTTTGATCATCGCCGATTTTATTTTTGTTTAAACCACATTTTACTCGGATTCGGTTAGATCCACCCGCGTTTTCGGAAAGATCGATCTCAACTCAAAACAAGTCACACGTCGCAACAAATCTAATTTACATGTTAGGAAACCACTCGACTACTTAACTAACAACTCGTTAGCTGTTTTGGGCTGACTTCAATTAAAACCCCACATAAGTTTATGTACTTAGCCTGGTCCGGGCAAATTCCCGCCAAAATAAAAACAAAATGGCGGCTCATTACTCGACACACGGTAATCCAATCTAGCTGATTCGTTGACCCTTGCCTCGTCCACCCCTTGCCTTCTATTTATTTTTCGAATATCAAAGGATGCGGGATTGCGAGACCGGTAAATATGTAAGTACCTACACTCTACAAACTAATTTCAGATTAAGAGTGCTCCTACTCGTCGTATAGTTCACTATCAGAAAGAAGCGCTTGTTAGTAATTTTTTTGATAATCATCTTGGTTTAAATCTTGGTTGGTATTTTACCTAGGTACTCATAATACCATTTATCTGTGATAATACCAACGATACATTCCTTAAGTCTGGGTCAAAAAGACCCATTTTGTGACTAGCTAAAAATTATTTTTTCCTAAGGGATTTTAAAAGAAGGTAGGTAAATTATTTCGTTTCGTTTAAAATTTTAGTCGTTGCGCTCGCAAGATGCAGGAGCCTGTAATGTAATGTAAGTAGGTATAGGTGCCTAGCCTCTGGAGATCTCCACAATACTAATGACACATCACAGTGCGGGTGAACCTCTGGATGAAAGGCGAATAAAACGAGCTAACGGGCTTTGATGAAATTCAACAACAATCTCTTTGGAAGCCACGAGTCCTTGACTCCAAAGCAAAGCTAACGAGTAAAATCCTGTGTGTATGCAGACGAGGACATTCGTTAAACTGAGTTGAATTCTAAAAATGATCAGCCCACTTCAGATAACTAAGTACTTATGGAATAGGAATTTATCCGCTTTCATTAGGATATTTGAAAAATTTATACATAACTTGTAAATATTTGCGGCCGAAAATTACATAAGTGGTGGTGGGTTAGGTAATATAATTATATTCATCCCTTTCTTATATGGGTCATTCCATAAAAATCTGTATATTTTCGACGTCATTTTGTCCGTAACTTTTTTAAGATGCTTTTGAATACTTTATTAGTGTAAATTATTGTTTATTAATTAATTATGTTATGTCTAAAAGGGCCAGTCACTTTATGCTTTATTTTAGGAGAAATTATAATTTTCAATTTTTTCATACTACATTACTCCTATATGACTTCTAATAAAGTATAAAACTTTTAACCTTAACATTTATAGATAAGTTAATACACATAATGTAGTTGTTTTGTTATTATCACTATATAAAAAACATCATTCCCTAACTAGTAATTTAGTCCCAAGTGCCATTTAAAGCTAGGGCCTGACGCTCTAGGGACTGACAATTTGGAGTAAAACTTAACACAAATGCAGATTAACTTTATATTATAAGATGCTTAATACCATGTGCCGAAAATAGCCAAAAAACTACACGTAAATAATATACTATTAAATTATATACAATTTCCTATTATAATCAATAAAGCTACTCAACTAGGGACTGACGAAGTGACTGGATTAACACATGTTTCGGTAACAACTGTCACGTTTGCACTAATTCAAAAAACGGCTACCGCAAAGCCAGTATGGTCTGAGGATAACTTCGTATCGTACTTTAAACTCAACTAAATGTCATTCACTCTAAATACATATTAAAGCGCAAAATTATAAAATCAGTGCGTGGCGAGGGAATGACGCTAAAAACTGTAGACTCTTTTTCAACTAAAGAAAATCAAATTATTGTTTATTGAAACCGCAAAATATTAATAGAATTTGGTGTAATATACATTTAAATAGATTATTCGTTAATTAAAACAAAGGATAAAGTTGATGTTTTTATAAATGTGGGTCCCAAAACACAAACTTTTGGAGTACGGACATGCCTAGGGAATGACGTTTTGGGTCATTCAAAAGGAATTTAAGATGTTTTAAAAATAGTTTTAAAAAATATAAATGGGTGATAAATAAAGCACATTGCGAGCTGTTATTTAACAATTTTGGAATAAAATATTAACAAATATTTCATGTGAAATGTGGCGCGGACTAAGAGTTGACATATTTTTGTGGAATGACCCATATCACAAACTACTTTTCGGTCCTCGATCGAATGCTATGCGTATTGGTCGGAAAAAATGTTTCGGTTCTGAAAATACACAACAAAACGCGAACTTTTTCTTATCTGTAACCATCACCACTGTCAAATGTCATTTTGACACCTCGCTGTCACGCACCAGCCAGTGTTGCCACCTTGGTGGTTTTACCACCAGAACTAGCGCTTTTTCGAGGCTCTTTGTGGTATGTTTTCATTATTTACCTAGGGTTCAGAACGGTTTTTAGCGGTTTTTCCGTATGGAATTGAACATATTTTTGAAAGGGAAACCCGCCAACTTTCCGGAATGTATAATATTCTAAATTAAATGTTTTGTAGGTATGCATAGATGCATACCTACAAAACATTTAATTTTGCTTGTACATTTTCCACGAATATAAGACCCATAAAAGTCAAGACCGAACTGCCTGGAGATGCAATGCATGACGCGGAGAGCCGACCCCAAATAAATGGGAATGGGACAGACAAAGAAGAATAAGATCCATAAAAGTTGTTCGCATTTCAGTTTGTATTAAATACTTAATTAATTATTTTTTTCTAAACATCGATCGCTGAGTAGCTCAGCGGAATTTGGTAATGTTTGTTTGTTAGGTCCAATCCAAGTGCTTTAATAAAATCCGAGGTGGCAACACTGGCACCAGCTGCTAAATTGACATATTTGACATTGACAAGTTTTTGTGTTCATTCATTACGGAACATTTCGCATCGCATTTGATTTTGCAAACAATACGAATACGCAACAGTACGAATTATGGCGTTAAGTTATTTATCCGAGGGCGAAGCGCCCCGGGACTTCAAGGTGTCGTCGACGGAGAGTGATGGCCATTACACCAAGTGCCTCCTTTGTTATACGGTTAAGAGGAACTTCTACTGCCAGGACTGCATAAAGACAGGCAGCTTCGTACATTCATCGATGCCCTACTCAGACAGGTAGTTGACCAGCTTCCATCATACAATTACTTGTAGAGATTTCGTAATGATAACTTAGTTTCATCATGAATTGAAGTCCATTCATTGTCAATCAAGATTATAGTCAAATTTCGTGGCCCGCCAGTTGAGACCGTCCATATGCTATTAACGTAACATTAATTACGTATTAAGTTATTCGAATTTAATGACAGGAAATATTATCTCGGTATATGTACACAAAAGGTATTGGTCAAATTTACATTGATGATTGTTTACAGATTATTTGTTTACTGCATCTAGTGGAAAACTTTGCAACCCAAGTGATATTATTTTACAATCTAACGAGGCACAAATTATTGTGTATTCATTTCAGATACTCAGAAAAACAAGCAAAATTACTCAGACTGAAAGCAAACAGAAAACACATATTGGACAGATGTGAAAAACTATTATCAGGGAAAATAAAGAAGGACAACTTACTGACGGAGGCCAAACAATCCCGAGACAGACTTGACTTACTGCGGTTAGCGATAGAGCAGCGCAAGAACAACATTGACGAAAAGAAAAAAGAATTGTTAAATTTAAAACAGCAGAACCATGATTTGAGTATGAAACTGCCGCGGTACCAGAAGCGGGTGTCAC
The DNA here is from genome assembly GCF_004193835.3 of Ostrinia furnacalis. Taxonomy (NCBI): domain Eukaryota; kingdom Metazoa; phylum Arthropoda; class Insecta; order Lepidoptera; family Crambidae; genus Ostrinia; species Ostrinia furnacalis. The sequence goes on along the minus strand of NW_021131507.1, from coordinate 131,582 downwards.
TGCTGGGCAAGCACGCCCAGGAGCAGCAGATGGAGCTGCAGAACCGGATGAGCCGCTACAGCGAGCAGGCCGACCAGCTGGCCGCGCTCCGGCGCTCGCGGATAAGGCAGCTCACTAAGTACATATTCCCAGTTTACATAAGCTATGATACAAGGTGAGTGGATATTTGCAGTGGCTATTATACTTATATTGATTTAATTTGATTTTGAAATTAACTGTTTGCTAATGCTGTAAAAAATGCTCCATGAAGAAGGCACAGAGATTAATTAATAATTATCACATTATAAAGACCAGAGTTAAAAAGATCAGGAATAAATAACAGCAAATGAAAAGACAGGAAATAAATCAATCAAACCATTTCACACACCATTCCAGACACTCATTTATTTACTTAGAGATTCTTACACTGTATCAAGATATTTTATCATTATGTCCATAACGCCCCCTGTTGCGCGCCTTCTTGACTGGTAGCCTCAATATGGTCCCGGTCAAGAGGGCGCGCAATCCGCAATCTTCATCGTGTGTTGGTTCCCGCTAAAAAACCAGCTTCTCGACATGGCGCTTGTTATGTCGCGAATATAGCTGAGCGGACGCCTCTTCAGCATAGCTTGTAGTTTAATGTTATATGTACTGTATTTTTATTTTATTTTTCTATGCTGAATAAAGTATTCTTATTATTTTAAATATGTTCCTGTACTGTTCCAGTGACAGTATCGAGGACATGGAGTTTGTAGGGGAGGACGCGGAGGAGGAGGCTCCGTGCCGCTCGCAACTGCACATCGTGGCGCCGTGGGTCAGCGCCGACGGCGACCTGGCGCACGTGCAGTCTTGGCGTGAGTACAGCCGCTGCTATCTTACCAAAGCCTATTAGAAATGCTCTATGTGAGAAGCCACACGGTAACATTTTCCCGCATCACATGTGGTATGCGACGCCGCAATACGGCACCGTCTCGCTCAATCGAAGTGCGGTGTGCCTGTGGTGCGGCGCCGGAACGCACCGTCGGGCATATCATTGATTTTTATATGCAGGAGGCCGCAGCGACATTGCTCCGGCGCCGCGCCGCGACCGCACCGCACTGTGTGGCTTCTCGTGGCGAAAATGCTTTGTTGTTGTTTGAATAATAATGAATCTGTTTCGAATTATTGCTCTATTTATGAGAAGCATATAGGTTAACAGGATTACTGGGTCTTTAGTCCTATGATAGATTTTCTGGCAATGATGGTTACCTCGCAAAACGCCTATCGAAAACCATTGCGAAATAAAAACTACAACAGTCGCCTCTTTGATACAAAGCTCATCAAAGCTGTCTCAATTTTCTGTCGTTTTCATTAATCGCCGAGCAAGGAAAGTATTTTAACTTTGGTTCCATCTGTGTTACATTAAACTTATGCAATGTTAATGTGGCGACATCTATCGACGCACCGCTACAGACTAGTGGTAGTCATCACCCAATAGATGGCGCTGACACATGCAATGACTGGCATACGCTCATAAACTTGCATCGCGGTGTCAAGAGTTTTCTCACCTATTAGTTTCTTGCGCTGCTCGTTCTCAGGCACTGGCCCATTTATTGTCCTAAAGCTGGCTGCATTTTAAAAGCCTACTTTCATAAATTTCGTAATTATGTCGGCGCCGGACACAGATGCTGCAAATTATTATTGATGATTAATAGTAGAAATCTTAATATTATGTTATCTGTATAAATCTGTAGAACGGAAGTTTTGTGGTTTTTAAACGTAACACCGACTGATGCGTAGAAAAAGGTAACGGTCAATCAGTTGTGTCATGTCAAGAGGTTACGAAGTTATCTAAGCGTATTGAGTTTGGTGGAACGTTAAACTGTAGTTAAAGTGATTGTCAACCATCTAACATATTATCTCCTTGCCCGCTAACCCACGCCAATGGAGATTCCACCCCTAGAGCTCCTGATAGAGACCCCGTGCCTTTAAATAAATGAATTATTTTTAAGGTTCGGCCAAACCAACGCGATCACACGCGATCAGCCGGCGTGCAGCGATGGCGACAACACTAAAATGCATTGATCGCCATCGCTGCACGCCGGCTGATTGCGTGTGATCGCGTTTATTTGGCCGAATCTTTAGTTTCTTGTGCTGCTCGTTCTCAGGCACTGGCCCATTTATTGTTTAAGAGTAGGCGCACATCGTTGATTTTTTGTCGGCCGATAGTTTAGTCGGGTAGTTGATCAGTATGGACATGTATGGGAGTGCGCACACTACGCCGATTCGATTAGGCCGATTCTTTATACAAATTAAAATCGGGCACAACTATCGGCCAACTAAAAATCAACGGTGTGCGCCTACTCTTAAAGCTTGCTGCATTTTAAAAGTCTACTTTCATAAATTTCATAAATACCTAAATGAGTTTTTTTAATGTGGTGTTCCTGTGCACAGTAGTACAGAACAAAGAGGCGGTGGGCGCGGGCGCTGGCGCGGGCGCGTGGAACCCGCTGCACCGCACGCAGGCGGCGCTGGCGCTGGCGGCGCAGCTGGCCGCGCTGCTGGCCTGGACCATCGACATGCGCCCGCCGCACACCATCTCGCTCAGGTATGGCGCATTTTCATTAGTTGATAACTCGTTCGGTATACAGCATGCGGGGACTCTCCGCATGCGAGATAACGACCAATGAAAGTTGCAAGTCGATACGCGTTCGGGGATCATTATCCCCGCATGCATTATACCGACCGTGCTATCGACCAATGAAATTCATCACTCGATATACAGCTTGCTTGCGGGTCTTGAGTCAATATTTCATACGTGTGCTTGTTGGATTAGAACCTGTGGCATGCGTTCCAGAAATCTCCGGCACGCCGCATGCGGACCCTATCGACGCACGCAGATCACTGAAACTCGCGTTTAAAAAGAACTCGCTACACATCCTCGCAGCACCGCTCATCTTCCTATCTTCCTAACACATCCTTGTGGAAACGCAGCCTAAAGGCTAACGTCCACATGTCGGTATCGTACGCATCGGACGTATGTATTGCACGCAACGGATCGTAGTATTATTTATATGGAAACTCATATAAGTGCGTCCACCTGTCCACATCGTACGGATCGCACATCCGATGTGTTTTGTACGATGCGTCCGTTGCGTACGATACCGACAAGTGGACACTTAGCTTTATTCGGCACATTATATCCATCCGTCTAAGGGAGAAGCCACACGGTGCGGTTAAAAATGATATGCCAAACGGTGCGTTCCGGTGCCGCACCGCAGGCACACCGCACTTCGATTGAGCGAGACGGTGCCGTTGCGGCGCCGCATACCATATGATGTGTACAGTGATGCGGCAAAATGTTTGCGGCGTCGCACCGCACAGTGCGAGTTCTCTTTAAGAGTTTTGGACTCCGCCCGTTGAAAATTTACCTTCAACCGCCTCTGTGGTCGTGGTAAGACCATCTGCTACAGACGCAGAGGTCCCGGGTTCGATTCCCAGTGGAGGCAGGTTTTTCTGTTCGGTTTGGTTGTGGTAGGGCTTGTTCTAAGTCCGTCTGACTAGCTACCACCATCTTACGTAAGTCTGTCGCCATAACAACAATGTTAACAGTATTGTTGTGTTCCGGCAGTTCGAGGTAAGATAGCCAGTTCCTTCGTGGTTGAGGATTCCGGGTGAAGCTCGCTTCCACCTTCGGCCTGATCATCACTTACCATCAGGTGAATATAGGCCAAGAGCTTCCCCGTTGTGGATAAAAAAAAACACATCACACTATTCGGCACATTGCATCCATTCGTCTACAAGCTTTGGGCTCCGCTCACTGAAATTCTGCGTGCATTGTTTTTAGCCATCTGACAAATGTATATTTTCCCCTGGCAGCGAGTACAGCAGCTGGCGCGGCGGGGGCGCGGCGCTGTCGGCGCGCTGGCGGCGGCTGGCGGGCGCGGGCGCGGCGCTGTGCTGGCGGGGGNTCCTTAAACCCTGGATCACCCCAGGTCTATTGAGGTGTATCCAAAACAGGGATAACATGCACAAAAGACTCAGAAATGAGCCTAACAATGAAATCCTTCGTAAGACCTATATTCGCTACCGTAACTTTTGTAACTCTTTACTTAAAAAAATCAAAATTGCACATGACAGGAATCTCATTGTTAAGGCGGGTTCTAATAACAAAAGACTATGGAACGCCATCAAAGAAGTTTCTAATATCAAAAAAATAAACTCAAGTTCTACCGACCTCCTTTCTTGTATGCCCACTCCAAATCAAGCTGTTGAGCACGTTAACTCTTTCTTCGCAGGCATTGGTAGGTCCCTCGCCGAAGAAATTCTCTCAAATAATTCCGGTCCTCCCTCCTCTTCTCCTACACCTCCTGTTTCTTCTTCGTCTTCTGCCTGTCAATCTTTCGTTCTCCTGAGTGCCTCTACCGCAGAGGTTGAAACCCTTCTATTATCCCTCAGGGAGGAGTGCGCAGTTGGTTGGGATAATATCCCTACCACCCTCTTGAGGCGCTGTAAAGACCAGCTAGTCCCTCCTNGTTGGGATAATATCCCTACCACCCTCTTGAGGCGCTGTAAGGACCAGCTAGTCCCTCCTATTGCACACATCTGCAACCTCTGCCTTTCCTCAGGTTGCTTTCCGGATGCTTTTAAAAAGGCACTAGTTCACCCAATCTACAAGTCTGGGGATCGAAACCGTGTCAATAACTACCGTCCTATATCGGTTCTGCCAGCCTTGTCGAAAATCTTAGAGCGGTTAATAAACAACAGACTGATCAAATTCATTGAGGAGCGGGATTTCTTGTCTCCTGGTCAACACGGCTTTAGACAGGGTAAATCTACAGCTGATGCGGNGGCGCGGGCGCGGCGCTGTGCTGGCGGGGGGGCGTGGCCGCGCCCACCGCGCCGCACGCGCTGGCTGCGCTGCACGCGCTCGCACGCGCCGCTAGCGCCGACGACGCCATGCTCGGACGGTGAGTACAGGCACAGAATAATAATAAGTACTACCACAGAATAATAATAAGTACTACGTACAGAAGTTTTACTTCGCGAAGGTATTTAAAAAAAATATGCTCAATGTCATTAACAATATGGTGTAATTTAGCCTGTCTCAAGAGTCAAGCACCATTTTGTTGACAAACGTCAGTGATCGCATTCTTGGCCCCACGCTTTTCCTGGTGTACATCAACGATCTCTGCTCCCTTCCCATCCCAAACTGTAAAGTTATTTCCTTTGCCGATGACACAGCCCTCGTATTTGCAGCCGACTCATGGGGTGACACTTTCCGGCGAGCACAGTCTGGATTTCACCAAGTCTCCTTATGGTTACAAAAAAACCTTCTAACGCTCAACGTAAAAAAAACCCATTATATTACGTTCTCTATTAAGAAAATCCCAACAAATACCCTTAGTGGTCTTCGATTAATTGCCCATACTCACCCCCTTCTATCTGACCTACCTTGTAACTGTTCACCACTGTCTTCGACTGATGAAATTAAATATCTAGGCATAACTATAGATTCGAGACTAACTTTTAAATCCCATATCGTAGCTACAGCCGGGAGACTCCGCAAGCTTATGTTTGTCTTTCGTAGGCTTCGCCACGTAGCAGACCCCAGCCTTGTCAGGACAGTCTATGTAGCCCTCTGCCAGTCACTTTTGATTTATTGCATAACCTCTTGGGGAGGTGCCTGCAAGACTGTCCTGATAAAGCTGGAACGAGCTCAAAGGGCCATCCTTAAAATTTGCACCTTCAAACCGCTGCTTTTCCCTACGTATGAGCTCTTCCAATACTGCCAAGTTTTAACCGTCCGCCAACTCTTCATCTTGTATATTGTCTTAAAACAACACCATCTAGCAAATTTCGATCCCTCTGTTGTCCGACGTAATCACCTGGTAGTTCCGTCTTCTTCTTTTAAAACTTACTTCTCTCATCGCTTCTACTGTTTCTTGGGTCCTTCTTTGTATAATGCTCTTCACCATAATTTAGATCTCCACTCCTTGCCAAAATTTTATTGTAAGTACAAGGTCTCAAATTACTTGCAATCCTTGACGTATGCTGAAACGGAAAACCTGCTTCAACCAATTAGGTAACTGTAATATGGGCAGATGGTTCATTACTAACACACACGCACACTCACTCACATACACCTACATTCTCACTCACATACACTCACACTTACATACACCTACACACACATACACTCACACTCTCATTACACTCACTCTCACATCACTTACACTTCACCTTATACACACTCTCTTTCAATACTCGTCTAGTTTTTGTCTAGTTTTAAAATAACTTTAATAAATTCTATGTGCTCCGGCCATTATCGAGAGAGGAGAGTACTGGCGCTCTGTAGTACAGGCTTCTCGCCTAGTTCAGACTCCAGTTCTCTCACAATCTTACCCTGTTCAATTAGTACATAGCAATTTGTGTTTCACTGTATTATTGGATTGTGAAAGAAAGAAATAAATGCTTTTTTTTTTTTATTATTATTATTTTGAGTTGTTTTAAATTCTCAGCATTTTATGCTGGTATTAATGTTATCCACGGGTCGAGACCAAGTGGATAGCATTGATATGATGTTTAATTTAGTACTCGTTACATGTGGAGCGCGCGTCGGCTAAAAATTTTCGGGTGATTCGGCATGAATTTAAAATAACAGCTTTCTGCATTAAGTGATATGAGTTGCTTTTTAATTTGAGGATGTCCAGGTTCTTTATTAAGGATTTGGGTATTACGCCTGTTGCTGATAGTACTATGGGGATTATATGGACTGATTTTACTTTCCACTGTATTTTTAATTGTATGGCTAGATCTGTATATTTTGTGAGCTTTTCATTAATTGTGCTTTGTATGTTATGGGTATTCGGTACTGCAATATCTATAAGGTATACTATATTCTGTTCTTTATCGTGGATGGTAATATCGGGCCTGTTGTAATGAGTTGTCCTATCGGTTAAAATTGTGCGGTCCCAGTAAATTTTGTGCTTTCTATTGTCTAGTACTGGTGGCGGTTTGTATTTGTAATAAGGTGTCTTTTGATTGATAAAATTGTATTGGTGTGCTAGATATTATAACTGCGCACAGCGCCATCTATTTATTTTGGCAAGAACTACAAGACAAGGTTTTTGACCAATACGTACAGCCTTAAAAGTACTTACAAGAAAACATAGATGTCACTGTGCACTTTTGCATCGCGTTAGCAAAGTTTTTTCAGTGGCTTACTTAAGGTTTGATAAAGTATTCATCAGTCACCAGTTAATTTATTTCTAGTCATGTAAGATCCAGTAAGGTTTAAGGTGTACTTAAATGCATTGCTAGGCTATACAATAGACGAAATAATATAAGGAGTAGATATATTATATTTTTGTAAGCGCTATTGCGCTAAAATACGAACTAAAGTCCTTGCTAAGTACGGGATTCGAAAAATATGGATAAGTTGAGTGTACGCTGTTTTTTGAGTGGCCTATCAAAACATATTTACAAAATATGCGCCATATAACGGAATTTATTATACCTACTACAGCTTTACATTTCCTAATACTATATTGGAATTCTATAAAATTCTTAGGAACTGTATACATTTCCTAGGAATTATGTGCGTAACACCTTCGCTGCCAGGCTAAAAATGGCACTGTTCCGTTCGGGCCATGGGGGACAATGATGGGCGACACTTTAACTTTCCGTTCGGGCCGCGTCGGACAATGATGACCGCGAGTCAGACCTATGTTGAAACCTCTNATGGAGCACCTGGTTCTTGTCACCCTTCAACGGCCAAGTCACACAGCATTAACTATAATAATAAAGAAATCGCAGTAAGGAACCATAGACTTGGCACGACTTTGTCTAGATTTCATTACTTTTTAGAGATAAACAAGCAGCTCCATCGAGACTTGGCTAGTTTTTTACAGAATGTTTTTGGTGGGATTAAATATACAATAAATACTTAGGTATTTATTCCATGAAGTTTATTTAGACAAAACATAAGAAACAAATAAATGAACGACACTTCCTTTTTATTTATTATTTTTTTCAATCTCGTTTATGACATGCCACTGAAAAATATGTAGAGACCAATGAACGAATGCATTTATTTACATAATGTGTTTATTTATTTTTTTAGATACCTATTCATGTACGAAATTGGAAGTTAATAATTTAATGAATAGGTCTGATTAACCGCTCATTACGATATTATATTATTCCGCGTGTATATTTCTAAAATATAAAAATGGTAGAGTTAAGACGATTTTTAGTACACTCAGTGAGCATTATTAATAGTTCAATATAATTAAGATTGATAAATTATTTTTTAATTGGTTGGACGTTAGAATGAAGGAATTACGGCTATTTATATACGTGGGGAAATTTAACTGCCTCTGTGGTCTAGTGGTAACCTAGCTCGAGACTCAGAAGTCCCTGGTTCGTGGTTCCAGTGGGAGGAAATTTTTTTTTGCACAGTTTGGTTGGTGATAGAGCTGGTTCTAAGTCCGGATAGCTAGCTACCACCATCTTAGTTAAGTTTATCGCCTAACTTAACTACATTAACAGCATTGTTGGTGTTTAGAGAGTGGAGGTAAGATAGACAGTTCCTCTGAGGTTGAGGATTCCGTTTGAAGCTCGCTTGCAACTTACGCCCGTATTCACAAACTTACTATGAGGTCTCACAGTGCGAGTGGACGCACAGGATGACACATGAACCAATCACAGAGCTCTATTCAACGCTGTGCGTCCGATTTGCTGCTTCACTTAAGCAAGCATCGTTTGTGAATACGGGCGTTAGGCCTGATCATCACTTTCCATCAGGTATGGCAACTGGCAGGACAGGTGCTTCGTCAAAAATAAAAAAATATTAAAATATATTCTCAAACGCGTATTAATATAGCACGTAACATCTCAAAAGAGAGCTCATCCAAAAAGAGTGCTCTTTGACTACCTTATTTACGAAGTGACTGTCTATTTTATTTTCGCGCAAATATAAACCCTAACCACAACACAATAAGGGCGCGTCTCGCCGAATGTTACACGGAAATCGATCTCGTCTGCTATTTCATTTGTAAAGAGAAGTAAGATGTGAATATGAAATTGAAACGCAAACAATAACATATTAATATTTAATTAAATTGCATAATTAATTAATGAAGTGCGACGTCAGTTTTTTGGAATATAATTTTATATTCCAAAAAAACTGGCTGTATTTATTTACATTCAAAGTTGGTACTTACTGGAGAGTAATACTGTTATAGAAATATACATTAGAGATAAAATATCTCTGATGTATATTTTTACACTTCTATCTACGATCGAACTCGCGCGATCTCTGAACTCAAATCTCTAGTGTAGAAGTGGGTATTAATCATTTATCAATACACTTGGTATTAAATAATTATGGGCATATAAATGGTATGGTGAAGTCAGAAATTTGATATTATCATTTTAATATTATTTAATTTCATACAAAATAAATGTTATAAAATCCGATTTGTATGAAAATTAAAATAATTAAAATGAAGATATCAATTTTCTGACTTCACCATACTATTTATATGACCATGTTAACATGGGCTAGTGTCGGCTCATATACCCATTTACCTAACACCCTGTATAGTATATGTATTAAACATATATTATTATATAAATTTGCCGAATTTTCTCTAAACTCTACATTATTGTCTCTGAAAAACTAACAAGTCTCTCCTTCCTCTCCTATTATATTCAAAAACTAAAATTAGACCTAATAATGCTGCATTGAATTTATTCTGTAAATGCATTCAACGCTTTGTCCATACAGGTTGTATGACGGAGTGGCGCAGCGTGCGGCTCATACAATCACGTGATTCCCCGCCCATTACCGTTTTTAACAAAATTACTGTCGTCGCTTGCTGTCGTCTTGACTTGTCGTGAGCGGTGGGCATAATTTTTAATTACATTATTTTATTGTATTATTTGTCACGCAAAAAAAAAGCAAAAAATAATACGTGGCAATTTAATAATGTATTTGTCACATGAGTAACAATAAAATAAGTGGCTTGTTGTTAGCTAATTGAATACGTCACCTCACTTACAATTACTAAATCATATTATTAAAAAAACCTAGGTATGTATTATTAACCCAATAATGCTTTGTTAATGATTTCAGTACTTTCAGTAGATGAAAAAGGAAAAAAAATTGTTTGTAGTTGATGTTTTTTTAACACTTTATGTTGTTTGTTAAATCGTTTAGAATTTTAGAGCTTACAATGAATTGAAAAATAATTGATTGACGGGATTATTTATAAATTAATAAATTATGCATTGTAATTTGTATTTGTATAAGGTCGTTTACTACTCAATGCTAAGTCCAATCTTTTAAACTTTATTTTACAATGTTAACCGTTAATGGTTAACGCACGAAAAACATTATGTCATGTGACGTCATATTTCATGAATGTATAATTATTATATTATAATTAAGTACAATATTCATCAAATAGGATAATAGATATTAACCAAAGGTTATAAATTACTAGAATTTATTAAGTTCTAAATTCAAATAACGCACACAGACGAAAATCACTCCCGTATTCACAAACATTACTATGAGGTCTCACAGTGCGCGTGGACGCAGAAATCACAGCGCTCAACACTGTGCGTTCAATTTGCTGCTTCACTTAAGCAAGCATCGTTTGTGTATGTACGGGCGTAACTCCTAGACAAAACCTAGGTAGGTAGGTACCTACAGTCGACAGGTCATCAGACTACATTTTTGTTGGAATAGCTTCTATTACAACTAGCATAAGATGCCACAGTGTTTAGTTGACGTGCGGTTAACTGTTCCTAAACTACGCGCAACTTCAAAACGCGTCAAGATTTTTTCGTAATCAAGAGAAAAAAAAATGTTTGGAGCCGTTTCAATTTTTTAATAGTATTTTTGGATTTTTATATTGTTCATATTAAACTACAAATAATTAATTATGTGAAATATTATTATTATTAGATTAAAATACATTACAAAATTACACGCAAATTTCAAAAATTACTGAACTGAAACATAATCAAACGTTCAAGTTCAAATACAAACAAAATATTTTAATTTACTAATTATGTAACCGTTCTCAAGTTACGTAATTATTAACAAAACGCAGCATAATATAACTAACTTGTAATCAAGTAATCATGCAATTGATTACAATTGTAATACCTAAGTAATATTACGCAGCGTGTAATCAGCCGACTTGTTCGAACGTCAACGCCCCATAATAAAAAATAGATAAATAAAGAATAGCACCTCCATGTTCTATACACTTATCATGTTTGCCCAGGCCTTTCAAATAACAGGGGAAATATTATTTTTAGAATACGCAGCACACATTTTATGGTAATGACTGCATACAGTTCCAGTCACAAGTCAATATGTTAGATAATAAAATAACAATATTACCTATTTATAATATTCAGTTTTGTTTTTCCGAATAACATAACATCGTTTCTTTCTCTTTGTAGTGTTGTAAGAGGGTTCGTAATTAGAATCCCAGAAAATTTTCCGTTACCTAACGATTGCGTTGGAAAACTCAAAAGGTTCCCAAAAAAGTTTTTCCGCAACATAATGGCGGGCGGCGAAAACAATACGGCATACGACACGTGCCTAGACGCAGGCGTTATTTCGAACTGCGTTTCGAAAGCGAAACAAAGAGCACGCAACCCGCACCGCAGCGGATCGGCGGATGGCGGCGGTCGCAAACGCAACTATAATCAATTATGTATCAACTACGTACCGGCGGCGAACTTCTCCGTCAGGCTTAGCCCGTGCCATCCTGGCACCACACACTCGCACACCTCCTCCCAGCACCGCAACTTCTCCGTCTTATCACCATAGAACGGATCATTCGTATCGAACAAGCACGGCCTCTTTTGCACTTCGGAAACTATCAGATTGCTCTTGATCCCATCGCCGTCTTTCGTGCGGACCATTTTAAAAAACAACAATTCGAAACTCGAATTTGAATGCGCGGGAAACGATACGCGCGTTCGAACGTCCGCGTGAAACTGGCGGGCTTTGCTTGCGGTGCGGACATCGCATCGCTACAACATGGCGCGCGCGGGACGGGGCTCGCTGGGTGCGACTGAGGTCGCTGTGATATCGCCTTCCTTACTAATAAATAAATAAGATGCATGCAATGTAGGATACAGATGCTTGCGTTTTTAAACCTATTTTAGTTTTACTATTATCGCAAACACAGCTGGAGTTTCTAAACTAAAATTAAGTCTGACGTCCGAATTTGGACGCGTAAAAATATTGTTCTGATTACGTAATAATTACTGAGAAGTTGCGGCAAGCACCTGCGTTATTTGCAACAATTGGTTGTTAATTTGATACTGATGATAGTTAGGAATTCTGGTTATAATATTTCCGAGTTCAACATAGTAACTCGGTTAGTATTGTCCTGTATTGAATCATGGCTGGTTACAGACGCGTCCATTCTCCGTAAACTGGTTTCATTAGCGCGTAGGTTCAAACATCATTAAATTGTAGTGTAATTTGATTATTAAAATAATAATTTAGAATGGCGGCATTATCGTGGTTCTATCACTTACATTCCGAAATTACGTTAACAATGCAGATATCATTCTGTTTCCCTTTCACACGCGCGCGTGTACAAACGCAAGATTATTATTTTGAGGACAGAAACGATAATTAGGGTGTACCAAAAGTTGGATAGTTGAAATCATTCGGCAATAAACAATTCCAAAGCACGACTCCTAAAATTTTGTTTGTGAAAATAAAATTTTGGTTGATTGCCTTGAAAATTAATAAAATGAAGAATACAATATGTGTAACCCACAAATTAAGCACACAGTAATTATTCTGTGACAGAAATTAGCCGCATGCTAACTCTACCTTATTCTTTACTTGACAAAAGACAATAAAGAGAAAAATATTCAAGTTGTAAGTACACTGAAAAACAAAAAAACATCGGACACAGCAGAAAATCGCTGTGTTAATCCAAAACACGAAATAGATCTGCATTAAGAGTAGGCGCACACCGTTGATTTTTCGTCGGCCGATAGTTTAGTCGGGCAGTTGATCAGTATGGGCATGTATGGGAGTGCGCACACTACGCCGATTCGATTTGGCCGATTCTTCATACAATTTTAAATCTATTGGCCAACTAAAAATCAACGGTGTGCGCCTACTCTAAAGCGAATTGAGTTGAGACTTGAAAGCGGTCTCAAGCTCTACATTTAGCAAATTATCTAGTCTAGATTCCAGACGTTGCACTTTTATTTTAGTGGTTAGAAAATGTTAGAATAATAATAATTTAAAATTGACGTTTAAAAGAGGAAGATAAAGGCCCAAGACAGATCTAGCTAAGTAAGTGCTTATGAGTTTCATTTAGTACCTACTAGCTTTCCGCCCGCGGCTTCGTCCAGGATTTTCTATGTATAATAAGTATGTATGTATTTACAAAAAAAAGTATTAAAGTATGTTTATATCCCTTGTCTAGTACCCATAGTACAAGCTTTGCTTAGTTTGGGAATAGAAGCGCAGAAATGTCCAAGGATATTTATTTATATTATTTATTATCATTATTTTACCGGAAATTATTCGAATGTTCCTCGCCGTAAAAACCATCCTTGGACTTCAACGAACATTTAAAAAAAAAAAGGATTGGTAAAATTGGTCCAGGCGTTGTAAAGTTATGCGCTTACCGACACATTTTGCGATTCATTTTTATAATATACAACGTCGGATCCGAATCCGTAATAATAACAGAAAAATCTAGAATACTACAAGAGAACTCTGATAAAGGATATTGGATTTGCTAGATTCTACAGCGTAAACTACCACGGCTATCCCGACTATGTGGTGGAAAATATTGTTTTACAAATTCAAATATTTTATTCAGTACATAGGCCCTTTCCAGGGCACTTATACACGTCCCAAATATACAAAGCTTGCCCTACCACCACTTCGGGACAACATTATGGGCTGGTGCTGAGAAGAAGTGGCGGAAGAAACTCAGTCACCTTTGTCAGCCTCTTTTTCAATAAAATACAGTAATTTATAGTTTACATGACACGCAATAAGTGCGAACTAGGCAGGTTAAATCTATGTANAAATTCTAAGGCTGAGTTGCACCATCTTACTTTAACTTTAACAAACGTCAAAATTCTGTCAAACTCCATACAAAAAGCACCGGTTACCGTTATAGCTACGGTCAAAGTTAGGTGGTGCAACTCAGCCTAAAACTAAGAAAGATTGAAAAAAAAGAAACATTTCGTTTTAAACCCTAACCGTATGACAATAAAGTGCACAATGGTATTTCGTATTGCAACCTAAGCCCTGATTGTCTCTTATTGGTCGTAGTAAAAATATAGTAAAATGCGTAACCAATTAGAGACGGGGTGAGCACGTGACCGGAGCGATGCGCTTACGCTAAAATTTCTACAAAGTGGTCAGGCGGAATAGTCCCTGATAGTACACTGTTGTCATTTAAATAATCGTTTACTTTATAGTATATTCTTGACTAGCCTTACGGACTACCTTTAATATACAACTAGCTTTCCGTCCGCGACTTCGTACTCATGAAACATTTTTTTTTTAAATCCGTGAGAAAAGCTATATGTACTATGTCTTTTCCCGGGACTCAAACTATATACCTTTCATCAAAATCGGTTCAGTGGTTTAGGCGTGAAAACGACACAGACAGACAGAGTTACTTTCGCATTTATAATATTAGTAGTAGGGATTTCAAGGAACCTAGACCACGCGAGAGGAGCCGCAGGCAGAGGCAAGTGTTATACATTTCAGGGTTAGTCTAGTTTTCCGTCGAATCTTTTTGTCTGTCTGTCATTGACAAACTTTTTGTTCCACTTTAATGCGGAAATTACAAATAAGCTAATATTTAAACGGAATACAGAATATCTGTAGTCCAGTGGATAGAGATGGACTCTTACGATCCAGGGGTCTCAGGTTTGAATCTCAGTTCAATTACAGGTTTATTTGGAACTATACTTCAACCATTCATACTAATCAAGTTTCCAAAGATTTTAAAGGCGGGAGGATTTTTAAAAACGCGCTTACATGTTTTAGAAATCATTAAAAATTAGCAGATCATCTCAAAGATTCAAAGTGAGAAAGAGATGATGTGGTACAATAATTGTGGTCTTAAATTAAAGAGAGGTGCAGCTTATCTCACCAGCGCAGCCGGCATGTGAATTTGTGCAAAAAAAATTAATCAAACTGTACCAAAAAAGATGAGTAGGTAAAACTTATTTTTTTTGACCCCGCCCGTCTTCTTTTTACAGGGCGAGTTACAGATCAACAAGAGCTTGAAATGAACATTAAAAATTCAATCTACGCCGTGTATGGAATTTTACACGGCTGCGTAAACGAATCACACTCGAAATACGATGTGACATTCTTTCCCCACAAAGTTATGATTAGGTTTTTCCGTGAAAAATTTGTCAGTTATTTTGTTGTATACAGGATGGAATTATGTAATGACACCTGGAGTGTGTAAGTGCTCTTACACTTTCTTTCTTTCAAACATTTCCGAAAATTCGCTTTCCACACCTGGGAATCGAATGCGACACACAGACAGACATAAGATATTATGTAGAGTCGATAACATATCAAAATCAAAATCAAAATCAAAAATATTTATTCAGTTTAGACCACAAGTGGCACTTATGAACGTCAATAGAAAATAATAAAAAAAGAAAAGGTAGCCCTTATGGGGCACTTTACATGTCTCCTTATCTTTTGGGCCCTACCAGCGCTTCGAGACAAACATATGGCAAGTGCTGAGAAGAAACGCCGGAACAAACTCAGTCACCACTTATTGCCAGGAATTATCTAACGGTAAGAATAGTCAAATTTAAGTACATCAAATATGTGCAGACTNGTTTTTCATGAAACAGTTTATTTAAGTTAAAATGAGACAGTAGTTGATTGAAAATAATTTTTTCAAATATTTTACTGAGCGCAGGTAGTATCGATATAGGTCTAAAGTTGGATGGGTCACTTTTGTCTCCTGCTTTAAATAATGGTATGATTTTACTATGTTTCATCAGGGTAGGGAACTGACCTTCGTTAATACATTCATTAAAGATATGAGCTAAATGGGGAGCTATAAGAGGAATGATGGGTTTTATTATGTCTGTTGATATGCCCCATATATCCTCTGTCTTTTTTATATTTAGTTCTTTGAAAGTTTTTATAATAACTATGGGGTCTATTTGTCTAAATTTTAATGGGCTATTGCAAACATCAACACAACCCTCGAGAAGAGACATTGCCTGATATGAACATGAATTAAGATTGCTTGTTGTTATGATTGGTACATTTGAGAAGTAACCTTCGAATGCGTTTGCTACCTTATCATTGCATTTAATATACTTATTATCAATTTTTAATGCGAATGTGTCATCCCGAGATATAATTCTACAAGTTTCTTTATTAATACAATTCCAAGTAGCTTTAATTTTGTTGCCAGAGTTTTTAATTTTGTCACGTATGTAAATAGATTTTGCCATAGTACAAACTTGTTTAAAAACTTTTGAGTATTTTTTTACATATTCTATAAAGTCCGGGTCGCTACTATAGGCTTTTCTACCATATAATTCAAACATTTTTTTCCTACTAATATAAATACCTACTGTAGCCCAGTCACTGAATTTAGTTTTATTGTTTTTAATTATAATTGTTTTCTTAGGAAAAGTTTTATTGAACTCATTTTTAATTAATTCAAATAATTGCTCATATAAAATATTTATACTACAGTTAAAATGATGATGATGATGATTGCAAAAATATTAAGCATTGTTGCAATCATCATCATCATCATTTCATCCATAGGACGTCCACTGCTGAACATAGGCCTCCCCCAATGTTTTCCATGTTGATCGATTGGTAGCGGCCTGCGTCCAGCGCTTTCCTGCTACCTTGCAAACTCGCCTTTATTTCAACTGTGTAAGGTGTCGAATTTTGTGCATCAAACACCCCTCATTTATCGATACAAAGGGATGCGTTTAGGATTGTCGTCTCAGGAAATGTATTTTGAAAATCTTTGACAAATATCCGGTCAGTTTTCATAAACAGTCCGGAAAATTCGTCATAGGATTATAATTTTATAAATAAACATTAGTACTATGAGTATTACACCAGTAGACAGACAACAGTTATATCAAGTTCACTGGATTCGAACCCGCGACTTTTAAACAGAAGAGCGCAGAGCTACGAAAAATTCCAGTTTATCTTATACTAGCGACCCGCCCCGGCTTCGGACAGGTGCTATGCAATGCATTATACATAGAACCTTCCTTCCTTTAAAGTGCGCAACGCTACAAAACATTCCAGTTTATCTTATACAGAAGAACGCAACGCTACGAAAAACTCCAGTCTATCTTATAAAGAAGAGCGCAACGCTACGAAACATTCTAGTTTATCTTATACATAAGCGCAACGCTACGAAACATTCCAGTTTATCTTATGCAGAAGAGCGCAACGCTACGAAACATTCCAGTTTATCTTATACAGAAGCGCAACGCTACGAAACATTCCAGTTTATCTTATGCAGAAGAGCGCAACGCTACGAAACATTCCAGTTTATCTTATACAGAAGAGCGCAACGCTACGAAACATTACAGTTTATCTTATACAGAAGCGCAACGCTACGAAACATTCCAGTTTATCTTATACAGAAGAACGCAACGCTACGAAACATTCCAGTTTATCTTATACATAAGCGCAACGCTACGAAAATTCCAGTTTATCTTATACAGAAGAGCGCAACGCTACGAAATACCTGTCTTGTACCTATTTGTTATGCATAAAGAAATCCAGTTTATCTTATACAGAAGCGCAACGCTACGAAAATTCCAGTTTATCTTATACAGAAGAGCGCAACGCTACGAAACATTCCAGTTTATGATAAACTTTATCTTATGCAGAGCATTCCATTACGATACGAATTACGATATAGCGCAGATACTACTATCTGTGGTATTCTTAAGTGAAGCAGCAAATCGAACGCATAGCGTTGAATTAAATAAATAAATAGATCTCTGTGATTGGTTTGTCTTTCACCCTGGGCGTCCACGCGCACTGTGAGACCTCATAGTAATGTTTGTGAATCGGGCGTAAGTATAGTTTAGTCTTCGCGGAAGAACAACCATCTACAATTATTTTACCAGAGGCAAATGGAGGATTTGGTCTACACTGATAGTATCCCTACCTTTTTTATATACCTAGGTAACTTACAAATTACAATAATCAAATTAATCATAAGATAAATAGAAATATTTCAAATATTAAAAGATAAATCATTGAAAATAAACAAAAACGTAATTACTTTAACCAAACAGGCAATGTGACTTCACTTGTACAGACAGCAACGAAGGTACATAAAGAATTAGAACTAAAATGATGTTGTTTTTCGGTAAAGTATCTACTTTGTCAAGACTCGGGAGGACATACAAAAAATTGGAAAAAACCCGCCAAATCGCGACCAAGGAAATCACGTTTCTTTCTTCTATGATAGCGTTACGTTAAAGATTGTTTTGAATAACTGTAAAAAACTTAAAATTTTGAAATAAATCGAAAAAGAAAATAAGTTTTTTGTTGTTTTTGACTAATGTTAACCGTACATAACCTTAACCGAGAGATATTCTCTTCGATAACAATGATAACAGAGTTACGTGATAGGAGCTGTGATAAGGAATGCGTTAAGCCGCGTACACACCGGGCGCATGAGCTTGCATTGGCGCATGAGTTTCAGAGAGAGCCCTTGGCTTGCCATAGCCGGAATCGAAATGGAGTGTACTCTTAGTTTATTTTTATTTCTCCAACATCCTGGGGTGGGCACTATAGATACGCCCGATATCTTGCTCAATCAAGAGCAGGCTGAGCAGGATGACAAGCGTGACTCGCGAGCGAATTCGCCCGGTGTGTACGCGGCTTTAGGTTTCAATAGTCGTTCGATATTCAAAATGTTACGTCATTGTCCTGCAACTCTGCAACAAGTAGGAAAGTCTGGAATTTGGGTGGGCGAAAAACGGACCGAGGTGAGGTATCCTGATGAAACTTTACAGTATTATTGTTTATAAACCAGAATAACATATAGGCTATAATTTATGACGATCAGTGCAAACTAAATTTCACGCGGGTGAAGCCGCGGGCAAAAGCTAGTGTAGGATAAATAAGACCCTGTTCAGGATTTTTTTGCAGGATAAATGTTATCGAAAATAGTGGCATTTACATGGGCCATAGAACCTTTAACCACATGATGACGTGCCCTGCGTGCCCAAACAACTGCACGCAGGAACATTAATTAATGAAGGCTACTGGTCTACTGACAACGGTCAACGCCACTCTTGTAGCGGAGTTTTGGGCTGACACTGTAGGTTTGTTGTCGACACGACAAGAAGAAGATTTGCCTCTGATAAATTTGAGAGGGTCTCCTGCAGTAGACAGTAGACACATCATAGAGTGCGAAATAATGGATGCGTTTGGCGGAAAATAGCGCTTGTTAGAAATTGTTAGCAAAATGGCGATCGCCATGGCAACCGCCGAAAGATTAGCATGTTTTCGGCGAGGACACGTTTGCTAAACCTCAAAAGTGCCGTTTTCCCATACATATTTTTGACAGTGACGGCACTTACCGCTAAAAGGACGCCATTTACTTACTAGCGCTATTTTCCGCCAAACGCCCCCAATGTCGAAGTGGCTGAAACAATGAAAAATCACTTACCAACACCACCTCAGGGATCCGTAGCCGCTGTGTGCGTTTTCTGGTGTATCTTCATAGTAGATCTTCTCAGGAAACGTTTCCCACAGGTGGGGCACTCGTGCTGGCGGATATTTGCGTGGCTGCGTAAGTGTTGCGAGAGTCTGGGAACAAACAGACAAGTTTAAAATCTGGTTATTTATTAACAGTCCCCGACGTGTTAGAAAAGAATGGGAGCCGTAAATGGAGATGGGCAGGACACATTGCATAGAGCAAGCACGATTGCTGGGTCAGAAAAACCTTAGAGTGGAGACCCCGCAATGACAGAGGAAGACCACAAAAGATGGACAGATGACATCTGTGGACTGAGTGCGAGTTAATGAGTTTAGGCGATTATCACACTGCGCCGCGCTCCGCGTGATTTCATATAAAAAATCCCGCGCGCAGACGCGTTGTCAGTGTGAAGTGCCGCGCGTGTTTTCTATACAAACTGAGGTACTTGCATACAATGATTAAATCTGTCGTCCGGCGTACCGCGGCGGAGCGCGGCGCAGTGTGATAATCGCCTTACATCAAACTTTAGTTTTTGAACGCTTCCCGCTAGGGGCGCTGTACAATCCGTCATACAACAAATGTCATTTTTTGACACGCTCACTAGTGAGCGCGTTTGATGAAAACTTACACTCAGCCCTCCAGTAACAAGCTGGAATAAACTGGATGCAAGTGGCCGGGGACAGAAATCGGTGGTATTAAGTTCAAAATGCAACCTACAGATGGCGGTATACTGTGTCTAATTCGCGCAAGTAAAGTATTTTTAAACTAAAATAGTAAGACACGGGTCTTAACGCGACGTTTATTAATGAGTTACATTATGTACTCACGGCTTGATGTTTATAATGTGACTCATTAATAAAGGTCGCGTTAAGACCCGTGTCTTACTATTTTAGTTGAAATAGAACGCGAACGATTAAAAGTATTTTTAAAGTTTATAACACCGCAAGTTCGGTGTGTTAACAACAAGGCTTTGAATAAAAGATTTATGTAATTTTCTTACTTCGTCCTCAAGCTCAGCATCTTGTTACAAATAGGGCACTGCGCTTTCTCCGCTCTGTGCACAAGCGAGTGTCGTCTCAACAGGTACGAAGCGGTAAAAGCTCGCTTTGTACACCTCACACGTGTGCTGCCTCTCCGAGAAGTGGACTTTAATATATCAATGTCATTTACTTACTTCGTCATCAAGCTCAGAATCTTGTTACAAACAGGGCACTGCACTCTCTCCGCTCCGTGCACGAGCGAGTGTCGTTTCAACAGGTACCAAGCAGTGAAGCTCGCTCCACACACCTCACCCGTGTGGCTCCTCTCCGAGTAGTACACTTTAATATATCAATGTCATTTACTTACTTCGTCCTCAAGCTCAACATCTTGTTACAAATAGGGCACTGCGCTTTCTCTGCTCCGTGCACGAGCGAGTGTCGTTTCAACAGGTACAGCGTGCTGAAGCTTGCTCAACACACCTCACACGTGTGGTGCCTCTCCGAGAAGTGCACTTTAATATATCAATGTCATTTACTTACTTCGTCCTCAAGCTCAGCATCTTCTTACAAACAGGGCACTGTGCTTTCTCCGCTCCGTGCACGAGCAAGTGTCGTTTCAACAGGTACGAAGCAGTGAAGCTCGCTCCACACACCTCACACGTGTGCTGCCTCTCCGAGAAGTGGACTTTACGGATGTGGGCACTCAGGAGAGTGGGTGTTGTGAAGGATTTCGTGCAGTTTTCCTTAAAACAAATATTCAGAGTCAAGTTGACATAGTTTCTACATCTTCAATAACTATATTCAACTAGACAAAAGACGTAAACTTATGAAACTACATATTTTATACATAGATATCCGGGAATTCTAGGAGAGTGTGATTACTCACCTGACATGCATNGTATCGTATCGTATCGTATCGTTTTACACTCTGATGTTTTTATTGTGTCCAAGGAGACCATTAATCAGCTGTCAAATTAGTTTTTGTTTGCTGTTTAGATAAATAAGTCTGACTAGGTTATCGAGATATTTGCGAGAGTGTAGAGTAGAGTTTCTCTATCTGGACACTAATATTATTATTTGCAAGTTTAAGAAAAAAATATGTCAGTTTATAGCGTTTCATTTTAATTTTATTATCGATCAAAGATAAAAATAGCTTTTTTAAATTAATTTTGGTTATTCAAATACCTATACTATACCTACATATAATTTAAAGGTACAAATACCAGCAAACTTTTTCTCATATTCAAAATTAAAATTACGACGCCGATGAACTAATTGGTAGGTTTCATTATTAACTAATCGATTAGTCTACCATCGAATAAAGCGTGGAATCATTCGGACGTATCGATAAAAAATAATCGGTTCACTACTCGGTCTCTTTACATAATCAAATATTCCGCTCAATGGAGATTCATGCCTGCTCGTCTAGACGGCGTATATACAATAGTATAATATACGAGTACTATACGTAGAATGTCTAATGCGATTTTAGCTCTACTTTTTTAGAATATGGCTTATTTCGATTGACTTTTCAGTTCGAAGTTTTTGGTCGCGGTTAATTTTGTTGTTTAAATTGTTATAAACTGAAAGTATTACAGTGGTAACATTTGAAAATGTTGCTATATTTTTAAATTATAATCCTAGAAATATGAAGAAGTTTTAATAGAACCTTTGGAGGCGGATTTAAAGGAGTAACTTAAAATCTTAATTTAATATTTAAACACTTTTTTAGTTTTAGTTGATTATTCAATTCGTCAAGGTTTTATCTATAATCAATTTATCTGACGTGATCTTCAATTGTTTACGTTCATGTAATAGATTTTAAACTACTAATTCACTAATGAGACTACCATGATAAACAAGGTTGCACAACATTCTACCT
Source organism: Ostrinia furnacalis (assembly GCF_004193835.3). Taxonomy (NCBI): domain Eukaryota; kingdom Metazoa; phylum Arthropoda; class Insecta; order Lepidoptera; family Crambidae; genus Ostrinia; species Ostrinia furnacalis. The sequence continues at coordinate 108,996 of NW_021131507.1, read as the reverse complement.
AACATAGTCCACGATCCTGATTAAATTTACTTAAAAAACCATCGAAGCATGAAATGTATCGAGTTCTCGTAAACATCTCATCATTATCGATGCATCGAGTACTCGGATGTTTAACGATATTGGTTCAAATCATGCATAAATATCTATTAAGGGCGAGATTAATATTTTTCATTGCGTTTGTTTTATTTTGGGGTGTCTGAGAGCAAATGGATGTGTGAGTGTTGCAGGGAATCTTCAAAGTTATAAAGAAAGATTATTTTCTACGTAATGCACGTAAAATTGTGTGACATGTGTCTATGCCGGAGTAAACCTAAATTGTATATACTTAACTCAAAGGTGACTGACTGACTGATTGATTGACTGACATAGTGATCTATCAACGCACAGCGCAAACACCCCTAAGGGGGTAAAACGGGATCCACGCGTACGAAGTCTATATGTATTTTTTTAAAGAATTCAATACCTAAACACTGTTCAGTGTTCATAAGAAAAATATAGCTGTGATATGAATGCATTCCATTCGACAATAAATGACAGACTCCTGTAAGATTCCCTGTTGAAAAAGTCTGTAACTTTTTATCAGCTGATAGTTTGGTCGGCTTGTAATTTGTATAAAGGAATCGATCGAAATTAAATCGGTGTGTTGAGGACAGTGAGGGATCAGAGATTTGGCCGTGCAAAAGAGTGAAAAATATCCATGTAAAACTTCGCGTTTATTTCGTACCGTTGCTAAGACACTACAAACAAGTCAGCAGTCAAAAACAAAATTCTTAAAGAAAAATAAAAAATATCAAAAACAAAAGGGTTCGGTTTGCCACACGGTGTAACAGCCCAACTAAAATATCGGCCGACAAAAAGTATGCAGTCTGCGGAGAGAAACCAAGAGTTAAGAATGTTACATTACTTTAACCATTTCAAACCATGCCAAACCCCGTCGTTTAGCAATAACATAGACATCAACAAACAAGGGTTGGCCGCTAGTTAACAGGAAAATGGAGATTTCGGCTTTGTTTACATTAATTTCTTCTCCGAAACACCCGAGGGATTTTAAAATATGCCGTTTATAAGACATTGTTTTCCATGTCTGTGAGTGCGGTCGTGATATTTAAATTCTTTGGATTTGAGGCTTGTTTCGTTTGTATTATAGCTTAGATTATTATATAAGGGAGAGTCCGCTAATTTGGACCAGTTTTTTTCAATCTCATTTTACACATAGTTTTCTTTTGTTTTTGCTAATGTTCATGGTATATAATGAAAGATAAATTATTCAACTTACTATTTCATATGTATTAATCAACACAATTGTCGTATATTTAGCACAAATCAACAAAATACCAGCTCAGACCTTCGGTCCAATTTAGCCAACCGGTTCGATAATTTGTACCACAGGATTACTAAATTGGATTTCAATAAATTTCAAGCCTATAAAAAAACTACGGCAAAATATTATACGATACATTCTTAACACATTAGGTAACGAAAAGGAACAGTAGTTAATAACATAGACAATCGATATTGTTTTACACGTTATCACGATTTTAAGTAAACGTTTTGTAATTCTAATTATCGTAACGCACACTTGTACCTCATCTACTTTGCCAGTCTTTTGCTTTCATTTATTGTTAGTCAAACATAACTACGCTATTATAACTTCAAAATATAATTTACTAAAAAAAAATTCAAAATCCTGTGGTAAAGTTCCATACAACTTGATGTGGTACAATTTAGCCGACTAGGTGATAGTGCTTTTAAAAAATCGGTAAAAAATATAACTTATAAATACCGAAAAATGTTTCAAATAATTGTAATCCACACTAATTTACGCTTTTAAATAATATATTAGAAACACCCTGTGATTAAATTTAACAAAATTACATACTAAACACGCATTGTTAAAAGTTACTTGAAAACAATGAAAAAATACTTTTCAAAATAAAACACATGTGTTCGTTGTCACAGCAAAAACCACATGGCCGATATTAATTGAATTTAGTTGTGTATCGCTGAGTGTTGCAATTACAGACATTCAATAAATACTTTACGAAATATGAGGGTGGTACAATTTACCCGGCGGTACAATATACCGAACTCTCCCCTATGCAGTATTTTTGCGTATTATAACCAACGAAATTGAGAACCTCCTCCTTTTTGAAGTCGGTTAAAAACTGAACTCCATCGAGGTATTTGTTGCAATTCATAAGTAGAGCACTTTCAGGATTTGAATACCTACCTATGAACGTGTTAATTTGTATGAAATGATTCTGTTCCATGAAGCACGTCCCATGCATGCCAGATACGAGTTTCCACTAGAGTCAATTATAATGTTTAATGATATCAATAAAATATTGATAATTGATCAATTATATTACCTTTTATCGGTGTCGTAGATCATAGCGTAAGTTATATACCATTGTTTCAATTATCATCCAATTCACAATCCTCAACTTTCTGTATCCCTTTATCACTTTTATCGCTTGTTCCTTTTAAATTTCATAACGCGTATTTTTGCACTCCCCTACACTTACGTTCGTAATTCGAGGAAATGATATAGCTTCGGAGGTCCAAAGTCGGAGACTAGGTGATATTCATATTGGACGCGCGGGCCGCATTCAAATGGTCTAATTATATCCAAGATGGCGGCTGTAAAGTAGAAGGCGAGTTTACGTTTGGCTGGCTTCATGCTAAGTTTGCTGAAGGTTTAACTGACCTGGCGCGGTAAAAAGTACGAATTTAATCCTTGAGTAGGTACTACTAAGTTTTCTAAGTCTAAGTAATGTTAAGTCTCATAGGCTTCAGATAGTTTCAGAACTTTCAGATACTTCTTACGAGCTCTACTATGTGTCATATACCTCTAGACCTGTAGTAAAAAGTAATGCAATTTAATTCTTGAGTAGTACCAGTAGTACCTAATAACGAAGTTGTTAAAGTTTACAAGTCTAAGGTCAAGTCTCATAGGTTTAATAAAGTTTCAGAACTTTCAGATAGTTCCTACCTACCTCTACCATGACAATGTGTCATTTACCTCTGATAGTAGTGCCAGTAGGAAAAATGTAATTATATTTAATTACTGTAATAATATTTAAGTACCTATTGGTACTGTTGTCTCAGGAGAGAGTACAGTAATTACAGGTACATAATTGCTAAGTTTCTTTGATTGATTAGGTGGTATATGAAATTAATCTCAAACTAACTAAAATTTGAGAAAAACCACCTCTAAGAAACATTAAGAAATACTAAACCTTGACGTTATTTTAACAACGGAGAAGCATACTGAATGTAGCTTTAACTTTAGAAAATAAATTCAATGCAATCTTACAAACTTTAGATTTACACCTGAAGCAAAATTAAACTCTCGTTTAATTCTAGCAGACGGTATCAATAAATCGGAAAGTAACGTCTTTATCGGGAAGGTAAATACGCGTTTTCCCTAACTTAGTAATGGCAAAGCACAGAAAGAACAGCTTATCATTTTGAGTATCAAAGCGGTTTGATAAATTAATTGTTTAAGGGGACTATTCCCACCTCTCGTGTAGCAACTACTGTGTAGCCAGGATCTACAGCTTGACCGCTAATAAAACCCAACCAGTGAAGTAGAGTAGTAGCTTATGGTACGTACAGTTCTGTGTGGTTGATAGAAAAGAAAGTAAATTATATTATTTTCCATGACCCAAGTAGGTTTTGATTCATGGACGAGTGACAATTTTATTGTAGAGCCTGTGTCTTTTATTAATTTTGACACGTTATCTTGATATAAGCTAATATAATTTTAAGGGTGTTATTTTGACTATACACGGTTATCTACCAATGGGGATGTTGCCTGGGTCAAAAAGCAAGAGTTTTAATTAGTCCGTCAGTTAACTTATCAAAAAATACATTACACGTATTTTTCACTTTTTCAAACTAATGAAAATTTAAAGAGATAAAGCGCCCCAAAGTTCATAAGAAGAGGCCCGTGACGTCAACGCTTGCTTAAAAATGCCGCACGTTGTGACGTCGTGCGCAACTTCAACGCACCATAACTATGTAATTATTTGTTAGATTGACAAATAAAAATATATGTGTCCAATATTTTTTGATATTAAACATTACGGACTAAAAAAATTTTTTTTAGGCAACTAGCCTGTATTTTCTTATTCATAGCACATAGTCAATGTTTGATTTCATATAACGGTAGTAAATTGTCGCTCCAATTAAGTTTTTTCGCATAGTTTATGTGCTGCCAGAATGTGCTTTCTTACCTCACCAGGCTTTACCAATGGCGAACTTGCGTTTCATTATATCGCTAGATAGGCTTAGGTCGGTCCGTGAGTTATGGTTATTTGAATTGTGCGAAACAAAATAAATTTAGTGAACGTGCTTTATACCGTTCTGCTCTTTGCATTTTTGAGTGCTTATTTCGAGCGGGATAAAAGTTTGTTATTTATGTGACGCCTCTAAGATTTAATGTGAAGTCAAACGGCGATAATGCGTCCCCGACTGAATATTTTGCGGCCCGTGAATGTGTATTAACCTTAATGTGCTCTTTCGATTGTTTGCCTTCTTTTGTTTTGATAAATGCGCCGCGGCTTAATGATCGTTAGTTGATTCTGTTTTGTTTTTGTGTCTTACTACTGACACAGTGTAGTATTTTGTACGTTTTCAATCTTACTTATTAAAGTATTTTTAGTTGTGTTACTTAATACTCTACATCTGAATAGAACCGCAACTATAATAAAAATAAGTNCTGCCGTCACCACACGGCCGTATTGTTTTTATTATTCATTAATTAATTAATATCTATGGGTAAATTACATGTATTTTTCATTATACACTGAAATTATAACAGTACATTCCCAACGTTGAGGTTATATTTTCATGTAAATAGTCTTATTTTTGCCTTAGAATTCCTCAATTTTAAACTTTATTCTGTAAAATAATACAATACGTGTAAAAGATCCTTTATTATAAGTGAAAATAAGTAGACAAATTATTAACCAGTTATTTTAACAAAAAATTCCTACCCACACAACTTAGCTTTACTTTATAAATTGGTTATTTTCTGTACTAAGAAGCTTAAATGCTAATAAGATAGTATTAAAATACAGATCCCTAATAGTCTATCACCTACCGTTGTGTACCGTGTGTGTCGGCCGTTTGGTGTAGTGGTTCAGAACGGACTACTATGCCGAGAGGTCCCGGGTTCGATTCCCGGCCGGGCAGAAATTGAAATGATGAATTTTAATTTCTGTGACGGGTCTGGGTGTAACTATGTATAATATGTATATGTTACGGCTAAAGATAGGCGTGAACATAAACTTAAGATTAGCCGGCTAAACTTAAGTTTATCTTCGAGAAGCAGCTAAAGTTCGATAACATGTTAGTTTGCGTCGTGATATTCCATCTTTAGCCGGGTAATGTTCACATTAGCCAAAACAAAACGGCTAAAAATGTATTCGATAAGCGCGCCAGGCCGGCGGAGATGAAATACCATTCTAGTTCATCCTGTTCCAACAAATAGCTCCATATTATTTAACAATTGTGACTAGATATTGTTTTAAGTAAGTAATTAACACTGAAGAAGTTTTATTTTGTAATTTTAAATACCTACAGAAGATTCTGTAGTGACCAAATGGTTCCTTATTATTTTATTTTAATGATTAGGTNACATTACTCCAACTAATAACGACTCTAATCTCTAAGTTGGGATAATGGCTACCCTAAAGATAGCCACTTGGAACATTAACGGACTCGCACACAACATTCATGAAGTAGAAACTCTACTCCATATGCATCAAATTGACGTACTGCTTGTCGCAGAGACCCATTTTGTTAGTAGCAGCCTAGTAAGAATCAGAGGATACAATATCTACTCGACAAACCACCCAGATGGAACAGCACATGGAGGAGTGGCAGTTATTATCAAAACAAATATTGAACATTATGAGCAACCAACATTTAGCACGGACCATATCCAGGCCTCAACAGTAGCAATTTTCGATAGAAATGGCGATTTCAATGTCTCAGCTGTGTACTGCCCACCAAAGCATAGAATAACAGAAGACCAGTTCACCGAGTACTTTAGAAGCCTAGGTAGCCGCTTTATAGCAGGAGGGGACTGGAATTCCAAACACCTTCATTGGGGCTCTAGACTGGTGACTACTCGCGGTAGAGAACTGAAAAAAAGCGTCGATGTGAATGTTTTGAGAACTATCTCGACTCCGGAGCCNTCCACTACAACGCACTGGCCTACAGATCCGGATAGATTGCCGGATATTCTTGACTTTTTCATCACCAAAGGTTTGTCGCGGATGTTCTTCCGGGTTGACTCGTGCTTGGATGGATCCTCTAACCACATTCCTGTAATCTTAACAGTAAGCACAATGGTATTAAGCACAGAGAAGCCTCCTCACCTATACAACAAGAGCACTGACTGGGACTCGTTTCGGGACCTGGTGACCCAACAATTGCAGCTTCAGGTGGCTCTCAAATCTGAGAATGACATAGATGAGGCTGTTAAGAAATTTACGACCACAGTCCAGGCGGCTTGCTGGAAGTGTACTCCAGAATCACAGAACAAGAGACCCAGGCAGAACACAGTTTCAGCAGAGATAAAAAACCTCATCTTGGAAAAGAGAAGACTTCGTAGAGTTTGGCATTGCAGTAGGCATCCTGAAGACAAGACTATCCTCAATAGAGCTACCAAAGACCTCAAACATATGATAGCGAACGAGAAAGATGCTGCTATGGAGGCGTACCTAACGTCATTGTCCGCAACCAATGCAACAAACTACTCTCTTTGGAAAGCTTGTCACACAAACAGCCGCCCTATAGAACCAAAACCTCCAATTAGACTGCCAAACAACAAATGGGCTAGATCCAACCAAGAAAAAGCGGACGCTTTTGGATTTCATCTGGCTGAAGTCTTCAAACCTAATGAGGCTGACCCAGAGTCAGATGAAACGGAAATAGAAGATGCTCTGGACCAGGCTTATCAACTAGATCTTCCCATAAGACCGACTAGACCGAGTGAAATTGAAGACTTAATCAGGCAGTTGGAGGAGAAGAAAGCTCCGGGATTTGACCTGATTGATAAGAGGGTACTCATGGAACTTCCAAGAAAAGCCATTATTTTTCTGGTCATGATCTTTAATGGTGTCATACGAACTGGCTACTACCCGGCCCTATGGAAAGTTTCCCAGGTGATCATGATCAAAAAACCAGGTAAACCAAGTCATGAANTCCGTTCAGTAGTTTTTGAGTGACGTCACCTCTTATAGACCTATAAGCCTCCTACCGGTGACCTCAAAGATATTCGAAAAGGTCCTATTGACGAGACTGTCCACGGAGCTTATAAACAATTCCATCATACCAGACCATCAGTTTGGGTTCAGGAAGTATCATGGCACAGTGGAGCAAATACACAGAGTGTGTAGGGTAATCCGGGAGGCACTTGAACACAAAGAGTACTGCTCCTCAGCGTTTCTGGACGTACAGCAAGCATTTGATAGGGTCTGGCACACTGGCTTGTTGTACAAGATTAAACTGCTTCTACCGTACACTTACTGTGTACTCATAAAGTCCTATCTAGCTGACAGAATATTTCAGATCAAAGAGGGTCAATTCACATCCTGCTTCCATCCCATATCGGCGGGGGTGCCACAAGGGTCAGTTCTGGGACCCGTCCTCTACACAATATTTACTTATGACCTACCTCGAAACGAAGAAGTGACTGTGGCAACCTTTGCTGATGACACCGCAATTTTGGCTCGCAACAAATGCCCTTTGGAGGCTTCAATGATGCTACAACGCAGCTTAGACCAGATTGACAAGTGGCTGACTAAATGGCGAATAAACGTTAGTACATCAAAGTCAGTTCATGTCACATTCGCTCTGCGACGAGGGAACTGCGCTCCAGTCTCTCTCGGAAATGACCCACTTCCACAAAAGGATCACGCGAGGTATCTGGGTCTGTACCTGGACCGCCGGCTCACATGGAGGAAACATGTACAGATCAAGAGAGATGAGACAAACCTCAGATACAGGGGCCTATACTGGATGCTCGGACGAAACTCCAAATTGTCTCTCGACAACAAGCTTCTTATCTACAAAAGTGTTCTGAAACCGGTGTGGACTTACGGAATCCAATTGTGGGGATCAACATGCGACTCCAATATCAGCATCATACAAAGATGTCAGAACTACATCCTCAAACAGATCTCCAACGCACCATGGTTTCTTAAAATTTCGGAACTCCATGAAAATCTAAAAATCAACACAGTCAAAGAGGAAGTCAAAAACATTAGTCAAAAATACAAAAAGAGGCTGACTAACCACCCCAACCACCTTGCTGTGCAGCTCACAATCCCAGAAGCTATGCGGCGACTGAAGCGACGGCACATTCTGGACATCATGGAGAGCCAGAATTGACCATGGAGGGAGTCCCAGTGGGGATTCTGCTTTCATCGCCGATAATCACAGAACAAATCTGTTCATAGTCTTCTGACTGATCGCATGATGGAATAAAGGAAAAAAAAAAGTCACCTCTTATAGACCTATAAGCCTCCTACCGGTGACCTCAAAGATATTCGAAAAGGTCCTATTGACGAGACTGTCCACGGAGCTTATAAACAATTCCATCATACCAGACCATCAGTTTGGGTTCAGGAAGTATCATGGCACAGTGGAGCAAATACACAGAGTGTGTAGGGTAATCCGGGAGGCACTTGAACACAAAGAGTACTGCTCCTCAGCGTTTCTGGACGTACAGCAAGCATTTGATAGGGTCTGGCACACTGGCTTGTTGTACAAGATTAAACTGCTTCTACCGTACACTTACTGTGTACTCATAAAGTCCTATCTAGCTGACAGAATATTTCAGATCAAAGAGGGTCAATTCACATCCTGCTTCCATCCCATATCGGCGGGGGTGCCACAAGGGTCAGTTCTGGGACCCGTCCTCTACACAATATTTACTTATGACCTACCTCGAAACGAAGAAGTGACTGTGGCAACCTTTGCTGATGACACCGCAATTTTGGCTCGCAACAAATGCCCTTTGGAGGCTTCAATGATGCTACAACGCAGCTTAGACCAGATTGACAAGTGGCTGACTAAATGGCGAATAAACGTTAGTACATCAAAGTCAGTTCATGTCACATTCGCTCTGCGACGAGGGAACTGCGCTCCAGTCTCTCTCGGAAATGACCCACTTCCACAAAAGGATCACGCGAGGTATCTGGGTCTGTACCTGGACCGCCGGCTCACATGGAGGAAACATGTACAGATCAAGAGAGATGAGACAAACCTCAGATACAGGGGCCTATACTGGATGCTCGGACGAAACTCCAAATTGTCTCTCGACAACAAGCTTCTTATCTACAAAAGTGTTCTGAAACCGGTGTGGACTTACGGAATCCAATTGTGGGGATCAACATGCGACTCCAATATCAGCATCATACAAAGATGTCAGAACTACATCCTCAAACAGATCTCCAACGCACCATGGTTTCTTAAAATTTCGGAACTCCATGAAAATCTAAAAATCAACACAGTTAAAGAGGAAGTCAAAAACATTAGTCAAAAATACAAAAAGAGGCTGACTAACCACCCCAACCACCTTGCTGTGCAGCTCACAATCCCAGAAGCTATGCGGCGACTGAAGCGACGGCACATTCTGGACATCATGGAGAGCCAGAATTGACCATGGAGGGAGTCCCAGTGGGGATTCTGCTTTCATCGCCGATAATCACAGAACAAATCTGTTCATAGTCTTCTGACTGATCGCATGATGGAATAAAGGAAAAAAAAAATGATTAGGTAGATATTGTTTTAAGTAATTAATATTTCGTTATTGTAATAATTGTAATATTGAATACCTACGTAGGTACATAAAAGTATGTGTAATGAACTAATGAAAGTGATTATTTTTTAATAAAGTTTCCGTGTCAAAATAGTAAACATTATTACATTGTTTCCTTTTCCAATTCGTTATTATACATTTCTACATTTTTAGCCAAGGGCCTGCGGTTACACTTAAGTTTAGCCGGCTAAAGATAGAAGAAACTAACATTAACACCTCGTCGAAGATAAACTTAAGTTTAGCCGGCTAATCTTAAGTTTATGTTCACAACTATCTTTAGCCGTAACATATATATTCTAACACGTGCATGCCTGCATGCCTGCAAGCCTGCTTGCTTGCCTGCTTGCTTGCTTGCCTGCTTGTTTGCTTGCTTGCCTGCTTGCTTGCTTGCTTGCTTGCTTGCTTGCCTGCTTGCTAGCTTGCTTGCCTGCTTGCTTGCCTGCATGCTAGCTTGCTTGCTAGCTTGCTTGCTTGCTCGCTTGCTTGCTTGCTGCATGCAATGCTTATTATAACAAATGAACTTTATATAAAATTACTAGCTTTGGTCGCCCGCTACGCGGGCTACAAAAGCTAGATCTGCGATGCTGGCCGCTCCGGGCTTCGCCCTACGCGGCGCTCGGCCTGCGGCCTCGCATTCGGAGCTCGGCCTTCGGCCTCGCAAAAATTACACGGGGCGTTTATTGTCTGTCACTGTGCTCTTGTGCTTTTTTGACGCAACACAAGTTTAACTATGGTAACTCTCGGGGTTTGAACCATCGCTCGGCCTTCGGCCTCGCCTTTCTGTTTGTCACTGAGCTCTAGTGCTTTTTTGACGCAATAAAAATTAATCTTGGGCGATTTTTGGGCTTGATACTACCGCTCGGCCTTCGGCCTCGCCTTTTTCTACGTTAGCTAAGCCCCCCTGCATACAATTTGTATGGAGAATTTAGTCCCTTTAGGAAAACGGGTGAACGCTTGGCGGCCATCTTGGATTTCCAAAATTTTGCATTTTTGCCTTAATCTGGACCATTTTCCGCGCCGAAACCCATTTTTACTTTTTTTCTAACTTCACCCAGTCCCGAGGAGCAACGCCTTAAAAACACCCATGTCACAAAATTTTGTGTTCCCGTAATTCCCAGTGTTGCCAGGTGATCGAGATGAAAATGGTGAAATGTCATTAGTTTGACCTATTTGCAGGAGGCGTCATCCAACTTTATGACCGAAAGTCGTTATTTCCATTTTTTACATTTTTGGACCAAAACTCTCAAAGTATGGCAACACTGGGAATCATTGTTTTTCCAAACAATACTCCTTGATAAACTACGTAATCGCCCCATACTTCCTGACTTTCCCAAATGTTGCCAACTACCTGAAAAATGCATTTGAAAAATCAGAAAACTGAAACTTTTTACAAAATGGCCGCTCGCTCTGCCGCCATCTTGATTTTCCATGATTTCGGATTTTTCCCATAATCTGGGTCGTATAACCGACCAAACCCCATTTTCAGATTTTCCCTGCTGTAGTGTTTGTATCTACGTACTAGATAGATACAATACGCTGTCTCACGTACACAAGTGATAGGCAGTCACGTGACGTCGTTACGAGTGGGACGAGTCAGTCGTACGGCAGACGCCGGCGAGTACGGACGTGCCGCAGTGAGACGCTTGGTGTGACGGTGAGCCAGTGTGCACATTTAGGTACACTACAAGTGGCGACGAGGATAAATACACATTTTTTGAAAAATAAGGAAAATAAAAGGTCAGTAAAATACATATTTTTGAAATAATAATTAATTTGTAACAAACCTGCCATAATAATTAAAGTTCAGTAATGTGTCTGATTTCATCGAGTTATGGATAAAATAACGATTATTCTGCTTTGGAAAGGGCATAATTATTTTGTTGTATGAGAATAGTCAAGTTAGCAGGCGAAAACATTTTGGTTTTTATCATTATAAAATCAGATTTTATTAGAAATACTTAATAGACTGTAATGAAAAATAACAATAAAATATTTTAATTACCACGTGATCGCAAAATCTACCACCAAGATTTTGCGGATACACTATAAAAGTCCAGCTACCTGTCAAAGATCAACGTACGCGTGACACATGTCAGCAGAGCACCGAGCGACGTGACCTCACTCTGGAACGCCTCGAGGCGGACTGAATTTGAACGATTCGTGCGCGGCGATTTATAGTAGTTTTCAAATACTCATAGAAAAAAAATTACAATGAATTATTTTAAATTTCAAAGTAAATATTTTAGATAAGATATTCTTCTATTATATTAAGCTATTTTTGTGTTGAATAAAGGAAGAATATTGGTGAAAAAATCACTTTGATTTTTGGGTATTTCACGTTCTTTTAATTTGTGATTTCTTATTGTAAAATGCTTAAATCTAAAAATTTTCTCAGATAACTATTTGCCCAAGGATCTATGCTATAGGATATAAATGTTTGTTAAATCGTTTTCACAGTATTTTTATAAAAATTTCAGATTGTAAACTGACGCTAAAGTGGAAATTTACAAAACCTGTGTGGACTTATCTTGATAGAATTCTTAAATGCTAAACTAATCGCAATATTTTCTCAATTAACTATTTAGACGACGAAATTGCCTAACTATTTATGCCTATAACATATTTGTAGTATTACTGGTTAATGATTGTAACGCGTTGAAAAAGTACTGTTTTTGCGCCAAACGGCGTAAACGCTCTTAAGGGTAATATACTAAGGCTAAGTTGCACCAATTTATTTTAACTGTAACAATAACCGGTGCTTTTTGTATGAAGTTTGACAGATTTTTAAGGTTTATTAAAGTTAGCCTGCTTAGGAAATTACTCTAAAAAGAACTATCATGTTTCACTAAAGAAGAAAAACTATCTTCAAGTATTTCTCTTTTTATTTTACTTACTCTATTCATTCATTTGCATTACCAGTTAATTTAATAACAGCCATACGAATAACCTCACTAAGTTACAAACGTAACCGAATAACAAGGTCCATTTAGTTCATATCAGTGGTGTAACATGCTTTATTGTCCATAAGCGTATCCTCGCGTGGCCAGTTACTATTTCCACTGTGTTACTATTCCCCTGCGTTACTATTACAATATTACCCTCCGGAATCCCGGGCCGTTTCTCGAGCCATTTGGCGTAATGCGCGGTTTGGCTGGATTGACAGGATAGCGGGTAGGCTTGACTGAGAGCGGAGAGATGCGATAGATTTTTTAGTTCACCTGTAGAGTCGGGATTAGTAATGTAAGTAGGTATTATATTAGTTTAGTTTTCGGCTTATTATTCCAGAATTTATGGCTTATTTTTAAAGCTTATGTCAAAGTTGAACTGTTTTTATTTAGTGCCTCTTGTTGTTTTATTGTGTGGTTCCAAATTCCAATGTACTGATAATAAAATGGCTGTATAATTATGATAATATACAATTTTTGGTTCAGACTTTTTATTTTATTTTTCCTTTCGCCTCACCTCTGAAAAGAAGTCACTATGTTTCACACTGTTTAGACCTATCTTTTTTATCTTGGAAGGAACTCAAAGATTTTAAGCTTGTTAGATTAGATACCTTTATGCTAATAAAACATTTTTGATAATATCGACACCATTAAATTTATGATCTTACATTCTACAAACTGTGTTTTACAGTTATAATTAAAAGTCTATTACTTAGTTACTGCGTTTTAAAAGTTCTTAAAACCGCTGTCGGTCAAACCGCGGCCTATCCGAGTCGCTCCGCTTCTCTAACTACCGCAAAACTAACGATAGTTGCAATGTTAAGCCCAAACTGATTTAATGACGCCTATTTGAGATTCAAACCGAAAACAGTACAACGGTTCATTTCCCATGAATATTGGAAAATCCCATCTTGGGAACTGTAACATGGATAGATTTAACTGTCACTTTATACAGTACTTTAATTAAAAAATAACACTTTCATATTAGTCGAGTTATTTAATAACTTTTTGCAGAAATTAATGCAAAAAGAATGGACTTGCTAAACGTTTTTCGTCAGTCAACTTTTGCGACACGCACAAAGCTGTGAGCGCGATCCAGGTTATTTTGTTTTTCATACATTCGTAGATGACTCAATATAAAATCAATTGATGAAAGCCGCCCGCAGCACTGAACAATATGGATTCATTAACAATAACTCTTTTTTTCTATCTTTTTTTCTAGCAAAAACGTCTACTAAAATAAATACCCAATATATTTATATCAAATACTTAATCTGAAAATTAACTATCCCCTACGGGTCCCTTAATTTATTTACGGATAATAACCTCATAATACGTGGAACAAGACATGGGGTAGGCTGCAGCCGGGAAAGCCGGATTAGTTCAGGAAATTCGCCAAAGAGTTGCCTCATACGGGCTAGCGTGTAGCCAGGGATGGTAGAGCCTTGGTATACCATAGCTTGTGATGGGAAATTGCACATGGAAATGCGAAAAATCGGTATAGGTAACAGGTTCTAAGTTGAGAGGCTTAAACATTTTTGATTGAGCATTCTTTTATCCTTCAAGATCCGCGAATCTAGACACAATAGATAATCAATTGTTATAACATTAATTAATGCCGTCTGGGACTCAAGCGGTTAATGATTTTTTTGATTATGCACACAGGGTAGATAGAAATCTACCTAATACCCTGTGTGCCGAATAAATATTACTATTCTTTTCTATTAATACTGACTTGATATTACATAATAATGTTAGATTTTTCATTTATTATATTATGTTAAAATTGGACTAGCACTCATGTTTGACCAATATGTTATATTATCACTAAAAGTATCAGTAGAAGCAATTTTAGGTCCTGCTAGTAGGGGAGACCTCAAGATCTCTATTTCTTATTATTTTGTAAATACATGATCATTGAGTTGAATTAATTTACCTGAAAATACGTACTTCATCTTACTAAAATAATAGACTGTACTAAGCAACCATAAGGGCACGGGTTCAGATTAAAATGACAAGTCCACCTCTAGCCTGGCCCTCGAACTATCTCGCGCGCGCAGCTGACACTATAATCCCCGATAAGGCCCGCACATTTACATTCAATTCTAATTTCGAAACACCCATTCCTACTCGGCTCTGATTGCCTGGTACTTGTCAACGCTGATTAAAGGCTGATACGGACTTTGTGTGGTTTACTGGATCTGTGGGTTACGAACAATTTATCGATGTAATAATAGACTTCACAACATCAATATAAAGTCTTCTCTAGAACGAGAAAGCTTTACTTTAAATTACAGGTTTATCGTTCTTGGATTTCATCATCATCATCATCATCATTTCAGCCATAGGACGTCCACTGCTGAACATAGGCCTCCCCCAATGCTTTCCATGTTGATCGATTGGTAGCGGCCTGCGTCCAGCGCTTCCCTGCTACCTTTACGATGTCGTCGGTCCACCTTGTAGGTGGACGTCCCACGCTGCGTTTTCCGGTACGCGGCCTCCATTCCAGAACCTTTCTGCCCCATCGGCCGTCAGTTCTGCGTACTATGTGCCCTGCCCATTGCCACTTCAGCTTGCTAATCCGTCGGGCTATGTCAGCGACTTTGGTTCGTTTACGGATTTAACACAATACATATATTTCAGACAAGCGCTTGATTTAGAAAAAGTTGCCTGTGACTGATGGTGGTCATTCAAAAAACTATACTTAGGCTGAGTAGCACCACCTAACTTTAACGGTAACTATGACGATAACCGGTGCTTTTTGTATAGAGTTTGACGTTTGTCAAAGTCAAAGTAAGATGGTGCTACCCACCCTTAGGCTGGGCTGGGTTGCACCATCTTACTGATCTTACTTTGACTTTAACAAACGTCAAAAATCTGTCAAACTACATACAAAATACACCAGTTATCGTTATAGTTACCGTCAAAATTAGGTGGTGCAACTCAGCTTTTTATTTTAAAAGTAGAAAATATTAAAAATAATCACTGTACCTATATTTTAAGAAATTGTAAGTTTCATAAAATAAGTCAAATTAATTAAGCTTTAAATTCCTACAGGAATATTGGATGTACCTTTTCACCGACTCAGCAACATAATGTAGACTACTTAAAAAGAAAAGTGTACATAAAATTAAGCATTCTAAGGGCAAAGGGCACTTAATTGAGTTTGTTCAGGACAAAACAAAGAGCAGAAACTTTTTAAATTGAGTGTCCGTGAAGTGTTGCCAACATGTTGATCTTTCTAACTGGGGCTACCTGACGGCCCGAGTTAATATTTTCTTTGGATAAGTACGTTTTTACTTGGGAGCTGCAGTTTTAGTTTTGTTTAGTTATGTAAAAGAGGATAAGTCGGGACATTGGGGCCGTAAAAATAATAAGTTCTTGGACTTTTTCTTCTTGCGCTAGTTTTATTTTGGTAAATGAAGATATAAAATACCACAGCTGATATTCCATGTTAGACTTTAATCCCACACATAGAGATCTGGACATAGAGCAATCCATAATACATAATCAGAGAAACTAATATTTCTTTTCGTATAAGTACAGGTTGATTCACGCATGATATTCTAAACTGGGAACAATGACACAAAGTAATTTTTCAAAGATTTACAAACTGAACCCATTTTGGGTTTTTAACCAAAGAATGTAGGTAATTTCAACTAAAAACCTTTATGTTGCTGCATAAAATTTTATCGACTGATTTGTTTCACATCCACCTTCCATCCACAGGGGATTCCTTGTTGTATTCATATCTCTGAAATGACAAACATGCCAAAACATACAAAATATCCGAACTTCACGAATAAAAGCTGAACTTTTTTACTATCACGTTATTCCTATTACACCTATGATAAAATGTTACTGGTTCCCAAATGTATCGATACAGGGGGACGTGAGTATTTTTCCTTTTTTATCTGGAAAGTTTGGTTATGGCTGTTGTATTTTGCGAGGAATTTATTGCTTAGCACGTGTGTTAGTCATACCTGTGTAGGTAGAGTATGACTACAGTAAGTTAAATCACAAAATCACAGATAGAAAAATACTAAGTGAAATGTTATCAAATACAGGCATTGTGACACTGGCAACACGGGAATCTTATAAGATTTTTTACTCATTCCTCTTTTATATAAATATAAAAGAGGAATGAGTAAAAACTCTAATCGCCCTAGAAAAAACTCTGCTTAATCTTAGTAATTGATATGATATTTCGGTTAATCTGTAACCAGATGCTTATTTCAAAATACGGAGGTATTATTACTTATTATTATTACTTGGAGAAGTAAAGTTTTAAGCACAGTATTTAATTTATGTAAAAAGAAGCCTTAAGTTTCTCTTGTTTTAAAAATAAATTAAACCCCTCTGACATTAACTTCGTTACTTTAAAAACTTTTGGCAATTTTTAACCTCCGGCAAAATGTCAACAAATGATTTAATTGATTGGCCTGACTCAGAAACAAGCCTCAAGAAAAGCAAAGTAGCCAAGATTTATTGTACTTTCGCTAGCAATTAAAGGCGAAAGTGAAAAATCTGCAAACTCCGCCGTTTACTCTTTCTATAAATTGGTCAAATTTTTCTTGCGAAACTTTTTGATTCGACCCCTTTCTTTGGCAATCAGGCAATTCTTACAACGCCCCCGCAAGAGGCACAGAGCAGTATTTCGTAGAGAGTGCTTTTTATTTATGTACTAGTGGATTACAATTTTTTTTAAACAATTCTTTACTGATATGACTGGGAAATAAAACACATGATAAGTAGTGGAGAAAGTGTCATCTGATTTTAAATAAACGAAACTTTACCTTCATTTGAATAATTCATATTATTGTGTTTTGTGTGTCATTATGACTTTTGATTATTATAATTTTCTCACCAAAGGCAATTCGATTTTTTCAAGTTTTTTAAACCGAGATAGAGTGAAATATTAATTTGAAAAAAAATATTATGTTATCCTTCCGTAGGCTCTGACATACCACTATGTTACTCTGTACATTAAAATCAGACAAACACAACAATAATGGGCGCCGCGCAAATACAATTAGTTTAATTAATGAATTAAGAACCGGCGAGTTTCTTTATCTTATTATTAATTTGTAACGTCTTAGCCAGACGTCTTACAAACGAGAGAGAGGCAAACATTTGCGAAACTTGCCGGATTACTTAACTCAATGGGATTGCACACCTTAACCCTTTGAGGCTTGAGTATCTGTTATCGAGTTAAAACCTTTGAATAATATTGGCAGTGCGGTTGAGAATTAAAATTTGGCTGCGAATTTAGATTGGAGTGGTAAGAACACAATTATATTGCCCTAACTTAGTTTAGTTGTCATAGAGTTATTGCATAGATAGATAAACTATAAGCTAAAAAGTTCATGCTCGTTCAACTAATTAGCCTTAGCCAAAAGGACGCGGACGTCTACAAGTTTTCCTCCGGTCGTTTCAGCTGAATGACGTCCACTGCTAGACAAAGGCCTCCCTCAAGGATTTCTTAAATAACGAACGATCCTGCGCTGCTCGCATCCAGGTACTTCTTCCCGCGACCTTCACCAGATCCAACTACAAGTCTTACTGAGTGGAAAAGAAAGTGAGATACTGGGCTCAAAAAAGCATAAGTACAATAAAATTGTTTTCTTAAAAAACATCATTTATTAAGATTAGACGGTCTAACAAATGTAATGTTTTCTTCATAACATTACAATAAGAATAATGAACCTGATTTGACGCGGGGCGCATATGACACGCGTCTTCAAATTTAAAGACGCTAACAAATGGGTGCAAAGAAAATGACATTAATCAGGGTCAGGAAGCGGTATGATTTGAATATAAAACGTTAACACTCTTAAAACTGGAGTGAGTTACTGAAAAATGGGTCTTATGGTATGGTTTTAAGAGTGGGGGGTTATGGTGTGTTTAGGAGGTTCATGAGGTGTGACGCGGGCATGTGAGCCCGTCATTAGTCATAAGAGTGGGGGGTTCTGAACGACTACAGACGTGACCAGAAAGGAGATGATAGCCGATAGCGGCCATGTCACTTACGTGGAAGTCACGTGTGTTGAAGATACTGATACTGAGAGTTAAACCCAAAATAATTTGCATAAAGGTGTGTTAGTAAGGCAGTTTGATAAGATACAATATAAATCAGTATGATTTGTTTGTAAAATAAATATGTCTTTACCTATGCGAAACGTGTACATTTTACTTTATTTATTTGGCTAAATTACGTTTTGATTAATATAGATTTGAGAGGTCATTGAAGTGACCAACATTGTTCTACAACTCTAACTACTCTGCTTCAGGTAACTTTATTTTACTAAGCAATTTTGTTTCTTATAAAGATAACGTCAATTTAAAACCACTTACGAATAACCTGTTTAATAACACTTAAAAAGTACGACGTCATTGCTTCGGATTTTGTCACGCGGTACGTTCCTTACCCAGTGTCGAATAAATTCCCAATAATTACATTATCACAAATTCCACCGCCTCACCGGCAGCATTTTTCTTCCACCTCCGAAGCCCATAATTCCTAATGACATGCAATAACCGTACCCCAATTTCGACGTAAACCCCCCATAACAATATCGACATCAGCGAATTTTTTACCCTGCGAGTTTTACCCCGCGAATTTTATTTGTAACACTTTGGGTAATCAAAAATTGGGCGGGAGCTGTTTATCGGCCACTCAATTTGATTTTTACGCCGCACTGATTTCACTTCTTATACGAGGTAGTGTGGGGGAAAGAAAAGTCGGGGATAAGACATGTCACCTTTTCTCTTCAATCGAAGAATCTAATCGTTTAAATTACTCGTGCTTTAAAAATATACTCCAATGATGACCATTATGTTACCAGTTACGTTAGTGTGTAAAAATTAGAAAAAACGAGAATTTTAAAAGTAGGTAGTGCAATGGTCAAAAACGCGAAAGGACTTTTTTATAGTTTCAGAACGACCCTTGTAAAAATTTATTAGATTTTAACTTGACAACTGATGAGACAGTTGCAGCAGATCATAGACAAATAGCAAAATACCTGGTTCAGATCAGCTCTACACACTAAAATACCTACTTATCAGTATATCAGTAGTAGTAGTTTCTTGTTATCATTTCAAAGAGCTTTTAAAAAGTCCAGTAGTACTGGCAACATCTACCGACATGTCCATACTATCCAAACATCAAAATAATATTCTCCAATCCCCAATTTGCCGGTAATCTAAATAACACTCTCTGACCAGTGGCCGGCGGTAGTATATTTATATTCCGCACGCTCCCGAGGGATTTCAATTGTCAAAACCTTCACAATCCAGTTAAGGAGAAGGGTGCGGTTATTTTTATTTCGATTTTGAGGATCTGAGTGAGTGAATGATCTTGGTAGATACAAATTGAAGAGTCAGAGTGATCTCAAATCAAAGATGATACTTAATACATATTTTATACGACTAAAGTGACATCAGATATTGAGTATCAGTTGTTACAGTTGTTTGTTTTATATTAAAGATTAATTAAAAAACATAATATTTCCTATATTAAAGCAAAACGATGGTGTTTGAAGTAATAAGAAACGTTCCGCTGCTGGGATTCATTCTAAAATAATTACTTCTATAACCAATAAGATTTTTGTAGAACCTTCACTATTTTATGTAACTAAATAAACATAAATACAACAGACAGCAATTTCATCATAAGCTGGCACATTCATAAGACTTGCAATAAAAAGCGGCTGCGCGTGCATCCATTATTCAATACCATTAACTTTGCAAGTTTCAAAATTCTCAAGCACCTATTTATTACGTTCTCAACAAACAACTCTAAAATTATGCCGCATACGTGCCCTCATGCCCCATAAAGAAAGCACACGGGTTATGCACGAAAATGATATAACCCAAGATTTTCGATTTTCTTGTCTCTCGATTTTTTTGTCTATCAAGTACTACCTACTAACCAAAAGTACAGCCCTAAATTCGAATTTGAATCGTGTTTTTATTTTAGAATCTTCTTGTAATGCATTTTTAAATACTGTATTTGACAGCAATCACGACAATTTGTGTAAAGTTAGCACGTTTTAGCATTGTAATATGTTGTGAAAAACAAATATAAATAACCCTCCTTATGGCGCAGTCGGGTAACAATTTTACTATAACTGGAAAAGTGAGGGTTTTCCTAAACTTATTTTTCTTGTGTTACGACATTTTTCCCGTGAACGTACTTACGATATAGTCGTACAGTCGTAACTCGTAAAGTATAAATGGCATTCAAATGCGATGTTATTTCGCCGCCAACACACGGTAATTTATTTCCGCGGGCTTCATAATTTTCTTTTATTCACTTTATGTTGATTTCCCTTAGAGTAAGAGCGGGTAACGATAATATTATTTCAAGGGCCCCATGACTCATGGGATGTTGTTCCTTGCTGTTATGCGTTAAGGGTGTCTCTGGATTGGTGGTAATTAAATAATTTGTTTGGATTGGGTTAGATGGTTTAGGTGGTAAGTGTATTAGAGTTGAGAAAACTGAACTAAACTCTACTAATATATAAAATGAAAAATGCAAATAAATCTACCTACTAACCTAAAACAAGGATATTTTTCTGAGCCACCACTTATGAGATTTTTTCGTTTTCTTTTCCAAATAACTGTTTTACTGTGTGGGTATACTGTTTTGTATAAAATTTTGGCGGTTAAAGTTAAGAAAAGTGGGCATATAGCACTCTATCATAAAAAAATCTTGACTAATCTTGATAAAGTCAATGAACTTTATTTCTCTAAACCTAAACCTGAGCCACCTAATTTAGTTTTCACGTTCTATTTCCAATTAATTTCTTTATACTAGGTATTCTACGAGTATGGATTTGAAAGATATTTTTACTTATTATGTATTCAGTTTTGTATGAGTGTTACCTTTGATTTTTCAAAACCCCTCTTGAACCGAGCGTTGGTAAAACGTTATCTGCATTTTAATAAAACGTTGTCGAGTGTTTACACATGTATCCCCGATGCAAAGTTCAAGTCGTTCAATAAAGCGGCATGCGGGGCGATTTTCGCGCTTTGGGAGGAAAACATACGGGTAGTTATTTTGGAATGGCACACTTAGGGAAAAATAAGTTTTTGGTGAAAAATGTACTCAATACTCAATACTCAATTCTTTATTGCATCCATAATGTTACAGAGGTGGTATGTATGGTTTTATAAGATACAATTATGTACCCTGTCGGGCACAGCATTCTAAGAGAGGGGAAGAATTTATAAATATTTAATTAATTCAATTATATTATTAATTATATTATTAGTTATTAATTATTTATCACAATAGGTATACAATTAATTTAATAATTGGTATTACTATTACATATAACATATTATTAATTTTGTACTTAGATTATTTTATGGCTTTGTACTTAGATTATTTTACATGTAGGCTCCAGTTGGTTTATTTTGTGAATAAATGATTGTGTTGAAAGGGTTTGCAATAAATAATTACTGTTTTATGAACTCATATTTATTGTAGCTAGAGCTAGGAAAATAGATAAGTACTATAAACAAATACTTATACATTTCAGTCATACTTTCAACTATTGTGTTACTCAAACAGGCCATTAATTCAAAGGCACTTACATTTTTAAACTAAAATAAATGCCTATACTTACATTGTTACAGTAAAATAATGGCAGATTTGAGTAACAATTGAAAATATGATATTATTTCCCATGAAAATATTTGTCATTAGAAAATTAAATCTGACTAGGTACTACTGAAAAGAGCCCGAGACTTCCTATTTTAGCAGTGGGACGTGTTATTTCAGTCCCACGTTACATAAACGACGCGTTTCCTGACGTAATAGACGCCTGTATATTCCAACGCTATAACGTCGGCAGCGTTAAGCTGAATATTATGAGACGATGGCCGTCGCAGGTGCCGCTAAACATCCAAGTTGAGGAGCTGAGCGTGTCAGTCACGTCCTGGGTACGACAGTAAGTACAATTCGAATGTGCAGAGAGATTTTAGAGGAAAGAGAGTCTAAAATGCGGTTTGTTTTCAATTTGTTACTTAAAGAAATAAAACAAGTAAAAGGTTCATCATCATCGTCATAGGACGTCCACTGTTGAGCAATCCGGTTGCTGAAGATTTTTCATATTATTTCTGACATTTACTTTTATTGTTTTAAGCTTTCATGGCGCTTGCAACAGTGCCGAAATATCGGAAACTCAAAATTAAGGTACGTGGTAGCAATCCCGTCAGTAATAATAATTATTTTTGACATATTGCAATGAATATTCATAAAAAATTAAGTATATAGATTAGGCGACTGTTTATTGTTGAGAAAGCGATATCTAGTGACACCGAACAGTCGTCCGAAAAGATTATAGTACGGTTTAAAAGTCTCAACTGAGACCATTAAATTATTTTAGGAAAAATATTGAATTACTTAACTACCTAAATGGGAAATTCGTCTGACAATTTAATAAAAAGGAACCTTGCATACACACTTCTCCTCATAAGCTTATGAAAACAACCATAACTTACGCACATCGGTATGTTCGCAACTTCTAAACCCTTGTTTTATTTCCTCTGTTTCCGAAATTCCTGATTTTATCAAATCCACCAAGCAAACACCGATCGGGAGGATGTGCTGAGATTTGCGAACACAGGATAAATTGACCGGTAATAATAAAGCCACAGTTTAAGAGAACACAGTAGGTTAACTGACCGCTAGAGATTTAAAAGGCAACCGTTACTGGCAGACCTATTAACTCACAGCTTAAACCACTGAATGGATTGCACTTTATATGTTTTTTAAAATTAGTTTCACACAGGTATATAGGAATGTGTATGGAAAAATTACTCACATGAATTATCAAGGAGATGGCTGGCAGCGGCTAGATGAAAAAAGTAGTAGATCGGGCTTTGAGGCGTTCCTTGGCGGAAAATGGTTTCCACGCCGGTCTTCCACTAGGCTTGCCTCATATTGTTTACTGCCTGAAATAAAATAAAAGAGTATAATAAAATCCTTAAAGACTTTACCTTGTTACCTTCTATATAGAATAAAGCACACAAATACTGGTAAAGTTTTATTCATAATAGATAGCAAAAGGATTACTTATAGGTCTAAGTATAATCACATAGAGCCTTGTATTTCTTCTATGAAATGACATTAAAGAAGTTTTTGCCTTTTAGAGACAGCTTTGCGCATCGTATCTCTGTGGTATCCGTAGTAGTGAGATTGAATTGACCCACTGCACCCATTTGCACTGTGATAAAAACGTAAAGGGTAAGAATGTAGATGCTATTTAGATAATTGTTGGCCCCGTCCGCCGGGCAGTGTATTGGAAAACTGAGCAGATAGGGGGTTTATGGGCACCTAAGGCGGTCATCAACCGACTTCAAAAAAGGAGGAGGTTCTCAATTCGACCCGTATGTTTTTTTTTTTTTTTTTTTTTTCTATGTTTGTTACGCGATAACTCCGCCAATTATGAACCGATTTGAAAAAATCTTTTTTCGGCGTATAGGTAATACTTCAAGGGTGGTCCCATTTAAATTTTATAATAGAAAAAACAACCCCCAAGGGTGGAAAATTGGGGATGAACTTTTTTATACGCAATATCTCCGCCGATTATAAATCAATTTGAACGATTCTTTTTTTGTTGAATAGGTATTATCAAAAGGGTGGTTTCATGCGAATTTGAAGAAA
The DNA here is from genome assembly GCF_004193835.3 of Ostrinia furnacalis. Classification (NCBI taxonomy): domain Eukaryota; kingdom Metazoa; phylum Arthropoda; class Insecta; order Lepidoptera; family Crambidae; genus Ostrinia; species Ostrinia furnacalis. The sequence goes on along the minus strand of NW_021131507.1, from coordinate 84,539 downwards.
ATATTTCACCCCCAAGGGTGGAAAATTGGGGATGAACTTTTTTATACGCAATTTTTTTAATTTTTAGTTTTTTTTTGTGTTCACGCATTTGAAGTCGGTTTTATTTTTTTAAAAAGTTAATTATTAAAAAAGTTGTGCTTTAGAATTATTGGGAAATGGTGTCAAATACCCAATTCCTAAATTCTAGAAGTACGTTTATTGTACTGAAATTGTCAATAATGTTATTACATATTTACAGACTTTAAATATTACATACAGTTGTACCAATTCATTCAAGGCTCAAACCTACCGAACTATACCAGTGAAACAGCTAACAGATTAGTTTGCCTTAAATATTTAATAGTTCATACACTTGACCGAACGCCACAAATTGTGCTGGTATCACTTATAGAATTGATATAAAAATAAAGCCATACTACAAACACCCATTTTCCTAAGTCTTATGAACTCTGATAGGAATTATTATTAAATAAATGACTATTATCTCTGGGGGGCTGGCTTTGGCTTTGGCATCTTGGCTAGGAGCCCTTGTATTTCCTTCTTTTCATCGTAACTCTTCCACATTTCATACAAGTTAATGATGGACCGCACAATCTCTTGAATCTGTAAAAACGGCATGTGTTAAAATAATATAATGATTTCACCTCAAATTATAATATATTTTCTGATAAAACTAACACTTTTTATTACCTTGTCCATATCAACATTCAATTCAGCAAACCAACTCTTTTGGTTTTCATTCCCTAGCATTACACATGCTATGTGTAAAGCAGCTATTGCAATCTGAAAGAATAAAAAAACAACAAAATAAATTATTAAATTTAAACAAAAATAAAATAACCAGAAATAGATGTTAATAGATCTGCAAAATATATCTCATAAATACCTGATATGGTGGGTATAGTAAACTGACATCAGTTCTCAATGAATCATTGACTATTCTCCATGCATAAGTTAGCAATTGGTCATCTTGGCCCATATCTTGAACAAATAAAAGCAGGGGTCTGTATGGCTGATACACTATGAGACAGCAATCCAAGTTCTCCAATAAATAGAATTCACACTCTAGTATGTGGTTAGATCTGTAGGGAAATTCTTGCTGCCCGTATGCATAGCCAAATTTAGTCTTGATTACAGTCTGACAAGTAGTCATTACTCTAGAATTAGAAATTACACCAAATTCTTCGACCTTGGAAGCCAAGAACACGCATGTAGGAGCTAAAAGTAACGGGTCTATGCACTTCAAAGAATTCCTTGCGTAGAACCTCTTGAAGTAAACTGTAGCCGTGGCAATCACCTGCTGTCGCACCTTCAGTTGCTCACCCAATGCTTGTATGATACTCGCAAAGAAATTGAATATTTTCTGATATTCTTCTTCGGTTAGAATATTGAGGTCATGTTGACGGTCTCTGATTAGATCTGTTTTGTCTAGTAACCATTGCTGGTGATGCGAACTTTGCCAAAAATTACCTGCCATTATTTATCTCGTAACGTATAGAAAATAGATTTATCCTTAGAATTAGGTTTTAATGCATGTAAAAATGCAAAAATAGCAGAATCTGAAACGAACGGCGCTACACAAACGTCAACATTAAATGTCAATGACCGACCGAACTGTCAAACTGACATTTGAAATTCGAACTTCTATGTCAGGCAAAGGCATACACACAACTCAGTCATTGAAAAGATGCTAATTAATTTGTTATTAATCTTTTTCGTATTGTATGGTCCCATTAACCATAAAAATTAACATTTTGAAACCTTTATCATCTAAAAATAAGGAAGCGGTCAGAAAACTCCTTCAAAGAAGAGATAACCTTGCTAAATGCTAAAAAATAATTTTGTATTTCGAGCTACGTGCTCACAAGGTGACGACACATGCGGTATCGGCACATTATCTGATTAGAACTGTGTGAAAATATTGACCGTCTAATTTGCCATCAGCTATTGGCTATACATAGACAACAAAGGTAATAAAACAACGGTTTGATAACAAACTTATTAATTTTAATTTGTAACGTTTTACAATCAAGTTTTAACCGGATATATCGGCAAGAGTGAAATCTTTCAGGAAATCGTTAATGGCATCGAATAGTTCTTCGCTGAGCGTCTGGCTCACAGTTTCCAACTGGGATTGGATTACGTCTTGCGTGATACTCTGCACCATAGAGCTGATTAAACTGTTAAGCAGACTCGACCCAAACATACCGTCCATTGAAATCTGAAGCAAGCATTTACTTACATGTTAATTTATTACGAGTAAAATTATAAATATAATTAGTTTATAAAGAAATCACATACATGTGTATCATGGATATCGATTTTGATATCTAGCTCCCTCAAAAACAATTGACCTCCTCCGAAGATATTTGCTCCCAGCCTGACATCAACGCCAACTACCAGTCGGTTTACGAACACCCTGTAAAATAAAATTTTAAAACCAACGGTTGACAATAATACATGACCTAAGTAGTCGTCATTTAAACAGTATATTTTTTTTTATTAATGTTATTTGCTTTAAAACTTCATGTTAATCACAACAACATTTGTGCTCACCTGAAGTTACCGCCAGCGTTATGCGTAAGGAAAGCAATGGAGGCTCGGGCATCGTAACTTCCTGTTAGAGTAAAAAATAATCAGTGGCGTAACTATACCGTTCGAGGCCCGTGGCAAATTCATCGAATGGGCCCTCCCACTTTCCCAATATACAGTGTGAGTCACGTTAAAGTGTACATATGAAAATAGATGAAACTAGACCTATTTTTATCGACAAAAAAGAGGTCAAAATTTTTTTTTGATTTTTTTTTAATTTTTTATAGAATTTTTTTTCTTCCAATTATTTATTGTAAAGAAAACGTAATAACTTTTAAACTAAGCGGTATATCCTGATAAAATAATAACAGTAATAATGCTAAATAACAGGCAATACTAAAAAAATACATAAAATACACAAAACATGCCAACAAATAATAAAAAATGATACTTTTTGAAAAAAATCTTCTTTTAAATTCGTGTTTTTTTTGTTATTTGATAAATTTCTCCAAAAAATGCCCCTATAACCGGTGGTTTTTATTACTTTGTATTATTTTCTATCGTATTACCTTCGCAAAACCAAAANCGGTTTTATTTTTTTAAAAAGTTAATTATTTATGGGAAACTATCAACGGGCAAAAACTGATGACGCGGCATTACGGCGTTGGGCGGATCACAGACGTAAGATTGATGTGGTGTGATAAGATCGATTTTTGTTTGTCTGGTTTTCTTTGTTTGAGACATTATCAGGCCTTCAGCTCTAGCGATTGCCTGTGTCTGTCTGGGAATTTCATATTTGTAGAGCTTTATCTATGTTAGCCTACGTAACAGTCCACATATATCACACAGAATAGTTGTAAAGATTATTGCAAGTAAATCTACTATATAAAAATAAGTCGGGTTTTCCTCCCTGACGCTATAACTCCAGAACGCACGAACCGATTTCCACGGTTTTGCATTCGTTGGAAAGGTCTCGGGCTCCGTGAGGTTTATAGCAAAGAAAATTCGGGAAAAGGGGGTAAAACGGGATCCACGCGTACGAAGTCGCGGGCGGCCGCTAGTAATCACATAAAAAAACTATATCATACGTCAAAAATCTCCATAAAAAGCACCGGTTATCATTATAGTTATGGTTTAAAGTTAGCTGATGTAACTCAGACTAAAAATAAGGTTACAATAAACTTCGTTTAAACGTGCTGTTGTTGTGCACTCAAACAAAACACGGAGCTGTTAAGAAATCAAATCTGAAAACAAATGAGCGGGCGCCACAAAAACAAAAAACAATCGTTTGTATGTTCACACCAGATGCACACGTTTGCCAAAAGTCCCGGCCCGGCAGGTGAGAAGTGTAATGATTCGTCCTTTTGCGCTTTTCGGCTCACTGTTTGTATGATAAGGCTGTGGCTACACATGTATCTTAAACTGGCGTGAATTGCAACTTTAATTACAAGCGAAATATGTCTGTAGATTAGAAATAGATGGCAATAGTAGCCCTGAAAACAGAGTTACTTTTCAACAGGCTGTAAAATTAAACTTTTGGGTGCTTTGAAATCAATATACGTCATCACAGACCCCCTTACCATTAAGCATCTAAAGGAGAGTGTCTGAGTTTCTTGCGCTGCTTCTTCTCAGCCTGGCCCATTTATTGTCCTGAAGCAGTGGTAGGATTAATACTGGGACGTGTAAAAGTGCTTCTTTAAAGCCTATTTACAGAAATAAATGAGTTTTATGAGTTTTTTTAAGAGTTTTTTATGAGATTCGCGTTTTGATAAATTATAAAAAGTATGTTAACACAAGTCTCTTTTCTTGTATGGTGATGTTTTTTAATCTATTTAAAAATAAAAACTCAGTTTAATGTCTGTAAGTCAGTTAAGTAAATTGAACGGAACATCAAATAATTATTTCTTATCATCGAAACGTTTACCTACTGTCAACATCAGTATGCCCACATCCTAACTCCCAGCGAATATTTCACGCACCGGTGCCTTGCCCAAATTATGACGGTCAACTGGCCTTCGTTGGGACAAACGTTGGTAATCAGATGCACAAATATTCGCCTTTAAAGATAAGGCCTTTTGTTGTTGAAGAAGAAACAACGGTTGCTGATAATTGAATAAGCGATGTTGGTAAAGACGGTTTAGAAGCAATAGTTTGATCAATATTATCATGAACTTGTAGAAATTCATAATTTCTTGATTGAATAAATTAATATATTTAGGCTTATTAATGGAGGCGTACTTACACAAATCGTAGTATAGCCTGACCAGGAACATATAAAAACCCTGGCATAGAGGCGCTTCAATTGCATTTGATAGTGCAACACTGAGTACAGTCGTACCTGTGTTAAATTAATAGGCTAACTTTATGTATCAGGATTCAGGATTATGGGCTAATTTGATATTTTCATAAATTAACGAAAAAATATTATTATAGGTAACCTGATTTAAATAAATTAAATGAAACCATCAATCGAGCTAGTAGATTTATTTTATTATTCATCAATAATCAAATTCAGAACTTGAATATTCAACTGCAATGTCTGCTCATGAACGCTTCAAACTCGGTACTTCTTTCCCAATCCCATAAAATTCAACACTTAGAAAGTGACAAAATTTTTAAAATAGGTAGTTGAAACAAACCACAGCTAATTTTCATAGTGGACTGTACTATACGATAAACATGTCAGTCAATTTGACAACCTTTGTCGGAAACATTATTCAATGAAAATATTGTCCGAACCCTTAGTATTTCTCTTCGACAAATACTTTAACACATTGTGAACCACTTTTCTTTGACGACTATAAAAATATTTCAGCAATTTAATTCATAAAACCAATTGCGCACATTTAAAATAAAGTTTGTTTACACTTTGACAGCAATAGACTGACATGCAAGGTGACATGTCAATGAAGTTTTCAGTTACTGTTGCCATTAAAAGAAATTAGTACCATTAGTTTTCCGCAACATGGCGAGGGTTTTTATGTTCCTGGTCAGGCTATAACTATGTCTCTCGCATGCTCTCAAGCCTGATTTTCAGTGTTTAAATTTTTACAAATAGTTTTCAGTGTTCGGTTTAGATATAGAAACTATTTCCCTTAAATAAATGTTTCAATTGCCTTTGATAATCTATACAAATAAAAATGAATTGATGTTCGTTAGTCTGATTAAAACTCGAGAACGGCTGGGCCGATTGAGCTGATTTTGGTTTTAAAATGTTTGTCGTAGTCTAGGGTAGGTCTAAACGGTGAGCAAATACGCGCGCGATATTGTATTTCTGTGACAGACAAAATTCCACGCGGGCGAAGCCGCGGGCGGAAAGCTAGTAATAAATAAATAAATAAAAGCAGCGCTCGTTTCACTTCACTGACTTCTATTATTCAGCATTCCATTCGCAATGAGATCGATACAGACCTGATAACAGCCACAAATCTACTCGGCACAATGGTCAGCGTCTTAGCACAATAGGTGGCAGTTTAAATAAGTCCCGTTGACAAACCGGCTTCCCGTCTGTAGTTAATGTGCCGGACTGTCCGGACATTTAGAACTCCGAGCGTTGGTGGAACCACTGAAATGTAAGAGATAGGTATCGTTAGACACGGCTAAACGTAAACTATTTTATCAATAGGTGTCATTAAAAACATAAACCGCTTAGGCAGAAATAAATCTATTAATGTCATTCAAATAAATAAAATAAAATAAAAGGATAGTGTCAGGGTCTGGACCAAGTGTTGCCTAGAATCAACCGATAGTGCATTTTGTTTTGTTCCTCAGGCCTATACTAATGTGTAAACCGAAGCGCACTGAAATGTATCCCTGGAGTTAAGAGAAAAAAAGAGTTTTGTTTTGAATTATTTACATACAAAATATTATCGATGTATACGTACTACGCATCAGATTTCGCGATTGTGGCATTAAATAACACTCGCTAAGTTGAACTTAATCATATTGCATCCGTACACGTTACTTTAGTACTTTATATATATATATAAAAATGAAACCAGTTTTCCGTTGTCACGACATAACATGAAAACGGCTTGACCGATTTGGCTGATTTTTTTTTGTAGTTTTCTAATACTCTGTACAAGGTTTTTACGGAAAAAATATAAAGAAAATCTCTACGCTAAGGCGGTACGAAGTTCGCCGGGTCAGCTAGTTCTTTATAAACGATCTAGCACTGTTTTAATTAAGAAACTAAAAAACTCTCTCATTAAAAATCATTTATTTCTATAAATAGGCTTAAAAAAAGCACTTTTACACGGCCCAGTATTAACCCTACCACTGCTTCAGGACAATAAATGGGCCAGTGCTGAGAAGAAGCAGCGCGAGAAACTCAGTCACTATTGTCAGCCTCTTTTTCAAAGGTTTACGTGCTTTAAAATGTTCAAAGTTATAAATATATGCGAGCTAGGCAGTAACGTATCCCAAACATTTTTATCTTTTAAATAATCATCGACTTTGTTTGGTAAGTTGACAGAAATTCATTATTTCCAAAATGAAGCAAGCTATAAGACCGCCTAATTGTACCTTATGTGTTCCTTTTCTTTTTGTTCTTTTTATCTGGTGTGCAATAAAGAGTATTTATTATTATTATTATTAAGCAAGAAGTTTTAGTTCTCTATCCTTGCAAAAAGTCAATTTATTTGTGTATTACAATTGATTATTAAAGTTATTTTAAGCTAAAACTTCTTGCTCCATTTTGGAAATAATTAATTTCTGTCAGTCAACTCACCAAACTGTCGAAGTCGTACTAAAGTAAGGTGTACGGATGCAGTATGGTTAAGTTCAACATAGCGAGTGTTATTTAATGCCAAAATCGCGAAATCTTATGCGTAGTACGTATACATCGATGATATTTTGTATGTAAATATTTCAAAACAAAACTTTTTTTCTCTTAACTCCAGGAATAGATTCCAGTGCGCTCCGGTTTGCAAATTAGTATTGGCCTGAGGAACAAAATGCACTATGGTTTGATTCTGGGCAGCACTTGGTCCAACTTCCATACATGAATTGGCACTGTCCTTTCTCCGCTCCGTTCCGCCGCAGTGGAAACCGGGCTCTAGGTGCTCTAAAGATGTTATTTTTGTCAGCTACTTAGTTGCATTTGGTTAAATTAATTTCTGTAAGAATTAAATATACTCGTATGTTTAACTTTATGAAGGAATTCACTATATGTATATCAACAGCTGATGGATAAATGGAAATTAGTAACTAAACTCACATTGTAAATTCAAATTACAATGTGACTAAATTAAACTTCTTTTTATCTACTTCATTTCTAATCTTTTTAAAGTCTACGCCTCAATATTCCTTAGCCACTGTCGATTGCTGACGACCGTCCTTACATTGTCTCCAAAGGTCCACACTCCCTATAGGGACCCGTGGTCTTATTACATCAACTCGATGGCGACGTCGACCACTGTCAGCACAAAATTAGGCACACACAATATTCCTCTGATTTAAAAATTCTGGTCACAGTGTTTGTAAAAAAACTCCCCCGAAATGACTTGACCGATTCTTATGAAATTGTGTGTATATTCAGTAGGTCTTTGAATAGGACGTCAACTATTTTTCATACCCCTAGTTGAAAAACAACGTTTTTTGGGTCAGCTAGCTAGTTTATATTACTCGAGTGAGCATGTGTGAAGAGTAATCCATCTTCGAAGTCCATCATCAATAGAGACTATTTTACAAAGCCACATCTTTGCCAAAGCTACCATAGCAATGCCTACTGTAAAGTTTATATCAACTGGTCGCTTTTCCCTCACGTAATACCACCAGAATCTCCCCACAGGGTCGGACCGAGACAAAAGAATCACCCCACATTGGTCATTCAGTAATGTCCGACTCACTATTTGTCTTCTGGATTAACTTGCTTATCGCCGCTGTACGGTTTTGGGAAAAGTACTATTACTTTTGGAATGAAATATCGTGGCCATAGGCTGGAAGCTTATTCAGCATAAATTTACACTATCGAATTGGCTGGTTTATCGTTCAATAGATTTCGGACAATAGCTAGACTAAGTAATACCTACCGTAGGAAGGTCAGAATATAAAGTAAACGAGGTTTGTAAATGTTCACAAGCTTTAGGTTATTATGCTTACCTAAGTTCTCACTTAGGTTAAACTTAAAGAGAAGTCGTGAGTACCAACTCTAGATTTACATGGATAATATCAAATGAAAATTTTCGTTTACAGAGACGAACTTGTTGTAGTAATAGGTAAGGTACTTACAAATACATATTTGTTCTTATAAATGTTAAAAATTCTTCCAAGAATACAGAGGACTTATTATCATCAGTTTAGCTGTCCAAAAGATTTCGACGTAAGTACCCCAAAAGAACATATTTTATAATATTTATATGCTATTACAACTTAAATTCGGAAACTTACATAAGTGTACTTGATAAATTAATGTACGCTGACTAAGAGGTCTGATTCCAAACTTACACGTATGTTTGCACAAATACAGAGTACCTCAACAATGGGTAGACAATATCGAAGGCAAACAATTAGAGGTACGATAGAAGGGTGCCGATTAAGTTACACATACGGGCATAGGGCAAGCTGACTAAGGAAGATTAAGATTCATGGAGGCCCTTAAACAAACATAGGCCCGATGTCTTACGATGTTTGGCCAAGGTATGTTAATTTAGTATTCACCCCCGTTCAATATTAATATTATGGGACAATGCTGCGTGGGATGGAAATGTGGGACTAGCTCTCGTTTGATTCGGGAAATCCGTTCGGTGAAAATCAGTTTTAAGAAGAATTGGATTAGAATTACCTATTATGTCGAGATATCGTCATTAGTTAACATGATACGAAATTCTTTTTCATATGGCTCTCTCTTATTCGTCTCTTATTTTAACGTCTACTTAGACTGAAGATTTTTCGTTAAGAACAGCATAATCGTTTGTGCGCTTGGTTTAGTATCTGTACGTCCCTTTTTCTGTAAGCAGTCTAAAAATTGAGACATCTTATTCGGCCTTTGCAATCTGATGAGCAGACGCTCTACTGAAATTTTCATTATCTTGATTACTCTATGGAGTTGTTAACTTTTACCGGCGTATCCTCACAAGTGTGAAGTTACGTTTTCTTCGCATAGGTACAATTTGCGGTAACAAACAAGGGGAGGTCTCCGCTAATGTCCTCTGCCCGCCTCCGGGCAATCCGCGCACTGACCGCCGTCCTGGGCCACTATTAAAGTGCTAAGAGGGGCATTATGGACCCTCTGGGGCCCTGTCAGCCGAATAACTTAATGTCTTAATTGACCGCCCTCTTTGCGGTCAATTGGGAGTGCATTTGGAGATGATGCTGCATGATATTGGGGGATTTTTTTAACAGATTTAAAAAAAGAGGAGGGAAGTTTAAAAAATCGAGACGGGATTCGCTCTTTTTTCGCTATCTGGCAGCAATATGACTGCTTGTCTGTGAACCATGTTAAAGCATGTAATATATGAACTCAAGTGCGATAAAGGATTTTGAAGCATAATATCACTGGAAAGAGTTTGACTTCTTCTCTGAATACAAATCTAGACTTTTAATTAAAGAAGACTACAATTACATCGATTCATTTGTTTTCTTTTTAAAGTGAGAATAAGGTGTCGGAATTCCTGATTACTCTGCCCCAATTCCCTCTAAACTCAGTCTCTCCAAATTAAACGCACATCTTAGTTTTTACGGTTCATCGCCGGTTATTCCCAGAATTCCCCTCGTGTTCAACAGTCGTGACGAATCGCACCCGTAAACTCCACACTTACATGTGACTTGAGAACTCTTGCGCAATTAAACGTAATGTTCATTGCTACTGTTTATAAGAAGGGAGGTTCTTTATTTGCCGCGTTAGGAAGATATGTGTTTCATTACCTGTGTGTTTGCTGGTTAATTGTATGATTGTAGATGTTTTGTATCGTTTCTTAACTGTTTCTTTGTTCAAATTACATTTTATTAATAAGAGTAGAGACTTTGGAGATAAATTAAGAATATATTAATTTTGATGTCTTTTTTATCGATTCTTTTTACACTCTGGATAGTAGATATAGTGATTATGATATTTAAGAATCAAACGAACTTACCTGTGATGTTTGATATCTAATTATACGAGTGTCTTGACCGAAGATGATTACGTTTTACATGCAGCAGTACCTGGGATGACGCCGTCCTTATCACACTTTTAGAGAATATTTATTTAAAAATATAAGTTTTAAATATAATAAAGTACGTGTTTTGACTCCTCAGCACCGTAGTACATTCCGCGGTCGCCATATTTCTTGTCATTATTTTAGAGCAAATTTTTTCGATCGGTTAAGGGTAATTATTCTCGGGTGAGGTGGGACTGTAATCATCTTCGGTCAAGACACTCGTATAATTAGATATCAAACATCACAGGTAAGTTCGTTTGATTCTTAATTATACTTCGTATCTCTCCCGAAGATGATTACGTTTTACATGCAGATGTTTAGAGCATCGAAAAAATTACAACCGTAGAAACTATTAACTTGTTCAAGGTATTTTAGTAAATAAACAAAACATTGTTTACTTTCGTAATAATTAATGATGGTTTTGAAACGAACAGTTAACAAAATCACAATCACACAAAAAGTTAAATTAAGTAAGTTTCTAGTCTAATATTTAAGAAATGCCTACTTGACAAGATTCGGTCCACCAGCTTGCAAGCCTTACGAATGACTTACAAATTTTAAATTATTATTAATAAATTAACGCCAGCCCGGTGGACGCAGACGTAGCCCGTATGGCGGGTATTATGAGCGCTATAAAAATCGATATTATCAAATTTGAAGTTCCACTGAGTTACCACTTTTTAAGTGGTTTTTGGTAACTGACAAAAAGATTATCATCTGTGCGTATACCAATAGTCCTGTCAATGTAAGATTTAAGTGTTGAGGCTGGGCATAGTACAAGGTTGTCCATAATGTACGGTAATATATAGGTACAATAATAAATGGTTGATAAAATTAATCGAGTCCGGTTTTAATGTTTTCATCAATTTCATATACCTACTTTAATTTATATTTAGTCTGGACACAATAAAATATTATTAGTAATATTATTAGATAAACTCGGAGTATTCATTATCTGTGCAGAAACCAGAACTAGAAGAGGTATACACTTAACTGTAAATTTTTTCAGGGAAATGATAATTTAATACCAAGTAGTGTCATATTTAGGCGGTCTGAGGCGAAACACGCTTTTGAGAAAACGTTTAATACAGTCATTAGTAGTAATATCCTGATATAACAGTATAGATAAAGTCAAACGGTAACCATTGAGAGTACTGTACTGTAACTAACACGAATAATTTAATTTGTCCGTTGAGTATTCCAATAAATGAGCTGAATTGGAATTACAACCATGATTTTAGACCTGAAGTATATTGTATAATATTAGTATGTACTATGTGAGAAAGATGTCATTAACATATCCAGAGAATTAGTAGGTGCGCCTCGCCTCAACTGCGATTGCCTGATAAGTTGCCGACCATCAGGGTTAAATCCGCATGGAGAGGATGATCAACTCTGAAGGGCGAACACAACAGATTTTTGTTAGGTTCGAAACGTATGACTTTTGAAACGAGGAGCTTTGACCACAATAGGTACCACGGTAGTAGGTCAGAATGGTACTACTACTAAGCCCTTAGCGCCATTCTTTTTTTTTTTTTTTTTTTTTTATAAAACTTTAGAAAGTTACATTAAATGTGAAAGTATCAATAACTTCGGAAATATGGTCTAACTCCCAAGATGCATTCGTAGAACATTGATGATTTTGAATAGTAAATGTACTTGCAAATAAGACGAATTCTGGAATACCAAAAGGTAATGTAATTTCTGTAAATGCGTAGTCTGCTAAATTCATAGTACGTGTCTATATTTGATTGACGAGATTCGAAATCTGTGACCGCGTTTTCACACCCAACCACACCAATTCCATAACTCTCGAACAATATTATTTAATTTTGTGTGCTGTATACTACCCCTTTTTTTTAATAGGCAATAACCGTTGTATTGTCTATTCTTAATAAGTAGGTGAGATGCAAATGTTTCAAGATCATAGAGTGCAGCGAGCAATTCCAGGGTATTTAAATGTAAAAGTAACAGTAACTGGGACCAATTTCCGATGGCTGTTACACGATGCGCGATTGCGGTTGAGGTTGACCAGTAGTTGAGGCATCGAAACAAATCATTTGATTGCAGGGTACATGATGTGCTGTGTCAATGTAATCTCTCCAGTCTCCACTATGCTAAATTATGTTTTAAATACTTGGCAGATGCATTATAATGTTTATTGTAGTTATTTGAGTAATTGAGTGCCAAGATGTTTTTCCCGGTAACTTCGTGTACATCCAGCCGTAATTTTAACGGCGGGGCACGCTGAGGTCAATAACCCCAAGAATGAAGCAAATTACTCGAATGATATTTTTCGTAGTTTTTAGCATTACTAGTGTCTTGCACTTTTGTTAAGTTAAATTAAATTTTGTCGTATTGAATGTAAATTTTAGAAATGTAGGTAACATTATTATTTTGATTAGATAAAAAATCTTTTGTCCTCCTACCCTAGTTGCTCTTATAAATCTCCCGTTGTTTGAATATTATTCCAGCATTCTGACCGTTCCAATACATAAAAATTGGTACAGGTATTGGTAGGTACAGATAGATGGCCGTGTGATTGCAAAAAGTGTAAAACTGCTTTTAATAATTTTGTAAAGACAAAAGGCACCGTGCGGATGTAAGACAAAAACGATCGATCACGAAGAAATTCAAACAACTGAATATTAAAGTGCTTGGAGTTCCATGACAAACGAAGCCAAATTCATCCATTTTCAGCAATTGGTAATAAAAGATAGGAGTCTTTCAAATCTAAGGTTTTCACATAATAAAAATTGTTATCTAATTAATAATGTAAAGTCAGTGATAGTATTGCATTTTAAAATAGTTCATATTAATGGATTTTAAAAAGGAATTAAATTCCTTTAAATTTTGGAATAAATCTATGTCTACAATTTGGCTTTTGTACAGTTGTCGAATATACCTACTACTCCCCTCAGGTGTAGTATGTGACTACGTCGGGATGTTTATGTATTTTGTAATTAACACGATTTTTGTACGTGTAGTTTAGTATCCACACACGATACACGCCGGGATAAGCAATAAAGCATCCACACACGATTTACGTCGGGATGTTTATGTATTTTATATAACACGATTTTTGTACGTGTAGTTTAGTATCCACACACGATTAAGTCGGGACACAAAGTATTACCACGGAGGGTAGTTAAAAATATTCATTTTTAATACAAAAAATAGAAATTATTCACATTATTTCATAACAATTTCAAAATACACGATTCACAACTTACCAGAATGTTTTAAATATGTATGTATGTAGATATGTCTGCAAATCTGCAGTGACTGCACGATGGAGACAACGATGTTTTTTCTGATTCATCATCATCAGATAAAACTATAATTTGTCGTTGTCTATGTACATACGAGGTTTCTTAACAAACTTCTCACCATATCACTATTATCACCATTACTTGATCGTTTCCTTTTACCCATTTTCACGCTAAGTTATTTTTCTTTAAAAAGTACGTGTGAGTCGGACGAACACCAACACAAGTAATGACAAGAAATATGGCGACCGCGGAATGTACTACGGTGCTGAGGAGTCAAAACACGTACTTTATTATATTTAAAACTTATATTTTTAAATAAATATTCTCTAAAAGTGTGATAAGGACGGCGTCATCCCAGGTACTGCTGCATGTAAAACGTAATCATCTTCGGGAGAGATACGAAGTATAATATTGATTTACCCTACCAAAAGGATAGAGATTATGATATTAATGATTACCCTTTCTTCTGCAAAATCCAGTTTCAGTGCCCGCAGCTAAGCCCCACAACAGTAATATTACACTATGGAAGTAAACGTCTGAAAAATCACAATATATTAAAAAATAGGTTCTTTCAACAAAAAATAAAAATAAATAAAACAGTCGCAGGTTTCACTTCCAACTTCCAACTCTTAACCATTACTTTTCACGTCTCAATATTCTCCCAAGTTTTTTCCAATCGTGGGAACTTGACCAGATCGCGATCTAATTGCAAGAGATAAATGTTGCCAATTTTGAAAAACGGGCCATTTAACCGGTTCCTATTTCTCGCTGACAGAAAATAAACAGAACCGTGCTGTTTTCCTTCAATTAGCATATCACTGTTGTCTTGCGCTCCGTTCTTCATTTCCATATGGAAAAACTGGTGAAGGGCGACCCTGTGACGATGTAAGGGTTCCGTCTAACTAAATAGGTAGATTTTGAATCGGTAACGGACTGTTTTTTATTGTATTCAGGGTGTAATTCATATGTTGGCATATGCATGCATCATGTTTTGAGAAAAATAAGATTTGCACATAAATAAACATTTTCAGAAAGAATAAACTTTGGCATTTTCAGTTGAAATTCAGTGGATATATTTTCGGACTTTCGCGTATTTTTTCTTTTGCTGGTGCTGCTTGTTCGCACATCAGCGTCTCAATATTTTTATTCTGATTTAAAGTACTTTTTTAACAGGGATCAAAGATGCTATAGGTTAAATATCGAAATAACATAAATGAAATAAAGTACAGTGTAATAAAAAATAACTTTGTGATCAATGTTTTCTCATAGAAAAAACTTAAAGAGCTTTTAATTTTGTAGCGAACCCTAAAAACGATACGAATCTCACCCCAGTGTGTTACAATTCGCAATATGTCGGCGTGGAGTGTCGCAAGAAGCCCTAAAATTATACAGTATGGCATTAATTTGCCATATTAATTTCGCCGTAAAACTCTGCTCCCGACATGTACCCATGGGGAATGGAAGTTGCGTCCCAAGCGGCCGGTTGTTCACACAATCGAGAAACAAACGTTATGGGCTTATGGGTCTAGGAGCAGGGGTTCCCAACCAGTGGTCCATAGATCACGGTGGTCCGCAGGAATAGAAACATGTTCCACAAACGATTTTAATATTCGCGAACCGAAATTATACAGAAGAATGCAAGGAATTGCAAGGTCGAAAATCACATTGTTATTGTAGTTGATTTGGTATTTGATAAAAATGTCTTCGTTTTAAGGGTTTTCTTTTTAAATTAATACTTATTTTAGATAGAGTTTTGTGTTTAAATTTATTTACGGTTATTAAAAAATACATTGTTCCTGCGACGAATAAAGCAATCAAAGTAGTCCCCGGTTCAGAAAACGTTGGGAACCACTGGTCTAGAGGTATTGTAGGGAATACCTCGATGTGTGGCAATAAAGGAGTTACCCTCGCTTGAAACAATGTTTGTATGAAAACGTTACTTGAGTGAGTTATGTTACAACTTCTTTTGTGGCGATTTTGGAATGTTTCATTAACAGGGAATATTGCGGCTGCGTGCAATATGGTTCAGTTTTTATAAGCGTCCATACACAATCTTTTAACTTTTAACATTATGGATGCAATAAATTATTGAGTAGGTATTGAGTATTAAATCATCGATACTTAAGGGTGAGCGAAATATTATAATTTATAATATATTTAGTGGTGGTATTCTACAGCTTAAAAATATTGTTTTACCATTAATGAAAATTAAATTAGTTAGACTGACGGCATATCAAGTCAAACGTTAAAAATATGTCGTCTTACATTCTTTATCAAAAAACATATCAGCAAATATACCGTGAACTATGTTCCACATACCTTCAGGTAAACCGATGAGTATCAATTTAGAAGAGCAAATAGTTATCCTCTTCATCAAGTGATCCATCAGGATCGACAGCTGACGGGATCATTTTTAACGGCATTGTTGAGGTGTCCGGACTGTCCGGAGAACCCGCGATCCTGTCCAGGGGGAAAGGAGGGTTAATACACCGTACTCTCGGAATAAGGCCCAGAAGAGACGGTGAAACACAACTGAAACTTTGTGATGATTCTGATGAATGAAACTGCAACTGAAAGTTTCAAACTGGTCGCGTCATGTGTGGTCTCTCAACGGACGCTATGGCAGAAACTTCGATGCAACTCAAAAGTAACTAGCAGTTGCAGTTTCGTTGCAGTTGCGTTTCACCGTCTGTTCTGGGCCTAAGAGGTAAGTGTTACGGTTAATAGCATTGCTTGGAGAGTTAGCATCATAGAATAAAAATTTCAATTTATATTATAAATTCAAGTCGGCCTCCTGAAAACGGCAATCAAAAGTATATTATTGTGAAATGACGTCATAGGTAATATGAAAATATGTATATTGGAATGGACAAGTTTCCAATTTTTTTCTTTTAACAAAAATTTTTAATTTTTCAGCCAGGGTCATTAAAGATTCTTTCTAAAATTTTGTAACCTAATTTTTAAAATATCCCTGACCGGGCCATATAAAAAAAACCGGCCAAGTGCGTGTCGGACTCACGCACAAAGGGTTCCGTACCATTGATTTATGAAATTTAAATTATTTTTTTTTAATTTAAGTTATTTGTATGAAAGATTACGCGGTAATAAGCGGTTTACGATTTACGAGGTATTAAAAAAACTACTTACTAGATCTCGTTCAAAACAATTTTCGTTGGTAGTTTATATCCACTTTGGAAGCGTCTGTCACGCAAACTATTCGGTTTAGAAAAAAAGTATTTTAGAAACCTCGATATCATTTTTGAAAACCTATCCATAGATATCCCACACGTATGTGTTTGACGAAAAAAAAAATTTTGAGTTTCAGTTCTAAGTATGGGGAGCCCCCAATACTTATTATTATTTTTTTATTTTTGCATCAAAATCTTAATGCGGGTCACAGAATACATCTACTTACCAAGTTTCAACAGTATAGCTCTTATAGTTTCGGAAAAAAATGGCTGTGACATACGGACGGACAGACGGACGGACGGACAGACAGACAGACAGACATGACGAATCTTTAAGGGTTCCGTTTTTTGCCATTTGGCTATGGAACCCTAAAAAAAGAAGAAGAAGACTTTGACATATAGTGTCATTTTCGACAACAGGCCATGGCCACGACACCTATTTTATAATCATCAATTATGCTCCGCAAATTACTCAAAAATGTACTAGAATTGACTAGTAATGACGGTAATAAACAAATCATTACAATGCAATTACTGATATTATCATATTTTACCAACGAAATAATAATGTTTATGTGGATCATTTCCCTAGATCATTGCTTACAAAGGTATCATCCACAGCATAATATTTGACTGAAGATAAAGTGATTTTTAAGGGAAAAGATGTTTCTTCTAATGTTTACGTTGTTCATACCAAGTATTCTTGCCTTTGACTTATCCAAGGATAACAACACTTATGTAAGTACTTTATCAATACCTACACCATAATCTAACATTATTAAGTAAATATTTTAAATATTTGTTTTTATTAATGGTTCATACCTGGCAAGTAGTGACGTATTATCTTTATAACTTTAGTATTGGACTACATTGTCCTGTAGCATTTTAGGGTTATTAATAAAAAAATGTAAGTACTCTACAGGGTGGCCAAAACAGTGAGGTCTAAAAGAAAAATTTAGATTCCTTACATCAAGGTGTACCTAAATCACCCCCATGTATGTAATACGATTGTGCTTAGTTTAGGAGATAGAGTTAATTTTGTGATATTTTAAAATTTTGTGACCTAGTTAGTAGGCTTTAAACATTTTTATCTTTTTTTTGGGGTGACTTTTCTCAGATTTTTTTTTCGACAGATTTGTTATAAATTGCAGATGTTTGAAAAAAAAATTATCTCTGCCTGGCTAGCAACTCTATCTTCCTAAGTCTGTCACTATAACAATAATGTTAATAGCATTACTGTATTCCGGCATTTGGAGGTAGGAGCCATAGTTCTTCTGTAGTTAAAGATCTCTTCCACCTTTAGCCTAAACATCAGTTTCCACCAGGTGTGATGAAGGGCAAGAGCTTCCTCGTTGAGAATAAAAACATGTTCTGTCCAGTTACTGCTCTAAATCTGTTCTACGTAATGTAAACTTAGAGGATTCCCAATATTAATTCACTCTAAGAAAGTCAAAAACATGTAACGGAATCTCCGACTTACCACTTTAGTGAACTGATTACAGGAAATAGTGGCCCATTAAGTACATGTTTTTTTGTATTATTATGAAAGTTCAGGAAACGGCGCAGTTTTTAAAATGGTTTTGGACCTATGGAAGTTCTGTTTTTTACTTAAACTTTTAGTGATAGTGTTCTGATAAAAACCTAATTTTAATGTTTATAGCAAAACTTTTGTATCTTGAATCAAAGATAGGAAAGTGATTATTTTTTTCAAACATCTGCAATTAATAATCAGAGAAAAGTCACTCCAAAAAAAAGATAAAAATGTTTAAAGCCTACTAGGTCACAAAATTTTAAAATATCACAAAATTAACTCTATCTCCTAAACTAAGCACAATCGTATTACATACATGGGGGTGATTTAGGTAGGTACCCCTTGATGTAAGGAATCTAAATTTTTCTTTTAGACCTCACTGTTTTGGCCACCCTGTATAAAAACATCAATGTATTAATGTTACCGTCTAGGACTTAAGTTATACAGGTTGTGGTTTTGTAAAACAACGTCCATCTCAGGAGTCGTAGTAGGTACACATGAAAGTAATTACAAGAAAAATACAGTGTTGATTTCAATCCTCGCAATATTTAGGGAGTTGATTAAGTAGCTTATTCTGACCGATAGCTCGCCCACGTAATAATACAATATTCCTGATTTCATGGAATTTTTTACAAAAATTTAAGGTATTTTTTAAAATATTTATTTTTGCCATCAGTGTCGTCGTGCATCCTACCACCCCTGAGCTGGGCGTGATTTTACAAAAGCACATCCTGTATAAATATTAATGTATGTATGTACTAGTTCCTAAGGATTCCTAGGATCCAGAAGGTTATTGGGAACTCAGTTTGTTATTTAATTTTATTTTAAATACATGAAATAGCAATAAAACTCTCTACCATCAGGGTCCCTTCATCATGAAGGTCACAAGCCTTAGCTTCTGTAGAGAGCCAAAATATAAAAATTTAACGGACTCTACCATATACCTGACTACAGCGCGCAATGGGAGCTATATATTAAATTTGAATAGTACTGTTCACACAAATATTGCGATAAAAGAAGTAAGTACGAGATTTTTTATAATATTTAGTTATTAATGTCACCATAATATTATTATCCTTTAGTGATGAGGAGATCCACAAGTAAACCAGCGCGTAGCCCGGAGAATTGCCAAAGCGAATTAGGAGTGGGCGAGGCACATAGCTTGTAGAGCTGATGGACGTTGGGACAGAAAAGTTCTCGTGTGGTACCTATGGACCGGAAGTAGGTGTGTATAATGTAGTGAAAGGCTTCATACTAGGTGGACCGACGACCTAGTGAAGGTCGCGGGCAGTACCTGGACTGTGCAGAGCCGGTCGTTGTGGAAAACCTGGGGGATAAACATAAACATTAAAAAATGCATAGAATTCTGGGAGTGTTAGTAGTTTGATATGCCATCGTTACCGATCAAAACAAGTAAATTAGATTTTTTTATGGATTTCAGATGAAATTATTTTATTACATTAAAAAAAATAATTCATCGAAGCTGCTGTGGAGCACTAAAGTTCAAAATCTCTGCCAGAACAGCTTAATATTAGCTGAATTAGTAAACACACAATTTAAAACTACGAATTGTGTTATTAAGAAAGTAAGTAAAATTATTTTTCCAGTTTTTGCAACATTTTATTTTACTTCTCATATAATTATCATACTGGGTGATTTTATGCATGTTAATCCCAACTAATATTATAAATGCGAAAGTAACTCTGTCTGTCTGTCTGTCTGTCTGTCTGTCTGTCTGTCTGTCTGTCTGTCTGTCTGTCTGTCTGTCTGTTACGCTTTCTTAAACCTCGCAACCGATTTTGATGAAATTTGGCATAGAGATAGTTTGAGTTCCGGGAAAGAACATAGGATAGTTTATATCCCGGTTTTTGAAACAGGGACGCGCGCGATAAAGTTTTTCTGTGACAGACAAAATTCCACGCGGGCGAAGCCGCGGGCGGAAAGCTAGTTCCTCGATAAATGGGCTATCCAACACAAATATGTATAATTTCTCAAACTAGTCAGGTGTTCCTGAGATTAGTACGTTCAAGCAAACAAATAAACAAATGGCAATGCCAGATTTTGTATGGAAAGTGGCGTCTTTTTTTTTTCGCGTGGCCATCGACCAAACTTTGTTTTTTGATTACAAAATAGTGTAATACACCAAACTTACTATGGCATGTAACCTCTAAACTCAGTCTGAACTGAGTTACGAGCATTAGAAGTTTGATGATTTTCATACTAGATTCGCTTTTTGTGCGCAAGTTTTGTAAGAAATTGCAACAAAATATTGCGCTATTTTTTTATTGTGCTGATTCTGCTCCATACTGATGTCTGGAGCCTTTAATGGATGGTATTGTTTGTTTACACATACAATCTCACTATTTTGTTGCAATTTGTTAGAAAACTTTGCGCGCAAAAAGCAAATCTTATGAAAATCATCAAACTTCTAATGCTCGTAACTCAGTTCAGACTGAGTTTAGAGGTATACATGTCATAGTAAGTTTGGTTTATTACACTATTTTGTAATCAAAAAACAAAGTTTGGTCGATGGCCGCGCGAAAAAAAAAAAGACGCCAATTTCCGGCATTGTCTTTTTTCAGCTTTATAATATTAGTAAGTATAGGTGATGTCAGTAGTAGTTTTAAGTTGTCATTTTAATTTGTTTTAGGGATTTCATCACGTAGAGATCAATATCACAGAACTTACAGCTATAATGATAGGAAAATCATTTTTTTACGGTGATTTTGATGTTCGCGCTATGGTAGCAGAAAAACGCAGAAATATGTATTGTATACAAGCGGAATTCTCAGTATTAAAGAAGGGTAAATAATAATATCCTTATTAATTAATGAATTCAAAACCTATGAAATATTACCTCAAATGTAATGAATTTTTATTGTGTTTTAATAAATGATATTTTGGTTGATGTCAATTTTTAATTTATCTGTAGTTATTTTATTGATGATCCAAAAAAAATCCAATTTATATAAATTCATATCAGCCACCGGAAAACGGCAATTAAATGTAAAATTTTGAAATGACGTAATAAATAATACTAATAATATACGAGTATGATATACGGAATTGTGTTTTGGCGTTTTGTAAAGGGAAGGGGAAAAGTAAGCTAGCTTGCTTCGTAAGGTGGTGTTATTGGAGTCAACCACACAATTTTATTTGAAAGAAGTTACGTCATATCATAAATTATTATTTCGTCGCTACAGTGTCTAAACAGCAAAGTATTTGACAAGTACGTCCTGTGACAAAACAAACCAACGTATAGGTTTCCCTATGCGACAGTTAGAACTATCATGTAAATACTTAATAATTATCATCACTTATGCTCCGCAATTGACTCAAAACATGTACTAGAATTTACTAGTAATGAGGGCAATAAACAAATCATTACAATGCAATTACCGATATTATCATATTTTACCAACGAAATAATAATATTTATGTGGATCATTTCCCTAGATCATTGCTTACAAAGGTATCATCCACAGCATAATATTTGGGTGAAGATAAAGTGATTTTTAATGGCAAAAAAATGATTCTTCTAATGTTTACGTTGTTCATACCAAGTATTCTTGCGTTTGACTTATCCAAGGATAACAATCATTATGTAAGTACTTCATCAGATTCAGACCCATTATCTACTATGTAAATATTTTAAATATTCGGTTTTGTAATCGTTACTTAATCCCTGGCAAGTCAGTGACTTATTACTTTAGTATTAGACTACATTGTCCTGTAGCATTTTAGGGTTAATGTTATCTTCTAGGACTTAATTTATATGTATAATTTTTAATGCAGTTTAATTATGTTCTAGTTCCTAAATAGGATCCAGAAGGTTATTGGGAACTCAGTTTGTTATTTATTTTTGTTTAAAATACATAAAATAGCAATAAAACTTTCTACCATCAGGGTCCCTTCATCATAAAGGTCACAAGCCTTGGCTTATGTAGAGGGCCCAAATATAAAAATTTAACGGACTCCACCATATACCTGAATACAACGCGCAATGGCAGCGCGATATTAAATGTGAACACTACTGTTCACACCAATATTGCGATACAAGAAGTAAGTAAGAGATTTTTAATAAGTTTTGGAGGTTTTGACATACGTCACCATAATTATTGTCCTTTAGTTAGATTGTGCGATCGAGCGAGAAAAGCAGATGTGCTGCAGGCCTCCCGAATGCATCAGTCGAGAATTAAGTGTTAAAATTTATTTATTTATTTAAAACTAGCTGACCCCGCGACCTCTGTTCCGCCTTAAAGGCAATAAATAAGCCATCGCAATTTTTCCTTATTTGCTCACCGTTTAGACCTACCCTGGACTACGACAAACATTTTAAAACCAAAATCAGCTCAATCGGCCCAGCCGTTCTCGAGTTTTAATCAGACTAACGAACAACAATTCATTTTTATTTATAATAAAAATGAATTGCTAGGAAATAATGAATGTAGGCCATAATGATAGGAAAATCGTTTTTTTACGGTGATTTTGAAGTTCGCACCATAGTATCAGAAAAACGCGGAAATGTGTATTGTATATAAACCGAGTTCTCAGCATTAAAGAAGGATAAATAATATTTTTATTAATTAATTAATTCAAAACTTATAAAATATTACCTCAATGTTTTTTTTATGCATAACAAGGCAGGCATTTGATCACAATCGCACCTGATGTTGAGTGGGATGCAGTCTAGTATTACATAATTATTTTATTGTGTTTTAATAAAAATATATTTTGGATGACGTTTTTAATTTAATTGGTCTGCAAATTAGGTGGTAGTCATTGTACAGGAATTGTTATCACAAGTCATATAATATTTAAAAACTGGGCAGAAGGAACATAATCTTATGTAGAAAACTGGAAATTGCCGATCACCTCCCAATATGGTCTGCAAATTAGGTGGTAGTCATTGCACAGGATTAAATAGCACAAGTCATAAAAATGTGGGCAGAAGGAACATAACCTTATGCAGAAAACTGGAAATTGCCGATCACCTCCCAATATGGTCCTCCATAACTCATCCCGTCTATCTCGGGCTATCTAAGCCCGTGATAAGCGTTTTCTCATGACTTGCATATTTGAGCGTTTACCTTTACAGGTAGGGATTCAGGGTGGAGTTTTATCGAAAGCGAAAGCAAAGAGATGAATTCACTATTTATTTAAATATTTTCGGATTTAAATGTAAAATGAACAGCTGAAGAAATTAATAAAGCCTTGTGTAGGGTGCATCTTATTGAAATTTCTTCGAAGACACACCAATAGGCGAAGAAGAATTTCAGTGATGTGGTTCAGGTTACACAGTAAGTTAACACACAATTTCAGTCGGCATTGGGATGCTCATTACTCAAATAATGTCTTATAGTTATGTTATAAGCTCACACTCAAAATAAGTGCTCAGCGCCAAAAGTAGTTGGAAAATAAAAAGACAAAATTGACAAAAGTGGTTTGAAAATCAAAAGATACAAAATTGTTTTTAGATTTAAATCTTAATCCAACTTTTCGATTTTGTTATCTTTACCATCCATGTGTCTTTCCACTGAATTGTTCTTCGTTCAGTTTTAAAAACAAAAGCGACCCCCACCATTTTCCTCCAAGTCCGTCCCTGTTTATTCTTTCAAAGGGAGCGCGACCACGCGTGAGGCACTCGATCGACATGTTTATCGCTTTAATATAAAATAAAGGGAACTGTATCGATAGATGAAAAACGTCGACATGTGATCCAAGACGGGAAATTGTATTTTCTTTTGCAGCAACATTCTTATGGTGTGTGTGCTTGAATTTGCATGGGGACTTTGTTTTAGGGGAGACTTGATTTTTAAATACCTCCTTTAACATAAGAAGTTTTTGAAACTCATTGAGCCGATATTCTGACAGTATAGGCGTTACAAAGATAATAATGAGTCAATCATCAATGAGTTTCTTGCATTGCTTCCTCTCAGCATTGGCCCATACTTATTAGTGTCCCGAAGCACTGGTAAGTAGGTTTGGGTCGTGCCAAAGTTATCTTTGAGAGCTTATTTAAATAAATAGTAAACATTCCGAAGATTCTGTGCTATGGTTGCCTGTAATTAATGCCCTAACCAAATTAGCATACCTACCTTATATAAATAAACATTGTATTCGCATAGTCACATATCACAGTCGAAGAATTCAAGCCACGGCCGTAGGGGTGCGTGGTGAATAATTTTATTTGTTTATAATTTTAATAACTCCTCACCGTATATCAACCCTCAAGGGGTGAGCGTACATTTTTCACGTTTCGAATACAATAAGGAATATTGTCACTTTAGAATTTGCAGCGAAAGTGCGGGGCGAAATTTATAGATTATCCCGGATTTGCCTTGAAATATACGGACGTTAGGACATAAACATATTTTTGGATGGCATAAAAATGGGTTATTCAAAACGATGTTGTTTATGTTCAATAGTTTAAGGGAAAGTTTGCCCCTTCTCCTATTTATTTATATTCATATTTCTATTGTCTTTTGTATTTAGCAAATATTATAATTATTACTCAAGTTTTAACTTTTTCTTGCATAAGTAATTTTCGAATTCTTGAATTTTTTTCTTGAGTAAGGGTTATGGGCACGGGTATGTAGTCGCTAGCGATTTAACAATAATACCTAACTATTTTACGATAACGTTAATTATACTCGTAGGTACGAGCATAGTGTACCTACCTCCTACCTCCCTTTACATATTTTCATTTCAATCGCAGAAACGGTTACAAAAATATGAACCCCCGTTTCTATTTTGGAATGTTCATTGTGACGCAAAGTCAACGCGCAAGATTTGAATTCCAAATTCAAAGTTGCGGTGTTCGATTCACCTTTGTGTTTTTCTTCTTATTGTTTATCTTCTTTCTTTTATTTTGTTATTGGCAGGGTGAAATGTTTGTTTATGCATATGGACGTTTTTGTTTGGCGTTCAGATTCAATTTTATCCGGTTAAAGTTTCATGCTGCAGAAAAACACTTGAAAACGTTGTTTGTTTCACAACATGGTTTCCTTAAAATATGCGTGTATTGTTGAAAAATATTGTTTTTATTTTATTTAGCTGTAAGCTATCATATACCTACAAATCAAAAGAATTATCACAAATTCGAATCGTCCATGAAGCTACCCAGATAAAGCAAAAAACAATATTTAAAACCTATCATTTTTTTGGACAACAGCTGCCGTCCAACAAACACAATCCCAATTGGAGAGCCTTCTCCTTCGGGAACTCAAGTACTTTCCCTTATGCTAAGTGCGTAAGTACCAGGCGCGCCGAAACAGCAAGCGGTCACCCTTGTTGTCTTAGTAAGCGCAAGGTGTTGTCTGCTTTTTCTCATAGAAGCCGCATAAGGGTTAGTTCCGTAATTCCAAAGAGATTAAGAGCTTTTCGCGATTGTCTCTTTATGAAGTTACAAAAGTTGCAAAATTAACCAGCTCTATTCTTTATAGTAGCTGTGAATACAGCTTCACGAGCTCTTCGAATGCTTTTCCAGAAACTTACCGTGACCTAATGGTGACAATAAAATATACCTATTCATATTAGGCAGTACGAGAGGCACATCTCTCCTTCGAGAACAAGTAGGATATTTGGGATAAATTGAACTAGGTTTTCATTGGTGATAATATCCAATCCGGCCCGGAAGACGTAGTGTGGACAGGACAGGCTTCCCACTAGGTGGATCGACGATCGCGATGGTGGTCGCGGGAAATACCTGGATGTGGGCAGCGCAGGATCGGTCATTATGGAAATCCTTGGGGAAAACTTTATTCAGCAGTGGACGTCATTTGGCTGAAACGAACGAACGAATTTCCAAGCCAGGATAACTTCTGATTACTCCTCGGTATCTTTATAACTAAGTGGTCTGCGCAGCAGGTCAAGTAAACACCATAATGGATTCCGCTCCGTAAATTATCATCTTGCGGATATTGGATATTGAATATATTAAGGCAATATCACAGATGCAAAGCGGTGTATTTGTGTAATTGCTGATCTTAGGATGTTTGGGGGAGGTGACCGCTTAATTAATAGGCAGGAATAACAAGAATTATTCGGGAGTATTAATTAATTTGGAACGTGTGTCTCGGCCGTTATAACATTGTTTGTTTAGTTGTGAGTTAAGTTACCTGCAAATCTTTCTTCTTCTTCTTTTCAGCCAAATGACGTCCANGACGGGTTTTAAAGAACTTAGACCCAGTCGTTTGGACAATTTCCACGAACCTGTCATTGTATATGTCCACATTTTCGCAGTCTCCTAGGCATTCGAAACGATTTTGCAACTCGAGCTGAAAGCTTTCGGGGTTTTGGAGTTGGATGGGCGCTGGGCGGAGCGTAGACTTCATCAGTCGACATCTCTCGAGCTTGGGTCTGATATTCAATGTGCCTCTTACCATTCGGTGATCGCTTCCTGTTTTGACCGAATTGATCACAGAGACATCATTGAATATATGCTTCTTCGTCGACAAGATGAAGTCTATCTCATTTTTTGTAGCGCCATTGGGATGCAGCCATGTCCACTTTCGCTGTTTTGGCTTTCTGAAGAAGGAGTTCATCATAAAGAGGCCCTCCCTCTCCATAAAGCCAGCCAGCAGTTGGCCACGTGCGTTCCTCTCTCCATACCCAAATTGCCCCACTTTCGGCTCATTATCGCTTCGTTTACCTAGCTTCGCGTTGAAGTCCCCCATCACAACGGTAAAATGGGACCGGGAGCTATGTATGGCTCTGGAAATATCCTCATACATAGTCTCCACTTCGTCGTCGGGGTGTTCCGTGGTCGGTGCGTATACCTGTATGACCTTCAGCGAATACCGTTTGGTGATTCTGAGTATCAGGTACGCTACCCTCGCCGAAACACTCTCGATCTGGACCACGTTGTTGACAAGGGACTTGTGGACGATAAACCCGACACCACCCTGGGACTGCTGGTCGCCCTCCCGGTTATAGAGCAGGTTTCCGGATTTGAGAATTATGGTGTCCTCTCCCTCTCTTCGGACTTCACATAATCCTACGATATCCCACCGTAACCTGCTCAATGCTTCCTCGAGTTCCATTAGCTTCACGTCTGTACGCAGTGTGCGAGCGTTATAGGTTGCCAGGGCCAGAGGTCGTCGGTGTTGGTAGCCTGGCATCCCCCGGGGATTCTTCGCACCCCTTGCCCCACCGTTACCGTGACCGCTACCGTGGTCCGGGATAGTGGGGCCGCCGGGGACTAGGGGCCGTTTTTTTGTTTGTGCCACCATTTGGAGGGTTTTGCCCTAATCGCCACGCTTGGCAGGCGGGTTGGCGATCGCAGTTTTTTACTTGGTTTCGCACGCAGACGCTGCTGCCCGTCCGGTGCTACAGGAGTTTGTCGCCTCTTACGACACGCCTCCTGTGGGCGGTGGGGAAAAGTATTCTTTTACGGCCGTCCCCACACGGCACGGCACCTGCAAATAGGTATAAAAAATAAGTTGGTGACCTGACTCAGAGTCAAAGGGTACTATTACTTATTCTGTGTCAAAGGTTTATGATTGAAATTGTTGAGAGAAAGTACTTCCACTTCAACACACGTTTCATGTCTTATTTATGAAGATTTCCTTCAGTACAGTTTGTAATAAATAATGTTGGTAGGTAGGCAAAGGCTTCAGAATCCAGATTATCATAGCCGTGGAACATAATCATCATCATCATTATTTCAGCCATAGGACGTCCACTGCTGAATATAGGCCTCCCCCAAATTAATTTCCACAATGGCCGGTTGGTGGCGGCCTGCATAACATTTAACATAAACTTAAAATGAGTAAAATTTACTTGTTTAAATTTACTTTGAGCATGTACTTTAAGGATAAAAGCAAAGACGCATCTTAATTAAGTCAAAAATGTATTCAATGGTGACAAAGTAAATGTAAAAGAGAATATCTACTTAAAACCAAAATGTAATATGGACCTACTCAAAGCGTCCTAGAAATTAAAATGCAAAAGTAATAACTATTCCCTATAATTGCACCGCCGCACCTCCACAGAATAATTAAGCACAAAAGGAAGGTAATCAGCTTCGAAATCAAAGCCGCGGCCCCGAAGACGTCCGAGGGAATAATTACAAAAGGGAAGAAGATACAGAGAACCTACTTTCTGGGTTGTAATGCCCCCAGCCCCACACTATCGTTTGACAGTCCAAATGTTTGTCCAAACTTATATGTAAAGAGAGGTAGGTAGTTCGAGAGAGAGAAGTTGACGATCCTGGATCATATTGCAGCGCCATTACGATCGGTCCAATGGTGGTAAATAGTACCTACCCAGATCTAAAGTCTTATGGCGCCGGTACACTATACGCCTCGGCATTACGACCAGATACTGGTCGAAGATAACCCTAAGTCAAGTCGCGTGTTCCACTTTAGGACAACCTGGCAAGTAACTCAGTAGCTGGTAGCTCGGAATTCGCCAAGTAGACTTGGGCGCACTTGCCGACAGTGGGGTGGGGATGAATAAACTTGTCAAGTTCTTATCAAGTATGTTTTCACATTGACTTAGCTTGGCCAATTTCCCGCGTAGTGTACTCGCACCATTATTTTAGTCTACTCACACGATTGAGTAGGTATGGAGGACACTATCCTCCGTAAGTAATAAGGTTGAAACAAGGCCTACAGATGTGTGGAGGGTCATGTTTGGTCAACCTGAATTGGGAGAGAGTTGGGTATTGGCTGTACTGATGGACGATAGTGTGGAGCTAGCATTACAGAAACACCTTGTGTCAGACATAATTCATGAGATGTCACAAGGTCGGATTTGTGTCCTATTGTCGATCAGGTCATCTCAATCAACGATCAATGTGCCTACCGAAGCATTGAAGCCATTTGGATAATAACGTTGACTTGTAATGATCTAGAAACAGTTTACCAAAACTAAGTAATTTTACATTACATGTATCCTAGCTGGGATTCCAGCATAGTTCCTGTGAGACTAGACTATACGTTGTATTGTAGTACCTATACATATATGTAGTAACGATGTTGTTAAAATTAAATGTCATGTTTATCTCAAATAATATTTCATTAATTTAGTTGTTACCACTATCGTGCGACTTTCAAATTTTCTTCCAATAAGTAAACCTGCTGTCTTTTCGTGCTTTGTGCCGAAGAAGTCCACGCAATAATAGAGGAGATGAACCAGACTCGGCCTCGCCTTGAATATTAATAGGCTAAGGAAATGGATTAAAAATTCCATGTCTCCGCAGCCCATCGCGATCTCTTGTTGTCAAACAACTTTTTTCAAACGTTCCCACCTCATTTACATTATTTTTTAACGGTCCCCAGCGAATTTGGGGTTTTTTCTTTTTTTTTCGTGCCAATAAAATCAAACCGCAGAAGTATTGTAAAACTTTTATGCCAGTGTTTTGGGTTTTGGGTACATTTTAAAAATAATACAGTGGTTTTGTTAAAGTCGTTATTTTACAACTAAAATGATGCTACTTTACAACTAAAATGAGTGATGTGCTGATGACATTAGCTATAGGCAATATGGTGTGTTACACCTCAATTATGTATGACATTATTTATTTATTTATTTAAGGTTTTGCCTCGTGTAACCTTATTTGACTACGCAACCATTCTAATTGTAAGGGCGTAAACTTTATCAGCATGTAAAAACTGTCGACTGTGACTTTTTTCATTAAAAGGCCCGGCTTTTTTCTTCTAAATAGAGGTGCAAATTTTTGCCCAATCTCCTTAAAAGGTATTACCGAGCGTAACAAAATTTAACGGATATTAAAAAGTTTAAGTCGGAGTTAATATTGACGGGCGCGGCAGATGGGAAGAAAGGGTTCGCGAAAGAATCCAAATGGTGACAAAAAGGCGTAAAGAGGGGGCCAAAGTTACTTATGCGGCGAAGAAAAGAGGCCAAGAATTAGCAAAAATAAAAGGTGACGGCCCCAGTGTTGCCAGTCGGGTCTAGTCAGAAATTACCAGAAATATAAAAAAAGTAACCTTTTTGAATAAAAAGTAACCTTCATACGGGGGGGGGGGGGGGGGGGGGGGGTGCGGAGCGATGATTGTGTAAGGTTGTTCATGGATGGAAAATGAATACAATTGATCATCTAAATTCGAAAAGTGACCAAAAACGTTTCATGGATTTATGCACTTTTTGACATAATTTTGAAATTGTCACTATTAATATTTTTACTGAATAACCTGTAAAGTTAATTCTACAATTTCTGAAAAATCACCTAACTAAAAGTAACCATTTCATTAAATGTAACCTAAAAGTAACCACAGCAGTTCAAAAGTAACCTTCTGGCAACACTGGACGGCCCGCTGTTTACGGGATGCCGAGGGGGGCCTTAATTAAAGGCTTTCTTGGACTTTTCGCGATGCAATTTGGGTGAGAGACAAGAATTATTTTTATTGAAGTCATCACTAATTTCGGAAGAATTGAGGGCGACGGACCTTTTGTTTTGGGTAAATGCCGCCAAATTGCGAGGTTTTGGCGACTTTGGTAATTGCTCTCGATTACCGATGGTTTTGAATGGCGTGATTTTTCTTTGGGTCTGCTGATTATTTTGATAGATAATTACACCCATTATTTTAATTGCAGTTCTGTTAAAAATCTTAACGATAAAATTCTATTTCTTACCCATCAACCAGCCCGCTTGGAAAATATGTAAAATTACTCCCTAAGTTCCTGTTATAAATCTCACAATAACTGTTCCTGACTTTACCGATCCAGATTCAGATCATAGTATTGTAAAGTAAAGTTCATAACTCAATACAAATTTAAGCATGGAATCATTAATGCTATTCATTTAGATATTCTAACCAATTTCAGTAAATCTGGATTCACATCTCGTCGCTTGTCTCTCTAACTGACGTATCTGAAATTTTTTTCGAAACTGAGGTATCTATGTTACGGTCAAAGTGATAAATGTGAAAATTATGAATAATCGCCGGTTATTATGAATAATTACCGCATGATTTGGTAAATGTGATTAATATGAGGTCATTTGTGTGTGTATAAAACTAAATAGGCGGCTTAGGGGTGGCCCAAGGGCCACCCCCGCCGCACCTTAACCTATTTTTCGCTTTAAATCAAAACATTATGTTATAGGCATCATGGAAAAGTAATATTATGCAAAAAACATTCCAAACTCATTATGCCAAATTATACTAATATATGATCAAAACGTTCAAAAGTTTGGCTGTACACGAGTACGTACACAAGATGTTGTTCTCTTTTATGAAATTTGTTAGTACTAAGGTTGAATTATTAAATAATCACTGTTAAATGTGATTAATTTATCACTTTCACCGCGACTGTCGGGAATTATTCATAATAACCGGTTATTATTAATAATTTTCAATTTATCACATTAACCGTAACATCTACACCATCTTAATCAATTTCGCAAGACGAATCGATCTATCTAATCGCCTGAATTTTTTTCAAAATGTCAGTTACGTCACTTAGAGAGGCAAGCGACGATCTAACCGTAGTCGCAAATAGACAAGAATGAAACTTGCGTAGCGCAATTACAGGTGTGTTAACTAACTCACATCTCCAAAATGAGTTCGCGCACGGAAAGACCGACTCAATTTAATCTCAACTTCAATCTCAAAATTATCTATCACTCCCAATATTTGATCCTTCCCAAGACATTACAAATACATTTTTCCGCAGCAGCTGCGCCGTGTTTTCATTTCGCTTTGAAAAAAAGATTTTTCTAATTAAGTTTGGGGAATTCTTAAACAAAATTTAAGTAGTATTAATTATCTTCGTCCTTTATTAATAAAAGTCGTGAACTTAGTCCGAAAACAGGAGACAGTTGTTAGAAAATCCTTGATTTGAGTCGGGGGTGGAGAAAATTAAAATCATAAGAAAATAATTAAAGTCCGTAAGGGATTTATTGGGAAGAGAACGTGATTAATTGCTTTTTGGATAAATTGGGAAAGCAATAAGTGTCAATTGTGCGTGTTCCCGATTCATTGGATAAATTAATAGGACTTAATTAACGTTTTTTATGAATTATGGTGAGGTTTGTTATTAAAATTTGGAGGATTTGAGAAAACTTTATAATCTTGATGTCCCTCAATAGGTATGATCCAAATGATTGTTAATCAACTTTTAGATAATTCATTCAATAGTTTATATACATGCATGAACTCTCGTTAACAATGTTCTAAAATAGGTTTTTTCGAAGTAATGGCATTGGTACCCAAATAATCATTACCCCAATATTGATGCCTATCAAAATATACCACACAACACATAAATGCGTAATTGCGCAAAAATCACCCATAGTTAGGTAGGGTAATTGCGCCGGTTTTCCGTCCAGCTCCTGTTTTCGTCCATTTGACCGACGGGCCACAAACAAATACGGAAAATTAGAATACAAACCTAACTTTCCGTGCAAGTTTGGACTTGTTACAATTTATAATATCTAAGTAACAGTTCTGCCTGCATGAAAATGTAATTTGACAAGTAATAACTCCAAAAAAATCTACGGAAGTTGCTGCTGCACACAGGTGAATGGAAAACGTCGTCAAGTTAGAAAAAAAACGTGCCGGTAGGGAACTTTCATGGTATGTTTAATTACTGTTTTAGCTACTTTACGTAATGTTTTTGGCACGTATGTCTAATTATTAGCATAATAAACACTATTTTAAGGGTTTATTAAAGTTTTTGTATAGAAATCTTAGATAATTAAGTGGACTAATACTAGCATAACAATTTTGCAAGATTTTGGTTTTCGTCCACGTGGACGGAAACCCTGACACCTAGTTAATATTTTTAATAATCATTTTACTTCAATGGACCTACAAAATACAATGTTTTTTCTTCCAATATGATCTTTATTGCTATTACATTAAACATTTTAGTTTACGTCCACTTTTTAACAGTGATAAACCCATAAAAACCGTTAAAAAGATGTGGACGAAAACAAAAAACAGCTTTAAACGTTGTTGTGTTTTCGTCCATGACGTCATGAGCAAGCACTGGGGTGGACGAAAACCAAAATTTGCTATTCCTGTAGATAAGTTTTCGTCCATTTGTCCTTCGACCTATTGCAATATTTTCCTAAATTTAGGTAAGAAACTTATTTAAATCTTTTTGATATCATTTGAAAGCTAATAAAATTACCTTTCAAATGATATACCACAATCCATAGTTTACTGTATTGTAGAATTGGTTTTAAGTTAATAATTCAACTGCACCCTTTTTTCTACACAGTGGTCGAAAACTAGCGTACACTAGGACGAAAACTGATTTTTTTGGACGAAAAGTAGTGAAATCGCCTCTTTTGCATAAAATATTTTTTACAAAAAAACCCGTGGTATTTACTTATTGTCATATAATTTTAACGTAAAGTAGACTATATAAGGACTAAAATGACATATGATACATATGAGTAAGAGTATTTTAAGATATTCATTTCGCATCACAAAGTTGGCAACTCCGATAATTGGACGAAAACTAGCGCACTTACCCTACATCAGTAAACAATAAAGAGTGTGGCATAATAAACTCATCAAGAAAATATGTCATTTTAACAAATGACGGTCTTTAATAATTCAGTTAAGCGAGCATGTAATTATGTATTCTAGCAAATAAATTATTGAATTTGAATTTGAATTTAAGCGTCTCATTTCTAATTGGCGGTGGGTTGAACTTGACCATTAATAAATGGGAATGATACTTCAAAGTTAACCCTCTCTCTGTCGCGAAGTATTCGGGATGGATATCAAGAGGGCATTAATGGGTTATTGAGATTAGCCTTGCTAATATTATAGAAAGTAGGATAGAAGATAGGTTTTTAAAGTAGATAATTTTAATTTTTTAATAGTTTTTCCTTTTTTCTATCGTTTGTGTCCTAATCCACTTGCTCTCATGATTTACATAAGAGCTGTCATAGGTAACTTGAGATGGCTCATGGATGGGTCTGCGTGGTCGAACTCGAACGGTCGGCAAAATATTTCAGACTTCAGTATTGCAAGAAAATTTGTCACCTGCTTACTAGGTTTTACTATTTAGTAATGATAGAAATGTGGCATCAAAGTCTTTGTAGGCATAAATCAAGAATAAGAATAAGCTAAAAATATCTGCAAAAAGTAAAAGAAAACTACCTAAAACAGATTCATATTAATTCAGGAAAAGGCATTTAACATTACACCACCACAGAAATTAACTGACTTTCCGTAGGCTGAATTCTGATTGCAATTTATTCAGCTATTTGTCTTTGTTTTTAACTGTATACTTACGGGATTGTTTCGCCGCCTCATCATGCGCCTCGGTTGGCGCCTTCAGCTCATTGCGCGGGCGACTCGCGCGGAAAATTATTTCTTTTCATACGCCATTTTTCACGTTCTTCAACTCGGAGATTTGTTTATTCTTCGACGAGTCTTGATTGAGGGTTCGTTTTGATTTTTCTTGATGAAGGTTTTTAAAATCTGGGGATAACAATATTGAATGAACAAAGTTGGCATTGTTAAGAAGTTGTTGATCTATTGAATGAATCCTATTATTATAGCAGCATAGAATGTTATTTTATTAATGTTGAAACCGTCATTATCTAATATGGTTTCTGCAACACTTGCAACCCATGTAAAAGCGTAAGCACATGAGTAAAGATACCTAGCTATAGGTATTTAAATACCTTACCTTTATGAAAAATAAGTGGTAAAAAGTGGTCATTTGACAAATAACTAAAAAATCAAACTTTTTATCGAACTAGACTTATCCGTTGCTTCGGGAACAAAATTACCTGAGTGAGACAGACAGAAAGACAATCTTCAATGGCACCAAGAATAAGAACAAAAGTAAGTTTTATTAAGAGCGTTGTAGCAAAAAGTTGGCGTTCGAATTTTAGATTTTTATTGCTTGACGTCGCGTAGTGAGTGCGCAAACTGCATTTATCTGTACAATTTCAACGCTGCGTCGACTAAACGATCTTAATCCGTAGTTGTATCGTACCTAAGACAGTACATCATACATAATAATAAAGAAATAATGTATAATTTACCTACTTGATTTTTTCTCAGATCAGACTTTTAGCAATTAATCAAGTTACGTTATTAATGTATTTTTTACACTAGTAAATCCCGCGACAAGTTTTTAATTTTTAAATTGAGTAAAGTAATAAGTTTATGGGTTTGAAAGAATTTATGTTTTATTTTATTCTTTTTACAGCATCAAAAGCTTGTTTATGAAAAATATTTACTATTTAAATTTTACTTTTGACTTTTTAGTTTTTATGATGCGGGATGGAAAAATTAAAATTTATTCTGATTTTGTGACGTTTCCGCACATAAACGTCAGTGGGCAGTCAACTGACATAGACCCGGCGTCTACGAGTGCCAAAGCACGACTGATTTATGCCATTTGATGCACCCGATTTTATAGTATTTTCAAATTAATTTTTCATTTGAAGATTGAAGATAGATATTTTTTCTTTTTCACACAATAATAGTACTATGTTTCTTCTTAAGTATAAAGTAGTTTATGTTGCCAAATGACTTTTAGATTATGAGATCTGACCTGTTTTCTTGCAGTAATTTTCTCGAATTTTGACTATCTTAGACATGATAAAAATGCATTTTAATGAATTAAACATCAAAATTTTCTCAATACACTTTCTTCTTCAGGGTATGCTTATTCTAATGAATACATTCTATCTTCTTACTTAGAAATAAATTTGTTGTAATATTAGTTCAAAGTTGTGCCTTCGCGAGTTACCTGGAAATCGGGCTTTCGAAATTCGCTGTTTTCGTAGGCAAAAATCCAATTTGAACGAGATTTTGTCAATAGACATTCCGGAAAAACGTATGATAATTACGATGGTATAAGTCAAAAGCAGCTATAACAATAAATTATATGACTAAAATCATTTCGAAATCTGCCAAATTCTCGATTTCTGCATGAAAAATGTGACAACGCTCTTAAGAAAGCACCAGGGCGGCAGAGGGACATGAGGTATGGAAATTGTTCTTCCCTCAGGCGACTTGCTTTCACGGTCCACTGGGCTGATCATAATAAAAACGCTCGCCGTCGCGCCTTCTCCAAGTTTGACCATAAATTCCGTGGTCGCAGTTAGTGTGGTCTAGGAGCCAAGGTCCAATATTCTTGTCACATAAAAGAGAAGAATAATGTTGTTTTGTTAGAGAAACATAGTATCTTTTAGGCCATATTTTTCTTTTTGGGTAAGCGCCTCGTTTGGAATAACAAGAACGTAAAGATGTTACGTAATTTAAAACTAGATTACATATTAGTTAGAGTTTAGACTATTATCAGTTGTCACAAAATAAAAATAATAATGTACTTCGCTATTATTGTTACTGGATTAATCGGTGCCCTTTTATGGATAAAATAGGAGCGATCATGCCATTAGATTAGGACTTGCTATGCTAGGGAAAAGGGAGACACGTAACAAAATGTGAAAAAAGAAAAGTAAAAATACTTCTTCCTTAAATTTTATGGTAAGTTGCACTGTTATAAAGCGGCAAAAAATATATATTTTAAAATAATTTGCTTATTTTACTACGGCTTCGAAAATAATTTCAGTACTAAGATGACATAATTATTTCTGTCGAAACATGAAAATCATGCTCCTTGGCTCTCTTACTACATTCGCTGGCGGCACTGCAATTCTCGAGGTCTGTCTTTAATATAATAATAAATATAGTCCACCAGTTTTTTGCAAGTTTTCTTTGTTTTCCCCTGGGGTGAGCGCGGACCATTAAAAAGGTTAGGGAGCGTGTTTTATGCGATTTTAAGTGTGTAACGGCTCTAATGTCCGTTTTATACCGGTTTGAATTATGGTGGATAGTTAGCTAAAATAAGGACAAGATATTTTATGACTGTCACTATCTAATGATTACTTGACTAGAATCAAACTTTTATCGGCAGTATTTTATTAATTAATTAAGGATTCTTATTGACTTATTTTTAAAATTACTAATACATGGCAATAATCGTTCCTCTAATCCAATCCAGTAACAGGCACATACTTTGAGAAATTTTTGAATTAAAAAAAATATTTTCATTGGGTACTACCTACATCTAATTTAAAAAAAAAATGACATTCTATGAATCATAAATATTCAAACTATATTACTATTTCCACACATTACTTGGAATCTAAAATAATGCAGGTAGGCTCAAGTTATTGAAACACAAAATAAAATCATGAAAAATACATTTACCTATAGCACTTAGTTTACCTTAAAGCCCAAAAGACTGCAAGCATCGCCTTTGAGTACACAATACATTATTTTCTTGATATTAATCTTTCTTGCGGTATTTTCTTACATTTGCACAGCACATTCATATTACTCACTTCGCTACTCGACTATTTCGAACTTAAAACACATCAAACTGAACTCATCGAACAGCCAACGCTATCTATTGACATTTATTTGAACGAATTATTCTGTCCCTCCCAATCATAAAGTAACCCAACCTTAGTTTATACTCGCCTGGTATTTCACAGTGGCATCTAGCGGTGAGTAGCAAAACCATACAGTGTAATGACACTTACGAGGCCCCGCCTCCCTCCCACCCAGTGACCGCTTTGTCGTAGTAACTGCGAATCCTCTTTGATTTTATGTGCGCCTAGTACTTTGCGAGCAATGACTGCTACGTTCGACATGACACATGACACGAAACTGATTGACAGTGCCATTCGATTATCTACGTTCTTTCAGGGCAGAAGAGTATTTTGTAAGTTTTGAAGTTACGGGATTGTGTACCTATTGGGTTTTGGAGTTAATGGCAATATTCTGAGCAAAATTTGTTATCATCGTTGTGTTTACCCTCAATAGTAATAAATTAAAATATTAATTTGTCACTGTGCAAAAATGATCAATGGCTTCTATTAATAATTTGGAATTACGATTGTAAATGTATAATTTTAAGGATTATTTTAGATTTAATTACAGTATTTTTAGCGGATTTTTTTTTATACAAATCGTAGCAACTGCGTAGATACTTTAACGCCATCTGGTTAAAATTCTAAGAACTGAATTTAAGTTTTTGCGTTCATAGACATAATTGATTTCGCGATTACTTAAGTAAGTAACTAGAAATTAAATTCTGATATAACATCATAATTAATGATTATTTTTATGAGTATTTCATTAAAAATAATTTTGAATAAAATCGTTTCTGAATTTATGGTTGGCAATTTTATTGCTACCTACCCCCTTTTATAAATATTATTTCATAAAGTACCTTGGAAACGGTCATTATTTTGTAAAATTATTCGTCATTACTGCCAGTCGTCAGCAATATTCTTTTGTTCAAATCTAATCAACAATACTTTACTTGCTTCTTTTCGCGGTCGCTTTAAAACTTATCTACTTACCTGCAAAGCTTTTTCTCTCTACGCTGGACTATACAAAATAGAATTTCGATTTCTAAGAAATATTACGGTGACAACAGAAGACAAGAATAAAGTTGACCCCACAGACCCCGCAGTAAGTAACCTATCTGGGTGAAATTCAATAAAATGAGCAAACAACATACGGTGTGTCATTGCTGTGGGGATATCGTGCCATGCCACGCTAACCGCGTCAACCGCTGTGAATGTGCGACCGTTGCTGTCCGCACGAGCAGTCGAGCCACGCAAACCGGCCCTATGTCTGACGACGTGAGAGAACAGGAAGAGGAGAGACAAGCCTTAGCCCATATCATTCGGTATCTTGGGCTGAGAACTGATGCTGCTACCCTTAACGTGGACGCGGCTAGAAGGATTGTATCAAATCATAACTTCTGGGAGATAGAACGGCAGCGCCAGCAATATGCTGAGAATATGGCTGAGAGGCGTCAACAGGTCGTATTACAGGCACAGCAGCACCGATTTCATTTTCGTCGCTTCCATATGCCTGGTTGGGGCCCAGCAATCGCGTTACCAGAGTGGCCTTTAGAATTTGGGCCACCACGGAGATTGTACGAAAGAATGCCATACCCACAACAGGATTTGGCCGAAGAAGAACCGCCAGAACAAGAACCACCACGACCACAGCCACGGCTATTAGCCAGGCCAGCCGTGCCATATCTTGTAAGGAGAATGGTTCCTGGCAACCCCTCGTTCTCTGACGAAGAACGGGAGTTCATCACTGAGATGCTTCGAAGAGTCCCTGACCCGGATGATTCAGAAGACAGCAGCTAAATTAACCTGGTACTTCTTTTATCCCATAGAAAGTGCTGTAAGGCTTTTATTGTAATCTAAATGACCAACAATAATTATCATTTGTTGTTGAATAAGTTACGCACACAACGTAACAGCATGTTTATTTTATTTAAATTAAATTTATTAATCATTGATTCTATTATTATTATAAAATGTGCATTACTTATGGGAATTTGACTTTCTAATTTTAGAATTACTTAATTATAATTAATAAAATGACATTGATATGGTACAATATTATAACTACATTTTATACCGACTGAAATTGTTTCATTTCATATTATTAGGTTCCTAGAAAAAGTATAATTGACATTCCATAACTAAGCAAACTTTGTAGACCTAATTGTAGTTGATGGTTGATTGACAGTCTGTAATAGGCAATCTACTAAAATCATAATTAATTCATGGATGGGATTTTGTAAATAAATGAAAACGCCATTTAATATGTATATAATTATAACTTTATATTTTATAACAAATATATAGCATACTGCTTCAGTATACTTCAAAGTGGGACAAGAAAAATATGTACAACACTTTTCTTATTAAAGCTAAATTAAATAATATCATTTGCATAAACTAAAATTAAACTTGTGACATATTTACAGGTGACACTACTTAAGTCTAAATTAATAATACCAGTCATCAAATAAAGGCAGTTGATTTTTACATAGTATACTCATTTTAGGTAATCAACACCCACTAAATAAAATTAAAGTAAATTATGTACATAATATACGATATTCAATACTAAATGTTTCATTGGACGGAATACTTAAGTCTCACGAATGATAAAATTAACAAAATACGCAACAATATTAAGGCACTCATTTAAAAATGTTTTGATAATTATAATTAGTATGACGTCGAGCTAC
Organism: Ostrinia furnacalis; assembly: GCF_004193835.3. Classification (NCBI taxonomy): domain Eukaryota; kingdom Metazoa; phylum Arthropoda; class Insecta; order Lepidoptera; family Crambidae; genus Ostrinia; species Ostrinia furnacalis. Next base: position 43,852 of record NW_021131507.1, on the reverse strand, counting down.
TGTCTGGTCTCAGTTGTTTAGTTTGAACATCATCATAGGCAATAGTAAATACACTCTTCTTTTCTGTTATTGGTAGCCTCTTAATGTTACCGGTCTGCTGTACAAGAGTATTCATAGCTATTCCAGAGTCATTATCATCTATGTTGGTCGTTAATGTTCTATGACTAACATCTGCCACACTATCGCCACCGATATTTATTTTAGAAACGTGCACTTCTGTACCATTTTTTCTATCTTCATCGTAACTCGTTGATATTGATATGCTGTGAGTCAGAGCGCTCTCAGAAATCTCCTGTGATTGATCCTTGCTTTTTACATCATCCTGATTCACGTATATTGGTTGCTGTTCTATAGACTGCCTCCTTGGTAAGATAGGTAAGTTCGGTTGACCACCCAAGTATTTAGGAATGTGTGTTGGCTGAATATAACAAAGCGGATTTTGGTTTTCATAATTGTGTTCATACCTATGCTCAGAATGCTGAAGCAATGGGTGCACGTCAGGCAAAGGTCCCTCAGGCACTGGAGTCACTTTTTCTTCTTTTAACAATCGTGGGTGAATAAATTCACTTTCTTTTGTTTTGAAGTTTTTTTTTACCTCTAAATTGTCACTTTGATCTTTGCTTATAATTTTACCATATCGTCCCGTTTTATCTTCTTTTGCATCCTTATCTTGGTCATTTTTGGTTTTTGAAGGCCTTTTAGGTTTCGAAGGCACGACTTTCTCTGGAGCTGTTGGTTTTGAACTGCCTTTTTTGCCATACCATTGCATGTATCGTGGTAAACTTTTCTGAGCTTTACCATTTTCTCCAGATTTTACAGATTCACTGACTGGATCGGTTCTTTTGGCGCTGGAATCTGTATTGCTAGCACTTTCTTTCTTAGACGCCTCTTCCAGCTCAGGGGTTTTGATGTTTCTAGGAATTTCAGCAAGTTCGTGAGCCTCAGTTGAAGAACCTTGCCTGGAAAATACTAAGTTACGGTTATCATGCACAGATGCTGAACTGCTTCTGCTCTTGACCTCCTTGCTGCTTTCATGTTCAAGAGCAAGAGGCTCTTCTATAGGCGTCTGTCTTTGTAAACGCTTTCGTTCGCGAGAGTCTGATTCAACTTTTTCTTCTAATGAGTCGGAGATTTCCATTAGGATTTCTCTTTTTAGTCTGGATTTTTTCTCACCGTCTGTCATCTTTATTTGGGTAGAGCATACGGTTTCATTTTTGGATGTCGTGACTACACTTTTCGTTCGATCCCCGTAATTCCTAACACGTTCTTCTCTTTTATTTGTTTTACTAATTTTCACATGTTTTTCGCTTTCCAGTGACGGCGAAACTTCGCTTTCTTCGATGATTGGAGTTTTAATTTTTCTTTTCAAGTCGTACACTCTAATACTTCTTCTCGGATCTTTGTATTTTATTTTCTTTTTAGGTTTTTTCTTCTTAACCCATGCTACTTTCCTATTTTCGTTATCGACGATTTGTGATTCTTCATCTTCACTATAGGAGTCATTATCACTTCTTGCTTTTCTTCTAGTAGGTTTTAAAAGCTGAGGTTCTGTTTGTGTTCCTATATGACACTCTGTTTGTGTAGCAATAACAGAATGACCAGGTAAGCTCTGAGTTTCTAGTTTACTCTCAACTTGAGAGGCAGTTTCCTGATTTTGCAATAGCCTTTCTCGTTCAATTAAAATTTGATGTAATAGTTCATTTTGTTTTCTGAGAGAGGATTCCAAGAGTTCTTGGTGTATAGTTGATTTGTTTTGCATTTCTAGTAATGCTGATTGTAGATAATCATTTTTCATTGGTACAACTCCAGGAACTTCAGGAACTACATTTGAATAATCGTGAAATTGATTGTGCGTTTCACTTCCAGCCTGAGACCTTTGACCGAAGCCTTTACCTTCTCTTCCGGTTGACATATTGTCCAAATCTGTCACTTTGTTATTTACACTCATTCTTTCTCTAATATTTTTGGCTTCTTCTCCTTGCTCTCTAATGAATCTTTCCATTAGTAAATCTTTTCCACTATCAACTACAACATACTGAGTATGTGGAATAAGTGTTACAGGTCTCTGTTGATGTACAGGTAGATTTACATAACGCTCTTCTTCATTTTTACCCCTCGTCACAAGTCGTAAGATTTCTGTATTGCCTTCTTTAATGAAGTATTGATCCCTACCAAGGGAAGACGGAGCACGTTGTTTTTCTTGGAAATCTCGTTTCTTGTTATCAGCCTTATCATTTAAGTTTTTGTCATCAGACTTGACGAAGATGCCAACATCTGAGCCGCGGTCTATTTCATGCCTGCGAATCGAATCGTTGTCCTGTTCTCTTCGTTGATAATGCAAAGTAGCGATCCTGTCGTAGCCATTTTCTAAATCTTCTATGTATTCTTTATGCTTGTTGGCAAATGCTTCTTGAAGTTGCATTTCCTTTGTGTAGATGATGTTTGGACCATCCCTGAAAATTAAAATGTTTACATTTTATTGACATCAGATAACAAAAGTTTGTGGTTTATGTATTAACTCTGGAATTTGATCAAGTATTACTCGTTTGGTACAAAAATACAATTTACATTTAAATGATTGTAATGTTCATTTTGTATTTTAATTCTTGATTCTTGTTTTTTTGAGTTGATAATCTAGGTACTATTACGTTTATCAAAATTAGCCCATATTTACCTGGTACGAAAGGATTGCCGAGCATCATTGTTAGATTTGTAGTCATTATCAGCGGCCGCATGTACAAACTCCTGGTGAATATCGCCAGGGGTCGAAGCAGGCTTGGACCTATAGTTCCTCTTGTTGAATTTCCACTGCGTTGGCTTCGTCCTCAAGTCTGCCTGCTCAGCACTCCACGCTTCCCTTCTCCTCCACTCATTCGCTTGTACTGACTTATTTTCTATATTTTGCGTCGACTTGTTTTCTCTCCCAAGTCCCTTGTCGTGAACCACTAAACGCACGTCGTCCTCTGTGGAGTTGACACGTATCACTCTTTTCCTAGAATTTATTAATGGATGTCTATGTACCTAGCTGTTCTGTTATAACTTAAACATGTACATATTTACATATGAAAATTAAGGATAATTAGTCATGTGATGAAGAAGCGCAATTGGGTGGTAACTGAATGGTGTGGTTGTGTGATTTTTGGGGACAACAACATAGGTTTTGGAGGATGTAAAGTAAAATACATAAATTATTACCTATAATGTGGTAAAGCTGATGTAAATCATGCACTGGTTAGTTAGTGCACATTGGTCTGTTAATGATAGAAAAGACAAAATTAGAAGATGAAATTGCATAGACAAAAATGGGTGTTATTATGACCAGTTATGAATTTTAGCTAGAAAAACTGAATAAAGCGGACGCAAGAAATTATAATTCTGTCTAAAACGCGAATAGATTTTCCAATTTTAGATTTAGACTATGCAATTGTTTTTCTAAATTATTTTGTAAATCTATTCGTATTTTTGGCGTGTATTTTTAAATAGAAGTTGTGATATTTACCTTGGGGGCATGTATAGTGGACATCCTTCGCATATACAACAGCATATTAGGAGTAGCAACACAAGAGCTACTATTATGGCTAAAAGTATCAACAGCCAGAACAATAGACGACTTTCAGCTTTGTACAGATTCTGAAAGAAAATTACAAAACATAAAATATTTTGTTCCCATTACTTTTTGTTATCATAAAGTACCCTAGTAAGCAAAATATAAAACTTACTGAGTCGCTATTGTCAACCGTCGAAGCGTGGTCTCCTTGACCCTTTCCTCCATTGGTACCAGCGTTACCAGTAATAGTATTACCAGAACCATTGTTTCCAGAACCAGCATTGCCAGAACCTGCATTACCAGAACCAGTGTTACCAGAAGTACCAGAACCGGTGTTGCCGATTCCAGTATTTGATCCTGTATTAGTTACAGGATTGATGACAGTGTTCGTACCACTGCCATTAGTGTAAATGGTAATATTTTTGGCAAGCTGATCTTGAAGCTTCGCCACATTGATTGCTGTGTTCCCTGTCATGCGGACTATAGCTATTACTTCACTCCTGAAATTAAAAAGATTAGGTTTTACACCGAAAATAACTTAAGAAAAAAGAAAAAAAGGCATGATCAAAGCAGAAGCCTGTCGGCTCAATTTTGCGTTACTTACTTTTCTTGACTAGACTCCTGCCCGCTCAAATCTGTACCACCGTTTCCTTTATATGGCTTTATTTCGATTATATTTACTTTGCCTCCCGAAAGTGTGCTTAGCACTTCTTCTAACTTTTGCCTATCAGGATTAGCACCAGGCACTATGAAGGACATCGTCCTTGTTTTACTCTCTGGTGGGTATATCTTCACAGTTGTAGAAGAAGATAGCATGGGATCTCCCAAATCGTACGCTCTGACTACAAGAACAACAACTTCGCTGTCTTGGTCGATATCTTGGCGTTTTTGCCTGTGAACGTTTTGTTTCTTCGTTCTTTTGAGGGCTTCTAGAAGATACAGCTCACCTGTAAATTAAGAATAATTTTGGTGAATATATGGATGCATATTTACGAACTAGGTAATTTTAATAGTGTGATTTCTTTGTATAGCTCACCTGTTTCTTCATTTATGGCAAACTTGCCTTGCTCGTTGCCTTGTATAATTTCATATCTGACTACATTATTTGGTGGCTCAGCGTCTTTATCAACTGCCTTTACAAACGCTGCCGAAGTGAAATTGTTCAAGCTTGGCGACAGCACAAACTCGTACAACGACCTCTCAAACTCTGGTGGGTTGTCATTTACATCTAATAACTTAATAATTAATGGCACTGTTACTCTTAAACCTACTCCGTCGTTATCTCTAGCCTCTACTAAAAAATGCAAGTCTGGCATTGCTTCACGGTCGAAGCCGTGGTTGTTCGTTGCTACAGTAATGACCCCTGATATGGGGTCTAAGTGTAGCGATGTGTTTAGGTATCCTAGTATGGCAGTGTATTGGATTTTCCCAAAAGCACCAGTGTCAACGTCATCAGCTTGGACTTGTACGACCCTAGTGCCGGCTGTCACGTTCTCTGGTAGCTCGACGTCGTAAGACAAGGCCAGGAAGACGGGCGGGTTGTCGTTGACGTCGTTTAGGTAGACCGTGACGTTGGCAGTCGCTGACAAATTCGTTGCTGGACCAAGTTCTTGTGCCAGAATCTGTAAATGCAAAGAATAAAGGGATCAGTAAAGAGTAGCACTTTAAAATTATCGCAGAAGTTTTATGGCATCTAGAAGCCTAATTTGAGGGTGATAGTACGACTATCGCCAGTAGTTACTTTATGTGGCCTAAAAGTCAGCAATATTCTCGAACTCACTTTTTGTTGAAGAAAACTGGACCAGATGGACGATAGGAAAATACTATAAGTCTTATACTCTGTACTTGCTTGCGTTGCTCAATAGCGATAATAACTAGAAACCCACCTGAAATACAACAGACTTCCGCGCCTCGAAGTCCAGCATCGTATTGTCCCGGACTTTAATAATGAACTGAGCATGTCTCTCCGCCACCGTGGGAGAAATCTCGAAGGTTCCATTGTTCCCCACCAGGGTAAGAGAGAAGACGCCGTTCTTCCCCGCATCGTTGTCGTTCACTTGGGGGATGTATGGGTCGATGAAGGTGAGCGCTGTGCCTTGGGGAGCGTTCTCGTCCAAGTATGTGATGTAACTGGAAACAGGAGAAAAGGGACCGTCAATGTCATCCGAAAAATTCGTTGCATTAAAATAATCGTTCGTTCATTCGTTCGTTTTAGCCAAATGACGTCCACTGCTGGACAAAGGCCTCCCAAGCCTTTGGTCAAGGCTAATGAACGGTCCTGCGCTGCCCGCATCCAGGCTCTTCCCGCGACCTTTACCAGATCATTCGGTCCACCTAGTAGGAATAACAAAGACACAAATATTTATGTGCCTGCTTATTAGCGTTAATACTACAAGTCTTTTTTATTTCATGACAAAAATTAACTGTAACACACACTTATTTTTGCCCCTAAATACTAATTTTAGGCTATTCCAAGATTAAAGGCACTAACGCAATTTCGTACTTAGGTCTAGCTCTAGGCATAAAAGGCAAAGGTTAATTATGAGATCAAAACTTCTCAATATGCTACATAGCTTTGTGTATTTTTTCCGTTTGGTCCAAATGTTAACTAGCAGACAAAGCCTTTTAGCATTAATTTCGCACGCACATGTGCCAATTTACTTAGTATTAAAGAATACTTGACTTACAATTGGTTCTCAAAGTACGGCGGCGAGTTCTCTCTCTCAGGCAGTATGAATGCCAGCTGGACTGTGGAAGACATGGCCTCGGGCTCCTCTCGGGACAGGCGGACCTCCTCAGCGACTACAGTCAGGAGGATGGGGGCTCCAGCGTGGGATATCGCTGCTATCTCTTCAATAGGTCGCTCGAGAGTCACTTCACCTGGAAGAGAAATAAGTAATATGATTAGATAGTTAATACTAAAAAAAAAATAAAACCGACTCCAAAAAACCTACACTAAAAAGCAGAATAATAATTACTAATTACCTACTTATTTATTAGGACGAATTATTAATATTTATGTAGGTATACCATGATTGATACTTCTGGAGTCGGTGCCAAGATTATGAAACATGTAAAGTTTGCCTGCACCGACTCCAAAAGTATCAATCATGGTATACCTACATAAATATTAATAATTCGTCCTAATAAATAAGTAGGTAATTAGTAATTATTATTCTGCTTTTTAGTGTAGGTTTTTTGGAGTCGGTTTTATTTTTTTTTATAAAATTTAACTTATTTCTTGCTTTTTAGTTGACTAATTATTACCTTGATGTTACCACTGAAGGTAGGCAGTACATTGAGACCATATTCTTAATGTATATTATAAAAAAGTTCATCCCCAATTTTCCACCCTTGGGGGTGAAAATTTTCTTCAAATTCGCATGAAACCACCCTTTTGATAATACCTATTCAACAAAATAGTAATCGTTCTAATTGGTTTATAATCGGCGGAGATATTGCGTATAAAAAAGTTCATCCCCAATTTTCCACCCTTGGGGGTTGTTTTTTTTATTATTAAATTTAAATGGGACCACCCTTGAGATATTACCTATACGCTGAAAAAAGATTTGTTCAAATCGGTTCATAATTGGCGGAGCTATCGCGTAACAAACATAGAAAAAAAAAAAAAAAAAAAACATACGGGTCGAATTGAGAACCTCCTCCTTTTTTTGAAGTCGGTTGAAAACAGACCTTATGCACTTTATAAATAAGTTACTTTAATTTGTGTTTCGCCTTATAATTGTCTAGTAGACAAGGTCAATAATCAACTAACTTCTATAGACTAGAGGAAAAAAATTACTAAGAAAAATTTCTTCCCGATTTACTAAATGAACGTCTTGCCGATATTTACCAAAAAAAAAAACACTTAAAACAGCTTCAATCAACTCAACAGTCAACAATCCTATTGGTGGGAAAGTTAAAACAAATGAAAAAATAATTGTCGACTGTAAGTAAACGTTTTTGTTCTTAAAATTAAAAAAACATACGGGTCGAATTGAGAACCTCCTCCTTTTTTTGAAGTCGGTTGATAAAAAAGCTTTTACAGCCAGTCTAATAAAAGACAATGCCGGAAATTGGCGTCTTTTTTTTTTCGACCAAACCTTGTTTTTTGATTACAAAATAGTGTAATAAACCAAACTTACTATGACATTAAACTCAGTCTGAACTGAGTTACGAGCATCAGAATTTTGATGATTTTCATACTAGATTTGCTGTTTGCGCGCAAGTTTTGTAAGAAATTGCAACAAAATAATGACATTGTATGTGTAAACCAACAATACCATAAATTAAAGGCTCCAGACATCAGTATGCAGCAGAATCAGCGCAATAAAAAAATAGCGCAATATTTTGTTACAATTTCTTACAAAACTTGCGCGCAAAAAGCAAATCTAGTATGAAAATCATTAAACTTATAATGCTCGTAACTCAGTTCAGACTGAGTTTAGAGGTATACATGCCATAGTATGTTTGGTTTATTACACTATTTTGTAATCGAAAAACAAAGTTTGGTCGATGGCCGCGCGAAAAAAAAAAGACGCCACCTTCCATACAAAATCTGGCATTGCCATTTCGCTTTTCAAATGTTTCCATTATTTTTTTAATTTTCTTTGTTTGCGCCATCTATGAAATACACATTAAAACTCTTAGACCTTGAAAAACATTTTCCTTGTTTATCTGCTTTAGCGCCATCTTTGAAATTAGCATAAAAACTCTTAAACATTAGAAACATTTTTCGTAGGCTTGTTTTAGCGCCATCTATGCATTTAGCGTGATAAACACTTACGTTTCTAGTTTGACATATTTTTTGGTGGGAAACGAAAGAAATGATTCCCTCAATCCCCGATAGATGGCAATTTATTGCTAGTTTGAATAAAAAAAAACAATATTAATATTATGACTACAATAATCATAATAAACTTTTGTTTATCCTCGGTACAAAATTTCTTTCTTACAAAAAAATATAGTGCCTTCTCATATAAAAATGACAACAGTCGATTTTGATGAATTAACAAAAATTACAAAACATTATTGCGTGTCTCTAGTATTGCTTATTTAAATCATACCACTACATAATTTATAAATTCTTTGATCGTTTTTTTTTTTATTTCGCCCACATAAATGTTTAGACGAAGTGCGTCTTAATTACCATACAAAAGTGCTCTCTTTATGATTCTGTCGTGATGACAAGGCGCAAATTAGTTGCTCATTAATTCATAATGAGCACCGTGTTTGTATTAATTATCTTCAAAGGTTCATTAGAACGAATAGAGCACGCTACACTTTGATTCTGGGCCTTTGTTAGTTTGCTTAAAGGCATTATTCTATGCTATAATTTTATATTTTAGTACTAATATGTGGCATTCTGATCCACATAATAATAATTATTATGGTATGGTAGCAATCCCGTAAATAATAATAATGAAGTTAGTGACCATGAAAGTTTAAAACCTCATAATATTACTTAGTTAAAATAATAATAAGAACTCTCTTTATGATACAGCAAAAGCCCGTGAGTCCCAGACCTTCGTCATTTTTTAAAAGTTTGTCAGCGCACTCTCTTGTCGTCCCAACACAGGGAAGAACGATGGACCATCATGAAGTTTGGGTTTTATTGGCTTTGGCAGCAATAAATTTTTGGCTTTTAAAAACATTGAAAGTCTGGGGTTCACCAGCTCTTAGTCCATAAAATCAATAGGTAGGTAAAGGTATGCAGACCGTCAGTCTCACAGACGGTTTTCAGTTCATATTCCTACTTAATTACCTACTTCTTCAGTTATTGCACTTGCTTGGTCTATCATAGTACCTAAATCTGTACGTTGCTGAATAGTACTTACTTTCACACAAAAATAAGTTAATTATAAATCTTAACACAATGCTTTAACCATACGAACCGTTTAAAATACACCCACAAAATCGATCCCCCTCGAAATAGGATTAAACTTTCGCGAAATAATTAAGAATCTACATCTACAGGTATCCAATTTACATACGCGTTCCATTCTCACAGAATTCCCATACTTCCATAACCAATATCAGAAGTCCCCAACTTCGGCATTCAAACTCCGTATTCAAGTTCCATAGGTGGTCTGATTAATACGGTAAATTCACAAGTGCTCTAATATCGTCAACTTTTAACGGTGCTCCGGCCTCGCATAGTTCCCGAGCTGATAATGTTGGAACCCAAGTATTGTCAGCCCAGCATTCAAGGGAAGTAACCCTAATAGGGCTGCCAGGTCGTACCTAAAATCAAGCTGGATCAGTCTAATCAGAAAGCTGGATTTGTCAGGCAATGCTGAACATTTGGATGAATTGATTCAGTTTCCGAAGTTAAAAAGAATGAGTCAAAGACGTGTTTATGTAAAATAGTTTTTGAGTTAAGAACAGGGGTCAAAAGTGACTCCAAGAGGTTCGTGTAAATATACACGCGGTGCGTCTCTTCGCTGGAACTCAGCTTGACGCTCGCGTGTCTAGATCTCCTATAGGATATTTGTAAAGTTTCAGCCGGCTGAATGTCAGTAAAACCTACTCTGGCAAGACTCTAGTCTGAATTAGGAAAGGCGTCCAAAAAGTCTAAACTATCTGGGTTTGTTTGGACCCTGTCAACCCTACCTTTATGAAACAAGGCCGCCCATAAACAATAGACGCACAGCGACCGGTATGGTCTAATGAGCCATTATACAAACTTCTATTAGGCATTGAAACCGCAAATCGGGAAACGTCCGAATCAAGTTTAAATGGTGATGTTAATTGTTTCGCAAATGACGAAAGTTGTAAACTAGGAATATAACGATCTGATACTGTTAGCGGAGTCACGCAAGGGTATAATATGGTGCCTTTGTAAAGCTTGATAAGGAAAGAGGATATCCTACGGAAGCGACTGCCCGTCGGTTGTCAAGATGCTATCGCGAAGAAAAAAAACATAGACCAAGGAGTCCCACTGACCTATACTTTTTACAGGCTGTATGCACGTGATAGTGCATCGCATGACGTAACGTATTTATGCCTGAGCCACTTCACCGTTATCTGGCTCGTTACAGCACATGTTATAAACTGTACTGGAGGGTATTTTGCCACGACATAGGGCTGTCATGTTTGTGGCATCGGTATTTTGTAGTTGAATGAGGTCAAATTCTACATCGTCTCTTATGAGTATTATGTTGATGATACTAAATAATCTTAGACTTAGTTGCACCACCTAACTTTGACCGTAACTATAACGATAACCGGTGTTTTTGTATGGAGTTTGACAGATTTTTGACGTTTGTCAGAGTTAAAGTAAGATGGTGCAACCCAGCCATAGAATTCAAAAACCCAACTACAATAGCCATAGAATTCAAAAACCCAAACCCAACCAGCCATAGAATTCAAAAACCCAAATACTATAAGTCAAAATAAGTTCCAAATCATTAGTATCCATTATAGAATGTTTCATGGCTTCAGTTGGACACATTTGGGTTAATTTCAACGAATCCTTGTAGGATCGGAAGTCGTAGAAGGCTGGTGTGTAATTCAAGTGACTGGCCGAGGGTATTAGGTGGGCACTTAATGGTTAATGTTAGAGGTATTTCTGGTCTGTGGGGGTTATTAAACTAGAGTATAGGTTTTAGAGGCATCTTGTGAGTTCGTGACCTACAATTGACTGTGTAGTTCAGTGGCATCCAAACCTTTTTGGTTCGTGATGTTTTTCGGTTGAGGATAGACCTCCTTGCCCATATTATGTAGAATTCTAGGAAAACTAGGTAAAATCTATCAGGAAATAGCACATGCCACATGTTATTAGATAGATTCGAGAGACTTCGCGGACTATTATGTCAGTTGTTTGTATTTATTTCATCAATGGGAAGAAGAAAAATGTTCTTGATAAATTTTAACAACACAGAGCCGTTGCGGGTAGCAATGACCTTTTGGGTTGTTATACATCACTTAAAGTACCACCTATCCGTAGAACCTAACCAGAACGTAGACAGAACAACTCGTTAAAAAGGCGCTGACCTTACGGACACGTAAAAGTACAATCTTGGTACAAATTGCCCACTGGGCAAATGCATGTTTATAATTTCCCAGTGGTGGCGAACGTTCGGCCTCATTTCGCAAAATGTTGACACGGGTGGGCACTGGGCACTTAGCCGAACCCGTGACGTGCGAAATGGTTATTTAATTTCAGTTAAAACGGCCCACGATTTAATTAATGGTAAAAATCTTTTAATTACATTCATTTCCATTATGCAAACAGTGATGGGCGATGTTATGTTGATATTTTTTTTCTGCGGTCTTCTTTTTATATTTACGTTTCAATTAATTATTTTCTCTCTCAATTTTTGTTTCGTTCCATTGTGGTGTCAAGAATAGAATGGACGGACAAGGTAAAATAATTGTTCTCTTCAGCATATTTCGTTAATATTTACAATACGATTATTAACCTACAATCATTAACTTTCTGAAAGTTTCACTAATAAGATAAAATATAATTAGCTAAAAAAGTCGCTAGCTGATGCTTACCTATGTTTTACTCCTTCATGCAAGAACTCATTTCGATGAAACTTTAAAATGTCATAGAGCATCTAACACCATCAAGCACAAGGGCTACATTTAATTGGAATCTACATAAACGGAATGACCTGCATTTAGTTAGAGTATTAAATAATAAAACTCACCCGTAGTTTCGTTGATATTGAAAAACGGAGTGAACGGATTGCCCTCAGACACCAGGCCGTATCTGATTGCCCTGGGCGCTCCCTTGTCGCCGTCTTCTGCCCGTACCCTGACCACCACGTCCCCTGGCGCCACCTGTCTCGGCAGGTGGGTGACAGGGGGCGCTGCCGTGAAGACAGGGGGCATGTCCTGCACGTCTTGCACTACCACCACGACCTCCAATGCGGCGATGTTGCGGGTGTCCTTGCCCAGTTCTACGTATGGGTCCTGGAGGATAAAATTAAATGGTGATAAGGAAATCAATTGTTTTATGAGTAATCTTTGATGTGATTATTGTTCATCAGTTACGGAGCCTGTAGACTGAGTAAGATTCGATTTCGAAATTGTTTCACATTCGACAAAGTCAAATGTAAAACATTAATACTAACTTTGGGATAAGTAGCATGCAATCTGAACAAATTTTTATGTCTCTAGAGGCATTCAATATTTAGTGATGTATTTAAAGTCGGTTCGAAATTATGTGAAGTATAATATAGAGTAGCACATCACCAATCATTATTTTCAAATATACGTAGTATGTGATAATTAAAGCCATGTATTTTACTAGTACCTATCCGTACCATTATACTTAGTAATTCGCTCGCAAACTAACAATGTTAGATTCATTTCATCCTCATAGTTATCCAATTTCGCATTGCAATACTGCATAATTAAAGTAGAAAGTAACTTCACGAAGTGTTGTTAACTCGTATTTAGCTTATTGTTGCTTTCTAAATGCTAGATGAATACTAAAAGTTCTTTCTGAAAAACCACTACATACTAGCCTTGTTTTAGATCCATTTAATAATAGACTGTGATTGATATAAGGGCGCATTATTAAGATTTGTCCGGTAGTTGACCTTCCATTTCGGTCGACATAGTCACCCGGCCTGCGAATGCGCAACTCGATTACCATAATAATGAAGTAAAAGCTAATGGACTGGTTCAGTTTAAACGCATACCACAGCCAGCAGAGTCAGATGGTACATAGACTGCGCCTCGAAGTCTAGGGGTCCCACCAAGAAAATGGTACCCTCAGTGTTCTCAGTCGACACCCGCCGCTGTCGTATCGCAAAAAGCGGTGATCCCTGCAACGAAAAAACGTAAAAACCATATAATTGCTACATCCATTTAGCAAAACAGAAACAAGACCGTAATAGACGATGCTTTGAAATTACAGTACGCGTAAGGACACGCTCTCCATTATTATAGCATTTAAGTGGCCGACAAAACGACCTCAGGTTACGGGTGCCCGCCGTTCGCCACGGAGTGTGAGAAATTTAACACGCCTCGAGCCTTCTTAATGTCCGGTAATTGTGCAACATCATTGGATAGGGAGTCGCGAAAGCCCAACCCATCCCATTGTGCACCCATCTCAAGGCTCTAGCGAATTCGAAAGGAATCCCAGCCAGATTTCATGCAAATCAGACCAATTTAAATAAAATTCCGAAACCAACGCACCGATTGTAAACGTAATTTTGAAGTTTTCGACCATTTGAACAAGATTGCGGTCTGAAAGCAGCATTTTAATGAACCGACTTCTAATCGTTCCTTAATTTTTGTGCGTGGAATGTTTAACAACTTTGTGAATATAATTAATAGTATCTGGTGCTACTTTGCTAAAACTTCGAATATCAACGTCTTAATTGTCTCCAACACGATTGTTTCCCGTTGGAAGTTTTGAAACGCAATATTAACATCAAAAGTATTCCAGCAAATTATTAGAGGCAGGTATAATTCCCTATGCGGCCGTGTGCTGAGCCAACCACATAAATCTTAAAACGAATTTTGTCGGGGGCGTTAGGATACGAAGCTCCGCGGTGAAAATGAGCTCTATTAGTGTGTAAACGAAACCCCATTATGTGGTTATATCAGAATGCGTGGCGAACTGCGAGCGTCAGAAAATGACATTAAACACCCTAATGGTTCGCCGTAACACGTATTTTAAATGCAAAAGCCGTAATTACTTACCCACAACTCCAGCTCTAAAGGTTTTGGTGACAATGGATTTTTCCTCGCTATAACAATCTCTAGGTCTGTCCCTCTTTTTGCGTCCTGCAAAAATAAATCAAAGGTTGAAATCAACACTCACTGAGATGAGTATTCTGAATAGGTTGAAAGCCATGATCAAATTACTGGGAAATCTTTGATGTAAAGAATTGCCAATGAATAGGTTGTGTGTGTCTAATGAATGTAGATGAAACGTAGGATACGGGGCGAACTGTGTCGCGAAGGTTTTTGTAAGAACACGCGTAGGTTTGTTATGTTTATTTTGCGTGTTGCCGCGCCCTAATTTCTCACGTTCCGTCTGTGCATGACATTTTATAGAGTGCGAGTTAATTTCGATATTTCATATTCGCAGAGGGCGCTGCTGCTGTACTCATAGCTATCATCATCAATCAAGCTCCGACGCTGCCTCATTTGCTGGTGCGTAACACAACTTTACATTTATATTCAGTTACGTACGCAAATGCCGGTCTTAAATTAAAACTATAACATAATTCTCTACTTCTTATGATATTGAAAAAATAGCGAATTACTTTTGTAATATATGAAGATAATTGTACCTAATCAGGTGGGTTCGTGCATTTTTAATATTCATTTCGGTCGTTCTTGTTTTTGCTAACTTTTATTTTAAAGAAAAAAAGTGTAATCACGTCTTAAATAGGGCGGCGTTTATGTAATAAATTGCGATGGCTGTCAGCTTCAGCTCGTGTGATGGTGATGAAGCGAGCTGGGCGGCACCTGCGTCCTTACGAACCAATATCTCGAAGTATGTTAACGACTGAGCGCACTGCAGCGCCTGTAGGATCATTATTTGATGGCTCGTGAATTAAAAATAGCTTTTATTTTTGCTTACCTCAGGGACTAAAATGATGCTGGGCTGGTGCGGGAAAATGGTGTCTCTGGGCGTAGTGGCGTTGGTGCCAGTGATGGAACAGGCGATGCGATTGCTTCGTCCCCTGGTGTTCCGCACTGACAACCTGAAGTCCACGTAGCGGCCTGGCTCCAGCCTCCGCAGAAGGACCACATTGGCTTGGCACACGGAATTGTAGCGGGTGCAGGGCAGCGTCACTATGCCGATGTCTAGGCGACCCATTTGACCTGTGCAAAACGGTACATTAAAATGTTAGGTTATTGCTCATTAAAATGATATTTTTATCGTAGCTACCCATATAATGGTCTTTAAGTTACAGGCTCGAGTATCCTAGGAGAGAAAATGTCCCTGAACCCAATGTTTACGAGTAACTTAATGTGCAAAGTGTTACGAAGTATCAGTAAACAGCACTGAAGAAATATATCAATTGCGGCGCGGTGCTTTAGATAGCCTGCCCATAGTTAGATCAGTAAATTCAATCATACCATAACTCGTGGGTAGTTGTGGTCGTAATAACGTATTTCTTTTCGATTTCCGTGTTGTAATGCTACTAGTTTTACGCATGCTGCGCATAGACGTAGGTAGGTAATAAGATACTAGTTGTGAGATCAAGTACCATTGAAGGGCATGAGATATTGTAGTCCTAGTGCACCTAATCATAAAATATAAGACTTAAATTGTAGCTACTTTTGAGGTGTACAGATCAACTTTTAGATCAAAGTAGCATGGGTTCAGAGACTGCCTAAAAAGGAATCTATGATGATGAAATTGAAGAGTCTATGATGCACAAGCTTTTTCTATTACTTGGCCGGCCAGTTTCCAGCTATTTCAGCACACAAAAGATATTTACGAAGCTGACTTGGTATCCAAGTACGCAATCGCTTGTCGTTTCCCCTTTGCAAAAGATTGGCCAATGAAACTGGTTTGGTATCAAAAATGCCACTGCTTAGCCGCTGAAAATTATGCCTACTGGGAAATCGAGTCTGGGACTTCCGGATCTCAGACAGGTGCTCTTAGCAAAGAGGTGGATAAAATCAGCCTGTCTTAGCACCTCTTTGGAGAGAGGTCCAAAGGCCAAAGTTCTGGTGGCAGCCCGGCACCTCTTTGGTGACTCTTGGCAGTAGATTTTATACTTATGAGCTCGAAATGCAGCGGGTAGTCGAAGTCGGGGTCGGAGGCGCGCACGCGGTACACGACGGAGCCGACGGCCGCATGAGCGTGCTCGGGTCGAACACCGGCTCTACTTACGAATAGACTAGGTAGGTATCCAAATGAACCATCGCTTGTCGCTCTCCCTTCGCGAATGATTGGCCAAGTGCATCTCTAGAAGGAACAAGTGAGGAAGAGGAAAAGGCAATGGCACGAAGCCTTGTTGTTTCCTTTTGATTGATTGACAAGTATTCTATGTACCTCATCATCATCATCATTTCAGCCATAAGACGTCCACTGCTGAACATAGGCCTCCCTCAATGCTTTCCATGTTGATCGATTGGTAGCGGCCTGCGGCCAGTGCTTCCCTGCTACCTTTATGATGTCATCGGTCCACCTTGTGGGTGGACATCCCACGCTGCGTTTTCCGATACGCAGCCTCCATTCCAGAACCTTGCTGCCCCATCGGCCGTCACTTTTGCGTACCATGTGCCCTGCCCATTGACGTTTGCCAGTTCCAGATCATTGTATGTACCTATGAGTTCGAAATGCAGCGGGTAGTCGAAGTCGGGGTCGGAGGCGCGCACGCGGTACACGACGGAGCCGACGGCCGCGTCCGCCGGCACGAGCACGAGCCGCATAAGCGTGCTCGGGTCGAACACCGGCTCGCCGGCGCGCGCGCGCGCTCCGCACGCCAGCACCAGCGCAACCACCACGGCAAACGTCATCCTGGAACAAAACAAAAGCATACGTCACTTCACTATGTTGGTCACTTACGTGATGTTGGCAGAATAATTGTGGAAACAGATTGCCATTCTTGTTAAATAAGAAGCGGACAAGAAAGACACCAAAGTCGCTACTCTGCGAACAGTATTTTGAAGGGTTTAATTACTGTCCGAGTAACTCAGCGGTCAGAGAAATAGAGCGGCCAGAAGCTCGGAGTCAGAGCTGTCTGCTCACTTAGGTACCTACTTAATTCCTAAAAAACAGTTTTCAATAAAAATGTAGGTCGATTTTTAAAAGTTGTTTCATATTCAGCCAATGATTTAGCAAATTCGCAATGCAAATGACGTGACTAATTAATAGACATATGTAGTATACAATAATAAAATCGACTTGCTCACTTTCAAGAAATTAATAAGTAGGTACGTAGGTAAAGATTCACTTAATTCCTAAAAAAAACTCAGTTTTTAATTTATAATCATCAACAGCCCTTTACAGTCCACTACTGGACTATGAGCCTCCTCCACTATAGTGGAGGGTTTTGCCATAATCCCCACGCTTGGCAGGCGGGTTGGAGATCGCAGTTTAAAAGATTGATGTTTTTCAGAGAGCGCTGCTGCCCGTTCTCTGTTTGATGTGTAGTCCCTAAGTCGCCTCTTACGACACCCGCGGGAAGAGTAGGGGTTGGTGACAAATGTATTCTACTCTGCCGTCACCATACGGCATATCTAATCTATTTTAATTTATAATAGTCGCTTCATACTCAGGGAATGACTTAGTAAATTCACAATCAAAATGTGGCTAACTAATAGACATACACCCACCCCACGTATAAACAATAATCGACTTGCTCACTTTCACGAAATTATAGTCCGATTTTTAATTCGACGGAATTCTGACAGCTGTCATTTTTTGACAATTCAGATGTAATAAGCCTTTTTTGCTTTGAATTATTATTAAATAATACGAAATGAAATTTCATCAAGTACAACTTACAAGAATGAACTATTGTTTGTAGTGTCAATTCAATGTACACTAATTATTATGTACATTTTAGAGTTTAAATAGAAAAAAACGTGTTTTTAACACAGTAAAACAACATATTATCATTTACGAAAATATGTATTGATCATCAATCATCATTATCGTCGTCATAATCAACTTGGATTATAAAATTGGCATCTTGTTAAATTGGTTATTTTATGAACCTAAGATTTTATTAACAAAAGGATTTTCATAAAAAAGGTTTGTAACCCATGGATTATTGGCCAGGGAGTCCAGTAATAGAAAAATAATTTCCCAATCTTTTTTGTAACTTCAAAAATATGATAATAAAAATTCAAATAACCATTTTGAAATGATCAGTACATTTTTAAGCCTTAGTTTTTCAAGTGAAACCTTAAATTCAAGAAAGGATTATTTTTTAATTTGTGAAAATGCTCTCCATTCATAATGGGAATGTTTCAATGTTGACAACACTTCTGAAATGTCAAAATTCCGTCGAATTAAAAATCAGAGTTTAATTAGTAAGTAAAGATACGCCTGCAAGCGAAACTCGCAAGAATATAACAACAAAGATAAAACACCCTTTGAATCTTCAATTTCTTCAAAGCATTCTAATAAAACGCTATTTACAACGTGAATAATACTCGTATCGCCAGCACAAGACTAATTTGCAGCGGCACAATTTGGCACTTTGGCACACTCGTAAGAGCTCACAAACTTCTTTGAAATGCGGAATGCAGGGCGAAGTTAGGCGCAAAGTTGCTCATCTATTTTGGCACTAAGCACTTTGAGTTCTGTCTTTGTGTCATGTTTGAATAGCGCTGTCTTCCGCTCTCCAAGGAAATTGGAGAGAGAAGCAAAACATTCTGCTTTAAGTAGCAATTCGTGCCCACATCAATAGCCGTTTAAAAAGATCAAAGATATAGAAGTTGTTTACACTTTAATTTGTTTTACCGCTGGTTATGCGCAAAATGTTTATCTAATTTCAACGCAAACTAAAAGAAATTACTGCTTTAATTTCGCCTGTATTTTCCTTTTAAATTAACGACAAACCTTTATTGAATTTCCAAATTCACATTCGACCCCACGTTTTAGTCAAACAAAGGGAAGTCGAACTGTCGCCTCGGCGTCGGCTGCCTTAACTTCGGGACAGATTTGCTTTGAAGTTCAACCCAGTTTGTATTCGTCGATAACTTGGAGAAATCAAAAGTTAGGCGCAGACGCATCTAGGACAAGCGAGTGGAGTGCATTAAATTATAAATTGCCCGTATCTCTGGACTGGCGTTGGATCAGAGCGGCAACCGCAGAGTATTAGCTGTTCGGTTAGGAGCTTTGGCTTAGCAGTAGGCGGTAGCGAGAGCGACAAGGATATGCGGGTTTTTACACACGGAGCTTAATGTGGAGCTTACAGGCTGTAAAAATCCGCATTTCGTTGCCTGCTTCTGCTGTAAGTTACAGCAGAGTTCAGACCAAAAGTGGAGACCATATTTCACCGCTCCTATTAAGATCATATCTTATGTCATTTTCAAAATGAGATATCCTTTGGCTTTCGTCTAAAATCGATAGAAATATTTATAAAGCAAATAAAGGAATGCATTCATGAAAGTGAATTTCTCTAGATGTGAGCTCAATCTTTTTACCTACATTTTTGAAAAAATAAGGGTGGCAAAGCAAGTTATCAATGTAGGTCGAGTAATGTAGTAGGTACGTAGATACCTATGTAGTAAATAGTAATATTGCAAAAGTAGTGCAGCTTTGATTTAAATTATATTTGAGCTATGAAAACATCCGCTGAGTGAGTAACCTTTATGCAAATCTGTTGGCCTGAAGCCAACGTTTCCGATGTAACTCAACAAGTATAGCTGAAGTTGGCAGCGAGGTAACTTATGTTTGCTGATATGTGGAGCATATCGTATTTATTCGTAGTAGGTAGGTACCTATAGTACGCTTTGAATACTACCTCATTTGCTATAAATATACGTCACACTATCCGTGTCACTTATGGAAGTATGCGGCTGTATAATTTTATCAAATGCCTTCTCATTACTTTAGGTAGACATGAGCTTTACACCTTCATTTCTACTAAAGGATGTCCACAGTTAGACAAAAACCTCATAAATATTTCCACAACGGCCGGTCTTGTTGCACCACTTTGACGGTAACTATAACGTTAGCCGATGTTTTTTGTATGGAGTTTGACAGATTTTTGACGTATGTCAAAGTTAAAGTAAGATGGTGCAACCCAGCCTAAGATGAGACTTGACCAAAGTAAGCGTAGTTTCAAGTTGCCTTATGTTTTGTCTACTGTGGAATAAAAATAACGTAACCCGCTTAATCACCCGCTCACGCGCATCCCTGCACACTTCTCACTCGAGTTGCGAAAGGGAAAATTGTGTTATGAAATCGCACCGCTTCTGTTGCGACCAGGAAGCAGCCTTATAGCTTTGTAGGTAATAACTCGCTTAAGGATGCTATGAGATTAATTTTATTTCTATTTCATGCGGCTACTTCCTCCGTTTCTAATCTCGCGAATAATTTACAGAGGCAGCGCTTCGAGATGGCAGCGCTATCGCTTCGGTGCGGTTGACAACGAACAAGATCGCTCGTGTGGAATATGGTAGATAATCTAGTGCCTTCAAGAGCTGGAGCTATCCTGATAGCTGTCTTATGGACTTACATCGGCTAATGTTTTAATATGAATGAAGACATTGTTTGTAGGACAATAAAACGAAGTGAGACAGTTTTCATAGAATAAAACTCATATTTTTTAAATGTCTACTTTAAATATTTTGGAAAAACAAATGACACTATGTTTGTTGAATGTTAAAACTCCTCTATACCAACCAATTTAATAGATAGGACATTGTTGACGACATTAATCATCTCAAAGAATGTAAGGTATTAATTTACCTCCACGGTATGATGGATAGTTTGTTATAAAACAGAACACTTACCCGGGTTAATTTGTGTCTTAATTACGGATTCATCTTGTTCCCCTTGTCTACAGCCTGAGACGTCTTAGCACAACTTTGTGGGCCCATCCTAGAGTAATTATTCACCGGGAGTTATTGCGTGCTCGACTCGTGCCCGACACTGCTTAGAGACAGCGAATGAGAGATGCGACGACGCTAGGTATGGCGTCTACAATGGAGAATGAATACACAATTTTGGGTACGTACACTTTGGAAATGAAATTATAGTAGGACAGACAATTGAAAGAAATCGTTTCAGCCAAATGACGTCCGCATCCAGGTACCTACTTTCCTTGACCTTCACCAGATAAAGGTGATATCAAGTATGTATGAGCCTACTGTCACTTACAGCATTAAGTGACTAATAGTGAAAGAAAAAGAAGAAAACATGTTGAAAACACTTTTTAGATTCAAAGTAGGTAACGTAAATGCGCCTATTACCGCCAGTTTAAGCTCACTTCGGATAAACGTTAGAAAATTAGATATAAGACGTGGTGATAGAAAAGACACTTTAATTTATTTATAACAATGATGAAGTAATCTTTGAATTCAAGTAGTAAAAATGAGTATTCAATCACACAATAATTAATAAATAGCAATTTAATCTGAAAAAGCAGTTGTTCCTATTACCGACCTATAGACGAGGTGTGTTTCTATTAACGTTTTTTCTGTTTCTATTACCGACCGCTAAGAATATTGCTCTTCAATTGGGTATATTCCAAGAGGCACGGGTTCGATTCCCGCTCAGAGGCTCGGGGACCACTTGATTTTTTGACGTTAAATTTGTTTTGCTTTTAGTTTTAGTTAAATTTGTTTTTTTTAAGTCAATTTTTTTTAATTAATTTTTTTATTATTAAAAGAAAAAAGGCACGCTTCTCGAAAATAAATAAATAATTCAAGCAAAAATAGTAAAATAATAAATTCCTCTATTATACTTGATTACGCGGTACCCGGTGTTCTAGTGAGTAGTGGGGGTCATTATTTAAACTATATTTGAGTTTTAATAAAATTAAATATTCATTTAATATTTTATTTTTAATTTGACTATAATCCTCTTTTTCGAGGCTTCCGGCGACTGGGACCGCAATTAACTAGGACCGCGGTCCCAGTCGCCGGATCCATAAAAAAAAAAAATTTTCTTCCGGCGACTGGGACCACTCATAGATAACTTATAAGAAAATATTATTCAATCCAAAATTGGTACAGTACTAAAATCCATGAGTGGTCCCAGTCGCCGGAAGAAAATTATTTAATTTTTACGCATCCGGCGACTGGGACCGCGGTCCCAGTTAATTGCGGTCCCAGTTGACGGAATCCTCAATTTTTCAATTAGTTTTTGACTTATGTTTTTGATTTTAATTGTGTGTATTTTAATTTAAACTATGGACAATGGACACTGTCTGTATAATTATTTTAAATATTTTTTTTATTATTCAAAAGATCTTAAAAAGTTACATAGTAGTAGAGGTGGGCGCCACGCCGGCGCGCCGCCGCCGCCGCGAAATTTTTCACGCCGCCGCCGCCGACGATCGGCTGTCGGCGCGCCGACTCCTATACTGCCTGCACTGACTATTTGTTTTTTTTACAAATGTTTCTATTGTGCGGGAATCGAATCCGCGACCTCCAGCATAGATTACGAACGTACCACTACACCAAACGGCCAACATACTGAGTGAGAGCCACGCAACGCAAGTTCCTTAGCTTTGGTAAATTATCCATAAGGCTGGATAGCCGCCTAACAAAGTTTCATCCTATCGCTCTATTAACCTGACTTTTGTATTGTCAAAATTGTGGGAAAAGACCGTCCTTGGACGTTTATCCCCTTGCTTAAGTGTGGCCCATGTAATATCGACCATCAATTTATGGCATAGTTTCAAGTCAAACTCTGTGACAAGATTTTTTTTAGCTGCAGAGCTTGAGTATCCCAGTACTCCGTAATTGGTCCGGTCCTCTACAACATAATATCAATAATATTTACTAGTAAAGTAGCTCAGTCACCAGAAACAACTGTGGCCTTCCTCAGATGTGAACAGTGATCTTAAAGCCACTATAATAGACTGTTGCAAACTCAGCTAGATGTGACTAATGCTTAGCTGACCCACTAGCGCATAAAAGCAAACTCCGAAGTCTCACCATAACACATTTAGGACATGAAAGTTATACTCCGGCCAAACCGTTTTGTCAGCGTGATCAATATACATACCTCCACAAAATTACAGCTCTCTAGTGCTAGTAGTTTCCAAGCAAAACCTCGGACAGACAGACAGCCAGACATATCGAAACTATAAGGGTTCCTTGTCAGGACTACGGAACCCTAAAAACTAGAAACCGATCTGGACATAATATTATGGCATCTACCTAAATGTGGTCGAAAACCAGCTAATCCAACATTAACTATTTGCCTCCCAAGAACTCCAAAATATCTGCTAAGGGTACTTTCATCGGCGCATTGGTACAATTACATTTGAGAAATCCACGAGAACCTGGAAATAGGCGTAGTAAAAAGTTTACTCAAACCCGCTATCCAAATATTAAAGTATGATCAAGATATAGGTACGTCTTTATGACAGCATTGTCTGGTGGCCTAGAACTAGGCTACAGACATGCAGAACGGTATTCGGAAAATTGCAAAGAACTGCATGCCTAGAAATAACGAGTGCGTTTAGGGCTACGCCAACTAAGCATTGGAAATTATTCTGGGACTGCTTCCACTGTACTTGGCGCTAGAAGTGGACGCAAGAAAGGCGCTGCACTGAATGAAGGATGCGAGACTCTGTACAGTGAGTACATACAAAACTTGCACCAAACACACAAGGATGTGATACAATGCAGCGTAGGTACATGTTCAGCAAATATTTTAAAGTGTCTATACAACAAGGGAAGTCTGGAAAAGACTGTTGAGATCAACAGGACTACCTGATCATATACTGACGGCTCCAATATGGACTCAGGATCGGGAGCGGGCGTCTACTCCAAACGATCCGAGCACAGTAAAAGCTGAGGGAGGTTTGCAACAGTATTTCAAGCTGTAACCTATCCTATAATCATGTGTGCACTAAGGAATATAGAACAGGTGCTTTTTTGATTTTGATTTTGAAAAAGCGCGACATTTACATCTTACGTGACAGTCAGGCAGCACTCAAAGCCATTGCCTCAGTGAGGGTTGGATCTAGACTCGTTCTGAGGGCAATATTGGTACTAAAGAAACTTGGAAGGCATAACAGGGTGACCCTAATGTGGATACCTGGACATACGGGAATCGAAGGCCGACTCTGGCGAGACAAGGGTCAGAGGCGACACCTATTGGTCCAGAGCCGATAGTGCCCTTATCTATAATCACCGCACACATGGCCATGAGGCATAATAACTAGGAGGCATAGAGCTGAATGAGTAAGCTCCAACGGTATGAGTCACTCCAAATTATTCCTAAAGGGAAACTCAAGATCATGGGAAAAACTCATATTCAATGGAAATAATAGGCAAGCCCGTGAGATCACGGGTGCGTTAACAGGACACTACACTACGAACCACATGCTCCACAAGATGGGCTTAACGACAGCTGTCGAGCATGTGGAGAACATGCAGAGTCCATGAAATAACTACTGTGCGAATGCGATGCGCCAGCGAGAACTAGAATTGGTCTCTTGGGGTCGGCATATGCGGCACCAGAAATAGTCGCTCTCACCCAAGCACTTGATTCGCTTTATGGATAGGCTTTTACGGATGAGAGGGGAATAAAGGTATGGGGGCGCACAAAAGATCCCAAAGGGTCGACGTGCCTGCGCTCATGCGCGACCCTGAACAAGATGCGATTACCTGATTATAGTCTAGATGACTGTAAACAGATTTTTTAAAAGAAATAATGTGACAAGGTCAAAGGTCAAGGTCACGCCGCCGACGCCGCCGCCGCCGAAGCCAAAAAGTCGGCGCGCCGCCGCCGGCTATTTCTATATCGGCGCCCACCTCTACATAGTAGTTGTGATAACGCATGATTGTTTTGGTGTCATGTCATAAATGTTAGTTATATACAAAATACAGGCTTATAAGTCTTCGCATGTGGCGTTATAGTTATGAGGCGGTAATAGAATTAAGTATGAACATTACTTTATTCTATTAGCGACCGTAAAAAAAAACAGTAACCAGCTAAAATATCTACTTTAATGAAGACGTGATCAGTGAAGTATCATTTTTATTAGGTTTTATTTTATATCAAATAGGTAATAATTAGAATTTAACAGGTTCTTATAAAATCTATTGTCATACATTATTAGAGATATTCTTTAATGTTCATTGCAGTTTTATGCCAAACCTATGACAGTTAACGTATGGCGTTAATTGATTTAATTATGTGAAATATTCTTATGAATCGATCAAGACAACAAAATGGAGGTTAAATGCGTAGTTAAAGATATAAATACTAAAATAAAAAACTTTATCAAAATTCTAACAACGCCATGGGTCGTTATTAGAAACCAAATTATGAAAAGTGATTCTATTACCGCCCTTATTTAAAATTGTATTTAAGCCACAAAAATACAGCGAGAGGGCTATATTGAGGGTTTATTAAGGAAACTAAAGTACGAATTAATATTGTTATGCAAAAACATGTTGGTATACTCATTTTAAATGTGTTAAAATCGCTATTTAATAACAAGGTGCACCTTAAGTAGCTGGTAGCGCGTCAGTATGAAAAGTGCGTCCGTTGCGGGCGCGTCCCATTTAATGCGAAATAACTCCGTTTACTGGTTATTTACGAACACAAACTTTAATCGTTTTGATAGTCAATAAACATATCTAGATATTTTTTAGGTAACGTGTTTTCTGGAACCTGTTAATAAGTATTTTATGAAAGAAAGAAAAATAGGGCGGTAATAGAATACAAATTTTGGGGGGTCGTTAATAGGCGCACTTACGTTACTCTAAGATCTCGAGGACTACTAGGATCATAATTTTGAGAGGCACACGAAGAAAGGAGTAACATAAATAGTCATCGGGACTCTACGCTTATAAATACATTCTCGGTTTTTCAAAACCCATAACATAAAATATTTGTTGCAATTTACAGTTCCGCCGATCAAACTCATCAGCGCGTGTCAACTGTCGCAGCGTCATACGCCCGGTCCAGCCTACTCCCGTTCAGGCGTCATGTTAAAGGAATACTTGACAAGCCTCATTCCTATTCGGCCTTCGTTTAGTGGATGCCGAGGCTTACAACGGCCATGTCTTGCACGTCACCTCCGCCTGTTTCCGCCTGGCGCCGCTAGTCGCAACGTGAAATATTTGTCCGAAGCGCTCGCCCCGGGACGCTAAATCTTGTCGCGTGTACAACCAGGCCACGACCGACGCCCGAGATATCGACGACACCTTGATACACTACGACTATTAAAATTATAATGGCACATAAAACTGTAACCACACCTCCAATTTGCTCCGACATCAACAATTGTCATAATTTTACGCAACAACTAGATATATGGGCGCGCATTCCCATCCGCGGTGCCAATTAAACCCGTTTTGGCCAGACAGAAAAGCAATTACTGCCATTCGATCATTTGGAAAAGCTCCGGAACGTAATTAAGGGATTATTATCCCGAGGTCCCAGCGCACGAGAGTCCCGGCTCTTAAATCATTGTGGACTCGCTATTCCTTAGACTTTAATATGAGGTGTGCTATAGTAATGCATCTACCCATTTCTATTCCGAGACGTTGTTTAAAGGTTCAGAGTCTACAGTATCGAGTCGCACGAAATCGTGAAAGGCTACAAATAGCCCGCGCCAAAAGCGCTGAAATATATCGTATCACATCTCCATAAAAAGTAATGAACGTTCGAGGTGCTCCAGGAATGGCCGGTGCGATCGCGGCGGAATATCATTTGTCATTGTTATTTATGAGGAGTCAGTTGGTTGCGTTGGGAGTGGGGAGTAGCGGGTTGACGGCCTGGGGGCAGCATGGGCCTAGAACAGCGGGAGATACGGGCACTTTGCAAAAATGGCCGGAGCACGATGTCGTCGGTCGACCTCGTCGAGTCTTCTCGGTCGCGGCCATTACAATAACACTAGACGCGTGTGCGCACGTGAGGTGATTGCACTGTAATAACTATTTGGAACGATAAAGTTGTACCTACATTGAATAGATTCTAGAAAAACAGTTGGGTAATGTAGACGCTACACCACTGCAAAGATTTTAAATTTTAATTTATTTAGTAGGAACCCATAGTGTCTAACATAAAAGACATGTTTTATCTCTTTAGGGTAAATGAACCGGTGAAACATCTTGACCTTTCCGTACATTAATTACAATTTATTGATCGATTACTTATCGTAGCTGTCAAAAAATATATCCACGCAGACGAAGTCGCTGGCAATAGCTAGTAAACCAAAACACAATCTTGTAACTACGCGTTGTGCGCCCGATCGATTTGTAAAGATACCGGGTCAGGCTCTCTGCCTGCAGCTATCCACCTATTCACTCATAAAATTTTATTGCTAATTTACAGGCGTGTATAGAAATGAAACATGGGAATTAAAACGTTCACGGTGTATATAACACCGACCGAAATCGTAGGAAGTGAGTAATGTTAGAATAGGATTTACTGTTTAATCCGTGAGGCATCAGATGAAACCAAATCTCCAGCTTAGTTGGTTCTGACCTCATAACTTCTAACGGACGTGTTACCTCACCCACTGTTGTAATACTAGATCTATAAATTTTACAATGCCTTAAAATGAATTTAATTGAGCACGACTGTAGGGTGTTGGAAGATCCATTTGAATCTTGCAGAATTACTCGACTGTTTACATAGAAAGTTATTAGTGTTAGTTCTTGAATTATAGCTATTCCATTAGACTGTGAGGACTACGGTCAATACTATCGATCTTGCTTTATGTTTGCGTACTAAATCCAGGAGTTCATTCAATGTCGATGACCGCACGTTTAATTTCTTAATCGAGGTTGACTGAAGATCAATAGCCATAAATGTTTAATACCTCCAGTACAAAGCTCTCTTGCATCGTGAAAATGATATTTCAATGGTACTTTATGTGGAAGTAACAACAAAGCAATATTTTGCACGGAATGTTTGAATAAGTTGAGAAACTAGGATTTAACGTTAACATATTGTCAGGAAGTCGTTCTTTCGAGCATATTGCGGCCAATACTGGAAAATCTTGTTTACTGGTTCCATTTTCCTTTAAGTTTCCTCTTTAATTGTAGGGAATGCCTGAGTATCGGGTACTGGATAGTTAATGAAGATAGTGAGCTTGATAACCGTTTATTGAGTAACAGTTAGGGCTGGACTTATTAAGTTTGCTTTATTAATAGTGTATTTAACATCGTGACCCTTGTATCGTGCGGCAAATCCGTACAAAAAGGCAGGTTTATTGTAGGGATCACGCGAGCGGACCCCTGACCCCGTTAGTTGGGTTCCGATTTCGATAGCCACTACTGGGTTTCCAGACGTGGAATTAGAATGGTCATAACGAGAATGCCCATTGTTGTGGAAATGGGAGGTTTTGTACATCTATTGACCGTAAGTTCAGAATATAAATGACAGCTAAAGTTGCGGACTCAAAATCTGCTAGTAACCATTAGTCGCCATTTGTAATTAAGCCGTGTCGTGTAAGGTCTAGACCTTACTGACTGCCTAGGCAGTTAGTAGGTAATAAATAGGTTATAGTTATTGAGTTATATTCGAGATAGTTTCCGATATTTTAGGATATTTCATGAGCCTGTTATGCCAATATAATAACTTCAAAGAAAAAATAAACTTTCTGAGGCGGTTCATCTTCTTTTATTGATCAAAGGCGTTTAAGATCTGTCTGTCATTTCAATTTAATTGAAAATCTCTGAAGATGCCCTTTCTGGTTTTCTTATTATTTTTATATTACGAATTATATTTAAAGAACCGAAATGGCGGTGAGGCTTGAAAAGAAATATTTTTATTTTCTTTTGCGGTCTATTAGAAAAGGTAGAGTCGTAAATAACAGAGTCGGGATTTTTACGACGTAGAGCATTCGTTAGAATAAGAGACACAGATTTCTTAAGAAACGATTGTATAATTTACTATGGCAGGTAAGCGTGCCAAATCAGATGGACTTCTAAATTGGTATCAAATACCAAACGCGCGTTCGACACGCATTGACTTCTAGATGCTAATCTATACTAGGCACTATTAAGTAGCTTGATTAATAATAAAATATACACACGAAAGTAACTTTGATTGATAAGTTCTCGTTTTCTACGTAAATTGCTAAAGCTATTTGGTAATATTTTGGTACAACAAAACTCATTTTTCGCCAAAGAAACTACATTAGAACAACTACGAATCCTACCAAGAATGATAAAAACAAGATTTTGCTTAATCTAATGTTCAATCCTTTGATGTAAACATTTAGGCACCATCTTACTTTAACTTTAACAAGCGTCAAAATTTTGACAAATTCATACAAAAATCACCGGTTATTGTTAGTTACGGTTACAGTAAGTTGGTGAAATTCAGCCTTAATGGTGTAACCACTTGGTTACTTATGTACCATATTATTTATAATCTGATTGAAATGTCTTTAATTAGGTAGGTTATGGTATAAGACAACATTATAATTAAACTTCAATTCATTTTGCGCAAAGATTGTCCTAGCTGATTTAGTTTCGTATCTCTTACAATCACTAAATACAATTTCCAAACCAGTTCCCTCTTAATTAGTGGCTAATCTAATACGGGCTTTTTAATATCGTTTGTCTAAATATTTGAATTAAATTAATGCAAATTGGACCGAAGGAGTAACGAAATCAACTCGATCGTTGAGGTCAAATAACTATTTGTATGTCCTTCTGGTTACGTTCTGTGGACTTTGTGATTTGGCCCTTAATATTTTGGTCTTATTAGTATTCCAATACTCTTTATTGCATTTCACAGTGTACATTAGTTCTTAAATATATTATTGGATCACCATGAATCCTGTCGGGCACAACAACAATGGACAGGAGGAGTTTTCCTCGCATTAGATGGTTGTGCTTGTTTGAACTCAAGCAATTAAATGCAAATCAGAGGATGTTTAAAGCTTGTAATTACATTTCGATGATATTATTATTTTTGGGTTTTACAATCAGGATTAAGTATTTTTCTTTTTTTTTCTTTCATACAGATCACTGTATTTTTAAAGATACAAGCTGCCTTATTTGTCTAACAAAATCAATTACACTAGTATACATTTTGAGATACCTATTACCTACTTATTTTACAACACCAATTCCAATTAGCAATATACACCATCGACACTTACGGAACATGTATTTTTATGGCGGTTACACAAACATAAATAAATTATGACTGTTATAATAATAATTGTTGTGTACATACGATAGTAAACATTGCACAATCCAATTGCTACAACTTAGGGTTCGGACAAACCAACGCGATCACACCGCGATCAGCCGGCGTGCAGCGATGGCGACCAGACCTTAATGCATTGATCGCCATCGCTGCACGCCGGTTGATCGCGTTGGTTTGGCCGAACCTTTATAACTACACCTTAATAGAGTTCAATTTAATATGATCGCTAATAAATTGCATAAAAAATAAATAATGGCCTCTCTAAATGCAATAAGGTAATTTCAATTGCGCTTAGGTGTCAATATATGACCCAAATAACTATTTTTTACTCATAAAAATAAATAAAACAATCTAGCTGTTTTGTATAAAATCCAACTTTAAGTTGTCAATGCCAACTTTAAGTAACACTTTTTTAAATCCCATAAACGCATACCTTGCTTTATAGTTTCGATCACAGAGTAAATAATAGTACAGTAAGGTAGGGTTGCACCATGTTACTTTAACTTTGACAAACGTCATAAGTCTGTCAAACTCCGTACAAAAAACACCGGTTATCGTTTATGTTACTGTCAGAATAAGATGGTGCAACCCAGCTTAAGAATACATCAGTTTTACATTAGTAGGCACAGTAGCCTAAAGCCAAACCCGAAGTGTGAGCGTGACTTGTCCCGCGCCATGTTTCAGTAATGTTACTTCATCTAACTCCATTTGATGGAGACTGGATCAAAATCAGTAGTTTCTGATCTACGTTAATCAGACTCATAGATTTTTATTGGAAAATAGCACATATTACCACTACATAAGAATACCAGTGTTTAACTTGTTGTTTGTAATCAGTAGTTTAGGATGTAAGCAAACATTTCCCAACAATAGGCGGTGCAGTTAACGAATATCTAATAAAACGCTCCAAATAAATTGATTAAGTGCGATTTCGTGTATTTATATCGTGTTGAGTGTAATTTGTCAAGACCCTGATAAGATCGCGGTTAAGATGGCAGCGCGGATGTAGTGATGTAGAAATAAAAGTATCGATGAATTTAAATTGCCTTTAAATACCAAAAGAAAAGTAAAAGTGTACCGATAAGTGCCACATTAAACGTTATTGATAAGGTAAGTAAACTTTTAAAACCAAAAATAAATAAAAATAACATTCGCGATAAAATAAATAATCGAATACGATGGTGTATTATTAACCTGAAGCGTTTTATCAATAACGACACAATGGATAGCCACGTCAACAAAAGTGGACCAAGGTTGACCTTTTTAAGCCGATCGATGAGTTATTGTTTACTATTAATATCAATGTTAGTAATGGCATGGTACTTTAGTATCAAGTGGTGTTGAAAATGTTGGGCCCTTCAATATATTGAACTAGCTTTCCGCCCGCGGCTTCGCCCGCGTGGAATTTTGTCTGTCACAGAAAAACTTTATCGCGGCGTCCCTGTTTCAAAACCGGGATAAAAACTATCCTATGTCCTTTTCCGGGACTCAAACTATCTCTATGCCAAATTTCATCATAACGGTTCAGTTGTTGTGAAAGCAAGACAGACAGACAGAGTTACTTTCGCATTTATCACATTAGTATAGATATAATTATGCATATGCCAGTGGGTTCATTACAATAGTCGAGCGGCAGCGGGGATCGAACCCGCGTTCCCGGGTCACGAGTCAGCCAGTCCGACACCTTCACCGTTCGGCGATCGTCGCTTCCTCTAATTTAACTTGGCCTTTAAGGAATCGATATTAATATCGATAAAACTAT
Organism: Ostrinia furnacalis; assembly: GCF_004193835.3. Classification (NCBI taxonomy): domain Eukaryota; kingdom Metazoa; phylum Arthropoda; class Insecta; order Lepidoptera; family Crambidae; genus Ostrinia; species Ostrinia furnacalis. Next base: position 11,791 of record NW_021131507.1, on the reverse strand, counting down.
CCAGCAGCACTAAGTATTACGCCATAAAGGCTTCCATCCTTACAGCTGACGGATTCGCGGCTGTTGTTCCACTTTCTCCGGTCACGATTGATCTTCAATTACTAGTTTCCTCATTCTGACACTTGCATCTTTCAAAATTGTTAATTTAACAATGGGACTGCATTAATAATGTAACTTGAATGAGCATTTCAATGCACGAACTAAATATGAGTCAACTTAACAGGGAAATAATTTATTGATTTAACATACCACCCACTAGATTACTTTAAGAGACAGAAATAATCATCCTGACAAGCTCCCAGAAGATAAAATTAATATCAATGACATGATTGTAGTTAAAAAAAAAGGTTTAAAGGATCACTATGGAAAAGGCTCTATGTACCCGTACCCGTGTACCCGTAGTATACAAATTACTTCTAATTTTCGATGTCGAGAGATTAGTACTTGATTAACCTTGACATTACCATCGAAGTATTGATTAATCCGTATCAGGTGATCAACATAATTAAGTCATAAATTGAAGTTAACACTTTTATTACCAATTTGATGAATATAAACATTCATCCTTTAAGAACCAGCGAGTAAAACATGTAAATCGTTCTTTACGAGTTTATGGGTAAGGAAAATTTACAACTTTAGGCTTTGAAAGTAAGAAGGATTAACTTCTCAGGTCTGTAAATGATGACAATTGCCCCAAATTAACGACCGGATAAAGCTGATCCTCGGATTCCAGGTTTCGTGAAAGCAATAACGTGTTCCTATCGGTCTGGTTATACTGGTTCTGCTATATAAGCCGTATTGCTCAATAGAGTTCAGACCATCTCGGTTACACAACTGGGCATTTTTGCCTCGACTACCCACTCAGCTTTGTCCGTGCAGAGAAACAATGTGGACCTTGTGTTAGGCATTCATGATATACGCCTTGTATTGATATTTCTGCTTATCGATTGAATAATGAACGTTCCAATACTTTTGTTTGATGGATAGATACGGACGTCTGTCGAATATTGTGGCAATCGTGATGGTATACACTTAGATGCTTTGAAATCTGTCGTTGATTGTATCTACGGTGATGTATCTGATTACTTTGCCGATACACTTTCGGTCTCGTACGAGTTATGATTGGGCAATGCACCATTAATCTTGTTTGGTACTTCTTGTAGCGGCAACACAGTAATGACTGTAATGTAAGAAAGCTGCTGCTTTGTGGAAATGGAAATGATATCAACAATTGAATAACAACCAATTTGTGTTGGAAAGCATTTCGGTAACAGTTACTTTCCTATTACCGACGTACGGTTGTTTACGGCTCAGCCAGTTCAATTACATGAGGCTAACGAGATGCCTTCAATTGTGCTTCAGACGCTTTTTAAAGCATCAATTGATTGGCACCGTTACGTAGATCACGTATACAGCCACAAAAAGTTCCATGGACCAATGTCATTCTCCTAGAGACCCCATTTAATTTGTTTTTTTACTTCCACAGAAAAAATAGTCATCAAAAAAGGATCGGCTGCTTTAGAATTCGATCGAGAAACATGGGCTTTGTTCTAAATAAAATCAGGGTTTTCAATTTAATTTTATCGCCGAAGCGAAGATTAATATAGAACAGGCTTTAAACACTTAACGACTCGTGTGGGAATCACATCGGTAATGGCTCCGAGTGACATTTCTCATCCGCCGACAGTTACAGCTCTCCGGAGTGATTACATAACACTTTGTTTTTTGTCAACAGTCCCTACAGTGATTGCCTATTTCATGCTTAATAGGTTAAGAGGATTTTTAAATTTAATTACACCGCTTTCACGGAACTGGGGCAAGGTAAAACTTTTCGTTTGACCAATTGTAGCGTTATAAAATATGGAGATTGTTGTCACTTGGTCGTCAGTATTCGTCCCACGCTCATAGAACAAAGATATATTGTCCTGGGTGTAGGTGTAAATAAAAATATAAACAATTATAATGACATGGAAGGGTTGGGTTTTGTCGCTTCTACGACAATATGTGGGGCGGCGCCGGATGTTGGAGATCACTGGAATTATCATAATATTATTATACTGTCAGCTTACGATATGAATATTTTTTATGATTTACGAGGGCACGGGTCAAATAAAATGAAATGTTGAAGAATTTTAGGATGATAAAAGAAATTAAGTATGTTTAACATGAACGCAGTACATCGAAGCATATCATAGGCTACCAGGGGAGCATAATAACGAAGCAGGCTCGCATTCAGGAGGATATTTAATGAGCGTGCGCATCAGATCGTTACGCGGGCATGTGTATTATTATGCCCAAGATGGAATGCGAGCCGGGGTCACGGCAGAAGTGTAGCGGTGGCTGACCACCTAGACGTGTGGAGCTTATGCGGTGACCTTAGGGCACACATTGCGATAGCAGTACTGTGTCAGTTAGTTTTTAGGATACCGTAAGCTAACCAGCAAAATATATAAGGTATAAGTACCGGAAAATTTCTAGGAATATTTCTACAAATGTTTAGAAATATTTTTCTATCACAAATTATTTTGAAACTAAAGAGCTTTCATTTGCTCCCCTAAAAGTAATTAGAAACGATCCTTATGCAAAATATTGATATCGTTATATCGATAAATCTTTCAAGAAAAAAACAATGTGCACGAATCTTATAAATAAACATCTTCTACAGAACCTTTAATAAGTGGATCGACTTGTACTCGTTACTTTACCTACGTATTCGTAGGCGTTATAATAACGACAATAGTGCAGTTAGCTCTGTTCTGAACGTCAGTCGCATTTGTTAATATTCCAACGTGTACTAGGAACATTTCAAAGCCCCATGAAAGGCTCTCATTATCTAACTCGCCTGTTCTTTTTGGCTCGTTTAGCCGCCTTTGTGTGAAATGTTATTATAATAATTTATCTAGAGATGGGCAGATTAGACTTTATCGATAGTGTCTGACCTCTGCACCGCTAATAATCGCGTGGAGCGCTCGTCTTATTTCGTCAGGTTATTGTTGCTTTTTATCAGCGTCATCTCCATCGGTTTTTACGGAAACTTTGGGATGATGAGGCATTTTAGTGTCATCGATCCTAATTCAAATTGTTGGGCTCTTTATGTTTTAGGGAATGCAGGTCTTAATCTCAGGCTTACGTTACTTAAAGTTAAACAACGCCACTAATCTAGTGGTCTAAATTGAATAAAATATTTTTGATTTGATTTGGTTTGATTTGACGGTAGAGATATCTCAGACTCAAGCATTGATTCTTGCTAATGCTCTGTGTAATTTAAAACATTCAGAAATTAAAAATTGTGTACTGAGTATTAGTTATTGAGGGTCATTTCAAAATTACCTACTATTCATAAAGCAAGTTATAATTTATGTGAAAAATTTTAGATACTTCTTTTACGAAGGAGACGAGGAGACCTTTAAATGAATGAATGAACAGCATTCGGTCTAAAAAACCATCCATTCACGAACATCCTGAACCAAACAAGTGATCAAACACATACTAGACAAGCGACTCCACTACAGCTCGAAGGTTGTGTGGCTGCAATAAATACTTATTTGCGATACCGTGAGCTTGTCATCGTAAGGTACAATCAACGGGCAAGAGGCGAGTCGGCCGCGGTCGGTCACCGGCCAGCCTCGGGCTTTGTTCTCACTCGGGACTTGCCACAATGAGGTAGAGTCTAGAAAGCCCACAAGTATTTTGCCAAAAATCCCAACGTCAAAATTGATTTTGCAATTTATGGTATTGCCAATAAATAGCTTCAGTTTTGGTTTAAAATGACAGAATACATCGAGGGTATGCGTTAGTTATGATATGGATATAGAAATCCAGGGTATAAAATAAAGTAAGAGCCAAATTCAATGGGGTGCCTGGATGGTTCGACTCTACAGTCCAGAACTAACTCGACTACGAGAACTACTCTACTAAGGCTGGGTTGCAGCATCTTACTTTAACTATAAAAAATGTCAAAAATCTGTCAAACTCCATACAAAAACACCGGTTATCGTTTCAATTACGGTTAACTTTAGGTGGTGCAATTCAGCTTAAGAGTAGTGGGTACTCTCGTTATATTGTAGTACTGCCTGATTCTAATACTGACTTTTGAGGCTCTTCTCAAGGTATTGCTTCGCAGTTCTACTGCTCCTGTTTACACTGTGGTTGTTGTATGTTAGCGCTCAGATCCAACTATCTTGTTTTATGTACCCTGATGAATGCCCCCCATACGATTGTAAATCGCAGATATTGAATGTGAAGCTGACATACTCGGACTATTGCGTTAGCGGGTAAATGATAGGATTAAAGCTCTAATTGCTTGTTAACAAGGTCTGATTTAGTAGATCACATTCCGTCAAGTGATTGTGACCAATATTTGTTTCAAGCTAGTGCCGTCTACTGCTGGATGAAAGCCTTCCCCAAGAGACCATTATTATAAAAGAGATGATATTGTAGTTAGTAAAGAACATCAAAGACTTTGAAAAGTAACTAGACCAGTGTTTTGCAAAGGGTGTACCGAGGCACACTGGTGTACCTGGTACTGGTGTTCTTTAGTAAGTAAGTAAGGGTAAGACTAACCAAGATAATTACTTAAAAAAATGATTTTTAATTTGTGGTGTACCTCCAAAAATTTTTGTTTTCCTAGATGTACCTTGAACACAAAAAGTTTGCGGAACACGGGACTTTGTAAATCTTGAATGGAGATTGCAACCGATACCATATAGGTGTCGCTGCGGGCGTACACTAGCTCCTCAAAATAAGGACGTATATCATACAGTTTGACATGTTTAAAAATGATAATTTATGGGTTATGTGAGTGTCGAAAGCGCAGATTGTGTGGAAGGGACTAGTTACAGCATCATTGCTGGCTATCAGTAATGTCCTCGTGGCGAGCTCGACAGCACATTGGATTGTATTTTTCTGTTGCAATATCGTTCTTATTACAGCCATATAAGATGCCACATCATTAGCTTGACATGCCCTTGTGTGTACATTGTTCGTGTGTATATCAGCTTTGAATGTTAGTCGCATTATGGTTTTTTGAAGCCATCCTTTTTGCAATCGTAAGATTATTGCAGATTTTATTATCATATACGCCACAGATATTCAAATGAGGACTGCTAACATTTGTTGTAGTTGCAATACGAGATAATTTTGAGATATAAAATCTATGTTCCTTTGATAAAGGAGGGATTCCATGATGTTTTCTTGTACAATGTTTAAACTATCAGATGGCCTGTTTAGCATCAATTTGTAAGGCTGTTGAAGCTTGTTAATGCAATTGGATGTGGTAGAATTATTTTATACACGGTCTGTGCGCGTTATTATTACAAGTGGATAAGGTTCTATGATAGCACATTCCTTCGCAGAAAACTGTAGGATGAAAACCGAAGTTTTTTTCAACAACAGCGAACAGTAATTGATTTTGACACAAATAAATTTAAGAGTAGGTATACACAACATTGATGAAACAAACGCTGGCCGTAACAGCGTATTGCACTAGACGACGGGTTCATCATCTCCGGGTGTCTAAGTAGCCCAGTTGGAAGAGCAGTCGCCCGGCAAGCGGAAGGTTTGACAATTCCCGCCTTAGGCAGTTCGATTTTTTCAAGTTATTTATATAATTTTCAAATAAATTGATTCCCAATAGAGTCAAAATCGTTGCAAGATATATGCGTTTGGATCGTTTGGATAAATCGTAGACTCTACCCATCCCTATTTATAACCGTCCAATTATGTCGCTGAAATCTCATTGAAAGTGGAAAAGACCTACCCTCAAAAGCACTCCAGAACATGCTTCGTACACTCGTCAGCATGTTATCTTGTTCTAAAAGAGTTCTTAATACAACTGAACAAGCTACACCGTATTTTGGTGTGCCTTTACGTGCCAGACCAGATAAGATCGGAAGCGTAAACGATGTGCGCAGGACCATGTAACTCCCATGTATCTGGCTTGCACAGCGGATAGTATCATAGATACCGTGATAGTGGCCCTTATAAGGCCTCCTCTTGCCTTTTGATCGGGTACGGTCGACAAATTCAGCCTGATTGGCGATTAGTGTTGGTTTTGCAATCGGTACTGCGGGAATAATAGGTGTTGTTAGGAGTACCGTTAGTCCGTTAAATGACGGTTTGTAGTTCGCTGACGTTAAGTTTGTCAAAGTAATAATTTACCTAGTTCTTTACCCCCTTATTAGTAGGAATGAGAACAGATTTGTCACACGGTATTATAGTTAAAACACTGTTTCGCCTCTTTGCGAACACAAGCGGAGTTTCCATACTTTGCAGTTTGCACGACTATAGAAAAATGCGTCAGATATGCGAGCTAAGCTGAAGTAACTTAGCTCTACAATCCGAACGAAATTGACCAATCATGTATTAGGTGTGCATGTGTATCATGTACTAAAGCTTAGGCTGAGTTACACACCCTAACTTTGACCGTAACTATAACGGTAACCGGTGCTTTTTGTATGGAGTTTGGCAGATTTTTTACGTTTGTCAAAGTTAAAGTAAGATGGTGCAACTCAGCCAGTTTTGTCTTGTAACTTTTATCCTTTATCTTGCCTTGGCTGTACTTACAGTATCAGTTATCATCTTTAAATTTTATTAAAGTGAAAAAGGGCTCAAAAGGTCACAGGCCTGGTTACATGCACACAAGTTCACACAAATGACACGTACGGCGTCGTAGGTAATGCTATTTTAATACTAGACTATGGTTCTTAGATTGTAGAAATCCCAGTTCACTTATAAGTATGATTACTTGGAATCCACCACCCCATGAATGGCGTCTACAAGGGTAGTTTACGTATAAGGTCGTTGACTCGGATTTTCATAGCTTTTTTGCTTAATATGAATCACATGCAAGGAATGTGTAATGGGTACTTGCAATCGCGGTGCGTAGGGAGACCAATTCGTTCGGATTTTTCGGACACGTCTTGACATGGAAAAAACGTGAAAAAAAGAACCATTTTTTTGTAGGAACTTGTAAGTCTCGGTAACCCTTCGTGGTAATACTTGTGTTACGAGTAGGTTCATCACAATTTATAGTCCAGCGGCATCAGGGTTTGAACATGGGTTCGGACACCATTTGATTGGGCTATTGTCAATTTGTTCGAACTTTTCCTGAAATTTACAGACAATGGTACATGAAGCTACTGTATTTACTTGTAGTTAAAATAGTGCTATTTTGCATCAAAAATGTAGGTAAGTATGGTCTGGTGCTGTCAACGTCAGAACTTTCAAAGTTTTCTATCTGGTAACCCTAGTCGCGTGTCTATCGTAAGAGGGTGGCCGACTGAATTCAAATGAGCTATGCAAGGTGGAATTAGACAAAGATGAATAAGCTTTTCCTTAACTTTATGAATATTTTTGGAGACTGCAAATACTGCTCTTTTGTCTAACTGCGTTTTAATTAATTGTGTATTTGACACTATTGGAGTCTTTCAGCGACTTGGCCCACTTTTAGCTTGGTCCACGGGTCAAGTCGCTGGATTGTTTTTTTTTCTTCCAGCAACTGGGCTAACCTTTAATGTGGATATAAATAAATGAAACACCAAATCAACAAAAAGCTAGAATCTTAGAGTGATATTTTCATTGGCTTGAATTGCCCTATAATATTCATTCATACTTATATGAGATTCGTATTTCGCTCACTAAAAAAGTAAAACACCTACTGTGTATCTATTGTGAGCGTTATGGGGAATAGTTATAGTAAACATTTTTAAGTCCTTTTTTGGAACAGTACCTCATAAAATAAAACGGGTATGTATGATAAACTCATAGAGCGTCTTCTCATCTATTTCCAAGTTCCAACTGTATTTTTTGCTATGATTAGGTACTTATAGCAAATATAAAATACATAAAATATTATAGAAGGAAGTTATGTACGAGTAAGCTAAGATAATAATGAAAACAAACATGAACGCCGTTTAAGGTCATTATTTAAATTGGGATTGTAATGTAGGAAATATTAGAATTTACAGGAATAGGATAATTTAACGATAGTCTTTATTTGTTTTAAGATCATTTATACAAAAAATAATTAGAATCCAAAGGTCAATGTATTATTGCTGATTTTAAAGGGTGGCAAAAGCTTCTACGTGTTTTAAACAAAACTTAAAGGGTGTGTATGATATAATATGTTTGTATGGAAAAGATATTGATTTCTAGTTAAGGTTACACAAAGTATTATTATTTTTGTTTTCAGAATAATAAGGAGGGTGAAATAATATTTTATATATTTTATGACCGTAATATGTGATAGGAGAACGCGCGCTAATGACTTTTATGTGACAGATAAACGCGGTCAAAGCCGCATTTCCTACCTAGTCATTTTATAATTTATGTGTCCAACTTCCCATAGACAATCGTAAATCTTTTGATAAACGTATAATCTCAAATTAGTTTTTAAACTGCTATAAAATTTAAGTAGCGCCTTAAGGTTAACGTCCCTGGCATTATAGGGCTCTTTACAAAACGCCTAAAGTGATTTAATATACGGAAGTTATTATGTCCAATGATATTAAATTATTTTATAATAAGCTTAAGACGAAGGCCGTGCGAGCGAACCTAATTTTCACTTTTATCTTGAATAACATTATGTAGTTTTTGCTTTGGGCGTGTCTACTGACTAGGAAGCCATAGAAATCAGTATTTTGCTGAGTATCTAGATTAAATATTAAATCATAAAAAAACATAACACAAAAAAACTAAATTCTCTTATGAATTATGAGAACAGTTTTACAGTCTAATTTTTTAGAAATCAGCAGAAATGTCATCAAATATGGCCAACTGACATAAAAATATTTTTAGTCTGTGAACTAGTGATGCGACAAAACCTCTCGTTAATCGAGAAGTGAAATGTTGTAGTACTTGCGTAATGCGTATCATCGCCGGGTGATCGTCAACATTGAATGTGAACTGATTATGAAATTTTCGAGAACAGGAAACAAACTGTATGCACAGATGTAATCAAAAAGCACACTGGACAGTAAAACAATCAATGATATCCGTAAAGTTATTAAACTTCTGTTGCTTGCTGCGTGATTGGTGGATTTTGACATATCTGTCAATGGGGCCGTTCAAGTATTACGTAAGCAGATTTCTTACCATTTTTTACCCCCCCGCCCCCCTTGTCATCAAAAGTAAGCAAAGCACTTACCCCCTCCCCCTATGCTTACGTAAACATTTTGTTATAAATGTTTTTTATATTTGTCATTTTTAAAATAGGAAAATTCATGAAAATATTTGGTTTAACTGATACACATATAGTCCAGTCATTTCGTCCGAAAAAAAGGCAAATAAAAGAAAATGAATTTGCGCTTCTAATTTTTTAATATGTTGTAGGGGATACCTAGAAAAGCTTAACTTGAGATTGTCGACCAAGCTTTCCTAGGAGCTTTCGCCGCCATCTTGGAAAACGCTTAAAATTTGTTTTTCGGCAATAACTCGGCTATCCGATGAGATTCGAAAATTTTTGTAGGACACTTTTTGTAGCTTTCTTTGTGCTCTACAATAACGCCCGAACCATTTTTAGCGTATCATGCATCGTTATCGAGATATCGATCGATAAAGTCAAAAATTTTGGACACAATTTTTGTTTTTTTCTTTTTTTTTCTTTGGGTCTTAATAAATATGAAAAATTCCGAAATAATTAAATAATTAATTAAAAAGTAAAAAGTAAAATTTAATTACTTTTAATTACTTTTTAATTACTTTTTTTTAAGTAACGGCAAAGCATTTGTATTAGTTGGTTCTTGTTTTGATCCCTTGTGAGAAACTTCTCCTGGCTAACTTTTGGAGTAGTTGTCTCATCGAATGTGAACTCCGGCGATTGGTTTTTTCTCGAACGTCGTACTCTTTCCGAAGTTTTCGTTCCAGCGAGTGTCATATCAGTCGGATAACCGTCGAATATGATTGCAACCTTTCCTTCGAAGTTATGTTGTACGTATCTGACGTTAATTATTTAATTATTCCGAAATAATNAACTGACTCCGAAAAAGTAAACACTAAAAGTAGAAAAATAAATTTACGTTATCTCCAATATTGTCGAAGTTATCGCTGGAAAACTAAGCAAAGTATCGTATATTTTTTATTTAAAATTAATCAGTAATCGGAATAAGTGAATACTTAAAATAATATCGATTAAATTTACAGATTATTGTCTATGACTCACAGGTTACGGCACTGATGTGTCAGAGACAAGTCATAGACAATATGGAGATAACACATGATTTTAAACGTCAAGTCAATTTGACAATGTCACAAATTTTCATCGTCCACGTATTTTGCTAAAATAATTTGTTTCAAAGATTGATTTCAAACTTGTATAAACGTGAAAATAAAGTTGGTTTCATGGGCTTGTTAAATAGTGTGTATGATATTATGAACACGTAAGTGATTATGGTGTAATTGTGTATGAAAGTGTTTGTTTACATCTCTGCTGGATTCTAAAAAATCAAGGTATACGTTTCCATATTGAACGGTTGGTAGCGGCCTGCATCCAGCGTCTCTCTGCTACCTTTATGAGGTCATCGGTCTACCTTGTCGGTGGATGTCCCACTAAGCAAAATAATATTGGAACAAAATTGGAAAATTTTGTGAGATTACCTACTTACGAGTACTTTATTTAAATCAACGATATGTTTATTAATATAAAAACTATTTGAATTGACATTAAAAGTTCATGTCGTGAAAATTGTACTGCGAAAAAGCCCACGAGAATAAAACAATTGACTGTCGATAGTGACGAATAAAGTTAAAAAAGTTTCTAAGTGGACAGTGTTTTTGTATGGAGTTTGACTGACTTTTGACGTTTGTTAAAGTTAAAATAAGTTGGTGCAACCCAGCTTTAGTGACCAGGAATTTAGTCCGTATGCTGCTACTGCTACAAACCACAAAACTCACAGATGACATTGACATTCAAATAATTCTTATTCAGTTTCCAACGTAATATCTTAATTATAAAATTTTTGTTGTTACACAGTTATTTGTAACTATATTTGGACTCCCTATTGTACCCGTTTGACCTTTTGGCTTAGAATCGGACTGGTTTTTATAACCATCTATTGTTAACTGACAAGTGTAATGTATTTCTGTATGGATTCATTATCTTGTTCTCAAGATCCCAAGTCACGATCGGATTATTATTGACGCAAAACTTTTTATTTACGGCAAAATGTTTGACTGTTTGTATTGTAATAAAAACTATAGCATATGACTGCTGATTTGATAGAACTGGTGTATAAGTTAAGGAAATCAATAAATGGATAAATTGATTTTCATTTGATGGTTCCGATTATGTTTTCGACGCAAAAAGGCATTTTTTATTTAAGGCAAAAATGTTTGATTGTTTGTATTTTAATAAAAACTATAACAAATGATTTGTACAAACTGGTATATGAGTTTGAGTAGGTTAAGGAAATAAACAAATGAATTTTTATTGGTGGTCCAGGTGTAGATCCTGGCTACACAGGAGTTGCAGCGGTGGGAACGAGAGGTGGGAATATTCGTAGTCCCAAAAATAAACAAATGAATAAAACTTTAGTATGTGTTCTGACACTTCTTCTGACCATTATAAAATAGAGAATATTACTAAAAGTGATGTTATGATAAAATAGCTTCATTTCACTGTGAGATTGACCCGACCTTGCAATTTAGAGAAAGTTAAAAAACTGTTAACGGCCATACAGTGTAATTTAACTAATAGCCGTACATAATCAATTTCAGATATTACCCGCCATTTATAATCCAATTCGCGCTTTTGGAATGCATTTAAATTATACTAAGGTACTTGATACAAATAAGG